>NC_135578.1:31747193-32433860 GCF_965152235.1 Eretmochelys imbricata | reverse complement strand
GTAAGCCTAACTTCAGTACCAGGCAAACTGGTTGAAACTATAGTAAACAACAGAATTATCAGACATAGAGATGAACATGATTTGTTTGTTGGGGAAGAATCAGCATGGCTTTTCTAAAAGGAAATCGTGCTTCACCAATCTATTAGCATGCTTTGAGGGGTCAACAACATGTGGACAAGGGTGATCCAATGCATATAGTGTACTCAGACTTTCAGAAAGCTTTTAACAAGGTCCTTCTCCAAAGGCTCTTAAGCAAAGTAAGCAGTCATGGGATAAGAGAGAAGGTCCTCTCATGGATTAGTAACTGGTTAAAAGATAGGAAACAAAGGTTAGGAATAAATGGTCAGTTTTCAGAATGGAGAGCAGTAAATAGTTATGTCACCTAAGGGTCTGTACTAGGACCAGTGCTATTCAGCATATTCATAAATGATCTGGGAAAGGGGTAAACAGTAAGATTGCAAAATTTGCAGATGATACAAAACTACTCAAGATAGTTAAGTCACAGGCAGACTCCAAAGAACTACAAAGGGATCTCACAAAACTGGGTGACAGGGCAACAAAATGGCAGATGAAATTCAATGTTGATAAATGCAAAGTAATGCACATTGGAAAACATAATCCCAACTGTACATACAAAATGATGGGATCTAAATTAGCTGTTACCACTTAAGAAAGAGATCTTGGAGTCATTCTGGATAGTTCTGGGAAAAGAACTGTTCAATGTACAGCAGTCAAAAAAGCTAAGGGAATGTTAGGAACCGTAATAAGGCAGAAAATATCATAATGTCACTATATAAATCCACGATATGTCCACACCTTGAATACTGCATGTAGTTCTGATCACCCCATCCCAAAAAAAAGATATGAGAATTGGAAAAGGTACAGAGAAGGGCAACAAAAATGATTAGGGGGATGGACCAGCTTCTGTATGAGGGGAGATTAAAAAGACTGGGACTTTTCAGCTTGGAAAAGAGGCAACTAAGGGCTAGTCTACACTGGCAACGTTAAAGCGCTGCTTGTGTAGTCACGGCACAGCGCTGGGAGAGAGGTCTCCCAGCGCTCTGAAAAACCACCTCCACAAGGGGCATAGCTACTGTCTACACTGGCACGTTACAGCGCTGAACCTTGCTGCACTCAGGGGGGTGTTTTTTCACACCCCTGAGCGAGAAAGTTGACAAGCCCTAAGGGGGATATTATAGAGATCTGTAAAATCATGACTGGTGTGGAGAAAGTGAATAAGGAAGTGTTATCTACTCCTTCGCATAACACATGAACTTGGGTCACCCAATGAAATTAATGGGCAGCAGGTTTAAAACAAACAAGAGGAAGTACTTCTTCACACATCGCACAGTCAACCTGAGGAACGTGTTGCCAGGGGAGGTTATGAAGATCAAAATTATAACTAGGTTCAAAAAAGAACTTGATAATTTCATGGAGGATAGGTCCCTCAATGGCTATTTAGCCAAGATGGTCAGGGATGCAACCCCATTTCCCAAGTCTCTGACTGCAAGAAACTGGGACTGAATGACTGGGGATGGATCACTCCATAATTGCCCTGTTCTTTTCATTCCCTCTGAAGCATCTGGTACTGGCCACTGTCCCAGACAGGATACGGGGCTAGATGGACCATTAGTCTGACCCGGTATGGCCATTCTTATGTACTTACATGGCCCCGTGACTGTAGCATCTAACCACCTTGCTCTTGTTAGTGTATTTATCCTTGCACTCCCCACTGTGAAATAGGGATGTACCATTATCCCCATTTTGCAGAGAGAAAAAACTGAGGCACTGAGCAATTATGGGCTCCCCTTTAGGCACCAAAAGAATTGGCCAGATTTTCCATAAAGATCAGGGCCGAGGGGTCCCAAGCCCTTGAAACCCTGGCCCAAAATAGATATCTGGGGTACAGCCAGGAACTGAACCCAGGCATCCTGACTGACAAGGGGGATCACATTGTGAAGTCTGCTTTGTGAAATGACTTCCATTTTTGTAGCCTGGCTCCCGATATACATCCTAACAGCCATTTTGTTGTTCTGGGTTGAAAAGCCAAAGAAACCTTGACAAGGCCAGTCTATTCCATATGGAGAGATATGGAACCTCTTGAGGAGACCTATCAATAAGGCTAAGATTACGTCACAGAGGTCACAGATTTCCTGACTTCCAGAGACCTCTGTGACATATTCTGCTTCAGCCCCAGGGCGGCAGAGATGCAGCTGCAAGCTGGCAGGGCCCTGGAGCTCTGCGGATGACAGGAGGCCCCACAGCTATCAGTCACCATGGGCAGTGGGGGCCCCCACAGTTCCCAGCCACCGTGGACAGTGGGGGGACCCACAGCTGTGAGCTGCCATGGGCATCGGGGGGACCCCAGAGCTGTCAGCCACAGTGCTGGACCGTTCCCCCACCCCCTCACCAACAGGACTCAGTCTCTCATCCCCCCATCACCCTCATTGTGTCACAGTTATTTTTAGTAAAAGTCAGGGACAGGTCGTGGACTTTCATGAATTTTTGTTTATTGCCCATGACCTGTCCCTGACTTGTACTAAAAATAGTACAATTGGCCCCGAGTAAAAGCCTACAGAGAGAAGAGAGATTTTTGGGCTGACTGGCTGGAAAAAGGCTTGGAACTATGAGCAAAGAAACTGCATCCTGCTGTTTGATTCAGGGAAACAGGACTTTGTACTTTCTTTGTAAATAAACAGGATTGCATCAAAGATACCTGACTCCAGCATCAATTTCTCCTCCTAACCAAAACAACCTGAATTTTGGCTAATTGTGTAGGACAAAAAGGGCATGGCTGGGGTTTGGAATTTCCCACTTTGGGCACAGGGTCAGAGCCTGTATTTAAGCAGGGATACCCTCAAAGGACCATCCACTACCAGTAGAGGCAGCGCTAGCCCACTGGGGGCCCTAAGCAGGAATATCCCCCCCACCCCCAACACACACTGAAAATGTGAATGCGGGTCCCTTTGAGCTGCTTGGGTCCCTGAGCAATTGCTTAGTCTGCTTATGCCTACCACCGCCAATGACTGCCAGGAATCAGAACAGGTTGGAGAGAAGAGAAGGCAGGAGGGACTCTGCCTTACCTGAAATGGTGACCAGACCTCATACTCACAGACAGGGTGAAATCAGACTCGGATCACAGGAGCAGACTGTTATTATACAAAGATCTGTAACTCTTGAATGCTTGATGATATGAGCCTAAGATGGTCAAGCCTTTTGGAAATTCTCTGGCCTGGTGCTAGAAAGCTGGTCCCTGGTAATTACATTACTATATTATTGTTTCTATCACAGTAGTAATTAGAAGTCTCAGTTGAGACTGGAGTGATGTCAGGCCATGTGCTGCACAGACCCTGACGGAGACTGGGGCCTCCATTGTGCTGGGCACTGCACAGACCCTGACTGAGATCAGGGCCCCCACTGTGCCAGGCACTGCACACTCAAACACAGTGAGAGACCATCCCTGCCCCAAAGAATTTACAATAACGGCAGGAGGGGATACAAAAGGGAGAAGGAACTTTGCTGAAAGTCACATAGCAGAGCCAGGAATAGAAACCAGGTGTCCCAAACCTCAGCCCTACCCCCTAGACCACGCTGCCCTTCTCGGGAGGCGTGAGGGCTAGATTTATAGAACAATCCTGTGCTGGGGCTCCCCACTCCACTGCCCACCCTGGGATTACGTTTATTACTGTCCCTTGGAATGGAAAGAGAATTGACCTGACTGCTGGCCCATGCCAGCTGCTCCATGCTTGTGCATTAGAGAGTTTTCTTGCACCTTCCCTCAAAGCATCTGATGATGGCTAATTTTGGAGACAGGATACTGGGCTGGGTGGGCCCATGGGTCTGATCCAGCCCACCCATATCCATGTCTCTAACCACACTAAAGGGCTAGCTTTGCAAGCAATGCTCTTTGCAAAGCCCTACTGCAAAGAGATCTCATTGCACCAGCCTTTGTCCTGGTGGGCCCCTCCAGCTGACTGTGGGAATGGGGGATGCCATTGGTCTGCTTGGGGATTAAATACCGATGGCTAAAAATGCCTCTGAGAACCCAAGCCAAGAAACCAGAACAAAATCAGCCCAGTTGTCCTCCCAAATAAGGGAGAACAGGAGGAGAGTCTGCGGATTCCCCTTAAGGGGCCAGTTCCTCATTTTTTCCTCTATTAAAAGTTTGCTGTCTGGGCTTCCAAGCAAAGGAAAACTGTAATTTATGGCAGAGCTGGGGAAGCAGGCAACAAAAAGCAAGGACTCGCAGGGAGAGGATCATGGCAGCGATTCCTCAAACCCTGCCCAGCCATGCACCCTCCTGTCCTGGGCATGGGGGGCTCACATTCCAACCAGCCAAAGAATTCAGGCTTGACCCTGAGTTCAGAGCGCTCCAGTTGTTCCACTCCCTGCTTGTGCTTCTCACTGACCCCTCGGGGATTGCAAAAAACGTTTGCAGTTCTCATGCCCTGTCATTCCCCTCAGCCGCCCCCTCAAGGGTCCAGCTGACTTTTGCCGAGGCTGAGATACACCCACCTCGGGGGTGGGGCTTTTATAAAGGGATCCCAGCTGCGGGGGTGGGGCACTGTGGCTATCCCGGGATTCCCTCCCCCAGTGAGGAGATGCGGCCACCTTTGGGGTGGGATGTGGGGGGCTGTTTACGTAGGGGCCCCCACCTAATGCTGAGACATAGCAGCCTCCGTGGTAGAGCACGGGAGTGATTTATACAGGGATCTCTTTTCCGGTGCTGAGATTCAGCCACCTCAGGATAGTGGGCTGCTGCGTGCAGCATCAGTTTGAGACAGGAAGTGAAGGATGACCTTGTGTCCAATTGAAGGGGGGCAGCACGGAACTGAATGTGTTAGGATTTGGCTTTGACTTTGGAGTTAACGTCCCCACTTGTGGGGCAAAGTACCAGCTCAGGGGGGAGACGGAAGACTCCATCTAATTAGAAAATGGCTAAGGAGTGAGATTCAGACAATAGAGTCTTAGGCAGACCCCTACAACATCTGCTCAGAAGCTAGGCTCCTGCAGGCCGTGTGCACTCAGCAGCGGGTGAGCAGTGTTCTCCCTGACCTGGGAATAGAACTCAGGAGTCCTGACTCCTCCCCTTTCAGAGCTGGGGGCAGAACCCAGGAGTCTAGACTCCCTCATGAGCTCTGAAAACTGGGAAACTTCCCTGCTTGAACAGCGAATGTTCCCCTACTCATGTAACATGCTAATGTGCTTCCTCTCCGGGAACCTAACCCAGCCCTAACCCTTATCATGAGGCTGGCAGAGCCCCAAACTCACAGCTCCTCGCTCTTGGGGTTAAATAATCCAGACCCCAGAGAAAGTGAGGGTGGGGGCTGCAGAGAAAGAAGCTCTTGCATGCCCTCCTCCCCCAGCATGGAGTGCTGTAGCTCCAGAGAAGGGGGCTCTTGTGCCACAGTGGATGGAGAAAGTGGAGAGCATTGTTATGTGAGCAGAAGGAGATCAAGGGCCCCGGGGCGCAGGAACACTACAGTGAATGCACAGAGGTCTGAGGGGGGTATTAGCACTGAGCATGGTGCAAGAGCCTTCTCCCTTGCAGCACCCACCCCCTTCTCAGCTGTTTCACTGGTTCTGCTCCTGCTTCTACCGCCACCTCTCCCCAGCTGTTGAAATAGCCCATCTGGCTGGTCACCACCTTGTAAACAAGGCTGGGATGTTTGCCCAGCAGAATGGCTGACTCCTCCATAAAATCCTGGCTCCAGATAATCTCTCAGGACAGCTTTCATCCCATGGTCAGTGCCAGCAGAGGATAGTGGGTGGGAAAAATTAGCTCTATGCCCAGACTATTAAAGGGTGAGCTTGTGGTTATGGTGTTCAACTGAGAGCTAGACAAGATGGGTTCTAGTCTCACTTCTGCCAAAAACTGCCTTTGTGACCTTGGTTCAGACGCTGTGCCTCCATTTCCCCAGAGGTAAAATGGGGTGGAATAATCCTGCCTTTGTCTGCTTAGACCATGAGCTCTTCATGGCAGAGATTGTGTTTTTGGACAGTGCCTGGCGCGATGGGGCCCCAATCTTGGCTGTGGGGTGCCTGGCCTGATGGGGGCCCTGATCTTGGTCAAGGTCTCTAGATACTACCATATGTTCTTCTAGATCAAATCCTCTCTGGTCCTGCAAACACTTACACAAATATCTTTACTCACCCAGTTCATTTCATGGTCATGCTCATATGAGCCTAGCAAGAGAACCCCAGAGTCCAGACTAGAGTTGCCAATTTTGGTTGGACGTATTCCTGGAGGTTTCATCACATGACATAATTGTTAATTCCTGGAGAGTTGGCAATCCTAGTTTCTAACTCACAGCCTCCTCCCCAAACTATTAGACTGCACTCCTCCACCAGAGCTGAGGCTAGAACCCAGGAGCTCTGACTCTCAGCCCCCCTGCTCTAACCATTAGACCACACTCCTCTTCCAGAGCTGGCAATAGAACCCAAGTGTCCTGACTACTAGCCCCCTGTTCTAACCCAGTGATTCTCAACCAGGGGTACATGGGGGGTACACAAAGGTCTTCCAGGGAGTACATCAGCTCTCCTAGATATTTGCCTAGTTTTACAACAGGCTACACAAAAAGCACTAGCGAAGTCAGTGCAAACTAAAATTTCATACAGATGATGGCTTGTTTATACTGCTCTATATACTACACACTGAAATGTAAGTACAATATTTATATTCCAGTGGATTTATTGTAGAATGATATGGTACAAACGAGAGAGTGAGCAATTTCTCAGTAATAGCGTGCTGGGACACTTTTGTATTTCGTCTGAGTTTGTAAGCAAATAGTTTTGAAGTCAGGTGAAACTTGGGGTACGCAAGAGAAATCAGACTCCCGAAAGAGGTACAGTAGTCTGGAAATATTGAGAGCCACTGCTCTATCCCACTAGGCCCCACTCCCAAGCATGGCTGGAGTCCAAAGGAGGAAGCCACGTGTATTCGTCTGAGCAGCTGCAGCCCCAGCCCCTTCTTCTCATCATATGAAACCCCTCCCCACCCCCACCCCCACCCCCGAGGCCATGGCCTGTCATAGCCCAGCGCTGAGCTCACTGCAGAGCAGCTGGCAGAAGAGAGCAGCCAACACCCCATGAGCTCATAGCCTCCTCCCCAGGCCTAGCCCAGACAGCCTCCACTGACCATGGGGAGGGGTGCTGGCCAGGGAACCCTGTTATCCCAGGGACCACCAGCCAGGTTTGGGGGAGCAGCTAAACTCCAGCCTGGGCAGGGGCCACATGTCCCCTTTGTGTCATCTGGGAGGGAGCCTTCCCCACTGCTTATAGCAGGACTCCTGGGTTCTATTCCCAGCTCTGGGAGGGGAGTGGGGTCTAGTGAGTCAGAGCAGGAGAAGGGGCACCTGAGAGTCAGGACTCCTGGGTTCTAACCTCAGTTCTGCTGATAACATCTTGTGAGACCTTGGACAAAAGCGGGTTTATCGCGCCTCCTGGTGGATACAGTTGGTTACTGCAGGGAGGGCTCGGTGTACTGTACTCTATTCACAAGCAGGGGGGAACAGGATTATCATGACTGGAAACCCCCATGCAGCAGCCTGGCCTGACCCGTACCTGGCCTGACCCAGACCTCCTGGCACACAACACCCCCTGCCGCCTGGCCTGACCCAGACTGCATGGCCCGACCCAGGCCTCCTGGCACGCACCCCCTCCCAGCCTGGCCTGACCCAGACCTCCTGACATCTCCCCCCTCGCCTGGCCTGACCCAACCCAGACCTCCTGGCACCCCCCACCCCCACCTGGCCTGACCCAGACCTCCTGGCACACACCCCCACCCAGCCTGATCCAGACTCCTGGCACCCCCCGCCCCAGGCCTAGCCTGACCTGTACCTCCTGGCACCACCACCCACAGCCTGGCATGACCCAGACCTCCCGGCGCACACACCCACCCACCAGCCTTGCTTGACCCAGACCTCCTGGCCCACACCCCATCCCAGGCCCGGCCTGACCTAGACCTTCTGGCACACACCCCTCCCAGGCCTAGCTTTGCCTGTACTTCCTGGCACACACTCCCCCAGCCTGGCCTGATCCATAGCTCCTGGCACACCCCTCAGCCTGGCACCAGCCCTCAGGATGGAGGGGTTCCAGTCTGAGGAGGGTAGTCGTGGTCCTGGGATGTGGGTTGATGCTAGTGTTCCCATATGAGCTCCCTCAGGGTCTCAGAGCCTGCCTCCCCTTGCCCATCATCCAGAGTGTGCAGCTAATGAGGTAGGGGTCTGGTATCAAGGACTCCTGCTATATCATTAACCCTGTGGTGCCTGGAAGATGCTGGTGAAAAGCTCCCTCCAACCCCCCCCCACAGATTGTAGAGCCAATAAGGAGCCTCACACTTCTTTGCTGGGAATCCAGTTTATTTCCCCTCCTCAGGTCTTCCCTGTCCACCCAATCATCGCCCGTCCCTCCCACCCCAGCCCCAGGTAACCCCTCGCTCCCTGGCACACCCGCCGGTCGCCATGCCGAGGTCATGGAGGTGAACATACCTGTGCCCTACAGAACTGACAGCCAGGGCGCGGCAGAAGGACTGGCTGTCAATTCATAGGTCATAGGCCTGTGCACTGGGTCTTGGGGGGCTGCTCCTTATCTGCCCTGCCCTCATCCGCTCTTAAAGCCCCTGTGTCCCAGAGCTGCCTTCCAGCCCTGCTGCAGGTGGGAAACCGGCTCCCTAGCTCCCCCCCTGTCTTTGCTCACCCACTGCCCCAGTGGCTACCAACACACAAGGGAGAGCTGGCCAGAGCCTCCTCTGAATCTCCAGCAGCTTGACTCCCAGCATGGGACTGGCTATTGTCATCCTGTGTTAGGTGTATTACTGAGATTGGGCCTCATTATTATATATATATATAATTATAGCTTGTGCATTATTAGCAGTATTACAGTACCATGTGGAGGGGGAACAAAATTATGTCACGCTCACTATTAGTGATATTATGGTAGCTCCTAGAGGCCCCAACTGCAATCGGGGCCCCATTAGTAGTCGTATAAAAGTTGTATCTAGAAGCCATTGTAAGGTGCACATTATTAACAGTATTACAGTAACAGCAGGAGGTCCTAACGCAGATCAGGGTCTCTTTCTAGAGTGCACATTATTAGTGCCAGAATGGTAGCATCTAGAGGCCCAGACTGAGATTGGGCTCTATTATGTGTGCATTATTAATAGTATTATGGTACCACCTGGAGGCTGCAACTGAGCTCAGGGTCCCTGTGGCAGAGCGGGACTCACTCCTGCAGTGCCTCCTGCTGGTCATCCAGGGAATTAGCATTTCCAGCCTCCAGAGCACCCTCTGCAGGCCAGTGTTCCACTTGCTGCTGCCCCCCCCCCCCCAAGTCCCTCCTAGACCCCGGTACCCCTTTCACATCAGGATGCTGCCCCCTGGCAGTACCCACACAAATCTGGGTCTCCCCCCCCCATAGGAACATGGGGAACCTCCACACTCTATCCCCACCTCGCCTCAGTCTTTGGCTACTGCCAGTCACCATCTGGCCCCCGGGGCAGACTGCAGTACAATTGCCACTCATCACCAGCAAGGAGGGTCTGGACCTACTGCTTCTGCCTACCCTTGGGCTACCCTCTGCAACCCCAGTACCCTTTTCCTAGATCTTCAGCCTGGGGGTTTCTCAGGCCGGAGCTCCCTAGCTCCTCTGGCCTTTCCCCAGCCCTGCTCCACTTTAGGTACCTTGCTCAGCTCCTAGCAATCAGGCCGGCCCCTCCCTCCCTCTCAACGTCTAGAGAGAGGCTAGGTCCTCCTGGCCCACTGTCCTCTTATAAAGGCCAGCTGGACCCTGATTGGGGTGTGGCCACAGCTGTGGCTGTTTCCCCAATTAGCCGAGGCTTGCTGCTTTCCCTAGCAGCAGCCCTCTCGCAGCCTCAGCCCTCTCCCAGGGCTGATTTCAAACCCTTCAGGGCAGGAGTCAGTGACTGCCCAGCTACAGTCCCCATTATGGTGTGTACATTATTCTGAGTATTACAGTAATACCTAGAGGCCATAGCCGGTATACACCCTCTGGGGGTGGGGCTCAACCCAGCATCTCCTACCCCCTCCCCGCCCCACAAACACTCTCTAGCTGATGTTCCTCCCCTCCTGCCCCCTGCTCCATGAGACGCTCCTGACAGCCTATCAAAAATAACAGCATCCCCACTGGAAACAGGATGAAACCTTCCACATGGAGTTGCTGTTACATCCATTAGGCATCACTTTCTAGCAGGGGGCAGTTTCCCACTAGGCAGGAGGCGGTGTCTGTCGTCACTTCCAGCCCCAGGGGATCATGTGCAATGGGGGCTTCCTGCATGCCGGGATCCGAGTTCAAGGGAAAGCGTTTCTCCAGGTGATGCTTGGACAGTCCATCGCTGGTGCGAGATGAGAGCTGTGTGCGGGACTCAGGTTGGGATAGAGGTATTCACCTGCCGGGGACAGGGGATCCTGAATTGGGCACCTGAAGGAATAAGGAACCCAGTACCAATTATTAGCATTATTTATTGATTTATCTTCATGTTTATCATGGAAGTGCATTTGGACCAGCCAGGAATTGCCCCTAATGTGTGAGGTGCCAAACACAGGAGCAGATACGGCTTTGTCTTTTCTCCTTTCTTGGGTTGTTTCTCCCTCATTCTGATATTAGCCTAATAATAAATCATACTAATATTTCTAGAGCATCCCAAAGCATGCCAGAGAGTGCTCCTCAGCACTGAGATGCAGCCATCTCTGGGCTAAATTACTAGGAGTAATTTAAATCAAGACATTGTGACTTGCTAGTGAGACACACAGCCACAACCCTTGATCATGTCTGCACTACATATGTACCTACACAGTACTCCAGAATCCTGTCCCAGCAAGCACTGGACTCAGAACAAACCCAGGGACTGGTTCACAGTAGGGCAGTCTTTTCTTTGGTGGTTTCAAACTTCTGGTCAGAAATATGAAAGTTGTAACACCAGCTAAATGGAAATTGTTTATTCAGGGAGCCCTTGTACGGTGCTGAGATATAGCCGCTTCTGCAGTGGGATGCAAAGGCTGATTATACTGGGATCCCTCACCCGGCGCTGAGATGCAGCCATCGCTAGAGTGGAGTGCAGGGCCTGTTTAACAATGCTACACAAACGTTTAGGACAGGAAGAGAAGCAGGTTTGCTGAAAAATGAATAAAGGATGCAGACTGGAGCTACCCAAATGACAATCAGTCCTGGCTGTGAGGGGAGAGCGCCCCCTAATGGCCCTCCAACCCATTCACTGCAGTACAGCCACCCCTAGCATGGCATTGGGATATTGAGGGCAGCACTGGCTGCAAGGGGAGAACGCCCCCTCTGAGCCTCCCCCCCCGCCCACATTCACTGCCGCAAAGCGCCCCCTAGTGCTGAACTCGGGCATTGGCAGGGAGAGGAGAGATCCCCCGACTGAGCCACCCGGAAACTGGCACAGAGTCACAAGTTCACCATCCATGGGATCGTTAGCCCAGCTCCCCGGCAATAAGGAAGCTGCAGCGATAAGGCATGAGGGGCAATAAAGCAATGAAGCCTGCTTGCTTTACGAGCTGCACTGCATGCAGCCCCCGGGCTGGGAGCTGAACTTCACCCCTTGGCATCCAGGGTGCCAAGTGCAGTTAAAGAAGGCTCCTTGATAAGGAGCCATAATAAAAGGACTCTGATCCGGTGGGACCCAAGGTCTCTGACAGATTGTGGCCTGGATGCCTAAAGGTCCAGAGTTTCAAGGAAATGTACTGGGGGGGGGGGCTCTAAAAAAGTATTAAGGATTTCATTCCTTGGACCAGACAGACCCCAAATGACCTCACTGGATCTCAGCAGGGATCAAGATAGTAAAAGCTCCTGGTGCTGCAGGCAGCTGAGTGGGGGCGCTTGCCCTCACAGTCAGTGCCCCAGTGTGGCACTAGGGGGCGCTGTGCTGTAGGGAGAGGTGTGGGGGGCTTCCATGCCCAGTTAATCTTTAGGGAGGAGCTCCTAGTGGGTGAGTGGTTGAGCCCTATTCCCCCATGAACCAATAACTCCCAGGCCAGAAGTGTGGAAAGGAGCAAAGAAATAAACCAGACCTTTCTCCTTCATAAACTATGCCTGGATCCGGCACCCTGGGGAGATGGACGGGACAGGACCCAGCACCAGGGAGGGGACACAGAGGCAAATAGGAACATGGGCCAGGCTGGGTAGGGAAATAGAGGAAGAAACACAGAGATTCTGGAAAGGCAAATTAATTCACATGGGGGCAGCAGAACCCAGGAATTTTGACATTCAGCAGCCCCTCACTAGATTCCCCTCCAAGAGCTGGGGATAGAGCCCAGGAGTCCTGACTCCCAGCCTGCCTGCTCTAACCACTAGACTCCACTCCCCTCCCAGAGCTAGGGCCAGAACCAAAGAGTCTTGATTCCCAACAGCCCCTAGACCCCCCTTCTCTCAAATTCAAGGCAGAACCCAGGAGTCCTGACTCCCAGCCTGCCTGCTCTAACCACTAGACTCCCAGCCTGCCTGCTCTAACCACTAGACCCCACTCCCCTCCCAGAGCTAGGGCCAGAACCAAGGAGTCTTGATTCCCAACAGCCCCTAAACCCCCCTTCTCTCAAATTCAAGGCAGAACCCAGGAGTCTTGACTCCCAGAATGACAGACTGAAAAGCCATATCTACTTCCTGTTCAGACACCTAGGAGAGTCCTGACTCCAGCTTGGGGCTCTGTCCCTCCCTATTGCTGTGCCACTGGGGGTTGCAACGACATCACAAGGCCAAGTGTTCTGAAGCCTGTGGGGCTTGTCGAGATCCCAAGCTACTTTGCACTAGGACTTCCTGATGGACACATCCCAGCTGGGCTGATTCCATCTGGCCTTCCTCTATCCCCCATGCCATGTCAATGAGAGACCAGATTCCCCTTCACTGCCGATCCCAAACTGTTATGCAGTTGTGTGTTGCTGTGTGCTGTTAAACAGCAGCCATGTCCCACCCTAGAGGTGGCTGCATCTCAGCACCAGGCAAGGGATCTTTGTATGAGCAGCCCCCGCACCCTACCGCAGAGGCAGCTGCATCTCACGGCTGGGTAAGGGGCCCCCTGTAGTAAACAGCCCCTGCGCCCAACCCCATAGGTGCCTGCATCTCCATGCCAGGTAAAGCATTCAGGGACACCTTGCAGGGTGCCATGGAGGTGGCCCCTGAGTCCCTCCAAGGGGGTCGGGGAAAAGACATGGGCCTGCCCCGCAGGTACATCAGCCTGTCTGGAGACAAATTTCAGAGTAACAGCCGTGTTAGTCCGTATTCGCAAAAAGAAAAGGAGTACTTGTGGCACCTTAGAGACTAAAAACATCTTCTGTATTTTCCACAGTATGCATCCGATGAAGTGAGCTGTAGCTCACGAAAGCTTATGCTCAAATAAATTGGTTAGTCTCTAAGGTGCCACAAGTCCTCCTTTTCTTTCTGGAGACAAAGGGGTTAAAAGATCAATGGCAGGGTTCAGAGAAATGGAGTGGGGTACTAGATAGATTGAAACAAAACTTGGAAAGGGTCTTACCTTGGCATCTCCCTAGGGTTGGTCTCTCTGTCTGTCTGTCTCTCTCCCCTTCTCTGTACCCTTGCCAGCCTGGACCCTGCCAGAGCTGGAGGGACTGATGGGCCGGGCGGGGCTGGGCTATCTTTTCACCAGGAGGCCAGGCCCATAAAGCATAAGCAGATTAATGATTAGCCTGGCTGTAAATATTTGATAAGCACCTCGGGATTCAAAGTACAGCCAGCCACAACCCAGCCCTCCACCCCCACAGCAAGGAGGGGCTGCCCCAACAGCCCGCTCTGGAGGAGTCAAAGGCCAAATTTGGCCTGCCCTGGAAGGACCCCATCTAGGGGCTAAATGTCAATAGATTAGCTCAGTCCATTGCCTCCTGGTTCTAACCCCCCAGTTCCCACTCCCCTCTCAGAGCTGGGGCAAGAATCCAGGGGTCCTGATTCCCAGCCCCCCCTCACTTTCATCCACTAGACCCCCCTTCCCTCCCAGAACTGGGGATAGAGCCCAGGAGTCCTGGCTCCCAGCACCCCCATCTCTAACCCAGCAGCCCCCACTCCCATCCTGCCCCACCCTCCTGCATTGGCTTTGACCCCTGCAAGAACTCCAGGATTAACCCCATTCCCATCAACCCTCTTCTCGCAGTCCCTTCCCCTTATCTGGGGGTGGGGTCAGAGACCCGGGCAAAGGAAGCAAGCTCTGCCCCCTCCCATGTTTAGAGGGGGCAATTAAGCTCAGAGATAGTGCTTCACAATGGTTAAAGATAAACACTACTGTGCTGAGGGGAGAAGGGACACACCCCAGAAGGAACTAGGACTCCTGGGTTCTATCCCCAGCGCTGGGGGAGGAGTGGGGTCTGCTGGGTTAAAGCAGGCAGGCTGAGTGTCAGGACTCCTGGGTTCTATCCCCAGTGCTGGGAGGGGCGTGGGGCCTGCTGAGTAAAGGGGACTCCTAAGTTCTAGCCTCAGCTCTGGGAGGGGAGTGGGGTCTAGTGGTTAGGACAGGTGAATGGGGGCTGGGAGTCATTCTGAGAATAACATCTGGACCGAAATCCCACCACCCTGATTCATGATTGAAGAGCCCCTCCCCAAGCCCAGGATGTGTGCAAACCTTCCCCCCATAGAGGGGCTCACACACCCCTGTTGTACACCAGCCTGCCGTGGGCACTAAGCAGGTAGTGACTTTTGGCTCCCCTGCCCTGGCACCTGCAGCTCTGACCCTGCACAGGGGAGGTTGCCCCCCTCCCCCCCATGTCTCTGGGATGTGCCCCAGTTAGTGGGGAGGCCCAGGCTGGGGATCCTTCCCACACCTTATCTCCAGAAAGCAGCCAGGCAGTTCACTGGCCTGCAGGGCGGGTCCCAGAGGTGCAGGGGAGAGAACTTTCAGTTTTGGTGGCGTGTCAGGGCCAAGGGCAGCGCGGAGGGTGTGTGCATGTGTGTGTACGTGTGAGCTCCCCACTTCCTGGAGATACAATGGGGCGGGGCAGGGGAAGTGCGTGATGAGCCCATCCCAAAGGGAATTGGTTTCCAGGAATCCTGGCCTATGCCACAAACCTCAGCCCTGTACTGAGAGTCAGGGCGTGTTGGAAAGAACCTTGTCCCAGTCAGAGTGAGAGAGAGAGAGGTGGGTGTGGGGGGGGAATGGCTGGCTGGGGGTATGTGTCTGGCCAGCTGGTTTGGATACAGACCAATAGGTAGATGAGTGGGGGGATGGATGGAGAGCGGAAGTGGACAGCAACGGATGTGTGGATGAATAGATGCCCTGGCTTTCCATGAGTCCTCCTTTCCAAATGGTCAGTCACGTCTATCGCTCAGCACTTTGCTCTTAAATGCAGGTCACTGGAGTGGGCGCGGCTCGGCCTAAGAGAGGGGTGTCTCTGCTAGACAAAGGGTTTCTTCCCAATGCCTCCCACAGGACTTTCTAGAAGAGGAGATCCTCGCAGCCAGAGCCCTGGGGGTCAGAGCCCTCGGCTGTACTGGGAGCTATACAGTCCTTTAACCCTCCAGGGCCCTGCCTCAAAGTGAAATTCAGCTCCTGGCCACCTCTTATCATCAATGATCTTGTATGTCATGTGTCTGGGGCAAATGCTAATTCAGGGACACTCCATGCTGCCTCCCTAAATGCTCCCGGCCATTCCCGTGAGATACAGGATTCTTCTGCTCTAAGCTATTGGGCAGCATTGTTAAACAATTCCCCACCCCACCCCAGAGGTGGCTGCATCTCAGCACCAGATGAGAGATCCTGGTATAAACAGCCCCTGCACCCCACCCCAGAGGCGGCTGCATCTCAGCACTGGGTGAATCAGCCAGAGGGATGAGGGTGCCACTTAGTGGTCAAATGGCAGAAGTGCAGATTCTTAATCTTCTCCCCCTTGGAGCCCTGTCCTTCATCTTCCCCATGTGGCTGAGGGGAGGGATTGGGAACTTATTCCTTGCACCCCCGTGCTCCATCCCCTTCTCCTGCCACCAGGAACAAAGGTGCATGAATGGAAGGAGACACTCCCCCCCCGGCCAACCGCAAGTAGTGCAACGTACAGACATAGCCCTTCAGCTCCATACCCTAGCCCAGCAGTTCTGGCAACACAATTACTGCATGACCCTGGGGGAGGGGGCAGAGCCAGAGCCTCACAACCCCGGGTGGGGGTAGAGCTTGGGCTTCAGCTTCGTCCCAGCAACTCTAATGCTGTCCCGGCCCTGGTGACCCCATTAAAATGGGTTTGCAGTCGTCTTTGGGGTCCTGACCCATCATTTGGGAATCGCTGTTGCCTAAACCATCTTGCCCTCAGGATAGATCCACTGCCCACCTTTGGGGCACAAGTCTGATTCCTCTCCCCTATGCTTGGAATGGACTACCTTCTGCTATTCATCTTTGGCCAGCAGGGGTCGCTCCACCTACAGCTCAGCCCATGCGGCAATTGGTAGCAGAGCAGAAGAGCCTGCCCAACCTATATCTCCCAGACTTGGCTATTAGAAAAGGCCCTGTAATAGCCAAAGTGCATCCTTGAACCCAAGGCTCTAATGTTCCCTCCCCGTTTGTCAGGGGGAGACATGCTTTTAACTAGATCACGGAGCCACTCACACTGGCTGTTGGGCAAGAGCTTTTCTTGATACCATTGTAATGTCCCATTCATTTCCCCCCTTCCCCCAATGGCTTTGCCACACACACACACACACACCAGTTCAGCATTTCATTCTTTTTATTGGGGATATGGTGATTGCTGCATTTGGACTACAATCCTCAGAGTTGCCTCTTTGGGAAGACACCCTGACTGCAATGCACATGTGCTGCATTACCTAGAGTTCCACCTAGGGGGAGACACACACTGCAATGTGCCAGAGCTACAATGCCTGGCTCTGCCCCTAGGGGGAGACATACACATACTGCAATGCACATGGGCTGCAGTGCTTGGCTCTCCCCCTAGGGGGAGATATCCGTACAGCAATGTGCAGGGGCTGCAAAGCCTGTCTCAGCCCTTACTTGGAAATGCACACATCACAAACACACAGCCTGGTGCTGCCCCTCGAGGAAGATATCCATACAGTAAAGTGCATGGGCTACAATGCCTGGCTCAGGCCCTAGGCGAGGACACGCATGTGCACGCTGTAGTGAGCATGGGCTGTAATGCCTGGTGCTGCCCCTAGGGGAAGACAGGCACACACCACAATGTACATGGGCTACATTGGCTGGGGAGATACATGCAGACTGGGAGACAGATGGGGTTGCTCCCCTGCTGTGGGAGGGTCATGACATCAACTCCTTTGCTCCTCCTTTGATGCCAGCATGAAGTGGAGGGTTCCCCACAGAGCCACAGGGCCTGGTTCAGTTTCTGGGTGGGGGATCCCAGCTGGGTGCAGAGATGGAGGGAGGGCAGGCCCATGGCGTTTACAGTGGGGGACAGGCTTGTATAGAATTCATCAGCATGACCATGGTGGGAAAAGGGAACCCCCCCAGCTTTCCTAAAGTCTATGACAATTACCCAATCACCTCCTCCCCAGCTCCCTCTGCTTGGTGTTCCCTTTCTTAAGGGTTTCCTCAAAAATCTCATCATCCTGTAAGGGCTCCCTCAAAACTCATATAAGACTTCCCAGTAAGGATCCCTTGAAACTCCTCTCATTCCATGAAGGGTCCCTCAAAACTCACCTGAGACCTACCCATAAGGGGCCCTTGAAATTCCCAGTCCCACCCTTCTATGAGGGCCCCTTTGAAATTCTCCAGTCCCTGAGAGCCCCCCTGAAACTGTCACGAACCTGAGGGCTCCCTTGAAATTCCCATCATTCCATGAAGTCTCCCTCAAAAATCCCTTGAGTCCAGCTCAGAAAGGTCCCTTGCAACTCCGATCATTCAATGGCGCAGGGGCTCCCAATGTACTCTCCACGATGGCATCCCTAAACCCCCAGAACCACCCTGTGGGTGCCACACACCGAAATGTCTGCTGGGCCCCCCACCCTACCAGGACGCCACCCGCACTCTGCAGTCTCAGCCCTCCCGGCCCCAGTAGCGGGCGTAGGCCTGGCGGAAGATGGGCCGGCAGGGGATGCGGGCACCAAGCCGGGCACAGATGAGGAAGGAGCCGGCCATCTTGCGATGGAGGGAGTAGGTCTCTTCGGGGGGCGGTATCAGGCGGTGTTGCAGCATGATGGGCAGGAGGGTGTGTATCCGGTGCGTCGTGTTCTGGGCCCCGAAGTCGAAGGGGCTGTCGGCAGCAAAGGCCTCGCCCAGGATCATCACGGCGTCTACGTGGGCATCCTTCATTGCCTGGGGGAGAGGAGCATAGGACAGGCCCAGGGCAGCAGGCAGGAGCGGCATGGGGGGTAGTCTGGGGACATGGGGGGCCAGGGTGGTGTGAGAGCACCTGAGGGGCACTGAGAGAGCTGAGGGGGTGGGCAGGGACTGGAGGGAAACATGGTGGAGGGGACCGAGGCAGGCATGGGGGTGGGTTAGAGTACAGGGCAGGGGGCATAGAGGGGACTGAGGAAGTGAGCAGGGCCTGGGGTCAGGTAGCAGCGGGGGACAGAGGATGCAGAGGTATAGGGAGGAGGCAGGACCCAGGGGCACAGAGGTGACCGAGGGGAGCACACAGGCAGATGGGTGGGTGCAGAGAACTGGCTAGGAGAGCCAGGGAAGTTGGGCAGAGGTTGGAGGCATGGAGATGGCTGGGGGAGCAGGGTTCTGCCCCCAAACATCTGGGCACTTGGGCCCATGCTGTGGCCAGGGAGGGGCCCAAGAGTCTCACCTGAGTCTCATAGCCTGTGAGGAACCGAAGAACGATGGATCCCTGCAGCACCCCAGCCCGGTCGCCCTCAGCCGCAGCCTTAATGATCTGGAATCATTAGCAGAGCAGCCCAGAGGCCATGTGAGATGGGCACAGGGCTCAAAACACTCCTGCCCCACTCTCTACAGTGCCCTCTGCTGGGAGAGGCCAGGGCTGGAATAGCCAGGAACTCCCCCCACTGCCAGAGCTCCTGCCTTCCTCCCTGCAGCACCCCCTGCTGGACAAAGCCCGCAGCAGTAGTAGTAGTCTCACCTCAATGTACTGATCCGTAAAGGCCTTGTCAAAGCTGCGGGTGGCTCCAAAATCCAGCAGCGCCACCTGGTGTCCAACAGAGGGAAGAGCGGGTCAGAATCAGCTGGGAAGCCCAGGTCTGGGATGGGATGTGGGGGCAGGGGAGGGATCAGCCCCTCAAACCCTCCCCCACAAACCACCCCGGCTGGCTGGCTGGCTCTGACATGGGGGGGGCAGTAGGGGGTTTCCCCATTCAGGGAAAGGGGTCGGTGCTGGCTGGCTCTGATATGGAGGGCAACTGGAGGTGTCTATACCTTGCCGCTATGTGGATCATAGAAGAAGTTGGACCAGTTGGGGTCAGTCTGCATGTAGCGATAGTGGAAGAGCTCCCGCACGCACAGATCAAGGATACTGGAGCAGATCTGTGGGGGTGAGAGAGAGCCCAGCCTGAACACAATGGCCCCCAGTCCTGCTATGCCCCCTCCCATGACAGGTTCCCTCCCCCACTAGGATCAGGCTGGGAACTGCCGCGCCCTGGCTCCACATCCCAGAGTTAAGGTGAAAAGGGTCAGGCATGGAGTGGGGTCTGCGGGCGCAGGATCCTGAGGCAGACGTGAGCAGAGGGCATCCAATGGGAGGTCCCAAGGGGGCATGAGAGAGACTAGGAATGCGTCCCAGCGCATGGGATCCCGTGTGCGTGCGAGTGTCTTCCCCCCCTCACCCTGTTGCGTGTCTCCTGGTCCAGCCCCTGGGCCTGGTCGAGGGGGAAGCCGGGCACCAACTCCGTGGTCAGCACCCGCTGGGTGCTCAGCTCGCTAATCACCGACGGCACATAGAACACCGGGTCGCCCTGCAACAGCTGCCTGTGGAGGGAATGTAACAAGAGGGGCTGTGTCGGTGTAGGCTCTGTTCCAGCCTAACCCCGCCCCCCCCAAAACACACACACACACAGTGGGGGACTCTGCCTGAGTGGTCGCCTGCACCATCCCCACGGTGACTGTGCCAGAGCGGCCACCTGTTGTACCATCCCTTTACCAGGCAGTTGGACCAATGTGTACCATCTCCCAGGCAACTGTGCCAGAGTGCCCGACTGTACCATACCTACCAGGTGACTGTGCCAGAGTGGCCAACTGTACCACTCCTCCAGGTGACTGTGCCAGAGTGGCTGACAACACCAGCCCCAAGGCAAGTGTTCCAGAATGGCTGACTGTACCATCTTCTGGGCGACTGTGCCAGGGTGGATCTGACACTGACATGGGCACTTACTGAAATCTCATGGCACAGGCAGCCTCCCGCTTGTAGTCGCACTCCAAGGCCAGCTCACGGCTCATCACCTCGATGGCATGTTCAGGGAAAAGCCCTGCGGGGAAGTGGACAAGGAAGGGATGTCAGTGCCAGTGCCCAGCTCAGCCCAGCATTTGGGAGCCTAGAGTGAGTCACACCCTCTGTCACCTTCCAGAGACAGGGAAACTGAGGCACCCAGCAGGGAGGGGACTTGCCCAAAGCCAAATATGGTCAAGCTTGAAACCCAGGAGTCCTGACTCCCAGCCCCTGTTGCTCTAACCCACTAGATCCCACTCCCCTCCCAGAGCTGGGGATGGAACCCAGGAGTCCTGGCTCCCAGGCCCCTCCCCACACACACCACGCTCGCAGAATGTCATTAGAAGAGTTGGGATTTGGCCAGGAGACCAGGAGCCCGATTCTTGGGGGAAGGCCTAGGAGGGCTTGGGCACTCTTGGGACCAGGAGGGAGCAAGGCGTGATAGCACCGGGGGGGAATGTGGGCCCTTGGGCCTGGGACCTGGTACCTTCAGGCAGCGCGTTGCTCAGACTCAGTAGGGAGATGAGGTTCCGGACGTCACTGTTGATGCTCTGGGCGATGCCTGGGTACTGGGGGAAACGGAAATGGCGTCAGACCCAGCAGCCATGGGGCCTGCCCATGGCACAGATGTCACGAACCAAAGAGGGCACGGGGGGCGGGGGGACGGGCATGGGGGGGGGGACTCAAGGTGCTCAAAGGAGGAGGTTAAATGCAACCACTGGCAGGCAGGTACAGGAAGCTCCTTCAGTCCAATCACACAGATGCCAAGACCTTTCCCATCAGCCTCTTGGGCAAACAGGCACCAGCCACAGAGGGCCAGACTGGAACATGGTGGCCAGTTGAATGGGGTGAAATCACCGCCACCCAGTGCCCCGGGAAACCAGCTTCTAACATGGCTACCAGTGCCCCGGGGGACTGGCCTCCAACATGGCCACCTTCATCCAGTGCTCCGGGGGAAGAGGCCTCTAACATGGCTGCCACCAGTGCCCCAGGAAGACCAGCCTCCACATGGCCACTGCTCTGCTTGCTGGGAGTTTGGGTTTGCTTGCCAAGATAGAGGCTGCCTGCAGGGGGATCTGGGCTCGCCTCCGTCCTGCTGATACCTGGATCTTCATGGCCACATTGCGCCCATCCAGCAGCTGCGCCAGATGCACCTGCCCAATGGAAGCAGCAGCGAAGGGGCGCTCCTCAAACCAGGCCAGCCGCCTGCGCCAGTCTGGGCCCAGCTCGCTGTTCAGCACCCCCTGCATGGAGAAGGAAGAACAGCAGGGTCAGTGCCAACCATCCCCACCCCTTGCACCCCCACACCTCAGGTTTGGGCCCCCCACCTTCCCATGACCCCCCAGTCCTCCCCCTTCCGAGTCTGTCCCCTCCCACAGCCCACTCACCATCATTTGCTTAGTGGGCATGAAGTCAGCGCTGTGCCTGACCCTCTCAAAGATCTTCTGGAGCGCAGGGTTAATAAGGGCGTCGTCTGGGGGTACAAAGCAGAGGAGAGCATCAGAGGCTGTGTTGGGGGGGATGTGACATTGGGGATACCAGGCTGCAGAGAAGGAGCAGTGGGGTGACACTGGGCAGAGCGAAGGGGGGTCTGGCTGGGGAACTGTCCCCGCAGCAAGCCCCACACCTGGGGGAGGCAATGGAGTTCAGTGCTAGGGAGCCCTTGCAAATAGACTGTAGGGAACAATCCCGCCCTGGATTTGGGGGTGTTGGCAGCCCCCACCCCCCAATCCTCCCGCCTCCTCACCTTGGATGCTCAGCATCTGGCCAAGTTTCAGGGCCGCGCCCCGCACCTTGCACAGGGTCCGGACGATCCGTTCTGCATTGGCTTCAGACAGGAGGGCACCTGAGCTCGAGCGTGATGGCTCACCTGGGGGTGGGGGGAGAACAAAGTAGTGGTCAGGTCAGAGCTAACCCCCCCATATCCTCTGGGGAGACCCCCCACAACAGCACAGATCCCTGCCTGTCAACCATAGCATCACAGATCTGGCAGCCAAGGACCCCCTTCTGGGGGGGAAAAGGGGGTGTTGCTCACTGGAGCTGGGTGACCCTTTTCACCCCACCCGTTACTTCACTGACAAACAGCAATTCCATGACTCCCAAACCTCTCCCAAAGGCTTGTGGATTTTGCCACTTTTTTCATTTAGACATTTTTCAATCTTGCAGCACAATTTGGGAGAAATCGCAGGGGCTGGCTGGGCCAGCTCTGAAACAAAATGTTGCGATTTTGCACCTTGAAACAACTTTTTGATCTAACACGTCCTTTCATTAACAGTGACAAATCATTTCCAGAGGCTCTGAAGCCCAAACAAAATGATTTGTTCACCCCCCCACCCCGCCACCACGAATCCTTTCCAACCTGCCAATGACCCACCCAGCGCTAGTACTCCCCCTGCCCCACACATCACCGGAAAAGCCCTGCTGGCAAGGGGCCCCGCCCTGCCTGGCTGTCACGTCCAAATCCCCTGCCATCTGATCCCAGCCTTGACACTAGAATCACACCGGCCATTGGCCCAGCTGGCACCCTGCCCTCCAGCCCAAGCCACAGGTTCAAGCCTTTGGTTGTGACATGCTTTTCTTTCCCCAATCCCCACAGGAGACAATGAGGTCACAGGAAAGATGCACCCCACTCCCATTGCGCACACACAGGGCAGGGGTCTCCAGGCAGCCTCAGTGCACCATGGAAATGGGTGTCCAATAGTGTAAGATTTTAAGTGTGCATGTGAGCCAGGGAGTGTGAGATTCTACGTATGCATATGCCCAAGCGTGATTACTTGTGCATTGAGCCCCTGCCCCCAGGGCAGCTTCCAACACTGCTACTGTTGGGGGTGCGTTAGTGTAAAAGGGCCCCAGGTGTATCACAAGAGCATGTGTGTCCACATGTGTACATGTGAATGAGAGTGCAGGAGGATTCCAATTGTGTCTGTACCTGACCACAGGAGTGTCTGAGTGTGCAAGAGGGATTTCAGTTATGTCTGTACCTGACTGGGACCATGTCTGAATGTGAGAGAAGGATTCTGATTGTGTCCATACCCGACCACCAGTGTGTCTGAGAGTGCGAGGGAGATTCTGATTGTGCCTGTCCAAGTGTGTGAGTGAGTGGGCTGCCACCAGTGTCCTTCACTCACCTTTCACAACCGTTTCTGTCCGGAAGGATTTCTTGGCAGCTTCCACCAGGACCCCGATCCCGACGCTCACGGCTAAGCCTAGGGGACAGAGTGGAGGAATAACACACCAGGCTAACCAGCCCTACTTCACTGCTCTGCAAGCCGCCCCCACACAGACCTCCAGAGCCACCCACCCGACAAAGCATCCAACAAGTCACCCCTTAAGCCCCATGGAGATGCTGACACGGCTCCTGGGAACACTTTTCTTCCTGACCTACTGTCTCCTGCTGCCCTGGAGGCTAGACCACTAGTCTCTGTGTGTGTGTGTCCAGACCGGATGCAGTAGGACTAATGCTATACACAGCACAGTGCCCCCTGCTGACCTGCCTCTCCTGACCCCACAGGGACCCATCCCCCGCCAACTCAGCTGCCATGACCTATTCAATGTTGGGCCCCTCTGACAATGAAGATTGAAGCTGGGACCCCCTAGAGGGGAAATGCCCCGTGTCCCGTCCCCTGGGTCAGCTGGGGCCCTTGTGCAGGGAAGACCTTCCCTTATCAGGGCATGCGCTGGATGCTTCTTACCCCCAAAGTTGGCCAGCCTGCCGAGCCGAGTCGCGGGGACCTTCCGCTCACAGGATTTGTCACTGAGCTGCAAAACAGAGCGGGGGTGACTCTCCCAGACAGCGCCTGTCTCACCCCATGGCAGTATGGGAGCAGAAAGCCCTGTGTACTCCTACACACTGCCTGGTCACAGACAGAAATAAAACCCAGGAGTCCTGTCTCCCAGCCCCCCTGCTCTAACTCACTAGACCCCACTCTCCTCCAGCAGCTGAGGATAGAACCCAAGAGTCCTGACTCCCTGTTCTAACCACTACACTCCTCACCTCCCTGAATTGAGAATAGAGCCCAGGCACCCTGATTCCCAGACCCCTGCCCTAACCACTAGACCCCACCCCCTTACCATATGCCTGAAGGGCCGGATGGGTGGCACCTTGGCGTCTCTGGCCTTTTGCATGTCTTCAGCTGTCAGCCTGCCCACTGCAGGAGAGTTCTGATGGTACAAGCGGCAGGGGCCCATGGAGCGGACCAGGAAGAGGGACAGGACATGGTCCAGCTGTGATGTCCACAGCAGAGAGCCAGTGCCTTGCCCCAGCACAGGAGACCAGCACCCTGGGTGAGCAGGTCTGGGACTGGCAAAGGATTTTGGGATAACACCAGGCATAATGGTCCAGTCAGAGCTGCAAGTCTGGAAAAGGGGAGAAACATCACCCCTCTATGGGTGGAGGCTGGGATACTGTCTGGTACCTCGTGTCCCAGTCTCCTCCCCCCACAAGCCAGCCTGTCCTCCCACCCTAAACCAGATCGACAGTGTCCCCTAGAGAGGAAAGGCCCCAGGCCTCATTCCTAACCCCCTTGGGTCATCGAGTCCTCCCATCCTGGGGCCAGACTGGAGCTGGCCCCCCCTAGAGGGGAAAGGCCCTGTATCCCATTCGCAATACCCACACTCCCGTCAGAGAATCAGGCATGATAACAGACTTTAAATATGTAAAGGGCTGTTATAAAGAGCACGGGCATCAATTGTTCTCTGTGCCCACAGGAGGCAGGACACGAAGTAATGGGCTTAATCTGCAGCAAGGGAGATTTAGATTAGATATTAGGAAAAACTTTCTAAGGGTAGTTGAGCTCTGGAACAGGCTACCGGGGGGAGGCTGTGGAATCCTCGTCATGGGAGAGTTTTGAGAACGGGTTGGACAAACTCCTGTCAGAGATGCTCTGGGTTTACCTGGCCCTGCCTCAGCACAGGGGGCTGGACTTAATGACCCTTCAAAACTCCTTCCAGCCCTACATTGCTATGATTCTAATCTTCTGGCCAGACCCATTTGTACCTTGGCTCCACTCCTGATGCGGTCCAGGTTCCTCTGGCGGCCCCCTGATGCTGACGCAAAGCGAAGAGGGGATACTGGGAACTCCCCCAGGGTCCGGCCAGCCAGGGGGAGCCCTTTCTTCATCACGATCTCAGCCATGGAGGGCTCTGCAGAGAGGGAACCACTAAGAGCTCAAGGCAGGGAGCTTGCAGCACAGAGACACATAAAGCCCTGCCCGGGGCCATGTCCTGAACCCACCAATGGGACATAGACACCCAGCATGTGAAGGAATGACCTGGAGTGGTCCCCGAATGTACAGGAGGGTGGGCTAGTGGTTAGAACAGGGGGCGGGGAGTCAGGATTCCTGGGTTCTGTTAATAAATATCACAAACTATAATATTAAATTATCCAGGATTATTTACAAATCCTCACTGGGTCACCAGCCTAATAAACTTTGCTCCAGAGCCAGCAAAAAAATCAAGGAGTCCTGACTCCCACTCCCTGCCCAGAACTGGGGATTGAACCCAGGAGTCCTGACTCCCAGCTCCCCCACTCTAATCACTACAGGCCTTCTGAAGTAGCATGGGTGCAGGAGAGCCCCCTAACCAATGGATTTTGTGTAGCCCTTAAAAGGCTGGACAGTGAGGCTGGCATCCTGCCTCCAGCACCTTCTAAACTCAGATACCCCATTCCGCTCCACACTGCCCTATAGCCCTCCTCCCCCGGAGAGCTCTGGGGCTGACCCCCTGGGGACCTGCAGAGGCGGCAGTATGGACAGCTGCCAGCTGCTCTTAGCCGTTGTGCCCCAGGCTACAGACACTGCTAATCTGTGAGCATGAGGCTACGTGCAGAGCGGCCAGTGTAGCCCATCTGGGTGCCCCTGGTTGGCTGGCCACTGCCCTGGAAGCAAGCCTTGTTAACCCTTAGCTCACTGATTCCCCTCGTTGATCAACCCCTCCATGTGAAGCACTCACACTGCCCTCCCGGAGCCAGGGACAAAACTCAGGAATCCTGACACCCAGCTCTGATCACAAGAGACCACTCTCCTCCTATAGCTCAGGAGAGAACCATGAGTCCTACTCCCAGACCCTCCCCCTGCTCTAACCACTAGACAACACCCCCTTCCAGGGCCAGAACCCAAGACTCCGGGCTTCCAGCTCCCCCTATTCTAAGCTACTAGATCCTCTGCCACAGCTGGGGATAAAACCCAGGAGTCCTGACTCCCAGTTTCCCTGTGTTCTAACCACTAGACCCCATTTCCCTCCCAGATTTGCACTAGAATCCAGAATCTTAACTCCCAGCTCTAACCACTAGTCCCCACTCCCCTTCCAGAGAATGGGAACAGAACCCAGAAGTTCTGCCTCCCAGTCCCCACTATCTTTCTTCTAGAGCCAGGAGTAGAACCCAGGAGTCCTGACTCCCAGTCTCCCATGTCTTCACCATCTCTCTTCAACAGAGGCTAAGGACTAACAGGCCAGAGACTGAGTTCCCTTCTACCACCAGAGGGGTTACACCAGAGACCCACTGCTACGGGTAGCATGGTGGCTTTGTGGAGAGGGGCGGTTCTCTCTACTGCAGCCCCCCGACTCGGAGCACCCCCAGACAGAGCATGTTCCCAGAAGCTGCTGAGTCAGCACCTTTCCTCCGCACTGGGAGACGCAGCTGTGGTCAGACAAAAGGCGGTGCCACTCCTCTGAGTCACCTAGTCCCATCCGGCAGGAGCACGTTTGAAACGTGCTGGGGGCCAGAGAATTTGAGATGCACATGCACACCCCACCTCATCCTGTGACCCTCCACTCACTTGTTCCCTCAGCTTGGGGTCACTCACAGAGCACGAGGCATGGAGCAGAGAGGAGGAACTGGCAATGGATGAACCCAGGAGTACGGATTCCTAGCTTCCCCCACTGCTCTAATCATTAGAACTGACTCTCCTCCCAGAGTCAGGAATACAATCCAGATGCAAAGTACAGGGCATCCGGAGTTCCAATTCCCCACTGCCCCCAAATCCAGTTTTGGAAAAGTCACACAAGCCTGCTATTGAATTTTTCTCCAGGACATATAGGCAGGAGGCAGGTAACTACTGATCAGTCAGGACTCCTGCGTTCTATTCCTAGATCTGGGAAGGGTGTGGGGTCTCATGGATCGAGAAGGAGTGGCTGGGAGCCAAGACTCTTGAGTTCATCCATTCCCAGCTCAGTCCCTGGCCTGCTGTGTAACTTTGGGCAAGTCATTTACCTCCCCGTACCTCAGTTTCCCCATCTGCAAAACACAACTAATGATACTGACCTCCTTTGTAAAGTGCTTTGAGAACTAAAGATGAAAAGTGCTATATAAGAGCTAGGTATTATTAACTGCGATGTTGCACAGGGATTGCTCACTCTGCACTGAAATGCGGCCACCTCTGGGGTGGGGCACAGGGGCTATTTAAACAGGGATCTTTCACCCAGTGCACAGTTGCAGGCTGGGATCGCATCAGCTATTTATATAGGGATCCCCCACCCAGTGCTGAAATGCAGCCACCTCTGGGGTGGAACATGGCATGAGTTTAACAATGCACAGCAATACTGTACAAAACAGTTTAGGATTTTGTCCATTCTGATTTTAGAGAGTTTGCTGTAAAGTCAAATTTGGCTCTAAACGTTGAGATTTTCCCAGGTTTACAAAACCTGAGACCCACTGAAAGGGGTTGGGAGTTTTAAAAATTCCAGTGGGGATCATTTTTATTTCAAACCAAAACAAAGCAAAATCTGTTTCTGGCCTTGAGCAATTTGCAATCAGACACTGCAGCACTGAGCTGGGACATGAGACCCCGAGGGTGAAATGGACTAGAAATTGATTCTATAATCAGAAGTGGAAATTGACAGATAGCTTTTCAGTGTCTGCGCTGAGAGGAATGAAAGGTGCCACCTTGCCTTAAAATCTATCAATCTATGGAAACCACACAGAGCTCCATGTAAATTTGATTTGTAAAATTCTTTCTATTTAAACAATTTTTTAGGTTATCAAAGGAAATTGGGGTGGGGGCAGGTTCATACAGTCTATTTTCCACCTCACCCCACCCCAGAAATCTTTAATACACCAACACTGGGGCTCCACGGCTAGATTGGAAGCTCTCTGGGGCAGGGACATCTTTTTGTTTGTATAGTGTCTAGCTCAAGAAAGCTTACCTAGCTGACCACCCAAGAAAGAGATCTTGGAGCCACCGTGGATAGTTGTCTGAAAACTTCTGCTCAATGTGCAGCAGCAGTCGAAAAGACTAACAGTCTACTAGGAACTATTAGAAAAGGGGTAGGAAATAAGAAAGAAAATATTATAATGCCTTCTATAAATCCATGGTGCACCCGCACCTTGAATACCATGTCCAGTTCTGGTTGCCTCATCTCAGAAAGGATATTGTGGAACTGGAAAAGGTTCAGAGAAGGGCAACAAAGATGATCAAGGGTACTGAACAGCTTCAAACAAGGAGAGATTAAAAAGATTAGGGCTGTTCACCTTAGAAAAGAGATGACTAAGGTCTATAAAATAATGAATGGTGTGGAAAAAGTGACTAGTGAAGTGTTATTGACACTTTCACACAATACAAAAAAGCAGGGGTCACCTGATTAAATTAATAGGCAGCAGGTTTAATGCAAGCAAGAGGAAGTATTTTTTCAGACAACACAACTAATCTGTGGAATTCAGTGCCATGGTATGGCAAAATTATAATGGGGTTCAAAAAAGAACTGGATACATTCATGGTCCATCAATGGATTAGCCAAGATGGTGAGGGATGTAGCCCCATGCTTGGGGAGACCCTAAACCTCTGACTAACAGAAGCCTGGAGTGGAAGACAGGGGTGAATCACACTATAATTGGCCTGTTCTCTACACCCCCACCTCCAAAGCTCTGGTACGGACCACTGCTACAGACAGGATACTGAGCAAGACAGAGCATGGTCTCACCTAGTATATAGCAGCTCTTATGTTCTTACAGTGGGGCTCTGGTCCATGACTGGGGCTCCTAGGGGCTACCACAAATAAACATCTTTGTGAGGCTAGTTACAGTGTTGAGATCTTGCTGTTCTGAGATATTTGTTGATGGCTGGCCTCATTAGTCTGGGCATTTGAACTGGTGGCCTAGATCAGTGGTTTCCAAGCGTGGTCCCAGGGATCCACGGACTATGTCTGAGATTTCCAAAGGGGTCCGCACCTCCATTTGAAATTTGTTAGGGGTCCTCAGGTGAAAAAAATTTAAGAACCACTAGCTTAGAGGGCAAAGGCCCAGTCAGAGGCTGGATTTGCTGGTGTCCCCTGCAGGGGAAAGGCCCTGCATCCCAATCATTCCCATGTCATTAATATATCGTATCGCTTATTTCCCTTGCAGTTTATAACAAGCCCAAACCGACCCCCTCCTAGCCAGCAATCAGGGGTCATTGCTGCTGCCCCTCACTCCCTAGCCACGGGGTTAAGAAACTGACCAGGCTATGGACATGGGATTAGGGCACTTTAGTCTAGGCCCAGGGATGTAGCTTAATTTGGATGCAGCGCAGAATTTGGGCACTGGGCTGGATCCTAGGGCTATAACTGGCTCAGATTCCCTCCCCTCTGTCTGTAGCCCTGTCTCCTCCCCCACCCCCCCATGCCCTGTGCATCACAGCGCGCTCCCCCCTTCCCAGTGCTGCAGCAACGAGCCCCGCTCGCTCCTACTAGCCCAGCCCAGCCCAGGCGTTGCAACAGCCCAAGCCCGGGGCTTGTGTGCAGGAATGCACGTAGGTTCGCATAGGCATCCACCACGTCCCCTGGCACCCAGCGCCAGCCCCACCAGAGGGAGGAGGGGGGGGGCGTGGCTCATGCCTTAGGAGCATCCCCTGCAAACCACGCCCCCATCTCAACCCGGGCGCCCCCTGCCAGCCCCCATCCTCTTATCCCAGCCGGGGCAACCCCGGCCCCGCTCTCCCACCCCCACCCGAGCATCCCCCCTCCAGCCTCGCTCCCCCATCCTCCCTCCAGCCCCGATCCTCTCAGCCCAGCCGGAGCACACACACCCCGCCAGACCCGCTCCCCGCAACCTAGCCTGGGCACCCCCCTCCAATCCCCCGAGAGCCGTGCTCCCCCCAACCCCGCTCGAGCATCCCCCCTCCAGCCTCCTGACAGACCTGATCCTCTGATCCCAGCCGGGCACCCCGCTCTAAACTCCGTGAACCCTCCTCCCCACACCCCCGCCCGGGCATCCCCACTCCAGCCCCGATCTTTTCACCCCAGCCGGAACAGCCCCCCCCCCTCCCGCCTGACTCGCTCCCCCCCACCTAGCCTGCGCATCCCCCTACACCTCCACCTCCTGCGAGCCCCGCTTCCCCCATCTCTCCCAGGCAGCCCCGCACCAGACCCGCTCCCTCCCATCCCTGCCCAGGCATCCCCCCTCCAGCCCTGCTCCCCCCTGCCCCGCCCGGGCATCCCCCCACCAGCCCCCCGCAAGCCCCGCTCCCCCGTCCCTGCCGGGGCATCCCCGCTCCAGCCCCGCTCCTCCAGCCCCGCCCTTGTCCGCACCCAGAGGTTGCTTCTCTGCGTCCGCGGTCCCCAGAGAGGCAGGGGAGGTCTCAGTCTGTCGGATCCCGGGGAGGGGGGAGCTGGACCCGCTGTCCCGAAGTCTGGCCAGGCTGCTGCTCCCCGAGCGCTTTTGTTCCCAGCCTAGCAAGTGGCCCCGCTGCCTCTGCCGCCCCCATCGCTCCCTAAGCCAGTGCCATGACGTCCCCGTAGATCCTGGCCAATGGGAGCTAATGGGCGTGTCCCTTACCTCCCCCCCCGCCCCCCCCTTGCATACCGGCGACTTGCCCTGTGACACTGGGCTGGCATGGTGCCCACAGGGCGCCCTGAAGCCAGCCACTCGTTGCCCATCATCCACCCTCCACTGCTCTGCCGAGGCTGCCACTTAGTGGCCAATTATTTTTGGGGGTGGGGGAAAATAACAGGGTCACCCAAAGGCTCATTGCTCACAAGGAGGGGCCGGCAGGCTGGATGGGCAACCTGTGACACAAGGTGGCAACAAGCTCCTTGTAAGGGACTCTCCGGCTCCTGAGCCAGACGGGAGCCTGCAGTGGGCTGTCCAGGGGGACATTAGGTTAAATGTCCCCCAGGGTGCCCAGCTGGCCTCCATGGTGCGGGGTGGGTGGGTCTGGGTGCGGCTGCTGGATCTGCAGGGTGCATGGGGAGTGGAGAAGTTCCTAGCAAGAGAAATAAAAAACATCAAAAATTGAATCGAAACACAAGACGTGCTTCCTTTTTATTATGGGTATTGTGGTAGCGGCTAGGAGCCTCACTCACGGCCCCATCGTGCTAAGCGCTGTACAGAACAAAAGATGGTCCCCGCCTCTGAGAGTTTCCAGTCTAAGAATAAGACAAGAGACAACAGCCAGACAGGGACAGTGGAGGAAGCCCAAGGAAACAATAAGTCATTACTGATCAGCATGATAGACAGTGGTCTCCACACACCAGCAGCCGAGCCGTTAAGGTTTTCGTAGGCATCATGGCAAAGGAGAGTTTTAAAGAGGGATGAAGATTGTGTGTGTGGAATACAGATTGTTTGTGTGTGTGAGAGAGAGAGGCATACTTTGGGTGTGTGTCCATGCCACAAAGTATGTGTGAGCGAAAGAGGTTTTGTGTGCATGTGTGACAGACGGTACATGTGTTAAAAGATGGTGTGTGTGCACAAGTATGTGCATGACGGAACGTGTGTGTGAGATTGTGTGTGTGTGTGTATTAGACAGACTATGTCTAAGAGACACCGTGTATGGGACTGTGTTCGAGAGGTGAGTGCATGTGTGTGTGTGTGAAACAGACTGTGTGAGAAAAACAAAGAGAGTATGTGTGAGTTAGCCACTCTGTGTGAGATGGAGAGAGCATATGTGTGTGAAAGAGATTGAATGCTTGTGCAAGACTGTGTATGTGTGATATACAGTCAGAGATCAAGGGCATGTCTACACCACAAAATTGTCAAGCTAATTTATGTCGGCATACAGCCACTGCAATAATTACACCATTTGTGCATGTCCACACTTTGCTCCTTGTGATGTGTCCTCGCCAGGAGCACTTGCACCAATTGAACTCTCAGTGTGGAGCATTGTGGGATGGCTTCTGAAAGGCAGCAACAGCCGATGTGAGCACCGCAGTGTCTACACAGACACTGCGTTGATCTAACTACATGGACATTGACTCTATACCTCTTGATGAACTGGGGTTATTAACGCAGAGGAGCGGGCAAGTGATGTCAACTGGAACGACATTTGAGTGTAGACGCTTACAGAGTTAGGTCAACGTAAACTGTCTTATGTTGACCGAACTCTTTAGTTTTCAGAGTGGTAGCCATGTTAGTCTTTATCAGCAAAAACAACGAGGAGTCCTTGTGGCACCTTAGAGACGAACAAATTGATTTGGGCATAAGATTTTGTGGGCTAAAACCCACTTCATCAGATGCATGAAGTGAAAAATACAGTAAGCAGAATATATAAGTAATTTCCCCTCTGCTGATACTCACATCTTCTTGTCAACTGTTTGAAATGGGCACCTTGATTGCATTGGCCTCATTAGCACTGCAAAAGTAATTTTCCCTCCCTTGGTATTCACCCCTTCTTGTCAACTATTGAGAATAGGCCACTTCCACCTTAATGGAATTGGCTCGTTAGCACTAACCCCCCAACTTGGTAAGGCAACTCCCATCTTTTCATGTGCTAGAATATATATTCTGCTTACTGTATTTTTCACTCCATGCATCTGATGAAGTGGAGCCCAAAAAGCTTATGCTCAAATAAATTTGTTAGTCTCTAAGGTGCCACAAGGACTCCTCATTGTTTAAACTCTTTAATATAGATCAGGCCTCTGTGTTTGTGAGAGTGTGTACACACACACACACGCATGCACGCACGCATACACACACACATACGGAGTGTTCACACACACACTACCTCCTGCTGTCTGGAATGTCAAATTCCAGGTGACATTAAACAAGAGAATATTGATTAGACAAGAAGATTAGGAGCCAGGATTCCTGTGTTCTATTCCTGTCTCTGGGTAGCAAAATTGCTTTACCTATTAGTATTGTGACAGTACTTTAGAGGACGGAACTGAGATCAGGCCTCCATTGTGCCAGATGCTGCACAGACCCCAAAGCAGATCAGGGCCCCCATTGTGCCAGGTGGGGCACAGATGCACAGTGAGAGGCAGCCCCTGCCCTGAAGACCTCCCAGTCTAGATGGACAAAGGAGGGATTATTCTCCCTGTTTGACGGATGGGGAAACTGAGGAGCAGAGGGATTCAATTGCTTGCCCTAGGACAGGGGTGCTTGTGGCAGAATCCAGACCCCCTGAGTCCCAGTCTGGTGCCTTTCCCCAAGGCCACCCTAGGTGAGACGGTCCCGAAGTGGTGAGGACACAATGGGATATGGCTGTGAGGTCGTGGCAGGTTCCGGAGCAGCCCACTTGCTGGGCTGTGCTAGCTCCTTGGGGATCGGGCCATGGCTGCCCAGGTCTGGTCTCTGCCCTTCCTGCTGCACTGGGCTGTCCTGAGCAGGACCCTGACCCTTGGCTGGGCTGAGGGGCCCTGTGAGAAGCAATTCCGCATCAGGCAGGAGGGGCCTGGGGCCGAGGGCCGGGCAGGGAGCCCAGTGCAGGTGGTGATGGTGTGTGGGGTGGCTGTGGCTGTGCTGTACAGCCTCATCAAGGCCGTGGCATCGGATCCCGAGTGCGAGGAAGAGGAGGAGGCCGAGGAAGCACAGAGTGAGGTGAGGGTGCAGGGACGCCAGCCTGGCAAAGGAGGTGGGGACACCAATCTGACAAAGAGGGCAGAGCCCTAGCCAGGAATAGGGGCAGGCACACCAGTTTGGTAAAGGAGGTGGAGCCCCTGGCCTGGCACGGGGTGGGGGCGGGGCAACTGGTCTGGCAAAGAGGGGGCCAGGACCACCAGTCCAGCAAAGGGGGTGAGAGCCTACATCAGTCTGCCAAAGAGGACAGGGCTAAAGCCTGGAGCACATGTCCCTCGGCTGACAGCTTTTGCCATGTGGCTCCAGGCCAGTGCATCACATCACACACCCTCCCATGGTCCCTGTGTCCTGGGCTGGGATCCTGCTGACACAGGGGGATGGGCTGCTTTGGACATCCCAGGCCCAGGCCCTTGCCATCCGGCTCTGAGATACACTGTCTGCTGGCCAGGCATGCAGAGAAACCATCCCTAGGGTCATCACAGCTGGAGACAGACGGGGATGGGGGGGGGGGCACATGACATGAGACAGCCACACTGCCCTTGGGCTGCCAGTGAGGGTTTGCCATGGAGGAGCTTGGAGACAGGTCCTTGGAGGAGCTGGGGAGACAGTTATACACGGCAGGGTGAGGGAGGATGGCGGGATGTGCGGGGTCACTATGTACTTCTATCCATCCATCTCCATACACAGCCCTCCATCTATCCATCCCCCCACATCCCTCCATCTCCCATAACCATTCTTTCACCTTTCCCCCCCATGCCCATGTTCCCCTCCCATCCCTGTGTCTAGCCCTATACCTACTAATCTATGTATTTATCCATCTGTCAAACCATCCTCATATCCATCCATCCATCCGTCCATCCCTGGTGGTGGGGACTCCCCCAGGGGAGATGAAGTTGGAACTGCCCTGGCCCTGACCCCAGCTCTCTCCCCACGGCCAGGCTAGCGAGGGCTGCAGCACAGTAGACAGTGAGGTGGGCAGCAAGGCAGTGGCTGTGCCCTCGCGCCCTGCATGCACGCCGAGGAAGGCCAAGGAGAGACACCTACGAAGGCTGAGCCAGATGGAGAGGGAGCTGCAGGGCTTCCTGAATGAGCTGCGAAGGCGCAGGGAGGCGCTGGAAACTCAGGGTCTGCAGGGGAGTTGGGGGGTGCAGGGAGAGGAGATTTGCCCTCCAGAGTGGGACCTGGACAAGCTGCGTGTCACTGTCTATGAGATCTCAGAGGACTCTGACTAAAGGGGTAATAAAGGACTGGAAAGCCTGGTCTGTCTGGTGCTGTTGCATTGAGGGGGGGTGGCTGGGGAATGGGATGTGGGACTGTGGGAGACACAGGGGTCTAGAGGATAGTGGGGGAATCAGTGGGGGGAGGCAGGGGGCAAGTGGTGGGGGATTGGGATGGAGGATCAATGATGCAGGGATGGGGGAAGAGGGTGGAGGGGGACTGGGGTGGGGAATCACTGAGGGGTGGATGGGGAAGGTGGAGGGAAGACTGTATGAAGGAATCTAAGCTTTGAGATACTTGGAGAAGAAATTATGTAAAGAGGGATAGAGAAAAACTGAGACCGGGGAAGGGGGGCGCATGGAGGGGGCTGAAGTTTATAAATCCAGAGAGAGAGAGAGAGAGAATTAATGAATAAAAGTAGAATGAATTAGATAGATAGATAGATAGATAGATAGATAGAAGGGGTGTATGGGTATAGATAGATAGATAGATCAGGATGGATGTGGGTGTGGGTGTATATAGGGACAGCAGGATGGATATGGAGGTGGATGGGTGGATGCAGGGGCTTGCATGCGGATGGCTGGATGGGTGGAAAGATGGATATGGGGATTGATGAGGGGTGAATGGGGATGGGTAGATGGATGAGTGGCTATGGGGATGGATGAATGTGTGTGTTGCTCTCTGTGGGGCTAGGTGGATGGATGTGTATGTGTGGAGATGGGTGGATGGGTATGGGAATGGATGAATGAGTGTATATGAGGATGGGGGTATGGCCGGATGGATGGGAGTATATGGAGATAGATAGATGAGTGGGTGTATATGGGATGGGTGGATGGACAGATGGATATGGGAATGGATGCGTAGGTGTATATGGGGCTAGGTGGATGGACAGATGGATATGGGAATGGATGGGTGGGGGTACATGGGATGGGTGGATGGACAGATGGATATGGGAATGGATGGCTGGGTGTATTTGGGGCTGGGTCGATGGATGGGTGTATATGCAGATGGATGGGTGGACAGATGGATTGATGGGGGTGTGTGTTGATGGGGTGGTTCTGGGGGTGGGTGGATGGATCTATGCCTAGGGTTTGGTGTTCAGCTATAGGGGAATTAAGAACATAAGAATGGCCCTAGTTGGTCAGATCAAAGGTCCATCTAGCCCAGTAGCCTGTGTTCTGACAGTGGCCAGTGCCAGGTGCCCCAGAGGGAATGAACAGAGCAGGTAATCATCAAGTGATCCATCCCGTTGCCCATTCCCAGCTTCTGGCAAACAGAGGCTGGGGACATCATCCCTGCCCATCCTGGCTAATAGCTATTGATGGACCTATCCTCCATGAACTTATCTAGTTATTTTTTGAACCCTGTTATGGTCTTCGCCTTCGCAACATCCTCTGGCAAGGAGTTCCACAGGTTGACTGTGCACTGTGTTACACCTGAAGCTGGTTCTGGACTTGCTCAGCTCCGATCCATGCCTAGTTGTGGTTCCCTCCCGCGTCCGGCCCCGCCCCCATACACTCAGCACCCCCCACACCCAATCACAGCCGCCCTCCAGCGCCCCCTCCAGGCGCAGCGTCCCCCACCCCCGCAGCTCCCCCGGGCCTGGAGGGAGTCAGTCCCTCGGCTGAGCAGCAGAGGGCAGCGCAGGATTAATTTTCGGGGGGCAATTTGTCAGCCATTCTCCCTCCCCCGCCCCCGCCATCCCCGCCCTCTCCCTGCCGCGACCAGGCTCGCAGCGCCGGGATGTCTGTGCCACACTAGCCCGGACCTCGGCTCGGAAGGTAGGGGGACATCGCGCAGCGCGGCTGGGAGGGTCCGCGGCGTGGGGGCAGCTGAAATCGGGGGAGGGGAGGTGCCCCTTTGCTCTGCCGCAGGACGCTTCCTCTTGGAGCCGGGATGGGGCATGGACGCTGCCCCCCCACCCCCGACCCGCGGGAATGCCCTGGGGGTAAGGGTCACTGCAGCACTTCCTGGTCCACATGGCGGTGAGGACTCCACCCCCTACCCCGGGATCGGGAGGGGAGTGGGGTCTAATCGATTAGACCGGGGGGAGAGCTGGGAGCCAGGACTCCTGGGTTCTGGTCCCCACATCCGATCATCCTCCTCCTCTCCCCCAAACCCATAGAGCCCCCTTGGGACAATGAACCCACTGATGGCTGCAGCTGCCCATGGGATTTTCCATGCACACAAATCATTATGGAAGGGCAGCAGGACACCCCCTCTCCTCATCCCTTTGTGCATCTCCGGGGCAGGGAGAGCTCCCCCCAGCCCCCTTTACACACACTCCGCACACCCACAGCATCCCCTAACAATATGCCATTCTCTGCCCCACAATGGAGTCTAGTGGGTAGAGCAGGGCATGCAGAGTGAGCGATCCCCGCCTCCTTCACCCCCTCTTGTGCATCCCTTCCTCCCTCCCAGATGTTGTCCTATGGCTACGGGCCAGCAGGCTCCCTTCCCCCTGTGCCCGCAGCCCTGGGCTGGGATTCAGTTTGTTCATCTCATTCCCAACTCCCTTCTGAAAAGCCCCAGGAGGCTCCATGGCGCTGGGCCGGGGGCTCCTTGCCAGGGAGAGTGCTGGGCCTGGAGCCAGGCTGGACAACCCTGTTGAGAGGCAGGGGATGGGGTGGGGTGGTGGTGGTGTTTAACCCACTTTTCCCTGACTTCCCCACTCTCCAGCATGGGATGGGTGAGTGGGAAAGTCCCATGGGGGGTCCCAGCTACTCGTCCCCCATCTTGGGCCCAGGACAGTGTTGGTCCCTGTGGTCCATTCCCCAGGGATCTGTGCGGATCTAGTTTTCAATTTACGAAGAGCTAAGGATCGCAGGCCTTCCCGCGGGTAGAACGTCCCAGTAGATCTCAGTGTGCCACAACAGATCTCGTTATATCCCAGCCCAAATTGGTAGAGCTCCATAGATCGCAGCAGATCCCAACACATATGAGCAGGTCTCCATAGATCCAGCAGATCAAAATGGGTCACATCAGAAGATCAGATCATAATAGTTCCCACAAGGGTGTAAAATATCACTAGATCATCCAGTCTGTCCTCCTCTGTATCATAGGCCATTAAACTTCTCCCAGGTACCTCTCTGTCGAGCTCAATGACAGACTGAAGCATTTCAGTCCTCACAAGACCAAACTGTTGAGCCCCAGGCAGAGAACAGGACAGAGCCAGATGTCATCAGTGTCTAAGGCCCCTGTGGTGGCAGGGAATTGGTGAGGTGAGACATAGCCAGATAATCCCAGCAGACACCCCAAAGACACCCCTGCCAATCTGATCTCTGGGGAAATTGCTTCCCAACCCCAAATCTGGCCATCAGTTACACCCTGAGCATGGGAGCAAGACGTGCCAGCCAAGCAGCGAAGACAGAGGAGTCTCTGGATCATCTCAGACCAACTGTCCACCCCATACAGTGTCCCCTCTCCATCTGTGGCTGATCTCTGATGCTCCAGAGGAAGGTGATCCCCCCTTGCCCCCACCCTGAATCCCTCTGTTCGGTTGTGGATTGTGGGGGGAAAATTCCTTCCTGACCCCAGCAGGTAACTGGCTGAAGCCCTGAAGATGAGATTGCAACACATCTCAGCGAATCTCACTAGATCATAGAAGACCACAATGAGATTACAACAGATAAAAACAGATCCCACAGATCTCCGTAAACCCCAGAGCAGAACACAACCCATCTCAGCTGATCTATGGGGACATTTTAGCAGGCCATAGTATATGACAGTAATTCTCAATAGATACCAGCAAATCACAATACATAACAACACATCTCAACAGATGTCAGTGAACTCACAGCACATTTAAGTAGATCACAACCTCATTGGCTCTCAGCAGTTCACAAGGTCCACACCACATCATAGTGCTTCACAGCAGAGCTGCATGGATCACAGGAAATCTCAGTGGCTCTCAGCCTCTCAAAATTGGTTCCCACAGGTCCTAAGAGAACACAATAGTAGATGACAATCCATCCCCATAGAGCTGACCAGACCACAGCAGATCACAGTACAGCCTGAGAGATCATGCTAGACCCTGGAGTAGATCACACACTGGTTGAACGTTGACTGACATAGGTCACAAGCAGTCACACTAGATCATAGTGAATCAAAAGTGACCACCTGCAGTTAGGAGTCAGGACTCCTGGGTTCTTTCCCCAGCTCTGGGAGGAGAGTGGAGTCTAGTGGGTTAAACTGGAGGGGAGGCTGGGAGCAGGACTCCTGAGTTCTGGATCGTGGAGACAGACCCCTCACTATGCTTTGTGCCTCAGTTTCTCTCCTGACCAAATGGGGAAACATGACTTGGTCTGTGATGCTGCATCTCCTGGAGAAGGGGGATCCTGGCATCCCCAAGATTAGGGTGACCAAATAACAAATGTGAAAAATTGGGATGGGTTGGGTTAGGGCCCTGTGCGGGGGGTGGGGAGGTAATAGACAAAAGCCCCTGATATCGGGACGGTGCTGATAACGTCGGGACGTCTGGTCACCCCACCCAAGATGGGCTGGGCCTGTGGGGATGCGGAGCTGGTTAGGAAAATTCCCTCACAGCTCTTTTCTGTTCTCTCTTCCCCTTTCAGGCTGGTTGTGAAATCACTGCTCTCCGGGTCCTGGGGTGCATGCCAGGCAGAGACCACAGGCCTGGAGCTGGGCTGGCTAGGGGAATGTAGGGGGAAGGTGCTCCTATGGGCTGTCACCAAGCATCCCCCCCGCCGCAGAATATCAGATTAACCCTTCCCTCTCTGTGCTATTTTCCCCACAGAACGGGCCCCACTCTTTTCCAGCAATGCAGCGCCCCAACCCGCTCCCTGTCGGGCTCCCCGGGGCAAGGAGATGCCACCTGCAGTTGGTCTGAGCTGAACCCCGAATTGGAGTGCCCTGGGGAGACAATATAGGAACGGGATCAGCCATGGAGGGGCTCAATGGCATCAAGGCCTTTCCAAAAGGCATCTCTCAGGCCCTGGCTCAGGGAGGGCAGGACTGTCCTGCTCCCTGTTTGGCAAAGGAGGGTGCCTCGGGGGATCCGGAGTGGAGAGAGGAGCTGGTCCAGAGCCCAGGGCTCTCCATGGATGTGGGGGGAGAGGGGCCGGCCCTGGATGGGGCAAAGGCATCTCCTGAGGATGACTCTCCAAAAGGAGTCCAGGCCCCATCTCCTCATGGGACCAAGGGGAATGCAGGTCCCCCAGAAGCCCCCAAGCTCCAGCACATGGCCATGAAGGGCCTTAGCAGTGGCCACGACCGCTCTGTCTCCAGCTCCTCCACCTGCTCCTCCTTCGAGTCCTCGCAGGAGTCCGACGATGTCTTCAGTGAGGAAGAGGAGAAGGGGAAGCCTGGGCGGAGGAAGATGCTGAGGAAGGTGAGACAAAGAGGGCAGGGGGTGGAGCTAAATGCTGCCTTTGGTGTGTGGGGGTCTGACCAGGGAACCAGGGCTGGGATAATACGGGGCTACAGATTGGGATTGAGGGGCATTGGCAAAGCTGGTGGGGGAGCCCAGGGCTGGGATAGCAGGGGGCTGCAGGTCATGATTGAGGGGTACCAGCTTTTGTAGCACCCTTAGGTGACTCTCAGACCCCTCCCCCCCCAGCACCTCAGCCCTGGCTGGAGCTGGAGAGGCGGGTGGGAAGAGTGGCCCTTTCCGTTCCCCCCGCAACTCTGCTGCCTCCCACGCCTTCCTGCCCACAGCCATGAGGTTGGCCTTGCTGCAGGCGTGGGTGGGAGGAGGTCCCTGGGCGCATTAGCTTCACCCTGCCCGTGCAGTGACACTCCCCTACACACACACACACACACACAGAGCCATTCCCATGGGGATGGGTCTGTGCAGGTTACTGCAGAGATGTGGTGTGGTGCTGTGTTGTGCATGCTGCACAGAGGAGTTATTGCGTAGAGGCGGTGTTGGGTAGGGGTTGTGTGGTGTTGTGATTGCACTGCACAGAGCAGAGGGGTTGTGTTGTATTGTGTTGGGGTTGTGTTGTGCATCCTGCACAGAGGGGCTGTGTTGGGTAGGGGTTGTGCTGTGCACGCAGGTTGCGTTGTCTTGTGTTGTGTTGCAGGAGAGGGGCGTGGTGTAGGGCTTTATTGAGTTCATTGTGTTACTCGGGGTTTGCCTGTCTCTCCCTGCTCAGTCTCTCAGTATCTGCAGGAGGATTCCCCTCTGGGCTCTGACATCACTTCCCTTCCCCAATGTGGTTTCCTCAGCACTGGCTGAGCAAATAGCCCCCCCTCGGGCGGGCGAGTCAAGAGAGTAGGAAACGGTTGGGGGGAGGGTTGGCTGGCTTGGCAGCTGCAAATAGGGCATCCCCCTGGTAGCTGGATCAGTGCCGGGTCCTGCTTCCTGGTGCCATGGAGGTGGGGGCCAAGCAGTGATTAATAAGGGGGAGTGCTGGCTGCCCTTAAAGGCCCCCACGGTCCCCTGTAGCCAGCACCAGGGCCAAGGGCTTTGTTCCCTGCCCATCCCCCTGGACTCATGCCAGTCCCTGTCTTGGAGCATCGGTGCCAGCTGCCTGCTGGGGGGAGGGGCAGGGAACCTCCCTCCCCAGCCTTCTGCTCCCTTCCCATCCTGAGCAAGCACCTGGAAAGTCAATACCGCCCTTGCATCTGCTACCCCAACCCTCCATTGCCCTGGTCTGGGCAGGGAGGGGAATGGGGAAGAGCAGGGGCCTCGAGACTCCATTCCCCACCTCCCCACCCCCGGTTGGGGTAGGAGGGATATGAGGGCACATCCTGGCTCCAGCCTTTCTCTTAGTGTGTCAGGGAAGGAAGTGGGGGGCGGGGAAGGTGTAGAGGGGGACCCATGCCCCCTCCCCCACCAGCACCCAGCTCAGCCCCACCCACTCTGGACACTCAGATTTGGACAGATGGATTCCCCAGGGATCTGCTTGGGGAGGACTGGCTTGGAAAGGTTCCCCCCCCCCGCCAGAATTCCCTCCCTCTGCCTGTGCTCCCCATGTCTCCCACCTCCCCTGCCCGCAGGAACCTTTCCTGCTCTCCGCCTGGCCTGTGCTCCCCAGGACACCTGCCTCCTCTGCTTCCAGAGTCTACCCCCCGAGTCCTTCCCAGCTTCCCCCACCCCCCGAAGGGTTAATATGACTCCTGGCAGAACCAGGGCCTGGCTGGAGCCGACTGTTGTGGAAAAAGTGAGCTCTTTTGGGTGGGTGCCAGGCTTTGGGTTTCCTCTGCAGCCTGCAAACCGGCTGGGCGCGGGCGCTGCTTGGAGAGGGGCCAGCGCCCTGCCTGGAGCGCACAGGGCACCCACATGATTGCATAAGTGTGCCTAGTGCAAGCTCTTCCCGCAGGGCATTGCAGCCAAGCTTCAAGGCTGGGATCAGTGCATGGCACATGCAAAGAGTGTGTGTGTGTGAGAGAGAGAGAGAGAGAGCGCAGCAATGCATTGCAGCTGGCTCCGTGTCTCTGCAAAGTATGCATATGCAGCATTGCTCCATACCTAGGGGTTCGTTGGCCTCCAGGGTGCATGTTTACATCACTGCAGGGGTCTTGGCTCCAGGGCTCTGCAGTGTGTGCACAGCATGCCAGTGTGAGCAACAGGGCATGATGCCCAGCTCAGCCCCCCTGCAGTTTGTGTGTGTGTAGCAGTGCATCACACCAGGCTGTGCAATGTGTGAGCACACCAGACTCACTCTGCCTGCAGTGTGTGTAGTGTGCGTGCATGGCAGCTGGGAGCTCCCTTCCTGTGGGCCTAGGGCTGCCAAGGTTGCTGAACTGAGATTGGAGTTGCTCAAGCGTGTCTGTGAACACACACACATCCAAGAAACAGCCCCTCCACCTCCTCGGCAGAGCTGCCCCAGCCCCCCTAGCACTACGGGAGACTGCCCAGCCCAGGCCGGAGGGTGCACGCTTGGGGGAGCAGGTGTGTTCCCATCCCTCATGCAAGCACCACCCCGTCCCTGACCCCCAGGCGTGTTTTAGCAAGGCGGCTGCAGCCAGCTCTGGTGGCAGGAAGGACGGCTGAGCCCCAGCACCGGAGTGACTCAGCGCCAGGCAGCTCACACAACAATGAGGCTGAGGCAGGGACTGCCTCGCTTGGGGACACCACAAGCTGGAGATGCGGCCGCCTTTCGGATGGCACACACGGGCTGTTTAAACAGGGCTCCCTCTCCCATTGCTGAGAGGCAGCCACCTCTGAGGTGGGGCGCAGGGACTTAGGGCGTGTCTACACTGGCAGTTTACAGCACTGCAACTTTCTCGCTCAGGGGTGTGAAATCCCCCCCCCCCGCAAAGCGCAGCAAGTTTCAGCGAAGTACCAGTGTAGACCGTGCACCAGCGCTGGGAGCTACACCCCTCGTGGAGGTGGAGCTCTCTCCCAGCGCGTGACCACACAAACCACGTTAAAGCCCTGCCGCTGTAGACCAGCCCTTACACAGTGATCCTTCCTCTGGCACTGAGCTGTAGCCATCTCTGGGATGGGGCACGGGGGCTGTTAAAATAAGGATCTTTCACCCAGTGCTGAGATGCGGCTACCTCTGGGGTGTGGCTCAGGGGCTGTTTATGTGTTAGGAGGCTTTGGCCAGTGCTAGGATGAGAGTCTTACTTTCAGAGGGGGAAGGGATAATAGACGGGGGGGGAGGGACAGCCCCTTGCCAGGCTGACAATTGCCTTGTTTCCCTTTAGACCAAGTCATGGAAGACATTTTTCACCATGGTGCACTGGTCTCTGCGGCGTCATAGCTCCTGGGTGCAGCTGGCAGGGCATGAAGGTGAGAAGGGGTTTCGGGGGGCACTCCAGGCCAGCTCCCTACTGCAGAATGAGAATTGCTGGGTTCTCAGGTCATTTTAAGGTGGTGTGGATGTCCAGGTGCCTGGGGACGGTGGTGGCCTGGGGAACTCCTTGCCCCTGGCTCTCAGTGTGGCAGCATCAGTGGCCAGGGGAATTCTCTGCCACCAGGTATTGCCCAACACCCATTTGTTCCCAACTAGCCCCAGGATGTCAGGGTTCCTGCCTGCCCCTCATTACATCACCCCTTTTCTTAGGTAACTTCAAGCCCAGTGAGGGGGGCCAGATCCTGAAGAAGTTCAGCACTGTGGAGAACACCTGCCTGGAGGCACTGATGAGTGATGCACTGCGGCCCTATGTGCCTGCCTACCACGGTGTGGTGGTGAAGGACGGCGAGCACTACATCCAGATGGACGATCTGCTGCGTGGCCTCGACGCACCCAGCATCATGGACTGCAAGATGGGGGTGAGGTCAGTGCAGTGGATGGGGGGACATATGCCTGTGGAACCCCCTGCCACTGGAGAGTGGAACCGATGCCCCCTAGAGGAGAAAGGGCCTCTGTGCCATTCCCCACCCAAGCCAGCTGGAACTCCACTCTGGAGCCACATTGGAGGTGGCTCCCCCTAGAGGCAACATGCCCCATGTTCCTTTCCTGCCCTCCCCCCCCCCCGAGCTAGCCAGTCCCCCTGCCTTGGGGCCAAATTGAAGCTGGCACCTTCTAGAAGCAAAAGGCCCCCACGTCCCATTCCCCACCCCTCTGCCTTTGCCCATAGGACATACCTGGAGGAAGAGCTGACCCAGGCCCTGCTGAAGCCGACCCCCCGCAAGGACATGTACCAGAAGATGGTGAAGGTGGATCCAAGCGCTGCTACGGCCGAGGAGCACAGCCAGAGGGCGGTCACCAAGCCCCGCTACATGCAATGGCGTGAGCACATCAGCTCCACCGCCTCCCTGGGCTTCCGCATTGAGGGCGTGACAGTGAGTGAGAGGAAAATAGGGGCTCCCAGCCCTACAGGGGCTCAGCTCCAGGCTGCAGCTCCCTGTATAAACAGCCCCCATGTTCCACCCCAGCGCCAGGCGAGGAATCCCTGTATAAACAGCCCCTGTGCCCCACCCCAGAGGAAGCTGCATCTCAGCATTGGGAAAGAGATCCATGTATCAATAATCCTTGTGCCCCAGCTCAGAGGTGGCTACATTTCAGCACCAGGCGAGGGAGCCCTGCGTAAACAGCCCCTTTGCCCCACCCTGGAGGTGCTGCATCTCAACACCAGGCCAGGGGGCCCTGTATCAACTCCCGAGGCAATTGCATATTCGCACTGGATGGCTCCTGTATGGGGAAGTCTCCCCTGGGCTGCCTATCTGCCTGAACCCTGCCGTGTGTCTCACAGATAGAGGGGGGAGCTGTGCAGAAGGATTTCAAACAGACCCGGACCCAGGAGCAGATCATTGACACCTTCCTGATTTTCACCAAGAGACAGGGGAGTATCTTGGTAAGAGATGGGCACCAGATCCCCCGGGGTCACTGCCCGGGCCCCTGTCGCCCACTGCATGGCACTGTGGGAGTGGGGAGGCCAGGGAGGGGCGGTGGGTGATACAAGGCTGGCTGGTGGTGTTTGGAGAGCAATAGGGGAATTTCGGCTGAGTCTTGGGGTTGGCTCACCATGGGCTTGGACTAAAGCCCAGGGGACATAGGGTATATGCTGGACTTGCCCTCAGGCAGAGAGAGGCAGCTTGGTTGTCTGCCCCGCTCCATACCCCTCTGCCCCAAAGAGCAGAGACCCCCCCTCCCTCTCTTGGGTACCCTCTGACCGCCTCCCCCCCTCTTTAACTTGCAGAGTGCCTACCAGAGCCGCCTGGAGAGCATGCGGAGCGCACTGCAGGAATCAGTCTTCTTCCGCACCCATGAAGTGAGTCAAGGGGAACCCAGGCATCCAGGAATTTCCCCTCCCCCAGCACAGTCTGAGGAGGCCCACAGCACCAGGTGCAGGGCAAAGGAACAGGTTTGGCAAAGAGAGGGAGGAGGGAAAAGCACCCCCCCGTAGAGCAGAGGGGTGTGGGCCGAAACCTACCCCCCTAATAAGGTGACAACCCCCCCCACGAGCTATGAGCCTGAACCTCCAAGAGGGGAAAAGGGATCCCCCACAGCAGTGTCCCATTCCCCACCGCCCAAGTCAGCCAGCGCCATGGCCTGGGGCTGGATTGAAGCTGACGCTCCCTAGAGAGAAAGGCCGTTTCCCATTCCCCACAGAGCTGGTGCCCCCTCGCTACAAATGCCCCTGATCTCTCCCCCCAGGTCATTGGGAGCTCGCTGCTCTTCGTCCACGACCGCCAGGGCCGGGCCAAGGTGTGGATGATTGACTTCGGCAAGACACTGCCAGCGCCACCCCAGCTGGCCCTGTGCCATGATGTGCCATGGAGCCGGGGCAACCACGAGGATGGCTACCTGATCGGCCTGCACCACCTCACCCACACCCTGCAGGCTGCGCAGCAGAGGCTGGGGCCAGAGGAGATGCCAGCCCCCAGCGAGCCCTGAGGCTGGAATGCCACAGAGCCCACTGGACTGGGCAGCCACCTCCTCCGTGAAATCCCCAGAGCTGCTCTTACCCTGAGCCTTAAGTTGTGGGACCCTGAGACACCTCATCTGGATGTGACTCACCCGCCTCCTCTCTAGGGCCATTGTGGGGGAGCTGTGTGGTGCTCCCCAGGACCCCAGTGCATCTCTGCTGGCATAGATAGAGCCTTGCCCCGTGAGGCAGGGGCTCAGTGGGTCTTTCCTCCATAGGACACCCCAGGAGACACCACCACACTTAGGGTGCAGTGTAGCCATCAACCCAGCCTCTGAAATCTGGGCCCCGGCTTTCAGGCAGAAGGGCCATGGGTTCCACAGCCCACCTCATGCTCCTAACAGTCAGCACCAGGAGATGACGGGCGGTGGGGTCAGGGCCCAGATTGGCCCTGCTTCCACCAGCAGCCACAGGCCGGGTTGCCTTTAGTAGCAGTTGCCAACAAGCACCAGGTAGTGTTGGCCGTGGATCTGGTTGTCCAAATTGAGGGAGGGGAAGAGGGGAGTCTAAAACCCCCTTGGGCACTTGGAATGAGAAGGAGATTCTCTGCTGTAAAATCAAGATGACCGCGCCCCAGTGCCCCAGGCTACGCCGCTCTGAGCAGCCTTTACTAGGCCCCTGTGCTGAAGCTTGAACTGGATTCAAAAAACCATGTTATGCAGTGTGCAGATAAACCACTCCTGTGCCCCACCCCAGAGGTGGCTGCTTCTCAGCACCAAGCAAGGGGTCCCTGTACAAACAGTCTGCATGCCCCACCACAGGTGGCTGCATCTCATGCTGGGAGGGGGAGAGGGGAGTTGGACAAACAAAAAGGGGTGGGGTGGAGGTGGAATTTGGCCAAGAAAAACTGGATCAATTAAAGCCCCAGCCTGGTAGCTGGGAGGATCCGGTGCTGCTCCAGTTTCAGGGGATCAGAAATTAGGGCAGGGTTTAAATTGAAGCCCGAGCGAGTTCTGTGATTGTAGAACAGGAAAGAAGGATGCTAGTTTTCCCTATGTTGCTTTTTCAGCCACAACAGGAGGAGTCACACCCCATGGAGGGAAATTAATGTGGTGTCAGTCCAGCCAAGCAGGTGCCGATCACCTTACCCCAGGGGCTAGAGTTGGCACCTAAACAGAAAGTGCCAGGAGCCCTTGGGAGGAGGAGTGGCACATCCCCACACCCCTGAGGTGCTGTGATGCAGGATCATAAGGACCAGGGAGGAGATGGTGGCATAGGGGCAGGTGGCCCCTTCTGTGGAGGTTACATACCTCAAGCCCAGCTCGCCGCATCATCTCCTTAATAAAACCGTAGTGCATCTTAACCCAGCAGCAGCCTTTCAGCCCCTGCTTTCCCCTCCCCGCGTAGAAGCGCCTGAGGGGGAATTGTGGAGGGCCATTTAATGAACAGGTGGTAAATCTGAGCCCAGCTGTTCTGGGGGAGGGGTGTATATGTGTGTATATGTACACTCATGTGCAGGGTCCAGTGGTTAGCACGCAAGGGGTTGGGAGTCAGGACTCCTAGGTTCGAACCTTGGCAACAGCGGTGGGCACAGAGCTGGTGGATACACACTTTCCCTACCCTCTCGTTTGCAGAGGCATGCTTGTGCGCACACCACAAATTGCACGTCAACAGACTCAACTCCACTTTCTAGCCCTTGTCAGCCACCCAGCTCCCCACCGCAGCCACATCTCTCAATCTTATCTCAACCCCATGTGCTGTCCCTCAGCCAATCTCCTCACCCAGCCAGTGTCTATCATATTTCACCGCCCAGGACGCACCCTCAGAGATTGAAGGGGCGCAGATCTGCACGCACCACTAGCCCATCCCATGCAGGGGGTGGGTGCTGGGGGGCCCCCAGCACAGTGCAGCAGGAAGGTCATTGTGGGAGGATGGGAGTTCGGGCCCTTTGTGGAGCAGTGTGTGAGGATTCCCCCTAAGTGCTGCTCAGTGTTTGCATGTGGGGTTCCCCACAGGCATGGGATGTGGTCAGGGCTAGCTAACATGCCAGAGGGTTCCCCACCCCATCACCATGGCTACCAAGGCACAAACAAACCCTGTGCCAGCAGCTGCCCAAGGGCAGCCAGGAAGGGGTGGGGAGCAGCCAAGGGCTCCCTTCCTGCAAGGGCTGGGGAGCCAGGACTCCTGGGTTCTATGCCTGCCAGGGGCAGGGGTCCAGGGGTTAGAGCAACAGAGCTGGGAGCCGGGATTCCTGGCTTCTAGCCCCACCTCTGCTTCCTTGGGCTGGGGAGCCAGGACTCCTGGGTTCTATGCCTGCCAGGGGCAGGGGTCCAGGGGTTAGAGCAACAGAGCTGGGATTCCTGGCTTCTAGCCCCACCTCTGCTTCCTTAATCAAGTGCTGTCCTCTGCCCTGGGCTGGAGTGGAGCCCAGCTCTCAGCCTTGGCTGTTCTCCTGCCGTCCCCTGCTGGAGACAACACCCCAGAGCCAGACACCCCTGCCGCTCCTGCTCCCCCTCACCTTTAGAGCTGCAGGGGGGCGGGTGGCAATCACAGGCTGTGTCGCCATGGAGACTGTTGTTGGTGCTGAGGGTTACAGCCTGGGGAGAGAAAAAAACCCCAGGGAAACCAGCTCATTCCAGAGCTGTGCACACAGGCGACCCCCCGCGGCCATCGACCCGCCCCTGCACGGCTGGCACAGGCCAGGGGGAGACAGCTTCCCCCGGGCACAGCGTGAGCTCCACCTGCCTTGTCTACCTAAACCATCCGAGCTCCCAGCGCTAAAACTTCTTGCCCCCTTCAGGCTCAAGCCTGCTTTTCCCAGCCCCGGGGGCCATTTTCCTCAGGCTGCCTCCCGGTTTAAAGGTCCCTACCTGGAAAGGGAAGTCGCTTCCACTGAGACAAAGGCCACAGCGAAAGGAGCACAAGGATTTCTGGGACCAGAAAGGACCCTGCTGGGCACCGTGTCTGATCTCCTGCCTAACACCGACCAGAGACCCTATCCACCCTCCCTCCACTCACTGGGGTATCCGGGCCCCTCGCCATCTTTCCAGGATTTAGCCTCAGCCCTCTGGCAGTGCTGGTGGGCATTACAGGCACGGAGACCAGAAGGCACTTCCCAAGCCTCCCAGCCTCTGGTACGTTATTGACCATGATGCAGTTACCCCTTGCCCCTCTCTTCCCTAAACTGATCACGACGCAGGACTGACCCCTCCCACCCTTGATTCATTCAACAGGACACTTGGTACGTCCACACCCATGGCATGGGAGTGCGTGTTACACCCTGAAAGCCATAGACCAGGAGAGGGGAATCACCCTTAATCAAGGGAGGATAGAGGCTATGACACACTGCTGCAGTTTCTTACCACCACTGTAGGGAGCAGGAGGGGGGCTCTGGGAGCTGAAGCACCCACACAGGGCAGACCTGGATTTCTAAAGTGGGGGTGTTGGTTTCTCCACTCCCGTGTGCTGAACTGGGGCCTCAGCTTGTAAGATTCTTGCTGCTGACAGCACAGTAGAGACAGGAAAGATAATAGAAGGTGCATGGCCCCCTTACCTACTCCCACCATGTCCAATGCCCCCCTGGCACCAACCCAGAGCAGCAGCCACCTCCACCGTGCCAGCCTGCCATCTGCTGAGAGTGGGGGAGCAGCGGGGGATAGCCAGCCCCAAAGCCACCATCCAGCCAAGGCCCACAGCATAGAACACTGCTGCTCCCCCTGGTGGCTGAAGCTCAGTATTACACAGACAGGGGGAAGAGGGGTTCTAGTGTTGGACTCCCCTTTGTTCAGCTGGGTGAAGGGGAAGGTGCAGGGCCCCCCTGATCTCCCCTCCACACCATACTTGCAAGCCCTCAGTCACCTTCATGCACTGACAGAACCATGGGGCACTCCCCTTCCATTTGCCCCTGGCTTCCCCAGGAAGCTGACTCTGTCCCAAAGCATGGGCCCTGCCCCTCAATTCAGAGCTCCCCAGTGCCTGAGACAAAGTCAAGATGGGACCCAGGAGGCAGAGCTGGAGCAGTTCAGCCTGGGCAAGATGCAAATGTGGCCTTTAGGGGATAATAGCCTACGACCACTGCCAGCTGACAGAGAAGCTCCTTTCACTCAATTAGTACAAGCCTGTTCCAGGAGGCTGGGGGTGCCAGATTTGTTTTGTGCTTGCACCCCCTTAGGGATAAAATAAGCCAGGTGCACTGGTTTCCACTGGCTGGCAGGTCTGTAGGGACCTTTCTGCAGTGCTCCAAGGAGGGATACAAATGGGAGAGGGGGTGCAAGGACAGTTTGAAGCCCAGAACACCTGCCTTATAGTGACAGACTAAAGTAGCTCCGGCTATTCGGTATCAGCAAGAAAAGGGGAAGCGGGTGACTCTTTCAAAGCAGCTCAGTGCCACCAGCCAGTACCACAACACAACAAACCGGCAACTGGGATGGCAAGGGTAGGAGCAAGCAGGGCATTGCTAAAGATGGGTGGAGGGAGAACGTAGCTCCTCATGTGGGCACTGCCAGCAGGGGGACAGGCATCTGGGCCCCCTACTCCTGAACAGGGCCACCATCCCCCCACCCCAGGCCAGGTGAGGCGGACGGTTTCAGCCAAGGATCGTTACCCCACAATCCCCTCCAATGCCAGCAGCTGGGGACAGAGGGGGACCAAAGGTCCTTATTCCCTGCGATCTGATGCCCCAGGCCCCCGCAAAGGCTGCCTGGGACATGGGGCTGGAAAAAGCCAGGCCAAAGGACCAAGTGAAAACCACTCACTTCCTTTAATACTCAGTCTCCTCATTTGGTTTTGTGGGAAGGGGGCTGCAGGGATCATGCAGGGGAGGACTCAAGGGGCTGATCAGTATAAAAGCAAGTCCCAAGTGACCACGAGGCGGGGGGTTAAATTAGGAGCCCTCGCTTATCTCAAGTTGACAACATGCCCCCTTCGCACTGCGGTTCCTTGGTTCGAATTGCAGCCCCTGCCGCACTGTGTCCTTGGCACGGGCTGGTTGGAGGGGTCAGCGTGGGATTTGGCACCCTCCCAGAGGAGGAGGGGATGGCTGGCCGTCACAGTGTCTGGGGGGCTGGGCTCTGGGACACAGTCTGTACCCCATCAGTCCTGGCTCTCCTCCAACCGCCACTTGAGAGACTCCTCCTTGCGGGCGTCTGGCTTGATCTGGTTGCGCATCCCCCCCAGCAGGTTCGAGGTGGCCTCTGAGGCCACGATAAGGGGCTTGACCACGGTTGGAGGGATCTGGCGCAGGACTCCGCCCACCGCCCCTGTGATGCCCTTCTGCTCATGGCCCCGGGCAGCCACGTCGCAGATGGTCTGGGCGGTGTCAATCACGCCCTGCAAGGGAGCAAAGAGGAGCGGTTAGTGGGGGGTGTGTGTGTCACGGTTAGCCCGTGGAAGTACCTGACACCAGATCTAACTGGAATTTAAAAACGATAAGACTCCCAACCTTAATGCTTCTAGGCCCGTCACCTGGGAGGGTCAGGAGGGAATTTCCAGTAGTGGGAGCAGCCTTGGCCCCCTGCATGGAAGGGGACTGGCCTTAGCAGGAAGGAACCATACCTCTCGGAAGGTATCATAAGCCTTGGCCACGCCCTCACGGAGGTCAGCTGGCTGCTGGCCCCGGCGCAGTTTCCGGGCGTGCTTCTTATGCAGCAGGGTCCGTGTCACAGGGGAGGTTGGAGACAGGATGTCATAGACTGTCTCAGCTGTGGCCTGGCAGGGGCAGGGGTACATTAAGAGATGAGACCCCAATAGCACCCCCTAGTGAGAGCACCGCACATCCCAGCTTCCTCCCCAACACCCTATACACACAGACCCCTTCCCCCCAGATTCACCCTTAGTCCCCTCACTCCACCACACACAGACACACTCTCCAAGTCCACCCTCGATAACTGACCTGGCCTACAGGCCAGAACTGACTCAAGACAAAAAGGAAGCATCCCTAGAAGGGGAGTAGGGACTAGTCGGTTAGAGGACAGGGGTGAGGGACTGGGAACCAGGACTCCTGGGTTCTGTTCCCAGCTTTACCACTAACTTTGGGCAAGTGCCTTCCCCTCTCTGAACCAATTTCCCTCATGACAAAGGGATGGGGGGCTTAGTACCTGAAAAGCCTTTTCCGATGCTATTGCAGACCCTTGGCTCCTTTCCCCACCCTGCCTTCCATGCTGGCTACAGCCCCCGCCCCAAAGCGCTGGGGTGGGGGGTGGCCTGTCCCAGGCTGTGGATGGATGGATGGGAGGGAGGGTTCTCACCTGTATGGCCTGCACCAGGCGGTTGCTGAGCTCCAGGGCAGCGGAGGCTGTGGAGGTCCCAAAGGAGGCAGCCCCGCGCTGCAGCCCCCGGATGATGCGCCCATCCTTGCGGTACTGTTCGATGGGCAGCCAGAACAGGTCACGCAGACCATGGACTAGGGGAGGGAAAAAAAAGGCCAGCTTAGCCGGACGTGGAGGAACACCATCGCGTCCTACCCGCCGCCATCGCCCCCACCATGCTTGGCCCCCATCACCCACTCCACACTTGCTCCAAGCCTCCATCCCCCTTACCTCCCACCTCTCCACACTCACACCAGCCCCCCACCCCCGCATCACCCTTCCTCCATCACCCACCCCTTATGTCCTGCCCCATGCCCTCTCCCCTCCCCCTGATCTAGAGCGAGGTGGTTCTCCCCACACAGGGGCTTGGCACAAAGCTGGGGGGAGCCCTGTGCAAGGAAGGGGTGAGGGCTGTGCCAGGAACTCACAGAGCTGGACGACAGAGTGCATGGGCCCCACACCACCCAGGATGCCTGGCAGCTGGTTCTTGCGGATGTCCGTCAGCCACTCAGTGAGGGCGTAGCTGATCACTTTGTCCACACCCAGGAGCCTGGGGGAGGGGGGGGGGGAACAGACAGAGGGCATTGTGGGAAAGAATGACCAGCCCCAACCGTGCCCTCTTAGAGATGACTAAGCCCTGGAGCCACACTACAGACTGTGCCCCACCCCCTCCCCAGCAACTAGCAGGGCCCCAGCGGTGCCCGTCAGAGTAAGAGTGGGGCAGAAACAGGGAGCTCCATCCCCGAGTCTGAGCCCTGCATGGGCACAGCCCACACCCACTGCCTGCACTGACCCCGCCTCCCCCCAGGATTGGGCACGTCCCAGGCCCCCCAGTTCACCCATGTCTGCAGCAGAGGCGCTTGAGCTTGAGCTCAGAGCAGTTGAGCTGGGCCAAGCCAATGAGGATCCCGGCAAAGGTGCCCTGAAGAGGGGGAGAGAGAAAGGATTAAAGCACTGCTGATGCACAGCCCACACCCCTCCCCCACAGCCCCCCGCAACACTCCCTATCCCACACCCATCCCCCACCCAGCTCCTCCATATATGCACAGCCACTCCCCTCGTACCATGTGTACCCTGCATTCCCCTGCTCCTATCTATGCACAGCTCCCACCCCCCGGCACTGCCCTACCCCACAGTGCAATGCACACAGCCACAACCCCACCCCCTCCCAATAGCAGCCAGGCACTCCTCTGTTCTAAACCTGGTTCCCACACTCAGCCTTCCTTGCCTCAGTTTCCCCAGTTCTAGAATGGGGATTACGCCTCCTATGAACAGCAACCTCCCCTCTAAATGCAGGCATGTCTCCACTCCCACCCTCCAGGTACCCCGCCCCCCGCTGGCAAAAGAGGTTAGTTCTGTCCCTACTGCCCAGGCAACCAGGGTCAGTTTTGATGGGGTCTCCCCAAGCCAGTCTGATCTCAACTGACACCACCTGAACTTGTTCCACACCAGTAAACTCTACCCTGACCCCAGCAGGATTCAAACCAGTGACCTCAGGGTCAAAGGTGTCACAGATGGTCCCACTGCCCCCTCTAGTGCCAGCTCCAGGGGCTACATTAAGGCCCACCAGACAACAACAGCCAAAGGAGTGGATTCTCACCCCCTGGAGAGGCTGCTCAGCACTGCACCCCCAGACCCAGCAGAGAGGGAGCAGCATCCCCACCCCACAACTCTACAGTCTGCCCCACTCCAACGTCCACCAGTACCAGAGCCCACCCCCCACACCCACACACCACCCTGGGCCAGATGCCACCCCAATACCTACCCCCACTCCCACTCCCATCCAGGGCCAGATCCTGCCCAAAAGCCACAGAGCTCATCCAACACTATCCCCCTCCATCCCCAGTCCTTCCAGCAGGAGGCAAGAGGCTCTGGCTAGTTGGGGAGGGAAAGGGGGTCTGAGATTCCCCACCACCTCTGCCCCACCCAGAGGTTCACTGGCATCTCCACACCCCAGCCTCACTTACCACCTGGTCCATGGTCATATGCTTCCCATGATAGTCCAGCCAGATGGGCACTTCTGACGTGAACCGGAACTCCCTGGGGATCAACCAATCGGGACAGAGAGCTAGAGAGACTGGCAGACGAGGGGGCAGGACTTACAGCCGGGCCACCTCATGGGCACAGATCTTACGCTAAGCAGAGCCCGAGCCTGGATGGAGACCACCAAAATCTTGGAACTGCAGGCAGCGGGGGGTGGGGACTCAGCAAGGGGCGCATCCCCCCCACACACACACACTGAGTGCTGACCCAGTGCAGTGCTAGGGGGCATTGTGCTGCAGGGAGCAGAGATCAGTATGAAGCACTCTGCCAGACAAAATGTGTAACTAAGATCCTGCTGCTGTGTGGTCACTGATGGTCCCCCCGGTACAGATCAAGCTGTGAGGAACCCCATGAGCCGGGCTGCATTCTAGCTTCCATCATTTCTGTTCTGCCTCATTCACCCCCCATGTACCCCCACCCACCGCTTCAATTTGAAATAAGATCCCCCTTCGCTGATCACTATGCAGCAGCCCCTTCGCCCTACCCCAGAGGCAGCAGCATCTCGTACCTAAAGTAGATGGGTTGGTCCGTAGAGGACGAGGCATTGGAGGAGGAGCTGTTTTCGCTCAGTGTGGTCTCCACAGAAGCTGTCATCTCTACCCCCACCGCCACCAACCCTGGGCCCCGGCTCCCTTCCTGCTCCTTCCCCAGAGATTCTGACTCGGTGGCTGGGCTGGCTCGCACCCCTGGATCTGGGCGGGCTAGTGGGCGGAGAGAAAAAAAAAAAGGTGGTCAAGGAGCAGGGGCTTCACATGCCTCCCCCTGCTCAGCACCTCAGTTTCCCCCTCTCTAACTCGACAGGCTGTACATCGGGGCGGGCAAACTTTTTGGCCTGAGAGCCACATCGGGTTTCCAAAATTGTATGAAGGGCTGGTTAGGGGAAGCTGTGCCTCCCCAAACAGCCAGGTCCGGCCTGGCCCCCACCCTCATCCAACCCTCCCTCTCCTTTCTGACTGCCCCCCCGCCCCGGACCCTTGCCCCATCCATCCCTCCCTGTCCCCCGACTGCCCCCGCCACCCCATCCAACCCCCCCGCTTCCTGACTGCCCCCGACACCCCTGCCCCCATTCAACCCCCCTGTTCCCTGCCCTCTCACCACCCCAACCCCTATCCACACCCCCGCCCCTTGACCACCACCCCGAACTCCCCTGCCCTCTATCCAACCCCCTCCGCTCCCGGCCCCCTTGCTGCGCTGCCTGGAGCGCCGGTGGCTGGCAGCGCTGCAGCCACGCCGCCCAGAGCACCAGGACAGGCAGCCATGCCACCGCGCAGCACAGAGCACTGGGTCAGGCTGGGCTCTGCAGCTGCTCTGCCCGGCAAGAGCTCGCAGCCCTGTCGCCCAGAGCATTGCGCCAGCAGCGCAGTGAGCTGAGGCTGCAGGGGAGGGGCCAGGGGGCTAGCCTCCCTGCCAGGAGCTCAGGGGCCAGGCAGGACGGTCCCGCGGGCCAGATGTGGCCTGCGAGCCGTAGTTTGCCCTCCTCTACTGTACATGCTCTTGGCAGCTCAGGCCTTAGCAACACCCCCATCTTGTGGTGACAGGTGATAGTGTAGCTGGCAGAGCCCATGAAATGCACAGTCAGGAGCCCAGGTTACAGTCACTGTAACTCTTGGTGTGGCCAGACGCTCACGTGGCCCGAGAGTCTGTCCTCCTGCCTCAGTTTCCCCAGCATTAGGAAGGTTTATGCCAGGGCTACAAAGAGCCAGAAGACCCTCAGAGGAGGAGGAAGCTTTATCCCTCCCCAGCCAGCCAGCCCGCACCTCTGGGCTGCCCTTCAACTCACCTTCTGTCCCAGCCTCCATGGGCAACACAGGGTTAATGCTGGCAGCCAGGCTGGTGAAGAAATCCTTGAGGAAAAACAAGGCATCCTGGTGGTGGGGGGAGAGACAGCAACAGGCAGTGTTATACTGGAAGGTGGGCAGCCCTCAGTCACAGACCTGGCTGTGCTAATTACCATTCTTTTAGACTAAATGGAAGGAGCAGTTAAACCCCTTTATGAGGGAAAGAGCTGGAAACAATAGAAGCCATTGCCCAAGGCCACAGGCATGAGCCATGTGGGCTGTGGGGTTTCCAGACCGGTTGCAAATGCAGGGGCTGGGGGATTGCCTGGCAAGCTGGGTGTGCGCGCGAGGCAGAGAGCCAGCACACAGCAAGAGAAGCAGAGGTGAGTATGGCCCTGGGAGACAGAGCTCCTTGGACACTGGGCTAGCTTGGAAATTGTGAGCAAGGAACCAGCTGTGATCAGGGACATAGGACCGTGGGCAGGGGTGAAAGTGGGCCGGTATGGCGTACCGGTAAGAAGCCGGTACCGTCCCATATGCAGACCATGTTAAAGTGCTGCCCTTCCCCGTCGGCGGCCTTGCCAGTAGGGATACCACCAGCAGGGCCGCCGACGGGGGAGGCAAAAGGGGCCGCTGCCCCAGGGCCAGCGATTTAAAAGGGCCCAGGATTCCCGGCCGCCCCTACCGCAGCAGTGGCTGGAGCCCTAGACCCTCTAAAATCGCTGCTGAGCCCCTGATCCCCCAGCCCCCACTTCTGCCTGAGGCCCCGCCCCTTCCAGGGGCCAGAGCTGGCCCCCATACTGGTAAGAATTTAATATTTCTTTCACCCCTGGCTGTGGGGACATTCGTTGCAAGCAGACAGGATGGCACCGGAGAACTTGCCCCCCCGCATCATCAATTTCTCCTCCCCTTGGGAGCAATCACTTGGCAAAACGCCAGATGCTGGCAGATGCAAGGGAGCACCAGGCAGAGTCTGAGCCCATCATTCGCAAAGGAGGGGGTGGGAGGTGGGGGAATCCTTGAATGGGGGCTGGGGAGGGACAGTGCTGAACCCCAGGAAGTTGGAGCTCCAGGAGACAAAGAGTTGCTTCCATTCATACTTGGAGTCACAGGCCTTTCTGCTCTAGGGGGCACCAGCTCTGATCCAGCCCCACAGCAGGGAACTGGCTTACAAGGCCTTTCTCCTTGAGGGGGTGCTGGTCTGAATCCAGAGCCAGGTCATTAGGGACTGGGGAGGGGGAAAATGTATCTGGATCAGGGCTCCCCCGGGGTGTGGGGCGAGGGCAGGGAGTCTCTAGGCAGGGCCCATGGAGCTATCTGTAGCCCCCCTCACCTGGTCGATGTTGAGGCGCAGCGGCAAGAGGGAGACGCGCAAGCAGCACTCGGGGCCGCCCAGCCCGGCCTCAGGGCAGACATGCAGGGCCTTGATGGTGAGCTATGGGGAAAGGTGGCCGTCACTCATGGGGAGAGGAAAGGGAGGGTACGGTCCACTGCCCTCCCTCAGCAGGGATGGAGCAAGCACCCCACCCCTCCCGCAGTTCAGATCCTGCACCCACCCCACACCAAACCCCACCCCCCAGAGCCCTCCCCCTGCTCAGATCCCACCCCTCCCCCCAGAGCCCACCCCTATACAGAGCTGCCCCCCCACCGCAATGCCCAACCCACAGCAACCCCCGCCCTTCATGCCCACCCCAGATACCTTCCCCATCCCCCAACTGCAGTGGCTGCCCCACACCAACAGTCCTCAGAACTCACCCCTACCCCAGGCCTGGATCCTACCCCCCCAGCCTCTCCTTAAGCCCCAGCACTCACCTCATGTCAACTCCCTAGTATCTGCCCCTATCCCAGCCTAGCCCCCTGCCCCTTACCCATGCCTCTGTTAGCCCCCTGGCAGTACCATGTTGGAGTGGGCCCGGCGTGGCATCTTCTCGCTGGTGTACAAGTAGAGGAACTTGTTGATCTGGGAGGAGGCCAGCCGGTCACGAATCTCCAGCTCCTGCACGATGAACACCTGCCGCGACACTGGCTGCTCCTCCAGCTCCGTGGACAGCTTCTCTGCCCCACTGGGGTAGGTCTCATGCTGGAAGCTCACCTGGGGAGAAGCTAAGGCTTGATAATAATGGGAGGGGGGTCCCTGACAGGCCAGACCCACCCCGCAGAAGGGCTGGGAGCAGAACGTGGTTCTGTAGCATCAGGGGAGTTGAACATCATGTCTATGACAAGGTCAGACCAATGGGCCTACCCAGCCCACTATCCTGTGGCAAGGGAATTCCCCAGAAGATCCTTTGTGGGACGGATGTTAAGCCCCACCCACTAACACATACCCCCGCTCTCACCTTGGTGAGTTGTATCTCCATGAGCAGGTCATGGAGGCGCCCGGTCCCACCCTGTGTGCGCCAGGTGTTCTGGGGCCGGTTGGCCATGGAGGAGCGGGAAGGGGAGCTGCGGGCGCTTGACAAGCTGGGCCTCATCCTGCGGAGTGGGGGAGAGACAGGGTCACAGCTGTCCAGTCCAGCCCCAGGGCAGGCCGTGCCTGCCAGGAATCGAGGTCTCACCTGGGTGAGTGGGCGTGTCCTGGGGTGGCACGCCCGACCCCAAAGTCCCGCCCTCCATAAAGGTGCCAGACCACTGAGATCTCACGCAGCATGACCCGGCTCTCAGGCAATGGGAAGTGTGCCGGGGCCTTCAGCAGGTCTGTGCTGCCCAGCGGGCGCGAGAAGTAGCCATCCTTAATGGGCACCGGCCCCTCCAGCAGCTTTGTCACCACTGGCTCTCCGTCCTTGGGCTGGGGGAGGGGTGTGAGGGGGGAGAAGAGACACACACAGAGGCAGGCCTCAGAGCAAATCAGTGGGCCCAGATGTCCAAACCCCACTCCCGATATCCCACTATCTCATCCTTCCTAAAAAATCCAGGCATTTGGATCCAGCCCTGCTCCACCCCCAACCTCTCCCTATCCCTCCCAGCTCCCCATGGACCCCAAAGCCCTACCCCTGATCAGTCATAGCCCCCCGGGCCTCACAGCTTCCCCTCAGTCCCCCATCCCCGTGTGCCCCACAGCCCCTGCCTCCCCTTACTGGGATGCCCATGCCAGGCGCGTCCAGGATGCAGAAGTCGTCATTATCAGTGGCCTCGCTCTCCTCCTCGCTGCCCTCCGAGGAGCAGAAATCTAGCCCCACTTCCACGGGCGCCGGGGGCAGGGCAGCAGCGGGTGGGGGGCAGGGCTTGCCCCCAGCACTGTTCTCCCCCGGGAAGAGATACACTGAAACGGGGGAGGTTTGGTGCAACCGCCCGGCCTCTCCTGGGAGGAGAGATGGACACTGATGAGATTGGCCCCAATGAAATACCCTGCCATCCCGCCCGACGTCCACCCTGCCCTGGATTGGTCCAACAGGCCCCGCCTGCCCGACATCCCCCCTGCCCCTGGATCGAGCCAACGGCCCCTCCCCGGATCAGGACAATGGGCCCCTCCAGCCCCGGATTAGCCCATTCAGCCAGCTGACGATTTGGGGTGTGGGGGTGACACTAATTTCTCTAGCCCTGCAGGAGGGATGCAGCCACATGCCACCCAGCCCCCAACTCTTCCTCTTGACCCCCAAGGAGTTGTAGAGGCAGCAAGGGGACAGCGTGGTCCCCTCGGCTCCCCAGGCTCCCACTGGCACCCCCTACCAGATTCTAACGCCAGGTCCCTCAGGCTGCGGTCGGTGTCGATGAGGGCGTCAGTCAGGTCCCGCTGGTTAATGGTGGCCGTCTCAGCGGGCAGGCAGGAGGGCAGCGAGGCCGGGCTCTCTGACAGCTGGGGGCCAACGAAAACCAGGGGGTGTTATGTACCGAGTGATGGGTACCCATGGATCAGCACTGCCAGGGGAGAGCGCCCCCAGCTGAGCCCCACCCTGCTCCCTGGGGCACAGCACCCACTAGCGCAGTGCGGGGGCACTTGGGTCAGTGCTGACGGCCAGGGGAGACACCCTCTATTGAGCTAAGTTCCCTCTAAGATTCGTGGCCGCCTATTAAGCCCCACCGGCCCCAGCACAGACCTGCCTCGGCTGGGGGAGAGGAGCCCCTCCCTCGGCCCAGCCCAGCTTCACCTGAGCTGCTGCAGCCAGGGAGAGAGCTGGAGGGGAGTCCTGTCTCCCCACCGCAGCCCTGGGGCAGTCAGAACCCCAAACCCTCCATCTCTGGCCCCACCCCTGAGCCTGCACTCCAACCCTCTGCCCCAGCCCTGAGCCCCCTCCTGTACCCCAAACCCCACATCCCCAGCCCCACCCCTCATCCTAACCCTCTGCCCCCTCCCACACTGAACCCCTCAGCCCCACGCCCATCATATGAATTTTGTTACGTGCACCAATATGGAGGTGATGTCACACGTCTCCTCCATATTGGTGCACATAAAATTCACTTGGCACATGGACGTATAAAAAGTTAGAGGGAAGACGGATACTGGGCCCTCGCGCTCTGCAGAACAGTGCCTCCTAGTGCCACACAGCAGCACTGGAGTCTGCTCCGATTGCTAGGGCAGAGCACCACCTACTGAACTCCCCCATGTCCCTCCAGCATATGCCTTTCCTTCACAGCTGTTAAGGCCAGACCATCAGATCATCCTGTCCAAACTCCTGCAAAACGTAAGCCAGAGAACTTCCCCATGAGATCCCTGCATCCATCCCAGATCTGATGGTTGAGCTAGAGTGCAGCTCGGAGACAAACACAAAGTCTTGATTTAAAGACCCTCAAGGGCTGGAGACCACCCCGCATCCCTGCGAAAGTTGCTGCAATGGTGAATCTCTCCCCGCTAAAAAAAGAAGAAAAAGTGTGCCTTATTTCTCCTCCGATTGGTGCAGTTTCAGGTATTGGATCTCACTGGGGTAGGTCCTCCAGCCATGCTCCAAAGTGACTCAACCCCACCTAACTAAACTACAAAAGATCCCTGAGCATGCCCCCCATTCAGGTACTGAACTGGCCTGACCCTGCTTAACTAGAGCATTGGAAGATCCCCATGTAGGTCCCCCATCCAGGCACCAAGCCAGCCTGACCTACTCAGCTAGGGATGACACCAGTCCAGACTTCCTCTCCCTACCTGCACCTTCTGGCCAGCAATCTCCGTGGGGCTGTCCTGCCGGGGTGGCGGGTGGAGGTCCCCGTGGTTGACCACGTACTGGATAAGGTTGGCCAGCATGGCGCAGGAGTCAGCACAGGTATGGAGATGCACCACGTTGTTGGAGCAGCGCAGCTCGAACAGTGGCTGGGTCTGGAGTGGAACAAAGCGAGTGGGAGACAGCCTGTGTCATACTGGGGTGGGGAGCTAGAGCAATGGGATCCCGGGTCCTTGGGAGAGGTCGGCACAGACAGCACAGGGCTCCTGAGGGGAGGTGGGGCTGCTTAGGTCCCGCAGGCTCAAAACACAGCAAGGCTGCTTCGAAAACACCAGAAGCTGCACTGGAGAAGGCTCACACCCCGCAAGGCTACAGCGAGGGACAAGGAGGGCTGAGAAGTCACCCGCCTCCTGCATTCAGCCACATGAAGTGTCCTCCCCACTCTGCGCAGTCACCTTTTAAGGGGGGGGTTCTCTCCTGGGATTTCCATTGCAGTTACCAGGCCCGCCCCCACCCTGCCCTTTCTGGCTGGGCTGGGCCTCACCAGCTTCCCATCAGCGCTCCCTTTCCACGTGGTGATGACCAGCTCGAGCAGATCCACGTCCAGTACACACACGTAATCTGAGGCCAAGGGAGAACAGAGATTCAGCCCGACTGGATCCCTGGGTCTATCCTGGGCTCTGGGAAGGGAGTGGGGCCTGGTGGGTTGGAGCAGGGAGGGCTGGGAGTCAGGACTCCTGGGTTCTGCTCCACGTTCATTTTAATTTGGGCACTTCCTCCACACTTCTCTTTGTGCATTAGGTTTCCTGCAGCAACAACACACCCAGGACGGGGGACAGTTAAATCCATTCAAACATTTGGGACACCCCTTGAAATCCACAGATGGAAGATTATTAAGCAATATGGGGTGTCTTCTACAGAGCCGCCTGCCGCCATGCTGGGCTACGAGTGCCAGCACCCACAAACAACTACTGACCAGGCGCAAGCTTGCTTAGCTTGAAAGACCTGCCGAGAGCCCAGTCTGAGGGGCTACGGGGGCATGATGCTTGAGGGACACCTGCTGCTCCCCAGCAGCCTTTCAAATAGCTGCTGTTTTCAGTACCCAGAGCACAGCAGAAGGATGGACACGCGGCCCGTCCAACTCTTACCCTTCCGCAGATCCACTGTCTCCACGTCGCATTTGTCAGACAAGTAGATGGCAGAGTCATCCAGAATAAACCTGGGGGGAAGGGAATGACTTAAACTCTGCTGCCCCCCCAGCAGCAGGCACATACCAGCCAGATCGAGTACAATCAAGATCTTGTCCATCACTGTACAGTAACCATGAACACAAGGGCCCCCATACAGTGCAATAGGTATCTGGCCCTGTGACACAGACCCCGACTCCCACCCTGGACCAAGGGAGTAAGCGCTGGGTAGTGGCTGGCTCAAGGAATAGGATGCCACTCTAGAGGGCATTGGTGCCAATCCAGCCCCGGGTGGGAAGACAGGGAACGGCACACAGGCCTTTCCCCTCTAGGGGCGCTGGCTCTGATCTGGCCCCAGAACCGTGGGACTGGCTGGCTCGTGAGGATGTAGAACGGGATATGGGGCCTTCTAGGGGTGCCAGCTCTGTCCTGGCCCCAGGGTGGGGAGATTGGCTGGCTCAGAGAGGTGGGGAATGGGATACAGGATGCCAGCTGGGTGTGAAGAGACTGTGCATGCTGGGGTGAGACTCCTCCAATAAGAGCACCTGGCCCACCAGTTCACAGCTACACCCCAGGTAACTGGAGTAGACACAGGCAAAGAAATCACTCAGGATTCCATCGTACTGCGCTCCTTCTACCACGCCCACCACCATGGCGTCCAGGCACCGTAAGATGGTGGCTCCAAAGCTGCTGACCCCAACTTCTTCCACACAAGCCAGCACTTGGTATTGTGAGCAGCCCAGGCTCAGTCCAGAGGGAACAGGTCTCAAACCCCCTGATCTCACCAGCCCGGGGCGGGACAGGCCCTCCCTGGAGTGGGCAGCTCTCTTGGGATGTCCCCAGCTGGAGGACGCCTACCTGAGCAGGAAGATTGAAGTATCCACAATTATGTTGCTGGACAAGGTGAAGGTCTCAGCCATGATGAGCACACGGACAGGGAGGTACAAGGGCCTGAGGGGTGAGATGGTAGTGACAGAACCAGTGCCGGGACAGGGTGTGGTGAGAGGGCTAAAGGAGACAAGGAGAGTACCCGCACGGCAGGGTTATCCCACACGCGCCCCGCCCCAGCCAAGATGGGATTGCAGCCTTCACAGAGGACAGATGATCCACAGCTGCCCTCTCCTAGGTCGTTTCTCCTTGCTCTGAAGCATACGGTACTGGCCACAGCCGGAGACAGGATACTGAACCAGATGGCCCTCGGTTCTGATCCTGTCTGGCCGGGCCAGTGTTCCTGTCCCAGCTGAGACTATTTCAAGGTGACAGAGGCTCCCACCATCGCATCCAGTCTCCAGGATGCCAAGATAAGAAAGAGAGCAGACAGCAGAGACCAGGCTGGGAGGTTTTGCTTAAACAAAGACCCCACGCCCCTCCCAGAGCTGGGGATAGAACCCCGGAGTCCTGGCTCCCAAACCCCCCTGCTCTAACCCACTAGACTCCACTCGCCTCTCTGAGCTGGGACAGAACCTGGGAGTCTGGATTTCCTCAGACCAGATCTGCTATTCTAACTTCGTCTCACCTCTGTTCCTCCTGTACAAACAGCCAAGGGCCTCTCTTATTTTACAGCCACCCTTTTCCCCGTGCAGCCCATTTGCCTCTGCTCCCCTCAGTACCTGTAATCAACTGCGCAGCAGAAGAGGTGGGTGTGCAGCACCGTAATGACCGTTGGGGGGACAAAGCCAAGAATTGGATCATCCAGTACGTCCAGGAAGTCAATCAGCTGAAAGAAAGGGCGAGAGAGCATGAGCGTGCACGCCCCAGACAGCAGGTTTTAATGGGGGCAGAAAGACCTGTGCCGATCCCCCCAAGTGGAGGATTCTCCCCACCCCCACCCGCCCCAGATCCCTGCATCCAGCCCCAGTGCCCTGTGGTTGAACTAGGAGGATTCTCTTTAGACCAGGGGTGTCGGACATACAGATTCAGCCTGGACAATGCATTTGTGTGGCCCGGAATCTCAGCTTTCATGAAAAAAGGAGCCAGTTTTTAGGCCTCACAGACTCCTCCATGTGCCTAGTGTATAACCAATTTCATGGCACCTGCCTGAGTCTGCCAAAAGCCTGAGCCAATGGCTGAGAGATGCGGGAGCTGCACTGAGTGAGAATGACACAGCGAGCTGCTAGTCTCAGAGCTGACCTTTCCATCTGACATACTCATCTGGCCCCGCTATGTAACAGATTTATCCTCACAAACACCCCTTGGAGGCAGGGCAGGGTTCTTATTCCCACTGCAGATTGGGAAACTGAGGCACAGAGGGGCAAAATGACTTGCCCACGGTCACAGCAGGCCAGTGGCAGAGCTGGGAATAGAATCCAGGTCTCCTGAGTCCCAGGCCAGTGCTCTAGCCACTAGGACACCCTGCCTCACTCCATCACCACTTTATAAGTAGGGAAAAAGAGGTCCAAAGTCACACAGGGAGCCTATGGCAGAGCCAGGAATTGAGCCCAGGTCTCAAGTCCCTGGCAAACACCCCAACCACTGGACAATCCCCATTCTCATCCAGATCAGCTATTCCACTGTTGATCACGACAGCAGAAGGAACCGGGTGGGGGCTTACGTCTGCAAGGGGCAAGAATTGCCACAATTAAACAGAGATTCGGGCCCTGCCCAATGAATGAGTTCGACCCCCCTTAGCTGGACACCAGGGCACGAGTCTAAGCTATAGAGGATCCAGCCTGTCCCCATGCTGGTGTTGGCCCAGCTTCCGCTCCTGGGCCTAAGTCTCCCTCAGCCTCATGGCTGCTACACTGCATACGCCCCTCTGCTATTCACTCCAGGATGGGTATTTCCGGCCCAGGACGTACCTGTGTGTACCAACTCTGATTGGTCAGCGCCATGTGATGTCGCATGGTGGCCCCTTCGAGCCTCAAGGTGACCAGGAACTCCTGGATTCGGGTTGCAAAAGGGAAGATTGGGGAAGCAAAGTTAAAAAGCAGGGAGATTTTCCACCCCATCCCAGATGGGGAAAGGCTCTACAAGGGGCAGGATGTGGGGGGAAGCCATTTATGAACCCCCTTAGGACATCTTCCCCCAAACACACCAAGCCAGCGGGCTTCTAGCACCCCCACATGCCAGTCCACCCCAGCTGGGCCCCATCCAGACCCATGGCCGTTCATGCCAAGTCATCCCGCACATGGGGCAGTGCACAGGAAGACAGAGCCACTTCTGTTGATTCACGACGATGCCAGATCAGAGGAGCCCTATTTGCTTCAAGCCAGAACTGTCCCAGTGGCTCTCTGAGGTGGGGAAGGGACAGAGGAGATCCTACAGGGAAACAGCCTCTAGGAACAGACAAGTCAGATGAAAGCTGGCGCTGAGATGTTTTAAGTTAAACAATAAATGCAGATCCCAGGGAGGGGTTGCTTTGGCTCTTAGCCTGTTTGGAGAAGGGAGAGCAGAGGGAGCCTGCCCAGCTGAGTCCCGTCCCCCTCAGCCCAGAGAGTGGAGACAAGATACCTTGATGTTCTTCTTCAAGTCCAGGTTGATGCGGATGGCAGCTGAGAGCATCTTGAGGGGCCTGTCCTTCCTGCCCCCCGCCAGCCCACTCAGCACCCCCTCCTCTGAGGAGTAGATTGTGGGGTGCAGCCTGTCAGGGGGGCTGAAGCTGGGGATCTCCAAACGACTGGCCAGGAAGTAGTCCTCTACCACAGCTGAGGGGACACAGAGTTTGGTTGGCTGGCTGGCTGGCTAGCTAGCCATCCCTCCCACTAACCCCCTCCCAGTGCCCTGTGCGGCAGAGCACTGGCCTGGGACTCAGGAGAGCTGAGCTCTGTTCCCAGCTCTGCCACTGGCCTGCTGGGTGACGCCAGGTAGAGTCACTGCCCCGCTCTCCCTCAGTAAAACGGGGAAACGATCCTGACCTCCTTCATAACCCACTCAGACAGCTACTGATATGAACTCGGTATTAACAACTCTTGCAGCTGCATCCCCACCCCCTCCAGCATTGCTCTGTCTCTGTAAGACCCACCGCCACCCTAGATGTCCCCCCGCCACTTTGAACTACTGCAGGGTGCAAGAGCCTCCTCCTTTGCAATCCCCACTGCAGGGAACTGCCTCCTGGCAGACCTCAGCCCAGATGCCTCTTTGGCCCCTTGGCTGCTCCCACCGGAGGTCACTACGAGGTTGGGCACAGAGGGCAGCGCAGGCCTGACCTGCTGCCCTTTGGCCTGGATGGGCCAAGTGAAACCCCAATTCCGCAGCACTTCATGAGATCTCTGGAGGGCTCTGAAGAAAACAGACGGGTCCTGTGTGCCAGGGAGCAGGGCTGTGACTTGGCAGCCCTAGGATCTATTCTGTAACCATGGGCCCTTGCCAGCTGCCCAGCCAGTACATGGGGATAGGTTTGAATCCATGGCTCAGTGGGAGAGTCCTGGCTCCCAGCCCCCACTGCTTCAGCCCATCAGACACAGGACCAGAACCCCCACTCTGACAGATGAGATCCTCTTCAGGACAGAATCCAGGAGTCCTGACTCCCTGCCCCCCCGCAGTTTGAACCATACCTTTATGATAAAGGGTCACTCTCTCTGACTCTATGCAGAGGTAGCCGAGCTCCTCCTGACCCTTGTACTGGGACACACTGAAGATGGTACAGTTGTCCACATCCAGCACAATCTCTCCATGGGAGTCATCCAGCTTCTTCCCCGCCTCACCCTGGGGGCAGAGGGGAAGGAGGATGAGGGTCGAACACCCCAGTGCAGACCATTGCCCTTCCATCCTGAAGGGTCAGATGGCAACAGTCACCCAGCACTGAGGAGCAGCAGCCTCTGGGGTTGGATGCGAGGCTATTTATATGGGGATCCCTCACCTGTGGCTCAGATGCAGCCACCTCTGAGGAGGGGTGCGAGGCTTATTTAAACAGCATACAGCAGCATAGTACAGAAGGGAAGGATCCAGTACCTAATTCCAGAGGGAGTTGAAGGGTGGCGGGTGGGCATTTGGAGAATGACCCAGGTTTGCATTTGGCCTGGACACAAGAAGGAGCAGCTCAGTTCTACGGAAAAGTAGTAGCCCCCCATCCTGGGCCCTGCAGCACAGCACCATCTAGTGCCCTGCACACTGGCTCAGTGGGGAGGGCTCCGCTACCTTGCTCCCTGCAGCACCCAGAGATCTCCCATCCAGGCAGCGCCCAGGCCAGGCTAGCTGGAGCTCAGAGGAGATGGCCTGGCAGTGGGTCCCTGGGGGTTGCCCTCACCTTGGCCTCGCACAGAGCCGCCACCCTGCCCTTCAGGATAGTGACCACGGCGGAGAAATGGCTCTGCTGGTGTTGGCTCAGCTGGTCCCCCTTCCTCCGCTGAGCCACCGCCTCGTCCATTGAATAGAAGTGAGAGGCCTCATCTTCAGAGTCCGAGTCTGATGGGGACAGGGAAGAGGAGGGTTAGTGGCAGCTCCCGCTGCATGGGGAAACTGAGGCACAGAGGGGAAGATCTTGCCAAAGGTCACGTCAGGGCTGGGTACAGAACCCAGGAGTCCTGACTCCCAGCCCCCCTGCTCTAACCACTAGACCTCTGCTACCTTCAGAGCCGGGGACTGGACCCACAAGCCCCTTTCCTTATCCTGCATCCATCACAAAGCAAGCAACCATGATGCTATTCCCAGAATCTTTCACTCCCCATTTCCATTAAGGCAGGGGTTCTCAAACTGGGGGTCGGGACCCCTCAGGGGGTCATGAGGTTATTACATGGGGCATCGCGAGCTGTCAGCCTCCACCCCAAGCCCCGCTTTGCCTCCAGCATTTATAATGGTGTTCAATATATTAAAAGGTGTTTTTAATTTATAAGGGGCGGGGGGTTGCACTCAGAGGCTTGCTGTGTGAAAGGGGTCACCAGTACAAAAGTTAGAGAACCCCTGCATTAACGCTTCACAGGTCAGTGCGGATGGCAGGAGCCTCTCTCTGGGTTTGGGGGCGGGGCTTGGCTCCTTACCCAGTTTAAAGGCAGACTTGCACATCTTGAAGTTGTCCTGCCAATACTTGGGAGGGGGCGGGTGGCTGGGGAAGAAGGCCCCAGGTGCAGCACCTCCCGCAGACCCGGAGGAGCAAAGAAGTGGGCTGGCCGGCTCCCACATCAGCAAGTCGTTATTTATCCTGGGGAAGGAAAGGAAAGATGCTTCACGCTCACAACTGCCTTTGCCTCCCCTAGGCCAGGAGCCCCTCAAACCTTCCCCAGGCCCAGCGGTGTTTGTTATTGACCTGGCCCGCCCGGTTCTGAGCAGGGTACTGACACAGAAGGAGATGGCCCCGGCCTTAGAGAGCTTACCACAGAGTACTCTCACAGGGTGCTGCAGGGAACAAGATGGGCCACTCAATAGGCGCCACCTCCGATTTTGCACAGGAAGCGATTTGCTCAAGATCGCCCGGAAAGTTGGCAGCAGAGGTGGGGATGGAACCCAAGAGCCTTGACTGCCAGCCCCACCCTGCTCCAACCACGAGAAGCCACGGCCCTTCCCGAGCTGGGAAGAGAACCCAGTAGTCTTGGGCCACCTGGGATCCATCTGCTCAGGCCTGGCCCGCCCCACCGACAGCTCTTCCAACCCCACACACAGCCAGGGCCGGGGTCCACATGAGCTGGGCACTGCCGGTGCCCCGCTCTGCGGACGGAAAGTCAAGAGTCCAGGGGGCAAGCAGGGAGGATTCAGGGCCTAATCCCTAGAGGCTGCCAGGCCCTGTGGCTGCTCCTTGCCAGCCAGGATACCCGGCTAGATGCCCCCGCTCCCCCGATACCTGTTATAGATGCTCTCGTAGACCTCCTTGCTAGGCAGGAAGATGTGGACACTGGGCAGGGTCACTTCAAGGGTGTATTGCGAGGCAGCCACTGTCTTGGCCTGGAAATCTGCCATCTCCTCAGGGTCTCCAGGGATCACCATCTAGGGGAGAGGCCAGCATAGATGGGTTAAAGACTTACAGGGACAGGCACCCACTTTAGCTGACCAACTACTAAACCAGAGGGTTATCAAGATGGAGGCTGTGACGCCCATGTCAGGGGTCACAACCTCCCCCTGTCCTTTCCTTACTGGTTAATGGGAGGGGAGAGCCAAAGCTAGATAAAAAGGGGACCTGATATGGAAGGGGGTTGAGAACAGCCCAACTGGGCTGTTCTCACATCTCCAAGGCTCCTCCCTCAGGATCATTCAGCCCATACCCTAGGTCCTCTCCCTGCTGCTTCCCTTGTATCCTGGTGGGCTAACTGAGCCACCTGCCCCAACGACACCACTCATGCCTTTCCTGGCAGGATCAGACCCCCTGGAAGGCAGGACAGTATTCCATGCTCCCACCCATACCACTATCTCCTCCCCACTGAGTACCAGGAGGGCCGCCCCCTTACCTCCTCAGTTTCATACATGGTCCTTTTGGAAGTGAATGGGGAGGGCTCAGGCCGCCGCAATTCACAGGGACTCTCCACCATTGACAGATCCATCTCCTCCACCTTGTCCATCGCCAAGTCCCACTGGGACAGGCTGTGCTGGGGGGTCAGGGTCACTGTGATCCTGTGCAGGGCCGGGAGGAGGGAAAGTCAGAGGGCAGAGGGGGAGCAATGTAGGCCCCTACGGGGCTACCTGCCCCCTTCTCAGATGCTGCAGTGAAATTTTGCCCCCAACACATGTGAGCATCCCCCCACACACACCCCACCCTGTGCACCACAGCAGGAGACACTCCATGCAACCAGAGGATGTATGATTGGATGACAGTCAGCTGAGATGTAGATGAGGGAGGGAGCTGGTGGGATGGAAGGGGCTCTGGCAGCGGGAGCTGCTCCTACCAGGGTGCACATGGGGCAGGGAGATCAGCCCCCCCAAAGGAAACTCACTTTGGGAAGAAGTATTTCTTGCCAAGTCCTTTGGCTGCAGGATCAAGGGCTTTGCTCACCCGGATGCAGGGTACGGAGAGCCTCTCACCGTCTTCATACAGACCTGCAAGGAGAGTGGCTGGACTCAGTGCCCGGACACACGCCCATACCCTCCCAAATACTGCCTTTCTACCCTACACCTGGGAGGAGTTTGTAAGGGGGCTGGGGGGAGAATTAAAGATGCAAGGCTCCTGGCTATCCTATCCCCAGCTCTGGGAACAGAGCGGGGACGAGCACAGGAATCAAGATTCCTGGATTCTGTTCTGGGGTCTAATGGTTAGAGCAGATGGAGGTGGAGGTGGAAACCAGGACTCCTGGATCTGGCAGAGAGGGAGGACAGCCTACTGGTTAGAATAAAGAACAGTGTCAGGATGGCTCTGGTAAGAGCATGCAGGTTTCTGTAGCATCTACAAAACCAAGAGGGATCCATTTAGAAACATCCCCTTCATATTTTACAGCAGGAGATGTGGGGCCACATGTTCCCCCCCCACAATTCAACTTGAACAGAGTGGGTCCCTGTGGGCCTCATGCCTTGTCCCTGCAGCCTGGGTTTACCCTCCAGCCCCTTAGGGGAACAAGACACCCCTGGGAGGGTCGTTGGCAGCAGGGACCCAATCCTGGACCGATGGATCCTAGAGCCAGAGCAGACACTGTCCAAGTCTACTAGCCCAGAGGCTACAGCAGCCTCCTCACCTCCATAAGGAGCCATGAGCCCCACTCAGGGCAGGGACAGACTTCCCAGGAGGCCTTGCAGCTCAGCCCTTCCCATGCTCACCATGCAGGTCACTGAAGGTCACCTCCAACCGGGTGGGCTCCCCGTGACCCCCCAGCCCTGCCTGCAGCTCCGTCTGGAACACCACATCAGTCAGCTCCAGTCGCAGGCTCTCTTTGCGCACGGCTTTCTCCATCCAGGGTCGCCGCTCTGGCTCAGGCCGCAGGTCTGGCACTGGGAACTGCAAGTGCAGGGTGGCCTTGGGTGCTGCCAGCCGCACGGTTGTGTGCCTCTCGGGGGCATGGGGAGACTCTGCCTGGCGCCCAGCCACAAGAGGGGGAGAGAGGAAAGAATTAACAGGGGCCTCGTCTCCCTCCGGGTCCCCCGCCCATTGCAGGCGTAAGCACCTCCTCCTCTGCAGCCAACTGGGAACAACTCCCCTGCCCCCTCCTGGCAGATGTTCCATCCCCCACACTCACCACATGCATGTCCACATGGAGGCCGGGGGCTTGATCTTGCATGGACGCTGACGCTGCCAGATGGAGGAGGGACCCAAGCCGGTCTAGGACACCCAGGTCCACATCCGAGTGGAACTCTGCCAGCTCCACCAACAGCTCCGAGCTTCGCTTAGCCCCAGTCTTCTTGAGATTGCTCTGCAGGGAGAAGGAGAGCCATCAGAGCCCTGGGAATGCCTCCCCAGCCAGGGGAGAGGCTGCTCTACATGGGGGTGGGGGTGAGGGAGTTCGTTCTACAGAACACTGGAGAGTGAGGGGGAAGCTCAGGTGCTGCCTCCGGTCATCTGGGACTATACAGACTGTTGTATTATTGTAGGGTCTCTTGCGATTGCCAGTGTCTTATTCTAGGGTCACTCAGGAAGGCTGGGGCTTCCTTCTGTCTCCGCCTGCTTGGCTTCCCCTGCTGCTGATGCAGCCCCACCCACTCTGGCTGTGTAAGATCATGTGTCCCTGCAGGTCCCAGCACATGGAACTGAGATCTGCTGGCACTTAGCCACATGTCAGGTCAAGCCGACTGCAGGAGAGCTCCTGCCACAGTCAGGCCAGGCCAACGGAGCACCAACCACAGAAGAGCTCCCCTCCCCCAACCCGTTCAGGCACATTATTGAAGTGTGGTCATGTGGTTAAGGGACTGGATTGGACTCTGGACACTTTGGTATTATTCCACTGTGTGACCTTGAACCAGTCACTTCCCCGATTCCTGCCTCAGTTTCCCCATGAGAATAAACCCTTCCTTTGTCTAAACAGACTGAGCTCTTCGGGGTAGGAACCATCTCACTGAGACTGTGCAGTGCTCGGCACAATGGGGCATTCCCCGCCCCAGCCTCCACATCTCAGCTGGGGACTCCAAGTGCTACTGGAATACAATTTAATAGTAGCCAGACAGAACCAACAAAGCCCTGACCTCAGGAGCACTTCCACTCCCAGACAAAGGGACAGGACCAGTGCTCCCAAGAGTGCTCCCATCACAGCAAGACCGATAACCCAGGACAGCCAGCATCCCCTCACCTCCCTGCTGCGAGGGCCCAGTGCAATGCCATCAAGTGGCAGCCTGCGATGGCTCTGCTCCGTTTTGCCCAGTGGCTCCCCAGAGGAGAAGCCTGTGTGTGGGGCAGGAGGGGAAAAAAAAAAAAAACAACACGCCAATCGCACTAACTCTCAAGACACCCTCCAGCCTCAGGCTGCTGCTCACCTTGGATGGCAGCTTCTCGGACTGCTTGTAGTGGATCTGGGCGCAGGGCCGGGCCGAGGAGTTATAGGTGAAGGCACTGGGGTTCTTGAAGGTCATTAGCTGAAAAGAGAAGGGGTGCGATGAAGGTTTGTGCAGCAGGTCCAAACAGGAGATGCTCAGTCAGTTTCCCCAAGAACAGATTCAAGCTGCCCCACACTCACCCACCACCCTTCTCTGGGGAGATGTTTCATCCCATTGGGTGCTGGCACAGTAGCTGCCAGGGACAGAAGGCTCAGGTGGCCTGGTCCTCTTTGATTAGACCTCTCCTGGCGAGGCAGTGCGCCCCCTGCTGGACACTCACCAGGCTGCTGTGTTTAGACCCATGGGCTTTAAGTTCCCCTTTGTCCGCACAGGGGCTTCAGTCACCACCCCTGTCCTTGGCTTCTCTGGTGCATTTACGGGGCACAGACTGTCAGATACCCCTCCACTGAAGTGGGACCTTGCAGCCCAGCTGCCTTAGGCCCAGTGTCGTCGTGTCCCCCACAAGACACCCCAATAGCTTACACTGGCCCTTTCCCAGAACTCCACCTGTGGGCAGGACACTCTGGTTTATAGTTTAACCCTTTGGGACACATGACAGTGGAAGGCAGCAGACACAGACTTGCAGAAGGATTTTTGCAACCATCACTGTTCAGACAGCACAAGAGATCTACAGATCCTGGTAGACCCAACGCCTACACACCATTCCCTGCCTCAGTTTCCTCACCACTGGGGCATTCTTTGTCATGGATGTTTAACAGCCCCTGTGCCCAGCAGCACAGAGAGGGGCCAGAGCATGGAAAAGCCCAGCATGAGAAGAGAGGCAGGAAGAGGTGTCAGAAGTAGCTTTCCAAAGAGAAATGCTTTAGCCAAGGGGCTAGGCCGTTGCAGAACCAGGAGGCTGAGCAGGAGGGCCCTGGCTTCCCTGAACGACACTGACCAGAACCCAAAAGACTTTCAGGAGTGGGCAGGGCTCCGAGGGAGGGATAGTATTCAGGTGTTGTGTGTTCGTCCACAGAGCCGAAGTCTCCTGTGCTTTCCAAGAGCAGAGTGTGCATTGGGGGGCCAGAGGGGGTTTAAGGAGTTCCTTTGCGAAGCCTGGTTCCTTGCTTTAACTGCAACATGGTCCCAAAGGGTTAATCTATCTATAAACCAGAGAGCTCACGAAGGTAGAGCTCTGGGAGCAGCATGCATAAGCTACTGGGCAAATGTGGGATGAGCGTCAGCACTGGTTTGGGGGCCCATGGCAGCTGGGCTGCAGCACCCCACCCCTCAAGGAGGAGGGCCAGAAAGGGAGTCTGCACCTCCGAAGCGTGTCAGCAAGGCCAGGACCGAGGCACCAACTGGACGCTGCTCAGGTCCAGTAAGCTTGAAAACATGTGGGATCCAAAGGTTGGGTCCATGCACCAGCCTGATGCTTGGGTGTTCACAGGGGTGACTCCACCAGGGCTTTAACACCCCACCTCTGCCCTTTAGCTTCTGGATAGGATCCCACAGGCTTTGCCCTGCCTGGGCATCAGCTGGTCCAGCTTTCCTCCCACCCCCCAACAGTAATTCCCCACCCTCCTTGGGGTTCACACCCTTCTGATCCTTGCACATGCTCTCCCACCCCTCTCAGGCAGAGCCGATGGAGCACCGATAGCAGGAGCACTCCCCCACACTCTTAGGCAAAGCAGATCTTCCCCACCACAGTCAGCTCTTACCCTGGGGCTCAGCACACCATGACTGCAGGCTGAGGTCTCATCCCCCTCGACACCCCGAAGCAACAGCCATGGTCAGGTCAGAAGCGAGGAGGGCCGGAGAGCCATGATCCCAGCGCCCAGCCCTGGGTGTGGCTCTGCCGTCCGCTCACCACTCCTTACCTCGGTGTACTCCGGCTTCTGCTGCCTGTGCTCCGGGCTGGCGCTGGCCCACAGGCACTCCAGGATCTCCAGCATGCCGAAGCTCACCTCCGAACTGAGCACGTGCAGGGAGCCAGCTGCTCTCTGTTGGCAGGTGACCTGTAGGGCTGCTCCAGTCAGCCTGGGGCAGGAAGGCGGAGTCAGAGCCTGCAGTAGGGGGTGGAGGGGGGGGGGTTTGACAGCCCCGGTGCTGGGGCCCAGGCAGACCTCACAAGCTAAGCAGGCACAGGGACAGTCAGCACATGGATGGGAGACTTCAAGGAGTGAAGTGTGGAGGATGCTGTCCCCTCACAGTCCGTGCTTACCCCAGTGCCTCAGGAGCAATACTAGGGGGCGCTGTGCTGCAAAGAGTGGAACGGGGTGCTCTCCTTTTGCCCCAGCACAGCACTAGAGGGCACTGTGCCACAAGGAGGGGGTGCTCTCCTTTTTCACTCAGTGCCAACCCCAGTGTGTGCTAGGGGGCACGGTGCTGCAGAAAGTGGAATGGAGGGGCACTTACCCCTCACGATCAGTGCTGGCCCCAATACCCCAGCACAGCGCTAGAGGTGCTGTGCCCTCCCCTCCCAATCCATGCTGGCCCCACCTCCCAACGCTCCAGTCCCTGGAGATCATACATCTAGAACATCCCCTGGTACCTGCCTCTGCACCACTGCCCAGACTGGGGTAGGGAGCAGCCAGGGTGTATCATGTGTGCCCCACGAGGGGCAGGGAGCTGAACCCAGCCTACCTGAGGTTACTGCAAGGACAGGCCTTCTCAAAGCACTTGCGCAGATGCCCAAAGTCCCGCCCACCAAAGGCAGAGTCTTTGAAGAAGGCCAACTCGGCAAAGAAACGCTGGGCCAGCTGGGGAGGGGCAGGCGGGCTGGGGCACTGATGCGGGACTGTCAGGGTGAGGCCGCCCACCGTAACTCTGAGCAGCGTCTCCGGCCGCAGGTTCTCCAAGGAGGGCAACTGGAGGGCCTTGCCTGAAACAGATCAGGCACCTCGGATCAGACAGCCCAGCACTGAGAGCTCCCCACCCCCCAAGCTAGTCCCAACACTCCTAGGCTAGTCTGGCTAGCAACAGGACTACAACTGGCCGCCCTCCCAACTGCGGGGCTCACATCAGGTCTCCCACACTAGGTGAAGCTGATGCATTACAACCAACCCCCACAGAAGACACTGGGAAACCTGCTAGAACACACTTCCCTCCAAGCAGGGCATGCCCCACAGCAGAAGGGGCTGCAGGTTGGGATTACCAGGCAATGACAGAGCTGTGGTGGGGTGCAGGGAGGGGCTGGTGGGAGCCCAGTGCTGGGAATAGAACCCAGGAGCCCTGGGCCCCACTACTTCGCAGGGAGAAAGAGGGGTTAGGCTATAGGAGGTGTAGTCTTCCAAAGGGGAAGGACCACGGTGGAGGGGGAAACCAAGGCCCTTCTTGCTTCCCCGCAGGGATAAGGCACTAACCTAGCTGCCCCAGTCAAATTTGAGTTGGGGGTTATTGCCTTCTACCTCTCTCAAACTCACCTGGATGTGGCAAGCCCCCATGCCCCAACCCAAAGGCAGCTGCATGTCAGAGCCAGGTGAGGGATCCCTGTATAAACAGCACCCGTGCTCCACCCCAGAGGTGTGTACACTTACCCCTAGATGGCTGAGTCAGATTTCAGCCATGAGTGAAGGAAGCCTTCTACAGTCAGCAAGCTTCGGGGATGGACTCTAAGCCTGCAGCCCCCCAAGCAGGGAACAGAACCCAGAAGCGGTGACTCCCAGGCCCCCACCCGCTCTAATCCACTAGAGCCCCTTACCATCCCAGACCTGGGATAGAACGCAGAAGTCTGGGCTACCAGCCCCTGCTGCTCTACCCAACCAAACCCCGCTGCCCTCCCAGCACTGAGCGGAACCCCACTCTCCTCACCAAAGCGCAGCACGAACCCAGCGGGACAAGCCCCACTCACCTGGCAGTTTGCTCAGGCCCTGCAGGCCTGGGAGGGTAGCAGCAAAGGGGGAGCGGCCGTAGCGCCTGGGGCTGCTCAGGATCAGCTGTAGAGAGAAGCGGAGATTAGGGATGTGGAGCCAGACCAGGGTGACACACTCGAGGTTTGGCGGCACCAAGGTGCTCCCAGGACCACGTGGCTTTGGGAGCAGAGTAGGCACAGACAGCCCCAGAGGGCTCTGCCTGGTTCTAGACACGGGGAAGGGGGGAGCTGAGGGGTAACAGTGTCAGATGCTGCCAACTATGCCCTCCCACTCAGCCCCACCCCCCCAGTGAGTTCTCACCCCCGGTGCGAAGGAAGGCGGCTGCAGGGGGCAGGTGCTGTAGTCGCTGTGCACAGAGGAGTCGAGCTCGATGTCAGAGAGATCGCTGACTGAGCGCACAGAGGTCACACTACTTGTCATGGCAGCCATGGAGAAGAACATCTCTGGAAGGTAAAGGGGGAGAAGCAGGGTCACGGGAGGGAGGCGGAGCCCCAGCAGAGGGACAGGCAGCCTGTTGTACTGGGAGACCATGCAGCAGGTGGGCAGGCACACCAGAAAGTGCTGCCCTCACATAAGGTTTCACACAGTAAGGGGGCTAAGGGGCACCAGCAGAGCTGGGGTGAAAGGGGAGCAGGGCTGGGATAACACACAGGTGGTGGGTTGGGACTGAGGGGCACCAGAAGAGCTCACGGTGACTCGCGGGCCGCACAAGTACATGCTCCGGTTTTGTAGCGCACCCGTGCGTAATCTCCCTGCAGCGACAAGGCCACACAAAGGATAATAGACCTGCTGTTGCTGCCAACTGAGGAAAATCCTCCCTGAGCTCAAGTGGGAGTGGCCAATGCTGCTTCTAGAGCCAAAGGGCCCAAGGCTCCTCATCCTGGCTCCCTAGGCAGGGTGTGTGCGTGTGTGTGTATTTGTTCAACGGCTGAGCTTTGTCTGCAGCACACAGGCCATGATGTTGTGCACAGTCTAGTGCTGACACCCCTCCTCCCGCAGCGCACCTTGCCCAGACGTCACCTCTGTTCTCCAGGCCCACGAAGCTCTCCAACTCCTCCTCCAGCCGGCCCGGCCCCAAGCCCTGGCCCCCGTGCAGCTGTTGGCTCAGATCCTGCTCTATCAGCTTCAGGTCCTCAGAGTCCAGTGGGCGGCTCTTGCTTAGCTTCTCCTGTAGGCCATTGGCTTCTTGGGTTGGGGAGAGGAGGAGCCGTGGGGGTTAGGGAGGTGCAGAGAGGAGATAGCCCCTGGGGACCAGCTGGGGTACTGGTGGGGAAAGAGGGGCTTGGGCAGGGTCCCACCGGCACATGGGTTGCCAGGCAGAGACAGCTGAGCCCCGCTAAGTGAGGAGCTCCCCTCCCCGCCCCAAGGGCGGTACTGATCTCGGGAAGTTAGCACAAGTCAGTCCCCTGAGACGTTTGAAAAGTCGACAGCTTTGGTCTGTCTCTGGACTTGCCCTGCCCATTCCATGCATGAGGGGGAGTGTTGCCTACGCCCCTTGATTAGGTAAGGTGATGTAGGGTGGGGGGTGAGAGCTCCTGCTCCTCCCTTGCCCAGTACTTACTTCTGCCTCCCCAATGTCCAAATCAAACCTGTTTCCCCATCTGCTGTGGCCTCACTTCAGCTCCTCCGGAAGTTCTCCCCCCCACCGCCCCTTTTTCCCAGGCTGGGCATTGCAAGGAGGGAGAGGAGCTATCCTGAGCTCTCGCTGCTTCCTCCTCCCCCCAAGCTTTTCTCACTGGGGCGGGGGGGTGGGGGGAGAAAACAGCGAGCGCAGGCCCTCAGGATGGCTCTTCTCCACTCCACCTCCCCTACTGAGGGAATGGTTCAGGTTGCTGACCAAGGGGGAGAGAACTCTCCCTTCAGCAGCTCTGATTGGTTGCTCTGCCCCAGGAGGTGGGCAAGTGGGTCAGGCAGCCAATCAGATGAAGCTTCTCCCAACCCCACCCCCCGTAGGGGTCAAACTCAGGTAAAAGGGCTGAAGCTTCTGGCGCCTGCCCCTGGCAGGCCTGCAGCCCAGCCAGCACCTGTCACTGGCCGAGCATCCAGAGAGCTGGCAAGGGGCATGTGGGGCCAGGACAGACAGCCGAGCTCCGAAAGCAGGGGCACAGGGATACGAGGCATGGATAGCTGAGCCCAGATCACAGCAGCAGCTCCTCAGAGATTCCCACAATGGAAGGAGCATCAAGACAGCAAACCAGGTGGTGATCCCCAGATTCCTCTCCCCAGACGTCCTGACTCCCAGCCTCCTCCAGCTCTAACCCACTGGACCCCCTTCTGCTTCCAGAGCTGGGGACAAAACCCAGGAGCCTCTTTAGATGTTACCAAGAGCTGTGTTTCGCCAGGGTGGAACAACCTCCCAGCGGTGGCTCACCTGAGACACTCAGTGCTGTCAGCAGGTCATGCAGGTAGAAAATTTGCTGGGGGGAAACCAAGAGGTGCAGGGATCCCAGCTTCCCATCCAGCTCCAGCTGGGGAGAGAAGACAAGCAGAACTCACTAGGCAGGTTCCTCCTTCTTTCCCCCAATGCCCCCCTCAACTTAGAACAGACTAATGGGCCGAAGAAGTGCAGCCTGGCTCCCCGTCCCAGATCAAACCAATGGGCCCATCCAGGCCGGCTCCCCTCCCAGCCACAGCATGTTCTTGAGGCAGGGAGTTCCACAGGTGAATACCAGTAGGTGGTACACTGTGCCACATCTCTAGGAGACCCCCTTTCAGCTCAGGAAGTGAGGTGGATGGGATCCCTGCCCCGCCAATGTTTCTCACCTTGGGCCCGGGAAAGGCCTCGTTCTGCTTGAGTTTGATCCTCATCTCCATGTAGCCGGAACAGCTGCCAATCTGCAGGGGTGGGTCAGGACACTCGGGCACCGCTCCACTGACTGAGGACAATGACTCGCTCATCTGGGATTGGGGCTGGGAAGATGGAAAGGAGACGAGTTTGGTTGCTACAAATGGATGCGGCTGGTTTGGGACCAGCAGCCCCTCTCATCCCAAAAGGATTCAGTGGGTTCTCCCCGCATGGTAGCCAGGGAATACCATGCTGCCAACGCACACAGCTGGGGAGAGAACCCAGGAGCTCTGATTTACAATCCTATGCCTTGTGTTCAGAACAGGATTCCTGGGTTCCTTCCCAAGCCCTGGAAGGGGAGTGGGGTCGAATGGTTTGAGCAGGGGGCTGGGAGCCATGACTCCTACACATTAGACCCACTCCTCTCTCACAAGCAGGCCCATCTCTCCCCTCCCATGGCTGTGCCTAGAGGTACCTGGGGGCCAGGCACAGGCGAAGCTGCACTTTCGGGGAACTCCTCATAGTACAGTTGCACGCCACTCAGCTGCAGGATCTTGTGCACGAAGGCCGGGGGTTGGTGGATGTCGACTGGGAGTACCTGGCTGGGGTCCTTCACTGCCTCGTCGCAGTAATCCAGCCTGGGGGAGCAAGTCACAGGTGACAGGGTTAGACACAGCCCCATGGGTACCAGAGCTGGGCCAAAGGTGGCCTCAGACAGCTGGGTACTTAGCACTTAGAGCAGCGAGGGGGGCTGGGAGTCAGGACTTCTAGTTCTATCCCCAGTTCTGTGGGGGGGGTCGGGGGGGGGAAGAGTGTGGGACCTGGTGGTTAGAGCAAGGCCTGGGAGCCAGGACCGTGGGGGGAGGAGAGTGTGGTCTATCGTATTACTGCAGGGGGGCTGGGAGTCTGGACACCTGGGTTCAATCCCCAGCTCTGGGAGAGTAAAGGGGCCTGGTGGTGGACAGCACGGAAAGAGGGAAGAGCACCCCTCACTGAAGCCCTCACACATCTCCCTGTACCACCCCATTCCTGCTGGGATGTCTCCCATCCAGGTACCAGCCTGGCTTGACCCAGCTTAGCTCAAATTCTGACAGGATCCCCAGGGGGACAGTCTCCTTCTCCATGCTTCATTGGATACCCCCCTTCACACTCAGGAATGCAGGGAGCAGAACCCCCATTACCTTTTAATATGCACCTCCAAGGCCACCCCAGTCTGAGAGCTGCTGGGTATGTGCTCTACCCGAACAATGGTGTCCAGGAACGTCACCTTGATCCTCCGCAGCACTGGGCAGGGGATGCCAGAGAGAACCAGAGATGTTAAGGGACCATCTCACAGTGATTACCTCTGTTTCCATCTGTAGCTCTCAATATGCTTTAGAGGAGGGCAGTATTGTTATCCCCATTTTACAGATGGGGAAATGGAGGCACAGTGGCGGACCTGGGAATAAAATCCAAGTCTCCCAAATTCCTACTCCAGTGGTCTATCCACTAGCTCACACTATCTCCCACCCCAGGAATCCCTGCACTAAGCCTCTCTCCTCTGTCCCATATTGGTTCTTATGAAGTGCGGGTTATCTGGGCTTTCAGCCACACAACTGACACCTGCCACAATCTCTCTCCAACCACTCCCCTTGGGGAGCTTGGGGGTGCAGTGGAGTGGTATGTTTTGGGAGCATTTTGTTTATCTTCCACCCCTATGTACATGCTACCCTGAGTTTATACCAGACAAGAGAAGTTGTTTACCACTGAGATTAGTGGTTAGACTGGGAACCAGGACTCCTGGGTTCTATTCCCTGCCCTTGGACAGAAGTGGGGTCTGTGTGGGTTAGAGCAAGGGAGGCTTGGAAACAGAACCCAAGAGCCCAATCTCCAACTCTGGGAGTGGACTGGGTTCTAGCAGGTTAGAGCAGGGGTAGAACTAGGAGTCAGGACTCCTCGGTTCCATTCCTGGGTCTCCACCTGGCCCTTGGTTCCCCAGCTGCAATCCGATTCCCCCTGCCCCCCATCCTACAAGATCCCAGGGGAGACTCACCGGTCTCAATGGTCTGGGCGAACATCTCAAGGCCCTCAAGAGGCTGTGGGGGCTCCTCAGGCTGGTCCTTCAGACACTCCTGGGCCAGCTGCATGCTCGTGGTCATGCATGATGACCAGCTCTGAGATTCTGTTCCTGGGGCGGCTGCTGGAATGGAGGGGCACTTCATTACTGAGAGGCAATGAACCCTGAAGGCACTGCCAGCCCCATCCACCAAAGGCAGGGCAGGCACACACTCACCACCCACTTCAGAGAACAAAACAGAGGCACAGAACAGGAAAGGGACTTGGGCAGAGGCAGGACCCAAGCCCCAGGCCACCCTAGCCACTAGGCCTTGGTTTCCACACTTAATATTGGGAATAATCCTTCCTCTGTCTTGAGCAAGGACGGTCTCTCACTAGGTCTGTGCAGTACCCAGCACCAGTGGGCCTGGTCTCAGGCCTGGAGGGGTCTGTACAGCACCTGGCAGTGATGAGGGAGGGGCTCATACTCTCACCCTGGGCAGGGGGAGGGGAGAAATGTCTGTAAGAGCAATTTTAAGAGCCCCTATTAATTATTTATTCCTACTGGAGCATTTTCTGCTAGCATCCAAACGACCCTCCAGAAGCAGCCACCGGCTCCTGGAATCCCAGCTGGTGAGGTCAGTCCCCACCCTGGAGCCTAGCAGAGATCCCCATCGAGGCCTGGCTGGGATGGGGGCAGGATCCTCAAGACTTTGTTAAAACCACCTCTCCTGCAGGTAGCAGGGCAAAACACACATGTTGGGGGGGAGGGAGGGAGAAACAGTAATTAGCTAATAGGGACCCCACTTCACATGATTGGCTGGCTGAGATCTTTGACCATCACCAGGGCTTATGGGAAATGTGGAAGCAGGATGAGAGATGCCGAGCACCTCTTCATTGCAGGGAGGAAGAGCAGCAAATTAAGACACCAGCCATCAGTGCCGGCTACCAGCACTCCCTGGGCCAGGCCTGCCCCTGGGACCACACACCCTGAGAACTCAGGCTCCGCAGCTGGAGCTAAAGGAACAACACCACTAATGGGCTTGGGGAGCAGGGACTAGCCAGAGTGCAGGCTGTTGTGGCCATGTCCCTACGCTAGGGAGAGGCTGGGAGCAGCTCCACCCCTCGGCCCCACACTCACCACTGCGGTACTTGGGCCGGCACGTGATCTGCAGCCCTGTCACCTCCACGGTGCAGTTCTCCGTCACCAGTGCCGACCAGGGGATGGTAACTGCGATGCTGTTGATGAAGCCATCCACAATCTCCAGTGGGGCGCTCACTGACTCCAGGAGCTCGTTCACCGACTGCAGGGAGAACAGAGGAACATTCAGACAGAGACCACTCACCTGGGACAGAGATGCAGCCACCTCTGGGGTGGGGCAAGGGGGCTGTTTATACCAGGATACCTCACCCAGCACTGGAACGCAGCTACCTCTGGGGTGGGGTGTGGAAGCCAGCAGATATTCCCTGCACTGTCACACAGGGTTATTTGACCAAAGACAGCAGAGAAAGTGGATGTCAGTTTTCAGAGCTGCTTTCAGCTGAGAGCTTCATGGAGCTCAAATCTATTTAACCTCCAGGTCCTAAACTGATTGTGTCAGGATTCAAACTGGCAGCATCTCTGAGCCAAGGGATTTCCAGCTTGTTGCTAAGAACACTAAGCCATCCCCTTCCTGCCCCTTCAAACCTTCCCCAGTGAAGGACTGAGGGGTTACGCATGGCACCAAGTATTAGGCAACTTTACTACCTACTATTCTCTGGAGAGGTAAACTGAGGTAGGGAGCCTGGGGTCACACAGCAAGCCAGGGCAGAGATAGGAATAAAACCCAGGAGTCCTGACTACCAGCAGCCACTAGACTCTCCTCTCAGAGCCAAGGATAGGGCCCAGGAGTCCTGGCTTGCAGTTTGCTACTTTTCGGGAACAGGGAGCCGACTCAGCACTGCATTCCCCACTCTTCCAGGCAGAGGCAGCTCACAGCTTCCCAGTGTCTGGAACAGCCAGATTCCATTTCAGGACCCATTGTTAACTTCAGTGATGGGCGGTTAAGTGTGTGAATCCAACTGGCCTGTCCACATTCCAGCAGGGCTGGTTACAAATACCCTGGGCACTTCAGGCTGCACTTCCTGTCCTAGGCTAACATGCCTTGTAATGCCCCACTCCAGAACTGGCTGCATGTCACCAGCCGATTCTTGCATGCTGCACTCTTATCTGGGAATCCTCCCTCTGATGGCAGATGACATGGATTGTTGTTCTAAAATCTACTCTGGTGACAAGGGCTGGGGAGGTCAGGTGACTTGGTTGCAAAACCATTTCAGCAGAGGAAGTAGCAGGCTGTCCGGACAGGGTTTCCAGCTAGTTAATTGTAGGCCTCATAGAAATGCTAAGTATTAAGGCTATTGGATTATTCTAACAATAACACTTGGAATCCCAACTCAGATCAGAGGCCCTCCTCATCAGGCCAGAGGCTACACAGCCCCGCCCCCCACTAAGATCAGGGCCCCTATGGGGCTAGACATTGCACAAAACAAGATCAGGGTCCCCCATCGTACCAGGCACCACACAGACCAAGATCAGGGTCCCCCAGCACTGCACAGCCCCTCCAACCCAAATCAGAGGCCCCCCCATTGGGCTGGAAGCCACACAGACCAAGACCAAGACCAGGGTCCCCCAATCGCACCAGTCCCCACGCTGACAGTGATGGCCAGTCCCTGACCTGATGTGCTTCCAGTCAAAACAGACAAAGGATGGGAGTCGCAACTGAGCCACAGAGAGACAAGACTTGCCACGGATCAGTGGCAGAGCTAGGAATAGAACCCAAATGTCCTGCCTCCCAGCCCAGTGCCCCAGACACTAGACCAGAGGTGAGCCACAGCCGGCGCATAGGACCATCCTGCCTGGCCCCTGGGCTCCCGGCTGGGGAGGCTCGCCCCTGGCCCCCCCCTCGCTGTCCCCCCTTCCCCGCAGCCATGCCGCCGTGCGGGCAGCACAGCTTGCACCTGCCCACCTCCCAGGCTTTCAAATAAGCCTGTCCTGCCGCTCAGAGCAGCAGGGGGAGGGGGAGGTGGGTTAAGGGGTAGTCGGTTCCGGGGGTTAGTCGGGGGTGGAGGTTCGGCGGTCAGGAGACAGGGAGCAGGGGGGGTTGGATGGGGGTGGGGTCCTGGGGGGGGCAGTTAGGGATGGGGGTCCCGGGAGGAGCGGTCAGGGGACAAGGAGTGGGAGGGGGGTTGGATGGATCGGGGGTCCCAGGGGGCCTGTCAAGGGTTGTGGGTGTGGATAGGGGTCGGGGCAGTCAGGGGACAGGGAGTGGAGGGGTTGGATGGGGGTGTGGATAGGGGTTGGAGTAGTCACGGGTCAGGGGGGTTGGAGGGGTGCAGTCAGGGGGCAGGAAGTGGAAGGGGGTGGATAAGGGCCGGGGGCTAGGCTGTTTCGGGGGCACAGCCTTCCCTACCCAGCCCTCCATACCGTTTCACAACCCCGATGTGGCCCTTGGGCCAAAAAGTTTGCCCACTCCTGCACTAGACCATACTGCCACCATGTGTCACACACACAGCTCAATAGGAGCAGAACGAGGCAACCAGTCCAGAGGCAGCCAGGCTGGAACAGCTTCCTGGAAAGCCAAGAATAGGGAGGGTGATTGAGACATGGCAGGGAGGAGAGGGGGAACAGTTGGACACAGTAGTGGTGGTGGGGACATACAGAAGGATAGTCCCAACACGCCAGGGGAACATCAGTCTAACAGGTGTACAGTGACTGTGGCTGCTAATTATAACCCGCTCATGAAGGGCAGCAGCCCTGTTCCCCAGCAGGTAGGACAACAACCGCCTCGGTGCAAGGGGCGGGACTCACTGGCACCAGGATTATGGGCTGGCCGGCCCAAAATGTCAACATCCCACACCGCCACCCCCTGGCCTGTCAAGGAAACTAAGGCAGGGCTGGGCCAGTGCAGAGAACAAGAAAACCCTGAGGGGATCTAGTGGGTTAGAGCAGGGGGGCTGGGAGTCAGGTCTAGCAGTTGGGGCTGGGAGCCAGGACTCCTGGGTTCAATCCCAGCTTTCCCGCTAACTCAGTGTGTGCCCTTAGGAGGTACAGCCCCTGTGCCTCAGTTTCCCAATCAGAGACAATGCCTCCCCTCTCCACGCCTCCTCCTCCTCCCACAGGGAAGCTCTGTGCCTGTTTTGAAGCCAGGCATGACAGTCAGGAAACCCTGAGTCACAGAGCAGATTAATGAGCAGCTCCCAGGCTGGCATGAGCCCAGGGCATTCATCAGCCCTGGGGTCTGATCGCTCACCTACCCACACTCCCTCCTACCCCCCTTGGCATTTTCTGTATCCATGGCATACCATCAACACATACATGCAGAGCAGCCTCACCTGCAGCGCTAGGCTAACCCCAGCAACCAGCTAGGCACTACCGAGAGTAACCGGCATTACCAAGCCACCGGCAATATCGCGCCACCACCTAAGGGCCTCCCAGCACCAGCGAGCACAAGCAGGGTAATCAAGGCACAGAGAGGGGAAGGGCAAAGGTCACAGAGGAAGGGCAAAGGTCACAGAGGGCGCCACTTCAGAGCCAGGAGTTCTGGCTCCCAGCCCTCCCCTGTTGTAAACTATTAGACACACCCCCCCCACCCCTCCTAGAGCTGGAGAGAGAACCCAGGAGTCCTGGCTCTTTGCCCCGCTCTGACCCTCTAGACCCCACTCCCCCATTTTGATACTGACATCAGAAATATCTCCCCCCCAATTGCTACAGACAGCAGTGGGGTTCAGTTCCTCACTCTGCCACAGAGCCCCCGTGCAAGCTTGGGCCATCACTGCCATTGCTCTGTGCCTCTGTTTACCCATCTGTAAAATGTCCCACCTCCATCTCAATTAAGAGCACCTGATACAATAATGGGGGGCTCAAGATGACCAATGACCCCACAGGCAGCAGCCAGGAAAGTTCCTAGTAGCCCGGGGGAGAGGCAGAGGTACACACATACAGAGGAAACAGACACCCAAGAGCCATCTACTGCCAGAGTCCAATTCCCAAAGTTTAGATCAGAACCAGACCTCAGCCAGCAGGGATGTGTCACACAAAAGCACCACCGCGTAGTACCAGGGACACTTGCAGCGAGTGGGGGGCTCAGGAGGCAGCACTTGCCCCTCCCAGTCAGTGCTAAACCCAATGTCATAGTCCCAGGGTGGTGTTAGGGGGCTCCTGTGCTTCAGCAAGTGGGGTGGGGACTCAGCAGGGGGTGCTTTCCCCTCTGCAAGAGCTCAAAGGTGAGTCACAGCACTGGTGTCCTTCCCGCATGCCTGCAAGCGGCTAAACCAGGGGTTCTCAAACTGGGGGTTGGGACGCCTCAGGGGGCTGTAAGGTTATTACCTGCAGGGTCACAAGCTGTCAGCCTCCACCCCAAACTCCGCTTTGCCTCCAGCATTTATAATGGTGTTAAATATATAAACAAGTGTTTTTAATTTATTATGGGGGGGGTCGCACTCAGAGGCTTGCTACATGAAAGGGGTCACCAGTACAAAAGTTTGAGAACCGCTGAGCTAAACTCATCCCTCAGCCCCCTAGGCTCTTCTCTCCCCCCATCCCCCGCTATTCTGTTGATGTCCCTCATTTCCAACCCACAGCCTCACTGAGTGGCTCCACTTTGATTCTTCCTCCCAACCCCCTCCACCCCCTTTGCCCCCCTCCCCCCCGAAGAGCAACACACCCAGGCCCCATGCAGCTTCCTTGTCCCCTCATTCCCTTCACAGTGGGGCACTGGAAGCCAGGCCCTGACACTCACCACAACACAATGCTGGGCTATTATTTGGGACCTGGTGACATGACCCATGACTCAGGGACACACCCCACTTCCCCAAGACTCTACACCTGGGGTGACAGCAAGGTTATTAACCCAGCAGCTACAGCGGCCCCTCCCTCAACCCAAGGTAGGCAGAAGGCAAGGAAGGGTAGACCAGCTCCAAGGGAGGTGGAGAAACTGAGGCACAGTACTCCTGCTAATATAAACCAGGGGAAGAAATGTAGGGGTGGGCTAAGTGGGTGAATGGCTCAGATACAAGCACACACCCCACATGGGGTAACACTATAGAGTTGGGCTCCCCAGGAGTGGGGCTGAAACTTCTAGCATTAGCTCCATACCAGCCTAGTCAGGGGTAGGAGACAGAGCACTGGACTAGGAGAGGGTGTCTGTCTGTCCAGCCCTATCCTGGTTGTCTCATATCAGCCAGGAGACTGGCCAGATAGGCTCAATGGTACTTCACCTCCAGCAAATGAAATCCACAAGGAATAGGTCATGGAAATATACTGACATCCGCACTCTAGGGACCTGTCCTAGCACATGGGGTGGGAGTTTAAGGATTAATCAGGTATTTCCCAACTCCTTCATGAGGCCACTTCCCAAGTGGTTTACCCTCCTCCCTCCCTCCCACCCAAACACACAATGCAGTTACTGCTGTATATGCTGGGTATTTTATAGACATGACCCTGAGCATGGAGTACTGTTAGGGTAGGTGGGAGGCAGTGAAACACACAAGGGGTAGCATCCCATCCTGAAGCTAGCTCTTCCTGGTGGGATCAGTCACTGTCACTAATTGCACCCACTCTCTCTTCCCATTCGCCACTCTGTTCTCTGGCCCTGCATACACCTGGTTCCTACCCCATCCCCTTCTCACCCACAGAGCCATGCTGCCCTGTGTTTGAGTATTGGCCTGCTAAACCCAGGGTTACGAGTTCCATCCTTGAGAGGGCCATTTAGAAAGCTGGGGCAAAAATTGGGGATTGGTCCTGCTTTGAGCAGGGGGTTGGACTAGATGATCTCCTGAGGTCCCTTCCAACCCTGATATTCTATGATTCTGTATATCCAGGCAGATGCCTCTCAAGGTCCTTGCTCCTCCTCCCTGAGCCCCATCCCAGGCCCCCAACCCTATGCATCAGGGAATAGGGCTCCCATCTGGGCTCCCAACATCACCTGGTTCTCCCCTCTTCCCCTCCAGCTCCAAGCTACAGATCTAAGCCCATGCCACCTCCAGCGCCTCAGCACAGATTCCAGCCCCACCCCAGCCAACCTTCCCCCCCCCCCCCCCCGCATCCTGTTTCCCCTTTGGCTCACCCTGTCCTTCTCCAAGGCCCCACAGCGTCCTGGACCCCAGCTACGGACCCACAGCCAGAGAACTGCCCAGACCCTGACCCACACAACGAGGTCGATGTTCCCCAGCCCCTTGGTACCAATCCCTGCCACACCCATCCAGCCCCCTGGGCGCCCCTAGTCCCGGCCATGGCGAGGTGGCTGACCCGCGGCGCCCCCGGCCCCCGACCCGGCCGCTCACCCAGATGTCGAGGTGAATGTCCCGCAGCGCCCCGGCGCCCTGGTACAGGTCCAGGCTGAGCTGCTCCAGGCTCAGCCGCTCCTCCAGGTAGTGGCCCAGGTAGTGCTGCAGCAGGTAGCGGCAGGCCCGCTTCTTGATGGAGCTGGACCAGGGGAAGAACCAGCGGGACATGGCTGGGTGAGGGACGGGGGCCTGGGGGCGGCTCTTCCCGGGCCGGGGTGCGCCCTCCCCGCCGCAACTTCACTCTGCCCCCCGCCCGCGCCTCCGCGGCCGGCTTGTTTTCCCCCAGCACTGGCCCGCTGGCAGGGCAGGCCCCGCGCTGGTTGGCTGGGAGAATGTGGACCGCCCCTCTCGTTCTCTTCTGATTGGCTCCTCGGGGAAGCGCCACAAAGCGTCCCATGCTGGTATGAAATAGAGTCCAGAGACCGGGACTGCGTGTGCGCACGTGTTTGCCGCTGTAAAGGGGCTCGGACCGTGCATGCGTCCCACTGACCAGAGCAACAAATGGACGCTCCGGCCGCTAAATAGGTCCCGAAGCCTCCTTACTACGCATGGGCGCAGTGGGCTGAGCTAGAAAGCGGCTCGCCTAGTGCCAGATAGGTGCCACCCACCGACCCCGCCGCGCATGCGGGGAGTGGCTAATACCAGGAAGTGGAGTGAAATCGTTCCTTAGGGCCCCATTTTACAGACAGGGAAGGAAGGCAGAGGCTAAGTGATTTGCCCAAGGTCACATGCAAATAAATAGCAGAGACTAGACTTGGGCATGGGTCTTTTGAGTCCCAAACATGCAGCCTAGCCACTGGCTCATCAGCCAAGAGCCCCAGATAATACCATGCCTGGAAGGGGACATGGTGAGGGATGGGAAAGGTTGAATTAAACATTGGCCGGGACTTAACAGGATGCAATAAGGTTGTGCTGTCCTCTCAGTGGTGTGATGCCATCATTCTGTGTGGTGATGTCACTGTGCTCCTTTGTGGTGTCATTTCACCTCTGTATGATGCCATAATAAAATGGGGCCCAGCCAGGGCCATGCCTGTAGCACATAACAGTTCAGTCTCCCCAGGACTGAAATGCTTTAGCTGTGATGTTAACTAAAATATTTGAGCTTAATATAGGGGTAGCTGGGTGAAATTCTCTGGCCTGTGACATAGAGGAAGTCAGACTAGATAATCTAATGGTCCCTTCTAGCCTTAAACTGTGAAACTATTAAACCAACCAGAAACTCCAGCTGGAAGGAGCAAAAGCAGCCAAAACAAGGACCTTTGGACAGCCAGAGAACTGCCCACAATTTTGGTTGGACTTTCTCTGCCATGTGCTGATTGGCTGTTTGCTCTAACTCTCTACCTCCCTCACACTCTCTTCATCTTGCTTAACTCTACACCTGTCTCTCTTACCCTCTCCTCCCCTGCCCTGTCCCCCTCATCATCCTTTTCTACATCTTTCTTCCCATTTAGCCTCTCCGATCCGAGATAAACCCTCCCCACCCCCAAAAATCATTAAACTAACATGCTATTTGCTGCCACCATATAGATTGCTCTGCCTGTGTAGGATACCCCTTCCCCCAAGCTATGTCTGTCTGATCTATTGCGATTGTAAGATCACAGAGGCAGAGTCTCCCTGCTACGCTGTGTTTGTGCAGGGCTTAGCACAATGGGGTACCATTCTTGGCTGGTCCTTAGGCACTACCATACTAAACTTGATGAACAACCACTATAACAGTGCTGCATTGTAACATCACTGTGTTACATTGTGATATCATAGCACTGTATTTTGATGTCATAGTGCAGCATTGTGATGTCATTGCATTGCCCTTGTGATGTTCTAGTACTATATTATGTCACTGTGTAAGACTGTGATACCTTCATGCTAGCTGTATTGTGATGTTAGTGTGCTCCCTCATGATGTTACAGTGCTGTTCTGTGATGTCACTGTGTCACATTCTGATATCACATTCTGATTAGCTGTGTTGTGATGTCAAGGTGCTGCATCGTGTGGTTACAATGCCATTGCACCCCAGGAAAATGTCAACAACTGGCATGGATAAAAGCCAGTAAGGCATTGTCAGAACATCACCCAATTGCACTAGAATGTCCTCCCGGTGGTGGTGCAGAAATGCCACCCTGGCAGCACATGCAATGTAGCACAGCAGTACAAGCTGGTTCCATACACTGCTGCAGCATCGAGCACAACAACATCATGGCAACCCAGTCAGCAGCATGGCACATGGAGGGGATGCTGTGGCATCTTATGGTCTCCCCAAATTCTCCTGGCAGCTGCCAAAACCCCACAAACCAAATCTTCCACAAGGAAAGCAGGAAGATTGTGGAGAATCCACGATGGGCAGCAGCTTCAGCTGTGGTTAGACAATTCCTTTCCTATACTTGTTCTGTGTTTGTACAGCTCCTAGCACAATTGGGGCCTGGTCCGTGATTGCAACTCCTAGTGCTACTTCAGTACAGAGAACAAATAACAATAGTGTGACATTCTATACCTTGGGGGAGCGTACTGAAGTCCCTATATTCCTCATTTTCATATAATCGTGATCTTACATATAAAGCATGCCTGGTAAGGTATCAGGGGAAAGGTTATGATCTGCTGAAAGTCATTTCTCTATCCATATATGCGTATCATTAATGCATATGAAGTTATGAGAATTTTGTTGTACGGTGGTCACTAAAACATGCTGTAAATTGGGGAATCAGCCAGATATTAGCTCCCCAGAGGCAACAGGTGGAGTGTCAAACAACCCATCAACATCCATACTCCAGCAAGGGAACTACAATGCACTGATTCACCTGCATGAGGCCACACTAGGGGAATTGCTTAACCTTGCTTGGAGAGACTCAGCAATGTCCCCCTGACATGCCTGGACATGTGCTCCCCAAGCACATGGACTGAGGGTATAAAACAGACAGAGTGGACACATACTGGGCCCTTCTCCTGCCGCCCCCTTCGCTTCAAGCAACTAAGACACTGAGAAGAAGACAAGACTCCAACAGAGGAGATTGGCCCAGGTTTAAGGAACAAACCTATATTTTAAGGACTGCAATATCCAGGGTGAGAAAAACTGCTTAATCTAGATGTTGCCCAATCTAATAGGGTTGAGAGTTTAGACTGCATGTTTATATTTTATTTTATTTTGGTAACCACTCTTTTTGCCTTAATACCACTTAAAATCTATCTTTGTAGTTAATAAATTTGTTTGTTCTACCTGAAGCAGTGTGTTTGATTTGAAATGTGTCAGAGACTCCCCTTGGGATAACAAGCCTGGTACATATCAATTTCTTTGTTAAATTGATGAACTCATATAAGCTTGGGGTGTCCAGCGGGCATAACTGGACACTGCAAGACGGAGGTTCCTAGGGTTGTGTCTGGGACCGGAGATATTGGCTAGTGTCATTCGATTGCACAATCCCAGGAGCAGCTGACATGCCAGAGGATGTGCGTGAACAGCCCAGGAGAGGGGGTTCTCACAGCAGAGCAGGGTAAGGCTGGCTCCCAAAGTCAAGGATTGGAGTGACCTAGCAGATCACCGGTCCGGATAACACCAGAGGGGAATGTCACAAATACAGTAGTCATCTTATTTTCTAACCATAATCTTATTTTCCACCTGTCTCCAACAGGCAACTCCGCAGGCTCCTCAGCAATCACAAAATCAGTGCCCAGAAGGGAACAATGAATTCCAACATTTCAGGGACTGTTCTAGGTCTTAGTGGGCAGCACCCTCTGGATCATGGGGAAATTCGGAAAACCAGAAGAGCCCAGTTTCCACTTCAGTAAGGCCAATTTGGTGCAGCAGGCAGAGGAAGCTCTGTAGAGCCACCTACTGCTGCTTAGGAAAATCACAGGCAGTAATATGATGCTGTTCTTTCTCATCAGGTGTACAGCTTGGCCTCCACCAGCTATGAAATAATAATGTACAGCACCTAGCACAACGGAGCCCTGGCCCGTGAGTGGGGCTCCTCGGCACAGCTGAAATGCAAATCCCAAATACCAGTGCGAACTTCTGAACACCCACACCTGCTGTGAGAGTTTGTGAGCTGTGACAGAGTGATCAAAGGCCATCAGCACTGAATGGCTGTCTCTTGGGGAAACAATCAGGTAGCTACTGGCAGGGCCAAAGGGAATCGCTCTCCCCAGAAGCCTGAACACATGGCTGCACTTGATCCAAAGGGGCAGAGACTGTGCTTCTCCCAGTCAGAGGGTGGCATTTCCATGGCCACAGACACAAGGCCCAGAAGGAACGCTTGCCTCCACGAAGGGCTGGGACCAAACCCAGGGCCTTGTAAAGGAGGCTGAGATTAGAGAGAGGGGATGGGGTGCAGGCGTTTGCTGTTTTCCATAAACCTGTAATTCTCCAATGCTTTCAGAGAGCGTGTATAAGAAATTCCTTTGCTAAGTCTGTGCACTTCCTTCCTTTACTGCTGAGTTATCCCTGAATGGTGTAACTAAGAAAACCAGGGTTCCCACAGCCAGGTAGACTCCAGGGGAGAAATATATAAGCAACTTTGGGACTTGGGAGGACTGGGGCACTGTTTCCAGGGTCTAGGCAGCTGAAGTCCCACTGCTCAAGAAGGGTGTCAGACTTGGGGTATATCCCTGGGAGACCCAGTACAGGGACAGGGATCAGTCACTACCCAGACATAGGGGGCTAAGCAGCATGGGGGATCCAGCAATTGGAGCCCATCACAACAAACCAGTGCCCGTTTGAAAACCAGAATTGGACCAGTTTGTGACTCCAGGGTGTTAGCAGGTGGCTGTCCCACCTGGTTACTTAACATAGCAAACACACGCTGCATATGGTCTATACTAACCCCAGTCTTGGACCACTGCAGTCAGTACAACTTCAGGAAGAAGATCATCCTATTGATTCCTCAGCATGGCTTCTGGTCAGCTAATATTGCTATGGGGGAGTATCACCAGATGGCGCTGTCACACATAGCCTTACAATTTATTTTCCCCAGTGTTCAGTCTTTGAAGCCACACTGTATCATTGTTGGTTTTGTAATGCAGTTCTTTTCTTTCCAGATGTGCTGCTCTTTCCTTTTATCTTTTTAAATCGCATCCGTTCTGGGGGACAGAGCAGCTCCCTGGGAACTGGGCATGGGTGTTTGGGCAGAGTTTACAGAAAGAACGGATTGTCTGTCGTGCTGTTTTTGTCCACCTCTGTTCCAGGACTGGTGCATATAGCACAGGGGATAAACAAGCTACATTAAGAAAATACCCACTGATTCTGTCTCATTTACTTCTCCTCTGATAGGAAACCAATTTACAAGGTTCTGACACCAGCTATGGCCAAGGGGCAGCAATATTAAAAAGGTGCATTTCAACTGAGGTCACACAAAAGGCTTTCCATGTCAAAACCCTTCCTAGCAAATTTTCCATGCAGCTAGTGGATATGGAGGAAGGTTAAGTATACAGAATAAAACACCGTCACATTAATATGTGCTAAGCAAATTGATTCAGAGTCCAATCTACCAATTCTGCCCCAGCATTTGCTAGTCCCTGATGAGCCATGTGTAAATCAACTGTGAAAAGCACTGCAAGCGGGTCAATTCCATGGTAGTATTGGATACCTGTCGGAAAGACTTAAATATGCTAGCTCTCTCAGGGTTTACAGTCATCCTAGTGGGAAGAAATGTCTCCCCTCTTGATCCTGTGGCAAATGAGCACCAAAAAAACTAAAAATCTAAGCTGGAGAATCCCAGACAAAAAGGACCCTTTCAAGATTTTGCTTCTGTGATAAAAAGCTGGTTGTCTGGTTCTATCTCTATCTAGTTCTGCAGTGGGGCCTATCATGCTAGTATCTGAGCCTCCCACATATTAATAGATTTATCCCCATAATCCCCACTGGGCAGGGAAGCATCATTAGCCACACTTTACAGATGAGGAAATTGAGCACCAAGCAATGAAGTGACATGCCCTAGGTCACACAGGGAGCCAGGATTTGAACTCAGGTCTCCAGAATCCCAGTCCAGTGCCTGACACACGAGCCTGTGTTTAGAATTTGGTTTTCAGTTCCTCTTTCTTGCTCCTTTTCTTTCTTGCTCTGAAAACAAAGGGAGAAGAGAAGAACAAAAGCACCAAACAGCTGGATCATTAAAAACAACAATTAATAATTAATGACTCTTTGTCCTTTCATCCAAGGCTTGTGTAAAGTGTTTAAGATCTGTCCTTCTATCCATCCCCATACACACCTCCTAGCTAGCTAGCTATCCATCTATCGCCATGTATACACACCCTAGTCATCCCAAACACCCCAGCTATCTATCCAGCCATCCCCATACACACCCCTCTATCCATCCACACACACTGCATCCATCTATCATACATTCACACACCTGTGTCCATGTACACACACTCTCAGGTTCACACACATACACTCATCCTCAGACACACACAATCCATCCCATGCCCAGCCCCCAGCCCTCACACAGTGCCCATTGTACACACCTGTCCTCCACCTGCATCATCGTGTCGGCTAGTGGGACCCCCAAGGTCTCTGGTAAGCAATTGACCAGGATGCCAGCTGTGATGGGCACTGCCCCGAACAGGAGCAGGGGCAGGAAGGAGACAAAGGCCTGGGTCATCTGCACCATGGGGGCTGCCACCGCTCCCAGACGAGCCATCATGTTGGTGACCCCCAGCCCTGTCTGCCTGGGGAGAAGGGGAAGCCACAGAGAATTGAGCAATCCCATTAAGGCTGGATACTTTATACAAATGAGCAGATGGTCTAATTTGCATATTTTATGAATAAGCAACTGTTTATTTGCATAACCCCCTTGCAGTCAAATCTATTCATTCCCACTCCAGACCCATCAGTTCTCAGCTCTACCTCCCCATTGGATACATCACTGGCCCCCTCCCTCCATCAAGATCTGCCCCAGGCACAGCTCCAAGGCTCCCCCAATGGGACACTAAAGCAGCACTTGAGACCCAGGTGGGGGTAGCTGAAATCGGGAGTGTCCCAGCCAAATGGAGAGGTTCAGCAGGATTCAGGAGGACCCCAGCAGGACCGGAGGGTGCAGACGAGGGGAGACACCCACAGAGCTCAGCCATGTCCCGGCTGAGGAGGGACTGGAGCGGCTAGCTGAATGAGGGGGGAACCCCAGGGAGGGACGTCTTGTACCTTGTACCTTAGGCTGGGCCTCATGGCATCATTCCTCACCATGTGGGGGGGATTAGATTGAACATGCCAAGTCATTAGAACCCGGGAGGCCTGACTCCCAGCCCTGCTCCCTGTGCTTCAGGCAATGCTGCCTCCATTGATGCTGTCCAGCAGAGGGCGCCGCCCCACTCACCTGATGACGGTAGGGTAGAGCTCCGTGGTGAACAGGTAGGAGCAGCTGGAGGAGGAGGAGAAGAGCCCTTTTCCGAGGACAGTCAGGGCAATCAGCAGCACCTCCATGTCTAGGGGGAGCAAGGGGAGGATGACCCAGAATGCAGATTTTTGCTCTGGAGGTGCCTGTCACTAACTCAGAGACCCAGCATTGGGTGATGGGCAGCCCAGGACCAAACCCGCCGCGCTGGGGCTGCATGGCACCATAGCTGGGCAGGGGCACTGGTCACTTGCCAGTCCCCTGGGCCACCTGTAGGGTTACAATCTCGGCCACTGGCCGAACCTCCTTCCCACTCCCAAAGCTGCCCCAGCTTCCACCACACCATCACTGGCTCGGTTTCCTGCACAGCAGGGAGGACGGGATACCAGGCTGGATGGACCCATTGGTCTGATCCGAGACGGCAGGAAGTGGGGGCTACTGGGCTGGCCAGGCCCATGGATCTGATCTGAGCGGGGCTCCGAGCTGGTGAAGCCCAGGGCAGTGGGGAACGGTGTGCCAACTTGGGTGAACGTGCTGGACTCACCCTGCGGCACGGGGATGCTTGCCAGGATGAAAAGTCCCCCCAGGAACAGACAGGCAGCCTGCGTGAGCCGGCGCCCCAGGCGGTTGGCGGCCACGGCCACCAGCATGCGGAAGGGCACGTCCACAGCGCCAAAGATCAGCTGCACCAGGAAGATGCTGATGCCCCCGAAGCGCTGCAGGTCCAGGGCCAGGTGGTAGTAAGAGAAGCTGTTGGAGAACCTGCCGGATGGGGGTGGGGAGAACTGGGGTGAGGGAGGCTCAAAGGGGGAGAGTGTGTGACTATCTCCCAGCCCCATTCCCGTCTGTTTGTCTCTCCCTCCGTCTCTCCCCCTCCTCTGGTCTGTCTGGTTCTCCCTCCCCATTTCTATCTGTCTCTGTCTCCAGCTGCTCGGGGGTGGGGGTGGGACTTTCCTGTTCACATGGGGGGAATCCTGACAGGGTTTTTGTGACACCCACATTTACTTCTAGGGGGTTCTCCCCACTGAAGAAACTCTCTGCCCCATGACAAACCCAGCCACTGGGGGACCAAAGCAAAGTTGAGCCTCCCCCATACCTCCTCTTAGCTTAAATCAGTGCTGTGGGGATAAACACTCTGCTCCATCCTGAGCATGGAATCCTCTGGGGGGCTAAGCAGCGTGGGGACTAGAACTCAGATCCTCCTGCCATCTAAGCCCAGGGGAATCCCACTCAACAAGAGACAATGGTGCAACTACCCTCCCCAGTCAGTTTATCGCACTAGTATTGTTAGCCTGGGGGATACAGATGGGGGCAAGGGGAGCCCCTTACCAGGCCAGCATAAGGCAGCAGGTGACCCCACGCATGGGCGCTGTCCGGAACAGCCCCAGGGCAGAGTGCCGGGAGGGCCCCAAGCTCTCTTTCTTCTGCTGCATTTCCAGCCTCAGTGTCTGGGGAGGGAGAGAAGGTTGGAGCTGAGACCAGGGTGGAGAAATCATACCTCCTCTCCAGAGGGGGAGATGGGCAAAGCCAGGGAAGAAGAACCCTGGGACTTGACACCCAGCCCCCTCAACTCTAACCACTAGACCCCACTCCCCTCCCAGAGCCAGGCATAGAACCCAGGAGTTCTGACTTCTAGCCCCGCCCTTCTCTAGCGACTAGACCCCACAAGGTACCCTGTGCCCCTCACCTCCAGGGAGATGCCCTCCCCCTCCAGCTTCTCGCCGTTGATCCAGGCCACCCGTCGTAGGTTCCTCAGCGCCGTCTCAGGCCTGTGGTTGACGATGAGCCAGCGCGCGGACTCTGGGATCCACCTGGGGAAGGGAGGGGTTGGACTGGGGCTCAGAGAGAGAGAGAGAGAGAGAGAGAGAGAGAGGGAGGGGAGGGCATGGTGCCTGCTGACAACTGGGCACTCACATCCCCTGGGCTCTGGGCAACAGAGCTGGGATTCTGTGCTTCCCTGCCAGTTGGTTTAGCCAAATGGAGACCCTGCCAGAGGGAAACAGGGTTGAGGGTCTTCATTTGGACCAGGCAAAAGGCTACCACTGCCATAGGGTGTGGGTCCCCTCTGGGCTCCCAGACACGGCGCCCTGCGGCTCCTGAGCCCATAATGCCATCCCTGCCTGGAGCCGTGGCTCCCGGTGAATGTGTGGTCCCCCTGCCCCTCAGCCCCAAGGGCACCTACCAGCTGTAGAGGAAGAAGAGAAAGAAGGGTGCTGAGGATGCAAGCTGCAGCTGGCGCCAGTCGCGGATGGCGTATGCCAGTCCAGCCAGGACCAGCTGGCCCAGCGTCAGGCTGCAGGCAAGGATGGTGGCTACCATGGCCCAGGACTGGGATGGGATCCACTCCATGGCTGGGGGCAAGGAGTAGGGTGAGGTGCAGCACCCTCCAACCTCAACCTGCCTGCCCAACTTTGGGGAGTGGTGCTCAACCCTGCACCCTTCTGCACTGGGTGGGCCCAGGATGGGGCAGTGTGGGGAGAGCTGCCCCCTATGCACCCACACATAGAACCCGCCCCCAGGACTTCCATAAACACTTCCCTCCCCTCCCCAAACAACCTCCCTCACATTCCCCCCTCCCACACAGCCCCCCAAAAATCCCACACAGTCACTCCCACACAAAGCCCCCATCACAACTCCCCCACAAGCCACACCTCCAGCCCCCCCACGAACATCTCCCCTTATGCACACACACACCCCACTGTCCCCCCATTCTTCACACACCCACACCTCAGTCGCCCAGGTCCCGTACCCTCACACTCAGCCCCCCCCATGCCAGCTCTCTGCCCCCAGCCCTCCCCCCACTCACTCAGGCTGATGCTGTTGAGGATGAAGCCCGCAGTACCCGTGCCGCTGAAGAAGCGGAAGGCACAGTAGGCTGCCAGGTTGGGGGCGAAGGCAGCACCGGTGCCCATCACACCCACCAGCAGCAGGGACCAGAGCAGCAGTGCCCGGCGCCCCAGCCTGCAGCAGGGGAGACAATACCATTGGAGAAAGGGGGGATATGGGCTGGATGGGCCCATGGGGCTGATCTGGAGGGGGACAATGCGGAGGGGATACTAGGCTGGATGGGCCCATGGGGCTGATGCAGGGGGGATACCAGTCTGGGCTGATCCGGGGGGCGGGGGGACGACGGGGGATGGGAGGGAGGATGCTAGGCTGGATGAGCCCGTGGGGCTGATGTGGGATGGGGATACCAGGCTGGATGGATGCATGGGGTGCTCCAGGAGGGCAGGGAAGGGGGATATTGTTTTACTCACCTATCTGCCAGGCCCCCGTAGACCAGTGCTCCCACCAGCACCCCCGCCATGTAAATGGACTGGGCAAAATCCTTGAGAGCCCGCTGGCCACAGACCAGGTGCCACTGGGGAGGAGTGGGGAGAGGGGTGTGAATCCAAGGATGCCCCATGACACCCTGCGCTGCTGGGCAAAGGGCTGACTGCATAGTCAGATGGGCTCCAGGGACACAGCTGGCACAAAGGGCCAGGAACCACACCTATGTCTCCAGTGCCCACCTGAGCTACCTGAGCCCTGGCTAGTATCTGTACCTTGGCAGCAGTCAGGGTAATCAGCAGCACCTCCATATCTAGGGGGAGCGAGGGGAGGACGACCCAGAATGCAACAGGCTGAGAAGAGCCTACACCCCAATGCTACTGTGCCATCTGAGCTCACCTGCACCCACCTGGGCCCACTTGGTCAGAGCCCAGCTGGGCCATCCCAGCTGTTCCTCCTGTCCATCCCCACCAGCGCCATCCCAGCTGCCCCTGCTGTCTATGCCCACCTCTGCCACTCAAAACCTCCCTTGCTGTGCATGCCCACCTGCAGCTCCCATGCCCACCTGAGCCCTGTGACCTCCACATATTGTGCCCAAGCCTGCCAGCACCCATGCCCTTCAAATGCCCTCTGTCCCTTTTATGCCCTGCTGATTCCAACTCACTCCCTTGTGCCACCCATTGCTGCCAACAAAGCCCTTATCCCCGCCTTGGCCCGGCACTGTCCATGGAGCCAGGAAGAGCTGAGTTTCCACCGCCCCGCACAAGAGCTGGGGGGACAGTACAGCATCCCCGTCCATGTCCCCCTCCCTCCCCCAAATCTGGAGTCTGGAATGATGGGTGGGGCCTGCACCCGGGGATCATGGGTTGTTCAAAGCGGGTTACTGTGTAACCCAGCTGGGCATGGGGCAGCTGGCAGCACGACATGTCATGGATGAGCTAAGAGCAGGAGAAGGGATTGGCACAGGATCCACGCCAAGGAAGACACTAGGACTGTCATCCATTATCCCAGCTCTCAGAGGGGTGGCTAAGGCTGAATTTCTGCCACAGCAGGCCCCTGTGGGCTGGCAGGAGGGGCACAGAGACACAGGCCTTTGGGCAGCACCCCATTCCCTTCAGCACAGCATCCCCTAGCACTGCACTGGGGTACTGGAGTCAGCACTGCCTGCGAGGGGGCAGTGCCCCCTACTGAGGTCCCCCCTCACCCGGCTCCCTGAAGCACAGAGCCTCTCGGTGCCACGCTGGGGACAGTTCCAGTTCAGAGGGGAGAGTACCCCCTGCTGAGCCACCCTGTGACACGACATCCCCTACTGCTGGAGTCAGCACTAAGAGCACCCCCTAGGGAGCCACCTCCCTTCTCCCTGCAGCAGCACAATCAGCCCAGACTCCATGGGAAAAGCAGCCCTAGTGAGCCCCCCACCTGGCTCCCCAGAGAAGCTGGGCACTCCTTCAAGGTCTCCCAACTACTGAACTAGCTGGGCCTTGCTTAGGTGATGAAACCTCCGAGGGGGCATCTCAGGGTCTCACTGAGTCATCATGGACCTTGGCTGACCAGGCAGCCTCCAGGCTAGCTCCTCCCACCTCCAGCTGGCTCAGAAGCCCCGCCCTGCGTCACCTCCTGGCTGGTGTTGACTGTGCAGTCAATGCAAGGGCTCCTTCCAATGAGTCAGGGCAGCACGGGGGTCCCTGCACCACCAGGCTGTGAGCACCCACCCTTTGCTCCAGGCCCTGCCAGGTCACAGCCTTGGTCCTGGTCTACATAGGCATTCATGGATCAGATCATAGCTACAGCGAAGACATCTCCTCCATGTAGGGCCAGCCAAGGGAGGGAGCTCCTGAAGGGCCAGGGCGACCACAAAGCACAGGCTAGCTGCCACAGAGATAAGGCATGGTTCAGACCCAGGGGAGAACTTCCAGAGGACATGACGCTAAAGCTAAGCCACAGCCCAATAGCCCCGCTGCTTGTTAGATAACGCTTTGCCACCAAGCTGATCCAACAGCCCCTACATCAAGCACAGTCTGTATGCTCCCAAGAGGAAGGAGAGCCAGAGATGCCATGTCGTGCAGTAGGCACCTTACTATGCCAGTCTAATGCATGAGACAGGCTCAGATACTATGGGTGAGAGCACAAAACCGAGGGGGTGGGGTCGATGGATGGATAGGTGGTTAGATAGGGACATAGATAGATGGGTAGGTGAATGGACAGGTGGGTAGGTGGAAGGATAGATAACCAGCCCATGATGTTGTCACAGCTCCAGGTCCCCACTCCCCTGAAATGATCCCTCATGCTCCCCTCTGTACCTCAGTGATGATGGTGGAGTTGAAGACACTCCTGTCGTATGCCCACCCATCCAGGCAAGGCTCAGTGGTATTGGTGCTGGTTCCGTTGGGGGCCAGGAGCTGCCACTGTGGGGTGCTGAACCGCAGGCATCTGTCTGGCTCCTGGTTGTCATCCATAGGAACATAGATCTTCAGCAGGTCTCCTGTCACCTCTGTGGTGTCATTGTCTCCCACCGGGATGTAGCACCAGTGCCTGGGGACAGCAGCTGTGAAGTTCTGCAGGAAGTTATGGGAGGCTACCATGAGGAGAGGGAGGAAGACCAGGGCGATGAGGATGGTTTGGAAGAAGCCCATGCATTGCTCCTTCTCCAGCTGGACTCCAGGGGCCATGGAGGCTGTGGGGAAACCTCTTCCTGACTGCCTGGTTGCTCTTCTTCTCCAGAGCCCCTGGTTCGTATAGCAGTCAATCTATCTAGCCTTTGGCCCTGGTAAATCTTTGACCAGCATCAAGGGCAGAGTCAGGTGGGAGTCTGAGAACATGGAGGAAGTAGGGAAGGGAACAAGGTCCAGCAGAGGACATACTTCTCAGAAGCATTACTCATCTACTAAGGTGCGGGGGGGAGGGGGGGGGCAAGTAGCCAGGTCACAAAATGGGAAATGGGACACAGACCCTTTCCCCTCTGGAGGGTGCTTGCAACAATCCAGTCCCAGGGTGGGGTGCTGGCTTGGTAGGGATGGTGGGGAATGGGATCCTGGGGCATTTCCCTCTAGGGCTCGTGTTTCTATTCGCACCCATGACTAACAGTCATTCCCAGGTGATGGCTCACATGGTTGGAAGCTGTGGAGTCCACTTAGTCCCACTCCAGTTGCCCCACATCACGAACGCTTCTGAGACCATGTGGCATTAATGAGCCACGGAAACCCAGTGGGCTCCCTTGGGCAGGCAACAGACAGGAGTGTTCCATTTGGTGGGAGAGGATTTAGCCAGAATGGGAGCAGACCCCCCTTCACAGCCTTCCCCCTGCCTGGCACTGAACTTTGTGGGTGGGTGGAGCCTAGACACTGGATTGAGAATGAGTGAGGTCCTGTACCAGGCACAGCACAACCCCGACTGAGATCAGGGCCCCATGGTGCCACACGCTGCACACACCCCGACTGAGATCAGGGCTCCCATTGTGCTAGGTGCTGCACAGTGAAAGACAGTTCCAGTCTGGAAGAACTCACAGTCCAAACAGACAAAGAATGGATTATTTTCCCTGTGATGGGTTGGACACCCCGTCCAGGATGCCACTTGATAGGCTGGGGTTCTACTGAGCCCGCCCATTCCACCAGCCTGGGCTTCCTCACCCAGTCCTCGCTATGCTAGGCCCTCAAGTCTTCTCTAGCACACACACAGGTAAGGCCACACCCAGCTGCAGACACAAACTGAAATCAGCTGTGTGGGAGGATTCATGTCAGGACTTTATCCAGCACTCACGTGCACACTTCCTTTGGGGTGTAAACCCAAAATCATATGGTCTTTCATTGTATAGAGACATCTGTACAGCTTAAGCTCATAAAAATAGCCCCCTCCCTCAAGGTGGAGGGAGATATGCACAGCTTCCCCACCCTGATATGAATTGCACAAACTGGGTTTTGAAATAAATTTATGTCTTGTTTAACTACAAAAGGTAAATTTTAAGCGACAATAAGGGATAACAAACAGAACAAAGCAGATTACCTTAGTAAATAAACAAAAAACGCAAACTGAGCTTAACACACTAGATAGGAAGGATATAAATTAGCAAATTCTTACCCTGAGTGATAAACGGGCTGGCAGATTCTTCAGGCACAAGTTGTTTTGGCTTTTCCAGGATTTCATACACAGACTAAAAATCCTTCTAGCCTGTGACCATCACTTCCCACAGTTCAGTCTTTGTTCCTCAGGTGTTTCCAGGTGTGGTGTTGTAGGGAGAGTGAGGTCCCCCCATAATGTCATTTCCCCCCTTTTATACTTTCTTCCCACTTACTGGAAAGCTCTTTTGCTGTGACCTGGGTCAAACCGTTCCCATCGTGTAGTGCTATCTCTGAGAAGTTTCTATTGTACACAGTTCCTGGGGTAATCCTTGTGCTTGTGTGTATTTCCTCAATAAGCCATTAACATTGTTTGGCCTTTTTACTGTTGTACCTGAAAGGCTGCTTGTGGGTGTTTTCAACCTCACGACATGTTTCAGTAACACATACATAGCCAAGCTTCAGAACTTCACATACGACAATAGCACATACAATCTGATGAGATATTACTGTCTAATGGATCAAGACTTTTAGAACGATGCCTCACAAGGCTTACTTTGTACAAAACATATCCTAATTACATGACAGTGGTGAATATTGGGGTGCCAGGGTGTCACAGTGGGCACTCCACATCAGTGGCCCCTTTTGTTCAAGGCATTGCCCTATCGGCCAGCCCGCATGCTGCTGAGCAGCTTGGAGCGCTGTTCCTGTGTGGCAGGCCACCACTGCTTCGCTTCTGTCGGGGCTCTGCTCTGCTTTGCATCCACAGCTCTCACCTGGCCACATCATTTCTCCAGATGGCAGCCCTGGGTGTGTGTGCATGTGGAGGAGGGGTAGTGCAGTATCTCTGTGGGCAGGGGGCCCCTCCTATACCCCCAGGAGGGATCTGGGCCAGGAATGCCCAAGGAGATCTTCCAGTTCAGGGCCAGCCCAATAGAAAACTTGGGAGATCATCTGAAATCACCCTGGATAAGACCCACATGAACTTCTTATCTTCCCCTGCAGCCTAAACGGTGGGTCTGTTGATCTATCACTGCACATCCCTCTTCTCTGCCCCACCCCAGCCACTGGGGCACCCCTCTCTGCTCTTCCACCCACCCATCCCTGGCGTGCCCCCAATCTACTCTTCCCTAGCTCTACACCCATCCACCACTGGAGTGCCCCTCTCGGCAGCCCTGCTACTCCACATAGATTGGTGATTACTGTCTGGGATGATCAGAACAGGAGACTCACCTGGTATCCAGGGCTAGATTGTCCCCTCCAGTCTTCCCCCTAGGATATCCTACCACAGCACAGGGGTAACATGGGGGTGCTCATATCACCAGACACCCCTCCCCCTTCTGCTAGTAGCCATCACGTGACATAGCTTCTTTAGGTGTGGAAACTGTTATGCACATGGTCCCCAGCATCCCTGCAGGAGCCTGCCTGGCTCTGACCCCCATCACCCCCATGTGGGGAGAGTATGGTAAATCATGGGAAAATGCAGTCTACCCAGGGAGTCCAGCCTAGAGGAGAATGAGGCACTCAAACTACATTTCCCATGATGCACCAGTCAGGGATTCCCAAGATGCATTCCCTTCCCATCTACAAGAGGGCAGACCATGGTGCATCATGGGAGATGTAGTTATCAGGGCACCCATCTCACGGAGAAGACAGGAGCAGGAGGCTGTCAAACTATATCTTCCACGAGGCACTGCAGTGGCATTTCAGAATCAAAATACATAGATTTTTGCCAAAAATATCAACACTTTCTGGAGAGAGAAACATGCCCCCTGCCCCTGTTTCCAGAGGAGCTCCAGCCCTGACTCTATGGTGTGGTTGGTGTGCAGGGATCAGGGACATGGAGCAAGGGGAATTTTTTAGTGTGGCTGGTTTATTTACAAAAATGTACAGAAGACCACAGGAACGAGTGCAGGAAATCTCACCTAGGCACCCCACACACACACATCCTGTCCCTGCTGCATGGGAGCTCGTTCCCCACCCAGAGGGGTCTCTCCAAACTCCAGCCCCATTGGTGAATGTTACAGATTGGATCCAACTGCCCCGCCTCCTGTACAGCCTAGCTGAGCTACCTAGGTGCCCCCAGCACCTAATGGGGAGCCATCGACACCTTCAGAGCCCCCAGGCGCTTCTCCCCACTCTGCTCAATTTTCCCCAAGACCATCAGTTCAGCCACAGGATCCAATCCATGCCCAGTTTGGTAGTGGCTCATCAGCAGCTATGAAATCTGTTGGCTGGGTCTCAGCTCGCAGCAGGACAGAAACCGGCATCTCATGAATGGGCCACAGATGCTGTAGAGGGGTGGGTGCCAGGCCAAGATACATCACCAGGAGGAGCCAGTTCACAGCCCGACCAGGCCAAAGGAAGGAGCGAGTATTAGGCCAATACACAAAACCTGGGGGAGCCACTGACAGCCCGGGCCAGTGACAGCCCTGCTGGACCGCAGGGAGGAGTGGGTGTCAGGCCAATATACACCAGCAAGGGGAGCAGGTACCATCACACCTGGCAAAGTTGTTTGGGGAGGTGTCTCCCTGCTCTGTCCATGCCCCACAGGCTCCCTGCATGTGAGGCGTAGGGCCCCCCACTGTGGGGCAGCTCAGTGACACAGCTCAGAATACCCCACCCACCATTTGCCCTGTCTCTTTAAGGGGGCTGATTCCTAAGTTGCAAAGGGAACAGCAGGTGGTTCCTCCCTTCACGTGGGCCTTTTGGTGCAGCCTGCACCTGTGCATTGCGGGGGCCAGGACTGGGGGCTTTGGGTGGCAGGGAAGGCTGCTCAGATCCTGGTTGAGTGGACAACGTGAGCCACAGTCTCCCTGGCGGGCGTCTCCTCGCCTTTCCTCCTGGCTCTGGAACAAAAGAGGGAGGGTGTGAAAAGGATGGAAAGGGCAGGTGGGAAGGGATTGACAGGCAAGGAAAAGGTTTGCAGGGGAAAGGGCAGCAGGAGATATACCCCAGCAGCCTGTGAGTCACACCTGTCCTCCACCTCTTCTATGGTGTCCAGCAGGGGGACATTGTGCATCTCTGGCAGGAAGCAGGCCGCGATGCCGGACACGACGGGAGCCACCCCGAATATCACCAGTGGCAGGAAGGGAAATTGCTGCCCAGCCACCAGCACTGCCGGGGCCACCATGCCACCCAGACGAGCCATCACAGTGGTGAAGCCAGTGCCTGTCTGCCTGCCAGACACAGTATGCTGTTAGAGACTCGTAACAATAATAGCATGCCCCGCACAGAGATGAGGGTGCCTCTGGGATGAGCACAGGGGCTGTTGTTACAGGGAGCCCTTGCCTGGCACTGAGGCAGCCACCTCTGGGGTGGGTCACAGGGGCTATTTATACAGAGATCCCTCACCCAGTGCTGAGATGCACCTGCCCCTGGGGAGAGGCGCAGGGGCTGTTTAAACAATCAGAGATGGGGAATCCCAGTCCTGATTTTACCTGACAGCGGTTGGGAAGAGTTCTCCCCCATACAGGCAGGAGCAGACAGAGGAGGCAGCCAGGCATCCTTTTCCCAGCACCACCAGAGCCAGTCGCACCATCAGCATCTCTGGAGAGGGGAGAGATGGGGTTGTGGAACTGGCCTTCCTGGAGATCAGAGCCCTGTGCAGGTTTTAGTCACTGCAGTCCCACGTCACAGCTGCCACATGAGCCATGCAAAGTATCACAGCAGCATTTCACAGTGGGAAAACTGAGGCATGGGGCTGCACAGGTGAAGTGGCTTGTCCAAGGCAGAGCCATGAATAGAATCCAGGAGTGCTGACTCCCAGCTGCCCACTTCGTTCCAATCACCAGACCCCAGTTCCCTTCCAGGACTGGGGATAGAACCCAGGAGTCCTGACTCCCAGCCCCACCCTCCCACTCTAACCCCTGAGCCATCTCTCCTGAAGGTCATGGGACAGGAGACTCTTGGCAGAGCCATGTCACAAGGGCTTCCCCCACTTCCCAGCTCAGTGGGACCAACCTGGCTCCCATTGCTGCTGGAAGCTGAATGGGCTAAGAACCTGGGGCTCCAGGGGGCTCCTTACCTCTGGGTACAGGGATGTTCCCCAGGAGAAAGACTCCGGCCAGGATGAGGGAGCTGGCCTGGATGGCTCGGCGCCCAAAGTAGCTCAGGGCCAGGGTACAGGCCATCTTGGCCAGGATGTCAATGGCCCCAAAGAATGTCTGCACCAGGAAGATGTCCAGGCCAAAGGCCGGCAGGTCCATGGAGAGCCCGAAGTAGGCCAGGTTGGTGGAAAAGCTGCAGAGCAGAGCGGAGATGGGTCAGAGGGCTGAGCAGGACTCATAGGTAACATGGAGAGCTCAGCCAGTTTGTGACATCAGGGGTAGAAACAACCCATCCATCCTCCTAGATACAGCTGCGTCCACCCCTCCCCTGTCGATCCTCCTAGTGTGGCAAAGTACCTTGTTCACCTCAGCATGCTCAGTTCTTTTTCGCCTTGGAGACACAGGTTTGGGCAAGGCAGTCAGTCTAGGTGGCACAAGGTCAGGCTACACCTTTCCTCAGTCAGTCCCTTGTGCCTGTTTTCCTTTCCCCTCCTCGGGAGGGAATGCAGCCTCCCTTCCTGGAAAGGTTCAGTGTCTTGCTGCACTGTTGTATATTGGATCATTGTATATCCATTGTATATCTACTGTTGTATATTGGATCATTGGCCTGATCCTGTCCAAAATTCCCAAGTGAGGGCCCCATTTGCCCAAACTCAGGGGGATCTACCTCTGTCTCCCCCTCAGGGAAAACCCTCGGGGAACTAGGTCTGGTGACAGAGTCGTCGATCTCTGGCCCAGTCCCGCTGTCCGTTGGGCCATCTCTTTTCCCTACAAGCGTAGATTTCTGGTACTGGGCCAAGATTCTCGTTCCCCTCATTTTAACTGCCCTCCGTTCCCTCCGAGTCTTCCTGGGCTTTCCAGGTGGAGAGAACAAATCCTGGGCAAATTCATAGAAGGAATTTAACTATCGGGGCCATCCCCTGGGTCCTGGATTCATTACTTCATTCCGCCTCCTCTCCAGGGAGTAGGCTATCAAATCCTGGGAAGTCTCGTCCGATGAGGACTGGGTAGGGGAGTTAAGGAACTACTCCCACCGTCACCTTAGTGGGGTTTCCAAGAACTTCTATTTTTACGGGGATGGTCGGGTAATAATTGACATCCCCATGCACACAGGATATTCCTGAGAGCTTGTCCCGGGATAGTTGGCCTTGCCCGACCAGATTTCCCGAGACCAGCGTGATCACACTTCCCGAGTCTACTAACGTGGTGGTCTCTATACAATTCAATTCATCTATGAGAGACCATCGCAACCCCGACTAGATTTATTAGATCACATGGTCCTCCTATATCTCCCAGTTCGCATTGCATGGGCTCTTCTAGATTCAGGCATTGGGCAGTGATATGCCCCAATTCGCCACATACATAACATCGGTACCCGGCTCGGGGCAGCCCCCAATTTTTAGGACTGTTGGCCTTTACCCCCCGAGCCTTTCTCCCCCAGTCCTCAAGTCTCTCCGGGACCTCTGGCTGCTCTTCAGGCTCCTTCCTCCCCTCCATAGTCCGGCCTGGCTCTAGGGCAAACTGGGGCCTCGGGGCAGAGATTTGTCTCCGATTCTGGTGCCTTCCTTCCCCAGTGGTCCAAGAAAGTTCTTGGGCTGCTAGCTGTCTCTCTGAGGGCAACTAATTCATCATAGGAGGAGGGATCATTTTGGCAGACCCACGCTCGTATGTCCGGCAGCAACCCCCTCATGTACCTGTCCAACACTAGGATTTCCACAGTTTTCTCCGGGCCATGGGTCTCGGGGCAGAGCCACTTCTGGGCGAAGTGGATTAAGTCAAATAGCTGGGACCTCGGTGCCTTGTTGTTCCGGTATTTCCACTTGTGGAAGCACTGGGCCCTTATGGCTGGTGTCACGCCTGACCTCGCCAGGATCTCCGCCTTCAGCTGGGGGTAATCCATAGCTGTTTCTGTTGTCATTTCAAAATAGACCTTCTGGGCCTCCCCGCACAGAAACAGAGCCAGGATACCTGCCCACTGGTCTTGGGGCCAGGCCTCCCGCAGGGTCATCCTCTCAAAGGCGAGGAGATATGCCTCTATGTCATCGTCTGTGGTCATCTTCTGTAAATAGTTGCTTGCCTGCAGCGGCCAGGCCCCCTGGGGGCCATGCGTCAGCATGGTCAGGGCTTTTAACTGGTTCACCACTTCATTCAGGGTGGCTCGATCTTGGGCCGCCTGGTTCATCAGTAATTGGTTTGTTTCCTGCTGGACTCGCACTGACTCCTGCTGGGCAGCCATCTGTACGCTGGTAGCCTCTTGTTGGGCCACAGTGGCCTGTACCAACGCCTTCACTACATCCTCCATTTATTTGTTTGTGGTGATTTACCCTGCCCTGAGATGGCTTGCCACAGATCCTCACTCACTTATCCCACCACTGACACCATGTGTGGCAAAGTACCTTGTTCACCTCAGCAGGCTCAGTTCTTTTTAGCTTTGGAGACACAGGTTTGGGCAAGGCAGTCCGTCTAGGTGGCACAAGGTCAGGCTATACCTTTCCCCAGTCAGTCCCTTGTGCCTGCTTTCCTTTTCCTTCTGGGGAGGGAATACAGCCTCCCTTCCTGGAAAGGTTCAGTGTTTTGCTGCACCCAGCCTATTAGCAGCTTCCCTGCTACTCTCACTTTCCTAACAGGTGAGGGTTTAAAAAGGTCTTAAGCAGTTGGAGTCAGCTGAACCTAATTGGTTCTCTAAGAATCCCTTTTCAGCTGAACCTTATTAACCTGTGGTTACCTCTCGTCAGTGGATAGGCAGGGGCCTTTTAACCTTCTGGGACTGATTACTAGGCCCCCCCGTAGCTGTTTGTCCTGGGTTTACCACACTAGATACAGCTGTGTCCATCTCTCCCCTGTCCATCCTCCTAGATAAATCTGTGTCCATCCCTCTCCATCCATCTTCCTAGATACATCTGTGTCCACCCTTCCCCCGTCCATCCTCCTAGATACATCTGTGTCCATCCCTCTACTGTCCATCCTCATAGATGTGTCCTTCTGTCCATCCCTCCACCTCTCCTCAGAGATTTAGCTGTGTCCATCCATCCATCCACCCATCTGTCCCTCCATCCCCTCGTTAGATCCAGGAAGATGTATCTGTGTCCATCCATCCACATTACTAAATCCTAGATGTTCGACTATCCGTCCATCCCTCCCTCTCCCCATGGACCCTCTTTTCCTTAACTGTCTATCACCACAGCTGACCTTCTATCCAGTTCAACACTACCCCTCCACCCTGCACCATCTAGCTGTCCCCTGATAGGTACCCTTATCCCGTGGTAGACATATGGTTCTGTCCGTCCCCTCCAGGGTGCAGGAGGGTCACTCCCTGGTGCTGGAGTCTCTGAGCCCCAGGCTGGCCGGGCAGAGGGCCCTTACCTGACACTCATGAGGCAGCAGGAGATGCGTCTCATGGCCGGCGTGTGGAAGAGGCCCAGGCAGGAGCATGTGCTTTTCTCAGGGAGGCTGCCCCCAACCTTCTCCACCATCTAGGAGAGAGAAGGTGGCTCAGCAGTGCCCCGGCCATTCAAGGCCCCAGGCGAGGAGGAGGCTGGACACGGAATCGCCCCTTCCCTTGGCCCCACTCACCCAGCCCAGGACCTAGCCAGCCCCAGAGCCCCACCCCCCATCTTGCCCTCAGCTGGGAGCCTCGCAGGGCTGAGGCTGGAGGCAGGAGCTCAGCACGAGACCCCGACCATGGCCTCTGGCCTTGGCATCTGCCCTGGTAGCCTGGGCACTAGGAGAGTGTAATGGAGGGAGGGGGCAAATCCAAGCCCTGAATGTTGGGAGAGGGCCAGCCCCAGAGCAACAGATTGAGGGATGGAGGGACAGACGGCTGTGTGTGGGGAGGGATAGATGGACAGGTGCGTGTGGGGATGGAGGGAGGGGGGGATGTGTGTGTGAGGGGAGGGAGGAATGGATGGGTGAAGGGGGGAGGGAGGGATGGACGGGTGTGTGAGGGAGGGAGGGATGGACAGGTGTGTGTGGGTAAGGGGGGATGGACAGATATGTTTGGGGAGGGACCGAGGACGGGTGTGTGTGGGGAGGGAGGGATGGGTGGGTGTGTGTGTGGGTAAGGAGAGATGGACGATATGTTTGGGGAGGGACAGAGGACGGGCGTGTGAGGGAGGGAGGGACAGACACATGAGTGTGCACAGGACTGGCTGGTTGGAGAGATGAAGCCCTTTCAACTCTAGATGGAATCAGGGCCCTCGCCCCGTGTGACATGCACCTCTTGCCCTCTCACCTTTACCCCCCCCATCTTCATGCCCACGAAGGAACTTCCACCCCCTTCGCTGCCCCCACTGTGTTTGGGGCGGGGGTTCCTCTCTGAACAAGACCCTGCCCCCTTTCAGCTTTCCCAGCTCCCTGTGCCATGCAGGTGAAGAAATGGGCCGGGTGCCAACCCAACTGGGGCCCCCCCAAGGGCCTCCCATCCCCCTCGCCAGGGCCAGCCCCAGCTGGGTATCAGGGCTGGGACATGCTGTGACCCCGAGGGGTCAAAGGGTATCAGCTCACTTCCAGGGAGATGCTGTCCCCACCCAGCTGCTTCTGGTTGATCCGGGCCACCCGTTGCAGGTTGCTCAGCGCCGTTGCAGGCCTGTGGTTGACAATGAGCCAGCGTGCGGACTCCGGGATCCACCTGCGGAGGGGAGGAGCCAGGATTCCACTCAGACAGGGCTGATCCCTGGAGGAATCTCAAAGTGCTTTGCTGTCAGTTCTTCAGCCCCGTTTTATGGAGGGGGAAACTGAGGCATGGGGGAGATGTGATTTGCCCCCACCAAGGTCACAGAGTTCAGCAGTGGCAAGACTGGGAATAGAACGCAGTCCTCTCCCCTGCTCTTACCACTAGGCCCCACTCCGTTCCCAAAGCAGAGAGTAGGACCCAGGAGTCCTGGCTCCCAGCCCCCTGCTCTCACACCTGGACCCCACTCCCCATCCAGAGCAGGGGATAGAACCCAGGAGTCCAGGCTCCCAGCCCCCTGCTCTCGCCACTGGACCCCACTCCTCTCCAAGGCCCTTCTAGGGATAGGGGACTCACCAGACACAGAGGAAGAAGATGAAGAAGGGGGTAGAAATGGCCAGCTGCAGCCAGCGCCAGTCCCGGATGCTGTAGGCCAGGCCAGCCAGCACCACCTGACCTGCCGTGCTGCAGTAACTCAGCCATGTCACCACCAGGGCGCGGGACTTGGTGGGGACCCATTCCAGACCTGGGCAGGGGCAGAGGGATGAAACATCTGAGCTGGGGGTGACTCCTGGGCCCCTTTCTCAGACCAAGCCCCTCCCCACACCCATCACTCATGGGCCTCAGCCAAGGCCAGCCTTGGGAACGGTGGGGACGGGGGTGGGGCTCATTCTGTAGCCCTTTCAGCCTCCCCACTCGAGCCTCCCACAATTAGGGCCAGCCGAGATATTCCTGCTAGGAACTGGGCTGAGACACAGCGAACTCATTGCATGCTATGCAATGGGACACTGGATGGGGAAGGTCCCTGGGCATCATTAACCTGGATTGGAACTTGTGCCCCCTATGAGGAAGGGCCCCATATCCCATTCCTCACCCTCTTAGGCCAGCCAGTCCCTCTGCTCTGGGGCCGGATTGGAGCCAGTGCCCATTGGAGAAGAAAGCCCTCATATTCCACCCCCTGAAGCCAGCCAGTGCCCCCACTCTAGGGCCAGATTGGAGACAGTGCCCAGTGGAGCAGAAAGCTCTGTATCCTGTCCCCCACATGCCTGTTGGTCCCGCTGCCCTGGGGCTGGATGGTAGCTGGTGCTCCCTAGAGGAGAAAGGCCCTGTCCCATTGCCCCTGCCCTGGGGATACTCACTGAGGCAGATGTAGTTGAGGAGGAAGCCAGACAGACCGACCCCGCTCAGCAGGCGGAAGGCACAGTAGGTGAGGAAGTCTGAGGATAAGGCAGCCCCAGTTCCCATGACAGCCACCAACAGCAGAGAACACAGCAGGATGACCCGCCGCCCAAACCTGCATCACAGAGGGGAGCGTCCAGGGTAAGACCCCAGAGGGAGCAACACAGCTCTCACATGGCAGACTGTTCACCTGCGGTACTCACGGCCACAGGAAACTGCAGCGCTCCATCAGGCGTCTGTGATTGTTTGGAGTCAGTAACTGACAGCTGATAATCACTGATCAACAGCAACTGCCCCAGCTCACTGATCATTACTGGTAAATAACTGATCATCGAAACAAGTGACCAGCACTTGATCCCTGATCATCGATATCCGGTAACTTGTAACTAACCGAGCTTGGCTGTACACTCGATTCCCTGGCATTTCTCGCTCTGTCTGCAACACAATAACCTTTGAGTGCTGCGCCTGATCCAGCCCAGAATTTCAGGGAACGTTCCAGGCACCAATTGCTAAAACCCTATGGGGAATTTGGGCACAACTGGAAGAGGGAAATGGAGGGTATCCGGAGCCCCAGCAGCACTTTAGCAGAGCCACAGCCTCAAACACCCGAGACCAAAAAGCTCATTGAGGGCACCAATTAATGAACTAGCAGCATGACAACACTCCATCTCAGCTCTGCCCATCCTCCCAACAGAGTGTAAGGGGCGGGAATGACATCTCCCAGACAAATAACGATGGAGGAGGGTAGGTAAGGGAACACGGAGGGGGGGCGGGGAAAGGGGTGTGCCCACAGCCCCTGGCACTGGGGGACAATGGGTGATCCTGGCATGAGGGGGCGGTAGGGGGCTTGCAGCGTGTCCCTGAACTAGAGGGGGCTGGATGCAGCAGAGGGAGCTGTGCAGGGGCTGGAGGGACGCATGGTGTGTACAAGTGCTGGGACAACAGAAGCAGCAAAGGGTGGGACCCCCTTGTCAATAACCAGCCTTTGCTAAAACCTGTTGGCTGAGTGCTGAGCGCTGATCAGCGACGGACGTGTCTTTGCTGACAGACGGGGCTGTCACCCACAACCCATGGTTAACAGGCGGTGCTGGGGAGCTGAGCATCAATAACCAGCCAGTGACAAGTGAGGGGTAAACCACTCGCAAGTGTAGGGTGCTTCTCAACCCAGGGAATGTTTCCATACGTCATGGAATGACCTAGCATTGGACCATGCATCTGAGCCAGGGCGGCGTGGGCAGGGGGGCACTGGGCTGGATGGGCCCATTGGTCTGATCCAGGGGTGGGTGGGTAGAGGGGATAATGGGCTGGATGGGCCCATTGGTCTGAGCCAGGGCAGCAGGGAGAGGGGGATCTGATCCAGGGTGGGGGATGTTAGTTTCAGGAGGACACCCCCACCTCACCCACCTGTCTGAGAAGACTCCGAAAAGGAGGGCTCCAAGCAGCACCCCTGCCATGAACAGCATCTGCGCCAGCGCTGGGAGGGGGCCCAGGTCACACACCAGATCCCACTGGCAGACAGACGGACAGTCAGTGCCCACGGGGACAGGGTGCGGCACCCCCAGGGGGCCCCCTCCCAGTCAGTGGTTTGTCCTGGGGGGACTGGAACTCCATAGCCATGTATCCCCCAGCACCCAACCTTCCCCCACACCCTTCTCTGGCCCCCTCCCCAGCTCTCCCCATCCTCTCTCTCCCCTACCGTCCTCCCAGTTCCTGTCCCTCTTCATTCCCCACCTCCCCTCCCCTCTCTCCCCACAATCCTCACTCTATCCCCTCCACCTACGTGGGTCCCCCCATCCCTGCCCCCACCCCATGGCTCTGCCTCGGGGCAGTGGGGAAGAAAAGGGGCTAGGAGCCATACCTCAGTGACGATGGTGGAGGAGAAGGTGCTGCAGTCGTAGTACCACCCATCCCGGCAGGGCTCTGTCTCGCCTTCCCTGCCCAGCGAACCGTTGCGTCTTGGACGCTGCCCATGGGTGCCCGCCAAGCGACAGCACCGCTCTGGGCTCGGGGCCAGGGAGAGCCCCCCAGGAGCTGCCGTGCTGTTGCCCACCCAGCTGGCGTTGGTGCCTGGTGGCGGGGGGCGGCACTGGTGCTCAGGGGAGATGGCACTGAAGTTCTGCACCAGGTTGTGGCTGGCAATGAGGAGGGCAGGCGCAGTGAGCAGCAGGACACAGAGGAGCTGGAAGGGACCTGCACTGCCCACCTTCTCCAGGAGGTCTCCAAAGGCCATGGTTGGGGGGTGGCAGGGGACACCAGATGGTGGGGGAGATGGGCACAAGCCCCTCCTGGGGTGACTGCAGGGAGAGACGGGCGCCTCAACGGAGAGACAGACACAGGCACCTGCAGGGAGAGATAGGCACAGGTTCCCTTAAGGAGCAGCTTTTCCCAGTTCCTGGCTGCCTTATATACAGAGCAGAGGGGAAGGTGGGGAAGGGGGTTAACGATTGACTCCTGCCATGTTATGCTGCTAACCCAGAGTGCCCTCCTCTCTTCTGCCCACAATTAGAGGCAGCTGCTAACAGGGAGGAAGCTGGCATGGAGGCAGGGGGAAGTGGGCACTGGAGATTGGGAACTGGGATCCAGGGCTGGGATTGAAGAGAGAAGGCTGGTGCCAGACTGGGCACAGCCGCTGGGGACCAGGCACTGCGTCTGCCCTGGCACTGGGGACCGGGCACTGGTTCTGCCCCAGGCACTGGCTCATCCCCCAACAAGCTGGCACTAGTCACAGACCCAGTCAGGAGTGTTACTAATGATGCAGAGTGAGACAATTCTGGGGTCACCTGCCCATCTCTGCTCCCCACACCCATCTCTCCTGGGTGGGGTGGGGGAACCTTTGCCAATGTGCCTCGCATGTGCAACAAGCTGAGTCAAGTCTCAGCCCCTGCCAGGAGTCCTGGCTTTGCCCTCGTTTACCTTTCTACATCTCTGCCCCTTTAACCTTCTAAACCCATAACCCTCTTCTATCTCCTCCACACCCCCTTCACCTCACATCATCCTTTTAAAGACACATCCACCCAGCAAACAACTTTCCTTCCTATCCCCTGCCCCACATCTTGATCCAAGGGGATTGGGTCTGGCCACCTCCCCCAGGCGTGAGGCCCAATCCCCCCTTCTTACGTCAGAGCAGCACATTTAGGGTTAATCATTACCCTCCTACCGGATTCACACACTAACCCATTTCCTGTGGGAATCAAGATCACCCCCCTGACCCCCAATTTGATGCCTTCAGTTCCACTACTCAGTCACCTATTGCTGAAGTTTGGCCTCCACAGCCCGGTCCATGCACTCACGTCTCATCCGGCCACACCCCCTTGTTTCACAATGGGAGGGAGAGGGGTTCACCTACGGGGGGAGGTCCCCCTCAAAATCAGCCTCCGAATGTCACAATGTTAATGGTGCTAAGCAAGGGGCCAAAGGGCTGGCCCCACAGCGGGTAGAGAGATGGGGAAGATGGATTGAGACCAGGCAGACTCATCACACACTGAAGGGAGTGGTCCCCAGCAGGAATCCAGCTCCAGCGAGAGAGGCTGAGACCGGCCATAGACTCATCACCTGCTAGGTCGGGACTGGCCCACAAATCCTCTGGCAAGGGCTGGTATATCTCATTCCACCAACATACCCAGCCTCAACCCTGAGCCTCTCCATGGCAGGTGCCCAGGGCTTACCTGTCTGCCCCTGGCATTGCACCCTGCAATACCCTCTCCCTGTCCCTCTGAGCTAGGCCCAGAGCTGGGCTGGGTTGCCAGCACCCTGTAGTCCCCACGTATCCCAGAGGACACCCTCTCTGCCCATTTAACCACCCCACTGTGGCAACAATTCCCACCCGCACCAGCTGCCCCCTGGTAGGCACAGCAGCATGTATGTGGGAGTTCCCGTGTGCGTGCACACGCATATGCATATGCACATGTGTATACATGTATGTCTGAGTATGTGTGTGTGCATGTGAAGCAGTCACTAGGTTCACAAAGCGATGCTCTCACCGTGGGTGCTGGAGATTGGAGGAATGGGGTGGGGGCTCCGGCAGCAACAGTGGGGGAGGGACAGCAAGGATGGCGTGAGGTGGGGGTGTCTGGAACAGAGGTGACCTTGCTGTCAGAGTCTCAGCAGGGGGCTGCTCTAGCTCAGGGGACGGTGAGTTTGGGAGGACACAGCACTTGCCCCCCTCCCTGCAGCCCCCCTGCACTACTCCACGGCCCTGCCCTGTGGGGCCCAGCCACCCACCAGCCCCTGTGCTATCTCTATCCTCTGACCTTCACCTCCCTCATCCATTAGCCATAAGACACTTTTAGGAGCCCCAAATCCCTGCTCAGCTCAGCCCACAGCACCTCCCTCCCTGCTGGAGACAAGTTCAGCCACAGATGAAGCCATGGTGTGGACCCAGCTTGGTGGCAGCCAGGGCTGGCTCTGTGTGGGGGCCTGCCCTAACTCCACAGCCCAGCCAAGGGCTGGGGCCCCAAGACAAGGGGGAGCTGGTCTGATAGCCCTAGAAAGTGGGATTCAATGTGTATCCCCAGGCAGCGCTATGTCAGGCCCACGGGCCCCTCCAGCCCCATATCTACTTCCCTGACATCCCTGGTCACACCCATGGGCCCCCTCAGTCAGATATCCCCCATCCCTGCCACCCCGGTCACACCCATGGGCCCCTCCAGTCAGCTATTCCCCTCTCACTGCCGCCACTGGTTTCACCCATGGCCCCTCCAGTCAGGTATCCCACTTCTAAGAGTCTCCTAATGCAATTCTACTCCATGTGACCTACTCCAACGCATTGCAACATGGTGCAATTTAATGTGACAGCCTCCATCTCAATTCAGGGGCTACACTACTTCCCCTGTCCCTCTAGTGCAGTGCAGCCCCTTGCATTTCAAGGAGATGCTGCGCACTGCATGCAATTGCAGACAGTGAAATGAAATGCAGCAGAGTGCTTTCTGCTTCAATGCAATTGCAACATAACACAGAGCCAAAATGCTCTTCTCATTTAGGGCTTGATCCTTTGGGGAGATGAGTAGTTGAGGGTGCCTGGTAGCTCGCAGGTTCAAAGCTATGCATGGATGCTGTCTCATAACACCCCCTTGTGGCCTAGGACAGCCCTTCAGGCACCCTGCCTCAGTTTCCCTATATGTACTGAGAATAATCCAGTTATACCCAGAGTCTTTAAGAACCATATTTCCCCTTTCTTAGGGCTAACTAATTCAAATTAACCAGCTACCCTCTTTAAGTTCAGGATTTCCCGGCCCTCCTTCTTGGGACTGGGCGATTTCAGTCCTGGTCTGCCTGGCCTGCCCTCAGATTTAGGGGTTTCACAAGCTCTCCCCACTGGGGCTGTGTCCCAGATGAGCTCTTCCTCTCCACCTGAGCAGCTCCCCACTTTACTGAGCTTGGAGCTTCCTCTTGAGTCATCTGGCCAGTCACTGTCCAGTTTCTTGATCCTTCCCAGGTGGGTCTAAACTCCAAACCATGTCTGTGCTGGATGGGAGAGAGTGGAGCATTGCTGTGCCCACTCTTCAAAGCTCCTGGTCCTAGGCCATTCAAGGAGTAAGGGTTTTGGATGGCCCAATACCTTTCCCCTTTGTGGCACTCTGTATCCCAAAGCAATACCCTGGCACCCCCATATTTACCATGGTGATATGATTATTATATGTTTTATACAAAGTATGCCTTGTAAGGTATCATTCTAAAAGTCTTGACCTGTTGAACATTAATATTCTGTTGGATTGTATGTGTTATCATTGTATGGGAAGTTATTAAGTTTTGCTATGTGTGTGTTACTGAAATGTGTTGTGAAGTTGGAAACACCCCCAATCAGCCTTTCAGGTACAACAGTGGAGAAGCCAGACAGTGTTGATGACTTATTCAGGGGAATCCACACTACCAAGGACTATCCCAGGAACTGTATACAATGGAGATCTCTCAAAGAGAGCATGTAGACAATGGCACTACTTGACTCACTTCATAGCAAAGGGTCTTTCCAGCAAGTTGGAAGAAACTATAAAAAAGGGGAAGTGACATCATCACTTGGCCTCACTTCCCCTACAACTCAACACCTGGAAACATGTCCAGAGAACAAAGACTGAACTGGGAAGATGGTCCCAGGCTGGAAAGGAGAACCCCAGCTTGTGTATTAAGGAACTATATCATCAGGGTGAGACACTGCTTGATTCAAATCCTGTCTAGTTTATAGAGCTCAAATTGCGATTTTACTTTTATTTCTTAGGTAACCAACTTTCATCTGTACGCTTACTACTTATAATCGCGTAAAATCTATCTTTTTGTAGTAAATCAATCTGTTTATATTTTACCTTAAACAGTGTGTTTTGGTTGAAGTGCTTGGGAAATCTGCTCAGTGAACAAAAGCTGATGCATGTCCTCTCCACATTGAGAGAGGGGCAGACTGTGTAATAAACTTACACTATCAGGCTTCTGACCAGGGCAAGACAGTACAGCCCTGGGTGCCTAGGCTGGGGAGCTGGGGGAATTGACTGGAGCCTCTCGATTGTTAGTTGATGAGTGGCTAGGAAAAGCATTCATATAACTCAGCAGGATGTGTCCCTGCCTGTGGATGGCTGTGTAAGTAAAGTACCTGGGGAGGTTTTAGCTTGTCACAGCATCACAGTGTGAGAGGGAGCCTAGGTTAGTATGCCCGAGTACCCCAGATCCAGGTTGCATCCGGGGAACCTGTCACAAACTCCCAGAAACTATCTGCTCCCCGGGACCAACTTCCTCTTTCCTAATGGTCGCTTCCATTATTTTTCCAGCCTTCATTTGCTGTCCCCAGACACATGGAATCAGGGTATATGGCCTCCCAAACTATCCCCTCTGGCCTTAAAGGCCAGTACATTGTACAAAAAGCTTCCATGGAACAGATGCAGCGACATCATTGAGATCATACAGAGGAGAATTTGGCCCTGTGTGAATTCCAATGAAATTAACTGCACTCCAGATTGAGACAATTCAGCTGAATGCAACGCAATTCTGTGCTGTCACACCAACTTTAATGCAGTTCTCTTTGGTGTGTTGCACATCAGTGCAATGTAATTCAGTGTAACACATCCTCCAAATTTGGTGCAGCTCATGACTCCCATTTGTGTGCAATACAGTACAGGGCAATCCTTCCCAGTGCAAGGCAGCAGCCACCTGCATGGCAACAGAACTGCAGAACTGCATTTTCTATTCCCCACTAGAGAGGGACCCATCTCTAAACCTCTCTAGGCCCCTTTAAGAGCAGGCCTGGCCCACTCACTACATCTCTAGAAGCAGCCATTACAGATCCAGGAGGTTAGGACTGGGCTACAGAGTAAGAAGGAGAAGCAGCAGGATAGGCTAGCGTCCCTGTCATGCACCCTCTGCCTACAACTCCCATGCTGCAAAGGGTCAGGATGCTGATTTAACCATGTAGTGTGGCATGCTCCTGCAAGCAGTAATAACACAGCCCCTGACAATCAGGTGTTTTATTTTGGAGGGGATTTGGTCTGAACCCAAAAGTGCTGGGGTTGCAGTATTTATGCAAATAAACATTGGGAAGGGAGGCATCGTTAGCCATGGTTCCACTAATAACTGTTCTAACACCCATGGTGTATCATAACCACTACAAAGGAATACAGTACACAGCACTCTGCCAGAGTTAGTTGCTCTCAAAGCACACAATGAAAATTCATTAGTAAAGGTTTGCCAGCCTCCTGCAAGTGCTATTATCCCCCTTCTACAGATGGGAGAAACTGAGGCAGTGGCAAAGCCAGGAATATAGAATGCCTCTGATCCTACTGTTTGAGACACTGCTCCACTCCCATAACAATCAACTTTCACTCCCTGCTCCAGCCCACTAGACCACTCTCCCCTCCCAGTGCCAGGACTAGAACCCCTAGGTCCTCCTGCTCTAACCCACTAAAAAATCCCACTTGCTCCTTCCTGCATTTGAGATGCAATTTTGCCCTGGATGATTCCTGGTTTGTTCTAAAGATGATAGTGCAGGATTTCTGGGGGTTGGTGGGTGGACCCCCCATGAGATGCAGTTGTCCAGCCTCACCAGCTAGGACTGAGACCCCTTTATTCCATCTCTGGCTCTGGTGTCCAATCTCCCTTGCCATTGGTTTTGAAAGCCCCGTTGGAGTAATACAGAGGAAATGAGGTTGTAATCATGTCAGATTCAAATGATTAATGCTAATGTTCCCAGGGCTGGAGACAGGCTCTCTCCGACTGCAAGGCCGAAACCTCCTTCCATGCCTGGCTTGAAGCCATCAGAAACCTTGCAGGCACTCTGTTCTGGGAATGTCCCCGTGCAAGCGTGTGAGAGCTGCAAGTGACACTACAATTGTGTGAGGAGCTCTGCCGGCATGTGTGAACAATTCCTCCTGCAACGAGGCAAGCAACTCCTGGAATAACTGAGCGACCCCTAGTGCAAACGCGTGAGCAGTGCCCAGTGCAGCTGCTCAGCTCCTGGTGCCTCCTGTGCAAATGGGCGCCGGTGACAGCTGCAGTCATGTCACTTGAGCAACACCCCGGTGCACCAAGATGGGCAATTCCTCGTGCGAGCAGCTCTTGAAGGTGCAAAAGGTGTGAACCGTAGGAGCAACCCCTAGTGCAACTGAGCGCTATCTGCGGAGCACCTCCCAGCCCAGCCGGGAACGCCCTGTGCCTTTAAAACGGGGCCGAGTCCTGCTCTCAGCCCAGCCAATGGCCGCTGGGGGTGACATCATCCTACAGCAATGACGCAGGTTCTATTTTTAAGGGACCAATGGGTTGGCCGGAAGGGCGTCACGTGGCCCCGAGAGGTTACTTAATGTCAGCCTAATGAACGGTGCAGCATCAAAGAGAGGCAGCGGAGGCTGCTGCCTGGGGAGGGGGGGGCCTTGCGGGACCAGGGGCTTGGCGCTGCCTGGGCCGGGATCCCATGCACCGAGCTGGGGAGCTGCTGCATCCAAGCCCCTGACCTCGGCCCCAAGCCATCGGCTGCTCCCTGGATCCGCACAGGCCGAGCTGCAGAGCGGCGGGGGAGCTGGTCCATGAGGCTGCAGGCATCCCCGGTGGGGCAGCCCCCAGGAAGAGAAGACGAGCCGCCCGCCTCACCTTAGCTTCCACACTGCGTTGCGAGGAGGGGGCCTCGGGTTGTTTTTGCAAGCCCCGGTTGCACTTGCCTCTGGGGAGGGTGGGAGCGGGACCAGAAGGGAGGAGGCCTCGGTCTCTGCATTGCAACAAGGGCAGGCTTCGCAACGGGGGCTGTCATTTATTCAGTTTGCTTGACTGTTTACGAGCTTCCTAGCAGGGCAGCGTGTTGGGGAGGGAGCCATGGTAAGATGAGTCCAGAGTCTCTCCAGAGCCGTGACCCTGCCACCTGAGGAAGGCAGCAGGGAGGGGAGCAGGTGCGAGAGTGATCCCCAGTCTTTCCCCCCCTGCACAGAGATCTCTTGCTTTCAGTGCATCTGGCCATAGGTTGGGGGATGCAACTTCTGCAGAATGACCCATCTGCTGCATCAGTGGCTATCTCCCCCCTGTGCTCCCCAAACCTACAGCAGGTGACCCTGTTGGAGATGATTATATGACTGGTGACCCTCCTTTTTCCCCTCCCAGGACACAAATTTCCTCCTTCCTTTCCGATCCTTGGATCCTTTCCGCGTCAGAGAGAGACCGGAATCTCCTTCCAATTTTTTATAGTAGTTACATTTTTGTGTGTGTGTGAAATCCTAGATCTGTTACATTTTGGCTTAAATATCGTGGCTTGGCTCTCTCCAAAGGGACAGAAGCTGCCTAGGTAGAGGGCAGAGGGGATTGAGCTACTTACAGCATCCTTAAGCCATAAGCTTTGCCAGTGAATGGAAGATAGTGCGTGTGTGTGTTGTTTATTTGGTGCATGGGTCTGATTTTTTTTTAAGGATAAAGTCTTCCATTTAGTTCGGAAAACAAGCTGGGTAGCTGTGGGCACAGTGCTGTAAAAAGCGTTTACATTTATCTTCCCCATAGTGACAGCAGGGTGGGGAACTGCAGTCTGTGTCATTTAGCAACTTCCCCCCTTTGTAAAGTTTTTGCTGCTTGGATGGGGGTGGCAGGTCTTATTGGTGTGTGCAATTTACTACATTGCTGCTAAATTCAGGGGTTGGTGTTGCATCATTTTTTTGGCTTGGGGGTGGAGGAAGCTGAAAGCAAATGAACTTAGGGAAGTGTCTTTAGTTTTGGAAGAGATGGTTTACAAACGTGTCTTTTAAAGTCCAGTCTTAAGTCAGAGGGAGCACAATCTGGTTGGCATTGAATGCACTATTACTTAAGGGTTTGCAAAAAGGGATAGGGGTTTTGCTGCTAGAATTGCCCCCTACATTTATCCTACAGTCACCAAAGTTTGGAGGGAGCTGGTTTCAAATCCTCGTTGGCTTCTGATTCATCAGGATCACTACTGGGGGGAGGGGTGTCTGAACTGGGCTGCCTGATTCATTCCCCCTTGGAGACACGTGGGGAAGAGAAACTTGGGATTCAGAGTAAAAACACTTTGCTTTCCAAATGCACGAGGAACTTACCTTAACCCTTGCTTGAGGAACTGCCTGGATTTCAGCTGAACTCATCCTCTGCATCGGGCTGCCCGTGGAATAAATAGGTGATCCCCCACCCCTACCATTGTAGCCAAGTGTGGGGCAGGTGTTTGTGTGAGGGGGATAATACCCCCTGCAGTGATTCATGCCAAAGCAGGTGTCTTGTTGGGTCTGAAACTTTGAATGTACCTGTAGACCTAAAGTAAGGCTCCAGGCCTGGAATCCTCTTGGGAATCGGAAACTGGATGATCACCTGCACCCTGCCCCAGGGCGCGAAGGGGAGCTGTGTTGGATACGTGCTGCCCTCTTGCCATGGGGTGCGTGCTGAGGATGCGAGTAGCTTATATTCCTGCCATGTTGGACACCTCTCCAGAGTGCTAACGGGCACTGCTTTACCCAGCATCCTCTTGGCTTAGCCAGAGTGGCCCTGTCTATTGGAGGAGAGGAGCCAAGTAGCTCTGATAGCTGCCTCCGCCTGCGAACATGGAGACCAAGCTGCCCCCCGCTGGCACCCCCACCAGCCCCTCATCCCCAGGGATGTCGCCTGTCCCCCCGCCTGATAAAGTGGACGGTTTCTCCCGGCGCTCCCTGCGCCGCTCCCGTCAGCGCCGCTCTCACAGCTCATCCCAATTCCGGTACCAGAGCAACCAACAGGAGCTGACACCCCTGCCCTTGCTGAAAGGTGAGTGTCACACAGCTGGTGGGGCTGGGAGTGGGACTCCTGAATTCTGTCCCAGCTCTGGGAGGGGAGTGGGGTCTAGTTGTTGGAGCAGGGGGTTGGGAGTCAGGCTTCCTGGATTCTCTTCAGCTCTGGACAAGTGCCTCCTGTGCCTCAGTTTCCCCATCTCTGAGAGGTGGGGATTTCTACCCTATCTGCTCAAGGGATGACACACGGATATTTGCACAGGGCTTGTCCCATACAGCAGATAAGGGAATGCTCAGTGTGAGCATGAGACCCTTATTTCCTGTCTGCTCTGCTTAGCCCCATTTTCCCTTGTCACCCATGCCCTGTGCTTTGAGTGCCTTATTGTTATCCTGCCCTTTGTGATTCCAAACAGCACCTCATCCCCAGTGTCACCCTGCACAGGGGTCACCTGAGTGCTCTGGGGCTAAGTGATCTTGGGCTTTGTTAATGTAGGGTTTTCTAGGAGTCCTGGTGCTGTCTGTACTGGGTTTGTTATGGCAGTGTCTTTTTGGGAGCATCAAGCCTGGCTTTGCTTTTGTAGGGTTGCCGGTGAGTGTTGGTCTTTGTTATTGCAGGGTCTCTTGGGAATCCTGGGGGCTACTGCTAACTGTGCTGTAGGTCCCTTAGTGGAGCTAGGCCAGGTTTGTTGGAGGGTCGCGCTGGTTTTGTTAGTGGGTCACATGGGAGCTCTGGGCCTGGTTTTTTGTTGTTGGGCTGTGTGTGGTGGGGTTACTTGGCAATGCTGGTTGCAGTTCTCTTCTTCCCCCCTACCCCCAGGCTGGTCTGAGCTTGGCTCTGCTGTGGTGTGTTCCCTGCCTGCTCCTGCAAAGAGGGAAGTGGCTGGAACCCCTTAGTCACCACACCCCTCCCTCTTCCTTTGGCCCATCTGGGCCCAGTGACTCAGCCACCCTGCATGGCACAACAGGCCCCTGGGAAATGAGGCAGCCCCATGAGGACTGGCTTAGAACCAACCACAGGAAGGGGGACTGGCTGCTCAGGGGATGGGGAATGGGATATGGGCACCAGTTCCCATCTAGGCCGAGTTACTAGGACATCACTGACCTCTGATGACCATTTGGTTGCCCACAGCATGAGATGAATTTGCCAGGTCCCAGCCTGGCTCCAAGCAGGACATGTGGCTGCACTGCACAGCCAGTTCACTCGGGACACAGAGCTAGGCTGGCCCTATCCTGTTAGTTTCCAGTCTGCAATGGCAGGGGTGTGATGCTGATGCCCTGCTGATGCCTCCCCTAACAGCACTGGCAGCTCCTTGAGCCCTCCATGCCCTTCGTTCAAACCTTCCCGTTCCTTACTTCTTTGGGAGTCTCTAGCCCCTGGCCTGCTAGACAGTCCCCATCGCCTTAGCATCCCGTGGGGGGTTAGGACCTGGGAGGAGTTCTGGTACTGGATCTGGGGATGGGGGGAGGATCTTTTGGGGTGTCGCACCATCATTGAAGTCCTTAGTGGGGGGCAGGCCCCCCTGGGCAGGGAGGTGTCCCATAGGGGTCACCGCTTATAGTGGCAACTGTTCCCTGGTCATCTAGTGCTTGTTGTGTTCAAGCTGCCATGTTGCATCAGACCCATGGGCCCATCTAGTCTGGCCTAGTATCTAGACTTCACTCCCTGAGCTGGGGATAGAACTCTAGAGCCCTGACTCCCAACCCACTCTCCCCCCCCCGCTGTAACCATTGGACCCCACTCCTCTCTCAGAGCTGGGAATAGAAGTCTGACTCCCAACCCCCACCCCCGAACCTGCTAGACCTTCCTCCCCCCTCAGTACAATGCTGGGTGTTTGCTTGGTTTCTCTAAGTGCCTTTTGGAGCCAGCAGCCAAATTGATGCTGAGTGTCTCCCTGGGAACCTTTCCAGATACCCACTGGCGCTCTCAGTGGCTGCGGGGGGGGGAAGGGGGGCGGTTATGTGTGTGGGAGCCCAGAGCTGTAATAGAAGGGGGCTGCAAGTCAATGTCAGACACCAGTCTGGTATAACTGATCTGGCCACATATGTACCTGGGTTTGATTTGCCATGATTCTCGTGGGCCCTTCTGAGCCGACTTCAAGCAGGCCGGGATCAGTGTGCAGCCGACCTTCGCACCTGGGGCTAGCGAGAGGATCCCCCATGCTGTGGCCAAAGTCAGCCTGTGTCATAACTCGCTGGCGACTGCCCTCCGACCAGATTGGATGGTGAGCTGAGGGTTTTGCCGCAGATTGGCTTGGCAAGCTCCACATCTGCTAAGAAGGCCTGGGCTAGGGTAGCAGGGGAGCTGTGGGTCGGGATAGAGGAGCCCCAGCGGAGCTCTGTGCATATGTGAGCTCAGCTCTGCAATAGCAAGAAGCTCTTTAAGCTCCAGAGGTTTAAAAACACAGTGTGGGATTTGGCTTCCCACACGTCTGCCACCCGTGTCGGGGGATCCCTTGGGCCTTCCACAGATCACGTCTTTACCCCCACGCTGCAATCCCAGCCCTGTAGGCTTCTCTGTTCAGAGCTGCCTGGAGGCTGGTGCTGCTAGCTGCCTGGAGCTGTCACTGGGGGCTTAAGTGAAACCAAGGAGGGAGTGGGACTGAATGGCCTTCTCCTCTAGGAGGCCCGGGCTCAGGTCTGGCCCCAGGGTGGGAGGACTGGCTGGCTCAGGGACGAGGAATGGGACATGGGGCCTTTCCCCTCCAGGCGCCACCATCTTTGCTCTGAGTTGCTTGGTGGCCTCTTCCTGGAGTGAATTTGTCAAGTCTCAGCCTGATTCCAAGCTGGGAGGGGAGTTTGTGCCACCCATCAGTCTGCACCTTCAGTGGTTGAGGCCCTGGTGGTGAATTCAGCCTCCCTTCCCTTAGAAACCTCCCAGCTTCAGTGTTCAACATCCCCCACTGCCTGACTTAAAGATCTCGCCTGTCAATCCCTGCCCCCCAGTGCCAGCTGTGCCCCTGATATCTTCCGGGGATGGGGGCAGAGCTGAAGGGCAAGGAGGCACTGGTGGCAGAATTTGGAGATTGGAAGGTGGTAGGGGAGATGTGCTCCATCTGTGTCCAGCCTGGAGGTGCAGGTGAATTTCTGTAGGTCTGTTTTATTGGGTCTCCTGTTTCTCTCCCTGCCCAGAATGGAACATGAGGCACCAGAGCTGCCTGGCAGGCAGGCAGGGAAGTGAATCCTGGGGACTTCAGGGACAGTGCCTTGCTTGTGTCTGGGGGAGCAGGGGCTTCTGCTGGGTCTAGATCATGGTGCTTGGGGAGCCAGGTTCTCTCTCTTGGCTTCAGGGGACCTGGTCCCAGCTTCGTCTCTGGCTGGGGCTGCCTCATGAACTGCTGTCTCCACCTGGAGGCAGGAAATTGTCTGCCTTGGGAGACAGCTCTGGGAGGAATATGGGCATCATCTCCTCCTCCTCCTCCCCCCCCACATCTGGCCTTATGTTCCCTCCCCTCCTCCCTGCTTCCCAGGGCTCTGGATGCTGCTGCTTCATCTCCAATCTCTGCTGCTGTGGAGACTGGTCCTGTGGGGCTTCCTACCCACTAGCCTCCCTGAGGAGAGAACCAGGAGTGGGCTTGCTGAACCAACTCACTGCTGCTCCAGTCCTGACCCACCGGCAGCCCTGGCTCTGCTGCTGATGCGTCTCAGTCTCAACCTGCAGCACCTTCTACTGTGTCAAATGCCGTGTTTGTCTTTCCTGCCCCAGATGCACCTCCCCTGGCCCGGCGATTGTCAGGAGTGGCCAGTGCCTATATTCACACCCAGGTCCATGGAGGCAAAAGGCCAGTCTTGCAGCAGAACCTCCCACTATCCCACCTGCCTGACCAGGACCCCCCGCCCCGCCACAGGGTCTACCCACTGTTATCCCAGCCTCATGTGCTCTAGCTGTGCTTCCACATGTTGCTAGAATACTGAGGGCATCACAGGCAGGGGCTGTGCCAGTCCCAGCCCGGTGGCCACTGGTGGGGGTGGGGGCTGCCTGTTCTTGCTGATCAAAGCTGATGCCAGTGCCATCTCCCCAGAGAGCTGTTGGGGCTGAGTAGCGTCTTGAGTTCAGAGTGGAACCTAGATATGGGGCTGGGGAGAGGCTCTGACGTTTGGAGACCAAGGGGTGTGGAATCCGAGATCATCTCTTCACAGAATTTACTGGGGCTCTGCTAGATTCGTTGCCCCACTGTTTTTAGGGAGACTCTATTCTGAGGGGGGCTGTAATCTGTGTGTTGAGGGAAGTGCACTGGGGCAACTTTCCCTGTTGGCCTCAAATGGAGATCCATGGGGTTCTTTAAGAAAACCAGAGACAGCCTGGAAGTTTTGTTGCAGGGTCCCTGGTTGTCTTGGGGCTCCCTGCTGCACACCAGGTCTGAGTGGCTGTAGGGGTAGGTTGAGTGGAGTCTAATGGCTAGAGCACGAGGACTCCGGGGTTCTATTTCTGGCTCTGCCACTGACCATAAGCAAGTCTCTTCCCCTCTCTGTGCCTCAGTTTCCCCCTCCCACCCTGTATTTTTTTGACGGAGGTCTTCAAGGCAGGGACTGTCTCTTGAAAGTGTCTGTTCAGTGCCCAGCATGACAGGCCTCTGATCTTGGAGGGGTTGGGGGCTCTGTGCAGTGCTACCATCATACCCGTAATTATTCCTGGTTCACAGGTATAAATCCCAGCTCAGGTAGACATACATGGGCTAGCTCTGCTTGAGGAAGAGCCTAAAAATAGCAGCGTGGCTGCAGCGACTTGGGCTGGCTACCCTAGTACATGCTCAGGTTGTTGGGCAGTATTGTACTCTCTTGGCTAGTCCAGGCTGCCACCACAGTCGCACTGCTATCTTGCTAGCTCAAGCTCTGTCTGCCTGAGCGGGGAAGCACCCTCTCACCTGCTGTGTAGATGTCCTGTGTCACAGCTCCTCCAAGGAGGTCATTAATGGTGTCTAGAAATGGTGTCTGCGTCCTGTCCTGAGGTGATATGTACCCAGTCAGTATGGGGATAGTTGAAAACGTCCCCATTATTATTGGGGTTTATATTTTTGTTGCCTCTTTAATCTCCCTGAGAATTTTGCAGTCATGGTCACCATCCTGGTCAGGGGATCGGTAGTATATTCCTACTGCTATACTCTTATTACTCAAGCATGGGATTTCTATCCCTAGAGATTCTGTGGGACAGTTTAATTAATTTAAGGTTTGTACTATGTCTATCACATATAGTGCCACTCCGCCGCCAGCACAACCTACTGTCACTCCTGTATATGTCCCGGTTACTACCATGTCCTGTTGATTATCACCAGTTCACAAAGTTTCTGTGATACCTATTATATCAATATGCTCCTTCAATACAAGGCACTCAGGTTCATCCCTTCTGACCTTAAAATCTGTGACCCTGAGTCACCACAAAACCCAGTGTTTAACTTCTTCATTGGTGTTAAACAGGGCTTGGATTGTTAATTATTTGCATTGTAGTAGTGCCTAGGAACCCTAGTCATGGACCGTGGCCCCATTGCATTGGGTGCTGTACAGACACAGAGCAAAGACTGTCCCTGCTGTCACGTAACATGGGAAGGGAACAGCTTGATGTGAATGGACTTTTCATGCCAAAGGGACTTGCAGACAGGGAGACACCCCTGGGGAGAGCTCCCTAGAGCAGGGACTGGTGATTCTCAGCAAACCCCCAGCACAGTGAATTGGCTTGGGGTTTACCTTCCCTTTGGCTGTTCTCCCAGGGTTAGGGCTTGGGGCTAAGCCCCCTCACCCATCCACCTAGGACTGAACCACTTCATGCTGGGGGCTGATGTTTGCGCAGTGCTGACTTCCCTTTCCCCAGATGTGGGAGTGCTGAACCCCCCTCCCCAATGGGAATCGTACCACTTCATTCTGATGGCATGCTCAGTGTTGCACCCCAGCCATGTGGGAATGTACCATTCTATACTGGGGAGGGTGCAGTCCATGTGGGATTGTAGCCCTTTACACTAGGGGTGCATGCTTGGCTCTGAAACCCCAGCCCACAGTGGATTGTACCATTGTCTGGTGAGGAGGTGTGGTGTTGGGGCCAACCCACCAGTCCATTTGGGATTGTATCACTTTGTGGGGGTATGTGCATATGTTGTCAGGGCTAAGCCCCGCCCCCCATGGGATAGTGTCACTTTGTGGGGGGGGTGTCAGTGTCAGGGCTAAGTGGAAGTCCATGTGGGATTGTACCACTTTCCCATGGGCAGGGGGTGTTGTCGGGGCTAAGCTTCCAATCCATGTGTGGCTTTGCATCACTTTGTGGCGGGGGTGTCCTTGGTGCTGATGCCCCCTTTCTGCAGACGTGGCGGTGGCGGAGCTGCACGAGCTGCTGTGCAAGAAGCTCCAGCAGTGCTGCGTGCTCTTCGACTTCCTGGACTGCGTGGCCGACCTCAAGGGCAAGGAGATCAAGCGGGCTGCGCTCAACGAGCTGGTGGAGTGCGTGGCCACCAACCGTGGCGTCCTCATTGAGCCCGTTTACCCCGAGATCATCAAGATGGTGAGGGAGCAGGGCAAGGTGCCAGGAGGGAAATGGGGTCTGATGGGCTAGAGTTGGGCCTGGGAGCCAGGACTCCTGGGTTCTAACCCCAACTCTGGGAGGGGAGTGGGGTCTAGTGGGTTTGGGGGGTGGGTGCGGGGGGCTAAGAGCCAGGACTCCTGGGTTCTGTGCCTTTTTCCATTGCTCAAAGAGCAGGTCAGTGGCATTCTGGGTGGGACTGACTCCAGTGGAGAATGGGGGTTGGAATAGGCTGGTTGGGGGTAGTGGTGTGGGGGGTTCTACAGACCCAATTGACCCCCCCTTTCTAATCTTTCCAGATCTCAGTCAACATCTTCCGGACACTCCCACCCACTGAGAACCCCGAGTTTGACCCTGAAGAGGATGAGCCGAACCTGGAGCCCTCCTGGCCCCATCTCCAGGTGAGACACCCCTCAGGGAGCGTGTGGCAGGAGGGCAGGGGTCTGGTGCCACTGGGGGCTGCAGGATTCGATCTTGCTGCCCAGAGAGGCAGCAGAATATAGTCACAGTTGGGGCTCCTACCCAGAGTTGGCAGCACTCCCATCCAGTTGGCTGCAGGGCGGGGATTGGGGGAGGGGCACAATTTCTAGCTCTGCATCTAGGCTGGACTCCCTGCCATTCTTAAGGAGGGTGCGTACTTATGGGCAATGGAGCAGGGCTGTGCCACAGAGTTAGGTGGCAAGGTGCAAGGATGAAAATACTGTCTGTTGTGGGGAGCCACCGTGCAAGTGTTCTAAATTCTCTTGCTCAGCTGGTCTACGAGTTCTTCCTCCGCTTCCTGGAAAGCCCTGACTTCCAGCCCTCTGTGGCCAAACGCTACGTCGACCAGAAATTTGTGCTGATGGTGAGTGGTGCCTGGGAAAGCAGCTGGATTGGGGGGACCGAGGAATATTGGGGGAGTGGAAGATCATGAGAGGCTGCTGCTGTTGGTCTGTTGCAGCATGAGGAGTCAGTGGGGTGGGGGTAATGACTGCTTTGAGTCCCCTCCCTCCAAGGATCTACATTCAAGGGGTCCCTTGGCCTGGGTGGTGGGAGCCTGGCTCCTAGCTGGGGTGCTGCAAGTTTGCTGACTCTTGCCCTGACTGCGCTCCAAACCTTCATCATGATGGGGCACTTTGGCTGGCAGCAGACACCCCCCCCAGAACTGGACAGGTTCATTAGGAGCAGTACCCCCTGTGGTGGGTGCGTGGAGTGAGGGGGCTTCACCCATTGCAGCCGATCCTAGGCTGGGGAAGCAGGCAGGAGTGGGTGGGCATGCTTAGAGCGGATCTGGGTCGGTTCCGAACCTGCTGGGGACAAACTAATCATTGCACCTACTGTCTGCGATGGGGGAGGATGGGTCATCTGTGGGATACCAGGGTTGGGGGGGAAGAGCTAACTCCCCCCGGGGATATTCAGGCTGGATGTTGAGAGGAAGGTTGGCGGGGGTGGGGCAGGTTGCAAGGTCATCTGTGGGACCCTCTCCCCTGCCCCCCCAGCTGCTGGAGCTGTTTGACAGTGAGGACCCGCGGGAGCGTGAGTACCTCAAGACCATCCTGCACCGGGTCTATGGCAAGTTCCTGGGACTGCGTGCCTACATCCGCAAGCAGTGCAACAACATCTTCCTGCGGTGAGCCCCCCAGGCAGCATGGAGCCTGCTAGGGGGCAGAGGTCCCCTTCCAGCCAGTCTCAAGCCAGGCACTCTGACCTAACCAAGGAGCATGGGCTACCATGGCACTCCAGGAAGTCCCTCCTGGGGAAGGGGGACTTCCTGGGGGGTGGTGATTTGTGGCCAGTGGTGGGATTCCCTGGCATCATGACTCTTTCGGGGGCAGGAGGATGGGACTTCCTGGAAGTATGTCCCCAAAGCATATAAAGCCCCGCCCCCCCCATCCTCTCGTGGTTGGCAGGTGCCTGAGTTGTGTCCCCTGGTCTCAGAGGGGACAGGGCCCTGAATTCCACCAGTTACCCAGGTCTCCCCCTGCTCTATGGGGATGATGTGCCCTTTGCCCCATATGCCCAGTATGTGTGGTGAGGCTGGGGAAATCACCCCCTAAGTTTGACCATGGGGTTGGGATGACCAGTAGAGGGTTACTGTGACTCAGGGTGCCCATCAGGGAGCAGTGTACTGCCTGCAAAGCACAGTCTCCCTGGGAGCGTTCTCCAGTTGCTCTGGGCTGAAGCTGGTACTGAAGCCATGGGGGGGCACTAGCCTGCCCACAGCAGCCTCCCCTAGACCCCCACCCCCATGCCCTCCAGAATTCACAGCACCTGTTTCCTCCCCACCACGCTGCTGGCAGGGCTGGCTCCCTCCCCCTACCACATATGGGGGTCCAAGGGGTGAGTGCTCCAGCGGGGAGTTGGGGGTTAGTAAAGAGGCATTGGAGGCATTTTCATCTCTTACCTCTTTCTCCCCCCCCCCCAGGTTTATCTACGAGACAGAGCATTTCAATGGTGTGGCCGAGCTCCTGGAAATCCTGGGCAGGTAATGGTTGGACATGGGGACAGGTATGCAGGGGTGGGGGGTGCACATTGGTGGGGTGGGGGACGCCCAGCCTTACAGGCCCATGATCTGTTTTCTGGAAGTCAGTAGAGGGTGCCCCATAAGGATTCAGCCCTCCCCAGGGGGCATCCCCCACCAGTAACCATAGAGTAGCCACCAGAGCACCTTGTACCCTCCCCCCAGAGGCTGCTGGGGTCTAGGCCTCCCTCTCCCCCATCCTACCACACCCCACAGTTTATCCCATCCCACACCCAGATGGAGCCAGCACACCTCCAGCTCCCCGTTGGCTGCTGGATCCTGATCTCCATCCCCCAAGTTGTGTGTGTGTGTTTGTGTCACCACCTGTCCCTCCTCCCTTTAACCTGCAGCATCATCAATGGCTTCGCCCTGCCCCTGAAGACTGAGCACAAGCACTTCCTGGTGCGGGTGCTGATCCCGCTGCACTCGGTCAAATCCCTCTCCATCTTCCATGCCCAGGTAAGTGCCACCCCCCTTCTGGGAGTGGCCCTGCAGTCTGACCTTTCACCTCCAGGTCAGATAAGGGGTCACCTCCAGGGGCGGGAGCTGCAGGAGTCTGCTCCTGAAATTGTGCAAGGAGTAAGTGATCCTCAGGGAATGGGCTGGTTCAAGGGGGCAGAGAATGGGATACAGGGCCTCTACCCTGTCAGAGGGTCTGGCTCTCATCTGGGAGATTGAAGAGTGGTCTCAGTGATCATGCCCTAGCGCAGCAGCTGTGCGGGGGACCCCTGTGCCGTTCTGTCCAGGTCAGCACTGCCTTTAGCCCCTCTGAGATTTGATTTCCCCTGCCCTCCCCATCCCCCCTGCAGTTCCAGGCATTGGAAGTTGCCTCATTACTGCCCCCTTGTGGCTGCCTTATGTCTGTTGGCATAAAGCTGGGGTAGTGTCAGTCATGGATAGGGGCCTACCAAATTCATGGTCCGTTTTGGTCAATTTCATGGTCATACGATTTAAAAAATCAAAAATTTCATGATTTCAGCTATTTAAATCTGAAATTTAATGGTGTTGTAATTGTAGGGGTCCTGACACAAAGGAGTGGTAGGGGGGTTGCAAGATTATTGCGGGGGGGGGAGGGGAAGGTTGTGTAGTACAGGGTAAAAGATCAGATATCATGGTCTGTGATGTGTTTTTGATGGCTGTGAATTTGGAAGGGCCTTAGTCATGGACCCTGCTGATGGGAATCTTACCTCTCGAGGGAGGGGGTGGGCGAAATCTGCAGGTTGGGAGGGATCTCGGTCAGGTGCTGCATGTGGGATGGGCATGGGGAACAGACCGCCTGGGTTCTGGTATCTAGGTGGTGGGGGGAGCCCTGTCTCAGATGCTTCCACTGCCTGCTGGTGGGGATCTGAGCTCAATGGGCTAGGGAGGAATCTAGGGGGTGGGGACCAGTGCAGGGGCTCCGTTTCTGATGCCACCCCACTTCCCCTTGCAGCTGGCGTACTGCGTGGTACAATTCCTGGAGAAAGATGCCACCCTGACGGAGCATGTAAGTGCAGCCCCATGGTGGGGGATGCGATCCAGGGCCCAGTGGCTCTCCTCTCTAACCCTACCATGTCCCCCTCCCCACAGGTGATCCGGGGACTGCTGAAATACTGGCCGAAGACCTGCACTCAGAAGGAGGTGGGGCTGGGTTAGGGGCCTGCTAGCGGGAAACAGGCAGACATGGGGACCTGGAGGGTAGGGTTGTGGGGAAGGGCATTGGTGAGGAGCATCTGTGCACTGCATAGGGGCCTAGAGGGATGTGGGGCGGGGGGTGAAAGACTGGATAGCACTGTAAAGAATGGGTATTGGGGGATTTGGGGGCAGGCACAGTGGGTGGCCATTGTTGGGGGGACGCTTGTTGGGTGTGGGGAGACATGGTCTGTGGGGATCAGGGAGCACACAGTGTGGGGTGTGAGCTGGGTGGGTTATCGAGGGTGCCTCTCCTAGCCCTGTAGCTCACAGGGGGAGATCTGCCTCTCCCCATACCCGGCAGGTGATGTTCCTGGGAGAGATTGAGGAGATCCTGGATGTGATTGAGCCCTCGCAGTTTGTCAAGGTGCAGGAACCGCTCTTCAAACAAATCGCACGCTGCATCTCCAGCCCCCACTTCCAGGTGTGTGCAGGCTGGGGGGCAGGGCCTGAGCTCAGGGTGGGGCCTAGACCCCTCATGGGTCTGGGGCTTTCCCCATCAGGGTTCTAGGACACCAAGGGTCACTGCCCCCAATTAGGGGCTGGGGAGGGGGTCCCATTCCCCCTCCCTTCAAGGGGGTTCAGACTTAGTCAAGCTAGGGCTCCCTGAGTCTGGGCTGGTCCTGAATCCTGGGTCCCCCACCCCAGTTTGGGGGCTGAGGGGGTCACGGTTGTTGGTGCTGAGAGGTCCTTTCCTCAGGCTTGGGGTGCAGTCAAGGCCCCTGCTGGTGGGGATCAGACTCCCAAAAAGGGCAGCCCCCAGCACTCATTCTAGGTGGTAGGGGAGGTGAGTGGGGTTGGGAGGGTGCAAGGCTGGGCAGCCCCAGCACTCACCCTGTCTCCATTGTCCCCAGGTGGCAGAGCGGGCTCTGTACTTCTGGAACAACGAATATATCCTGAGTCTGATTGAGGACAATTGCCACACGGTGCTGCCTGCCATCTTTGGCACCCTCTACCGGGTCTCCAAGGAGCACTGGAACCAGTGAGTGTGTGTGAGGGACGTGTCTCAGCTGCCTGCCCTCTAGCCCCTGCAGGGCTCCAGGCATTGGGGATCCCTCCCCTCTGGGGAGTCTCTCCTCCTAGGGTCTTGCTGTTCTCCACAACCCCTCCCCTGCTGTGTAAGGAGCACAGGGTGGTTGGGGGGGCATTGGGGAACTGGGGTGAGGAGCCTGGGCAGGGGGCTGTGAAGTGGGCATCTTGGCAAACCCCAAGATGCTTTGCAGGGCTGTGGGGGGTGAGCATTGTGGCAAGCGCCAGGATGCGTTGAGGGAAGAGGTTGGTGGGTTCCCTGGGGCAGGGAATCCAACATAGGGCTGGCACCTGAAACCAGTCAGGGTCTCACCTCTCCTCCTTCCCCCATGCCCACAGGACAATCGTCTCCCTGGTCTACAACGTGCTCAAGACCTTCATGGAGATGAATGGGAAACTCTTTGATGAGCTCACGGCCTCCTACAAGGTGGAGAAGCAGCAGTGAGTGGGGGCCAGGTGTTGGAGGGAATGTGGGGCATCCAGATGTTGGAATGGGGGCTAGTCTCCTCCCCCCATGTCCTTAGCGCCAGCTCCCTCTATGCAGGAGTCCCACAGGGATTCTGGGAGAGGTGGTACTGCTGCCCAGTCATGTGACCCACTGCCTGGCATTCCGTAGGCCATACCTGTCTCTTAGCCCTTGCACAGGATTGGGCTGGGAGCTGGGGAGTGAGGAGCCCCCAGCCAGTTTAGAGTAAGCGCCCCCATCAGTGTGCAGAAGTGGAAGGCCAGAGGATGCTGCCGAGTTATGCTGGTTGTCCCTGCACAATGCCCTTGGGTGGTGCTCCCCTCATCTTGGCCTGGGTTTCCCGAGGGCATGCCCCATGCCCCACAATGCCTGGGTTTCCTTAGGGCTTCTCCAGAGCTCCTGTGAGGGCGTTTGACCCCAGGTGCTGCCTTGGGTTATCGGCAAGGGGCCAAGTTGGGTACCGCCTTCCCCCCTCACTCTGCCACCCTGTCTCTGCAGGGAGCTGAAGAAGGAGAAAGAGCGTCAGGAGCTCTGGAAGCAGCTGGATGAGCTGCAGCTGAAGAAGCTGCAGGGTCTGGAGGAGGCGCAAATGAACCGACTCAATCTCCAGCACAGCCTGGGCTTGCAGGGTGGCAACAAGAGTTAGAGAGATACCCAGCCGGCCACCAGCCCCTCCCCTGCCCAGCCTGTGCCAAACCAGAGCTGGCCCCTCTGCTGCAGGAGCCCACAGGCCCCCCAGCCATCGCCATCCCCATCCTACCAGGGACACGGATCCAAAACAGGACTGGAGGGGGGCACCCCTGCTTCAGCAATTGCACCCCACTTGGGCTGGCACTTCTCCTCATCACATCTCCATGGTGTACACTTAACACATCACCCCACATGACCTCTGTGGGTCCTAGCTGGCACAGGGGCATGTTGTTGGCGGTAGCCATAGTGCCCCCCATTCCTTGGGGGTGCAGGGTCCAGCCTCAGCCCCTTGCCAAAGGGGCAGGGCCAGGCTACGTCTTGGGGTAGGAGCAGGGTAGGGATGCAGTAGGCTGCAGGGGCACGGGACCTCTGGTGAAGGGGTCCCCATGGCTGCTAGGGACAGGGTGAGTTGCTTGGCAATCAGCCTGTCTCCGTTGTTCTGGTCCAGGGAGCCACCTCTGTTTGGCATATGGGATATAACAAGGGGTTAGATGGGGGACCCAGCTTAGCTAGTCCCAGTGCAAGCTGAACCCCCAGCCCCCCACCACACTGCAGTGGCTTGTGGCTGGCTCTGCTGTAGGGGCCGGATGGGGGGGCTCTGTGTTTCCTAAAGCAATAGACCCTCCTGTTCCAACCTAGGGCTCCTAATGTAAGAGGGGAGGGAGTAGAGCTCCTTTTGAGAGGCTGGGAGTTCAGTTCCTGCCCCCCTCCCCCTCTGTGGGATGGGTGTTATGCTAGTACGAATGGGCAGGGTCTACTGATGAGCCTGGAGGTGGTGAGACTGAGCTGCTGTGATGGGAAGGACTCTGAAAAAGATCAGCTGAGACTTACATTAATCCTCCTCCATTTGTCCCCTTGGCCCATTACCGCCCCTGGGGCAGATCCATCTCTCAGCCCTGGAGCTTGCTCCCCAAAACTTGGCAGTTAGCTTAGTGGGGCACTCTTAGCTCCCCTTATTCATCATTGCACCCCACTTCACTCCCCTATAGAAACAGCTTGGGGGAGATCTCCCCCCTCCAATACATTGGGGCACCCCACAATCCTGATCCATACATCTGCGCACCCCACAATCCTTCCCATTTCCACCCCTATCTCAGTCTCCTGCACAAACAGCGTGGGGAAGATCCCCCTCTCCTATATATCTGTGCACAATCCTGACTGCCCTGCACAAACATACTTAGGGGAGATTCCCCTGTCATACCCCCCACGCCCCAATGGAATTCAGGCTTCTATGGGATCCTGTTTTCTCCCCCCGGCCCTCCATTGCTGCTCCAACAGGCAAATGTATCTCCCCTAGCACAAATGCCTCAATAGCAGAGATGTTGGAGGGGTCTGTGTAGTGCCCTCAGGTTCAAGACAAGCAGCCATGGATGTGGCAGCTCAGAGGACAGAAGGGATTGTTAGTGGGGAGGCAGGAGTGGAGGGCCTGTTGTCAGCCACTATCTGATTTTTTTTTTTTTTTGTACACTGCTAAGGGACAGAGAGGGAAGCAGCTGGAGAACTGGATCTGGGGTCCATGGGTATGTGAGGGTGGGGGTACCCCTCCCTGGAGATGGGGGTGGTGCAGAAAGGCAAGGAAGAGAGCAGCCTTACAGCCCTGAAAGCTAATATCAATCTCCCCTGCCTCTTCCTCCCAGTCCTCTTGGTTCAGCTCTTGGGGGTACATTCCTTCTTGCCATGACCCCTCCCCGCAGCAGCTGTCAGCTGCTACTGTCACTTTAAAAGTTTGCTTCCTTCTTCCTTTTCAATTTCCGTTGGAAACATGGGTCAGTCTATTCAAAACATCCCCTCCCCCCATGGTGCACTCTATCCTGCAGCATTCCCCAGATGGTAGAGTCAGTATACCCCCTCCCTGTTTAGATGGTATGGTCCATTCTGCTCCATTTCCTTAGGGAGTGATCAAGTTGAACCAACCCCTTTTCCAGCTTGGAGCCTTGAAAGACTGTACCATCTGGGGAAATAAAGGGATGAGCTGAAGATTACTATTTGATGTGGTCTTTGAGTGGCTTGTACCATCTGGAATCAATTGTTACATCTTTGGGGCTAAAGAGGGAGGGGTCTGCATAGGCCCTGCCATGGAACTGGGAGAAGGGTGTTAAATAGGCTGTGCCGTCTCAGGAGATAGGGGAAACGGATTTAGGACTGTTTCATTCTGGGAGCAGGGAGAACTGTATGGATGATCATTGCTGGGTTGGGGAAGTTAAACTTGACTTTTCCAAGTCTAGCAATTGGGTGTGGGGGGGAGAATAGACTGTGTGGTCGCAGGGCAAGGGAGGTTGGACTCAGCATTCCAGCACTGGGAAAGGGATAAGTGCATAGTTTCTACTATATTAAAGGGGGTGAGCTGGATGGAACCTGCCATTGCGGGGGTGGGGGCAGTTGACTGCTCTGTCTCACATTGAATGGACTACACCATTTGGCTGGGTGGATGGTAATGTATCTCATGGGTGAGAAGGAGGGGCCTGAATAGACTATGCCATTTGAAGGGGGTGTTGAATAGACTTACCATTTTGGGGCGTGGGGGTTGAAAAATTCCCCATTTCTAGTCCTGCTGAGCCCATGCTCTTGCATCTCCAATGTCTTAATTTTCTTCCCATCTTTGAGTGCCGGCGCTGGCCAAAAGGCATCCCGGGTATCACATCGTGCCCTCAATACTAGGCATGACTTAAAATATTTTACAGTTCCCTGGGGGGTTTGTTATTTTTTTAATTACTATTTTATTGGTGGGAGTAGTGGGATATTTTTAATTTAAACCTTAATTTATTTGTAGCAACTCACACCATATGGTGACTGTAGTAACCGGGTGCACAATTGTTGTCTCTTAGATACAGCGGCGACTTAGTTACCATGAGAGGAATTGGGGTTGGGGATGGACACCAGGGGTTATTTTTGAGGGAGGAGGAATTCGGGGGGAGGGGTGGAGTGAAAAACAAGAAGTTAAATTACTATATTTAAGATAATTTGGTTTAAAGCTACCCTCTTTCTTCCCCCCCCCCCTATTTTTGTTTGCTGGATAAGTCTGTATTCAATAAAGAGATACTTTCATGTCACTGGGCTCTGCAGATTCCATTCACAAAGTGTTAGGCTGTGAAGGTGGGAGAAGGGGCATGTAGGTGGGGACTGGGCGTCAGGACACCTGGGTTCTTTTCGCAGTCACTGATTTGTTCTGTGACCTTGGGCAGGTTGCAGATCACGGAGTTCTCTTGCTATGTAAAATACTCACCACAGCTGGTGGCAGTGTTAATTGCTGGGTGGCAGTAGATGAGGGCAAAGTATTAACTGCTCATTGGGCAAAGAGAAACACGAGTTGAAAAGCCGGGTGGGAAGAGCACTAGGCTTTCCCCATCCAAAGCTGGCCATAGAACTCTGGACTCCGAGTTCCAGTCCTCCCCTCTCCCCACCCCCACCCCCCAGCCTTCACAATTGGTGACTGGGCTGGGACTGGGGCGGAATCTGTATATGAGCAGCATATGGAGTTTGATGGGTAGAAGATGCTAGTGGTCCCCTCTGTTGGGGAGGGGCAGGTCCATGGTGTTCAGAGCTTGCTCTAAATCAGAGGTGGGCAAACTACGGCCCCCGTGGGACTGTCTTGCCTAGCCCCTGAGCTCCTGACTGAGGAGGCTAGCCCCCGGCCCCTCCCGCCCAGCCAGAGCACGCCACGCTGCCAGCGCTCTGTCCGGCTGCTCTTGCTGGGCAGCGCGGTGACGTGGCTGGCTCTGGCCTAGTAAGGGGGTGAGGAGTGGGGAGTCCCAGGGCTGCAGCCAGGGAGCAGGAGATGGTTGGGGGTTCTCGGGGTGGGTGCTCAGGGAATGGGGGGATTGGATAGGGGGTGGGGTCTGGGGGGGGAGCGGTCGGGACAAGGAGTGGAGGGGTTGGATGGGTTGGGAATTCTGAGGGGAGCAGTTAGGCGTTGGGAAGTGGGAGGGGACAGATTGGGGAGGCACAGCCTTCCCTACCCGGCCCTCTGTATAGTTTTGCAAAACTTGGGCCAAAAAGTTTGCCCACCCCTGCTCTAAATCCTTCTGCAGGGGATGGAAGTCGGAAGGCCAGCCATGCTCATTGTGCCTTGGGGCTGGGGAGTGGCCTGTTATCCCTCTTTGCTCTGCTTGTTGGCAGGGGGTATCAGTGTCCTAGTGGGGAGCACCCAGTAATGAATTGGTTCCAGCTCTCCCCCTGTACGAATAGAAACCAGCATTATTTTCTCCCTACAGCCTAGGAAGGGCTGGCCTTGTGGATACAGCTCTGTAATGAGACCCTGGAGTCCTGGCTTCAAATCCTAGTTGTGTGTGGTGTTTCCCTGTCTCTAAGAGGGGGATCAGAGCGTTTCCAGTGGGGTATAATCCCAGTCACACTTGGAAGGGTCAGATACTCTAAGGGGATGCGAGGACTCTAATGTCTGAGCCAATAGCGATCTTCATTTGCTATTCCACTAGCAGGACTGCTCAAGTCACACTCCAGGCACAGCTGACTCTCTCCAGAAGAGGGCAGCAGCAGCCACCCCATTAAAGAGCCTGTATATCAGCAGTTTCCAAAGGGGGGTTGACCCCATCAGCAGATGAGGTTGGGGCAGTCCCTAATATGCAAAGGATGCCATTTGTCTCTGCACAGTGTGACCCTTGTGTGTGAGAGGTCATGATGCATGGAGGATGTAATTTTGCTCTACAGCCTGGTATCCTCCACACAGTGTGACCTCGTCTGCTCCATATGGATGAGATCACACTGTAGAGGCTGCCATTTTGTAGAGCAAAATGGCCGCATCTATGCAGTGTGACATTGCATACGTAGTGGGTACATGGTCTTGGTCACTCAGTGCGGACAATGCCCTTTTGCTCTTCAAAATGGTGCCCTCCACACTGGCTGGGGTCCCGGCAGGAAGTACTTTGTTGAAATGCACTTGTGCCAGCAAAACTTTGGGAAGTGCTGATCTATATGGTCTGATTCTAACTCGGTTCCTTTTGCTTTTCCCCCACCTCCATCCTAGGGCAGGATACATCACTCCCCATACCATAGGTAGTCGTATGTCAGAGGAGGCTGAAGAAGCCCATCCTGTGAGTGCCCTACAGGGAACCCTATCACCAGCTCTGCACCTCTGGCCGCTTCTGGAACATCTACCCCAGCATTAACCCATTGTCTGCCTTCCTGCAGGCATGGATGCTGGCAGCAGGGGAGAGGGGAGTGTTTTCACCCATGTGCCACCAGGGGGGGAGAAATTGGTGAACTGAACCCTCAGCCAGTGCCTTGACTTAGGGGTGATGCCAGTAGGAAGCCCCCTCCAGGAGGATGCTGGGGAAACAGAGGTGGGGAACCTGTGGGACTCTGCCCCTGGAGGGTGCTGGGAAAATGGAGGCATGGTGTTGAGATTCAAGCCACAAATACGTCTTCAGTAGGCAGACCACTTCCAACAGACCAGCAGGCTTCCAGAGCGGGCGTTACCTTCCCCATTGGGCAGCCAATGAGTTGCCCCTGCAAGTATGTCTGTCTACCAGCCAGCAGGAGCACCTGCCCCCATGGACCAGTGAGGCAGCGGGTCCCTACCATGGGCCAGCGGTGAAGGCTTTGAATTCTTCCTAGCCTGGATGCCCCAGCAGGGCAGTAGCTACCAGCTGCTCATGGACCTGCAGGGATCTCCATTGATCATGCCCCCCGTGGCTTGTTGCTGCCCCTGCAGGAGTGGCCTGGACTGATAGCAGCTGTGTGTGGGAAAGAGCCTTTGGAGGGGCAGGTCTCCTAGTGTTCTCTAATCAGAATAAAGTTTCCTAGCTGAAGTCAGTTTCCTTGACACAGAAATCAGCCCCACCCTGGTCTCTGCCCCATGCTCCCATGTCTAGTCCCCCTCTGCCACAACCCCATGCCCTTACCCCCACCACGTGTGCAGAGTAGAGCTTTCCTTGAAGGCCAAGTGGTTCCTGGCTTGGGAACACAATGGCTTGAGCACATTGGGAGTGGGGTGGGGGCTCCAGTTCAGACTTCTGAACCACCTACACACCTGGCTGGGAGATGAGGCCCTTTACACAACCAGACTGTGGGTCTAGGGCATCAGCTCAGCAAGAGGCTATCTCAGCCCAGAGTCCCCTTCCCTCCTCTGATGATGTTAACCTTTGCACCAGTGCAATGAAGGTTGCTATCCCTGTTTTAAAGAGGGGGAAACGGAGGCACTGAGTGACAACAGTCACATGGTGAGACTACAATAGAACCCATGAGTTCTGGCTCCCCTCTTCACTTGCTCTACCCCACTAGACCCCACTCCCCTCCCAGAACCAGGGATAGAACCCTGGAATCCTGATTCCCAGCCCCTCCGACTCTAACCCATTAGATTCCACTCCTCTCTCAGCATTGAGAATAGAACCCAGGAGTCCTGGTTCTCAGTCCCTCTCTGCTCTAACCACTAGCCCCTAGACCTCATTCCCCTCACAGAGTGAGCAATAGAACCCAAAACCCCACACTATAACCCCTAGATTCGCTCCCCCACCCCCCACACCTCCACCCCCCAAAGCTGAGACTGAATTCTTATCTTCTAATTGTTCACGGTCTGGGCTTTGGCCACTGGCCCTTTCTGCCTCTTCCTACGCAGACTGGCTCCCTGGTATAACACTATTCCCTGGTGGGGGCATGGTCTGAGGCTGAATTTGGCCCTGCCTATTTCTATGACTTGTACAGAACCCATCTAGGGATTTAACACCTATGACGTGAGAATCAAGAGGAGATGCTGCTTCTTGCAGCCAGCAAAACTCCTGGTCACCAAGACTGTAGGTGATCCAAGATGAGTGGGATTTTTTTTAAAGTGCTGCTTAATTTTAGCAGCTGGGCCTGACACCTTTAAGCAGCCCAGCTGGAAAGGTTTGTTTGGCACAGAAACTGCTGGGCAAGTTGAAGTTTCTTCAGCAAGATCATTTATTTGAATAGCTCACATACTATAGCACTCAGCCAGAGAGCGGAAGCACAGGTAGCCTTGGCCCCAACGCAGTGTTGTTATTCATATTAGAGTCTCGGCAACTTGACCAAGATCAGGGCCCCCATCAGGGAGCACAGACAGAGTGAAAGGGAGTTCTTGCCTTAAAGAGCTCACAATCGAAATAGGCAAATGATGGGAAGCACAGTAAGAAGAAAGAACGTACACATGGTCACAAAGCAAGTCAGAACGACTAGACCCCATATCACCAGTATATAAAACACAGCCCTCTGGCTACCCCACTACATTACGCCCTATACCAGCTCCAATTGGCCTTTTACCAGGTGTGGGTGAGGTCAGATGTGTGCAGGCTCAAGCTATGTCTCTGGCTCTGCCTCTGGCACTCCCATATAAAAATGAGCAATGGGAACCCACTTTCCTTCCATAGACTCCTTAGGAGGCCTAGGTTCTGGTTCTGTACTAGGATGCTCTGCTTGGTAAATAAAGGGGCCTTAAAGAGTTCCGTTTGTTATGGGGTCAGGATTCAGTCATGTTCTACTCATGGAGGGATCTTTCCTGCGAATGACAATCAACTCTCAGGGGCCAAGGCATGAGCTGATCTCTTCTCTAGGGTCAGGAAGGAACATATTTTATGCTCTAGCCCAGAGGTGGGCAAACTACGGCCCACAGGCTACATCCGGCCCGCGGGCCCATCCTACCCGGCCCCTGAGCTCCTGACAAGGAGGAGGGGGGTTGGATGAGTCAGGGATTCTGAGGGGGGCAGTCAGGGAGTGGAAAGTGGGAGGGGGCAGATAGGGGGCAGGGGCCAGGCTGTTTGGGGAGGCACAGCCTTCTCTACCTGGCCCTCTATATAGTTTTGCAACCCCAATGTAGCCCTAAGGCCAAAAAGTTTGCCCACCCCTGCTCTAGCCAGATACATTAACCTGAGATCAGGTATTGGCTTCTTGGCAACACAGCAGAGGGGAAAGGAGCCCATGAATTTCTCTGACTAGGCCCAGCGTACAGTCAACACCCATTTACAGCCCTACTTGGGTTGGGGAGCCTGGCTCTGCGGTTTGTTCCGGCTGGGGGCTGACTGCTAATGGTATCTGTTTGCAAAGACAAACCTACAGCAGCAGCAAACTGGCAAATTGAAGCTCTAGGTAAAGCTGGGAGCAGCCGGGGTGCCCTCTCGTGGTGGCAAAGCAAGCCTGGTGTGGACTGCAGTGGCCCCTGCTGACACATGTTCATATGCACAGTTCTAGACAAGCCCAGGCTGTGGGTTCCTGGGTGTCGCAGGAGAGGGCTTCCCTGGCCGAGTCAGTATCGGGAGAGGCGGCACATGTCGCACTGGCAGCTCTTGGCAGTGAAGATCTCTATCTCTTCGTGGCGGACGGCCCGGCAATGCAGGCGGACTTTGATCTGTGGCAGGGGGATGGGAGGGTGAGAGAGGGACTGGTGCCCACCCCCGGTGCCCACCCTGAATTCCAGGCCCTGGTGCAAGTTAGAGCGGATGCCACTTCCCATGATCCCTTGGGAGCAGAGAATAGCCAGAGAATGTTGCATTCTGGCCACGCCCCTTCCTAGGAGCAGAGCCCTTTTAACGCCACACTGACTGGCAGGGATGGATTCTGAAAGGGCCACAGAGTAGCCCTGAGATTCCAGCCAGCGCTGAAGATCCCCTCTCGTGAGCGCTGTGCCAGACCAGGGTGCGCTGCACCTCTGCCAGTCACATCACTCGTGTGGCTGTAGCGTGCACCAAATCCCCAAAGTAGCTGAGAATCAGCCCTGCTGTGTCCATCCAGCTTCCCCTAAGTGCTTCGATCCCAGCTGCTGTCTCTGGGATCTGGTGAATCATTGGGGAGCTACTGGATTCCCCCATACCTGTGTATCCTCGAAACGAGCCCCCTCTCTCTTGCTTCTATCTATCATCCCAGCTTTTGCATGCACACGGGAGCCCCATGTCTCCCAGTCTGGCTTAGTTTGTGGGAAGACTCATACCAGCCTGGGCCCACACTGTGGGGCAGGATCTATGGCATATCCCCCAGCCCCGCTCACCTTCTGCATCTTGCTGATGGTGCAGCACTGGGACACAGAGGTGATGTTGTGTTTGAAGCTGCTGGCCAGCAGGACGGAGTACTTGGAGGGGAAGGCACTGGATTCGCAGTAGCCCACACAGGCCTGAACCACATGGGTCCCACGGCAGGTCCCACGGCGGTCGCTCTTGATGGTTACATCAAATGCTATGGAGACAGAGGAGAGTTCAGTCTTCATGGCCTGGCCTGCCCTCAACATCTGTGCTGATGAGGTAGGGGCTGGGCAGAGAGCCAACTAACTCATTCCACACCAGGCCCACAGAGCAGGAAGGACCCTACTTGCTTGGGATTTGAACTGGCAACTTTAGGATCCAAAAGACCCATCCCCTGCACTGAACACTCAAGTGGGTTTACAGCCATGAGCATCCCTATAAAGTACAGGTGTACAAAAGTCTACTGTGGGGGGCAGGGAGCTATAGTGGTTAGAGCAGAGTGGCTAGGAACCGAGATTCCTGGGTTCTATTCCTGGTTCTGTCACAGTCTATGCTTGACCTCAGGGTCAAGTCACTTCCCCCTGCTGTGCGTCAGTTTCCCAGATGGTAAAATGCAGCAATTTCAGGAGTCCACGGGGAGGGGGTCAGCATCAGATCCAGGTTTAGGGAGATCCTGGCTCCCTGGTGCCATATTCAGCCCTGGCACCGCTCCATTTCCCCCCTCCTCTGTCCTTACGGTGCAGATGGCAGCCAGGCCCGATGGTCTCATAGCTCCAGCATGTGGAAGCCATCAGGATCAGCAGCAGGGAGATGATGATGACAGCATGGCAGGACGGCATGGTGCCTGGGCTCTGCAACGGGAATGGCACATGTTCAGGGTACAGAATCAGGGCAGCAGGAGGTGGGAGCGAAGGGACTGCTCTGATTAGAATGGTGTGCACATGCATGCATGTGTGCACAGCTACCCTCTGCTGGCTGGAATCTGAACCTCTGAGCTGTGTGTCCTAGCTCCTATACTGCTAATGGGGATCCTTCTTGAGTGGAAGGGCTCTAGCCTTTGGGAACAGAAGAGACTGGGATGTGCTGAGGCAAAGGCCATAGACCAAGCTTCAGAGTCTGGGCTGTCCCTATCCCCCCTCCCCACACACTCAGGTTCATAGATTCCAAGGCTAGAAGGGACCATTGTGATCATCTGTCCTGACCCCCTGTACAGCACAGGCCAGAGAACTTCCCCAAAATCATTCCTAGAGCAGATCTTTTAGAAAAATAACCAATCTTGATTTTAAATGGTCCATGATGGAAAATCCACCTCTGCCCTGGGGAACTAGTTCCAGTGGTTAATTATCCTCACTGATAAAAACGTGCACCTTCTTCCAGTCTTTCTCTGCTAGACTCAGGAGCCCATTATTCCATATTTGTTTCCCATGTCGGTACTGCTAGACTGTGATCAAGTCCCCCCCTTCACCTTCTCTTTGATAAGCTAGGTAGATTGAGCTCCTTGAGTCTCTCACTGTCACCCAGGTTTTCTAATCCTTTAATTCTTCTCTCAGAGTAGCAGCCGTGTTAGTCTGTATCTGCAAAAAGAACAGGAGGACTTGTGGCACCTTAGAGACGAACAAATTTATTTGAGCATAAGCTTTCGTGAGCTACAGCTCACTTCATCGGATGCATCCGATGAAGTGAGCTGTAGCTCACGAAAGCTCATGCTCAAATAAATTTGTTCGTCTCTAAGGTGCCACAAGTCCTCCTTTTAATCCTTCTTGTGGCTCTTCTCTGAACCCTCTGCACTTTATCCACATCCTTCATGAACTGTGGAACCAGAACAGGGTGTTCTGGCCACGCTAGTGCCAAATAGAGAGACAAAATAACCTCTCTACTTCTATTCGAGATTCCCCGCTTTGTGAATCCAAGTATCACATTAGCCCTTTTGGCCACAGCATCACACTGGGAGCTCCCATTCAGTTGATTCTCTACCACACCACACCCCACAAATCTTTTTCAGAGCCGCAACTTCCCAGGATAGAGTCCCTCATCAAGTAATCGATTTAGTCCAATTAAAGCACATATTGTTTGCTTGTGCCCACTCAGATTTGTACAGTTCTACCTGGAGTAAAACTGAACAGCAAATACAGTAAAATAGATTTTCCTTTTCGCTATAGCAAGCTCTTTCAACTCAATTTCTCTTGCAAATCAAAAGAGCAGTGATCAAAGGTGCATTGACTAGTATGCAGGGATTGGGAGTCAGGACTCCTAGATTCTATCAGCAACTCTGGGAGAGGGTCTAGTGGTGAGAGCAGTGGGCTGGGCATCCTGGGTTCTAGTCCCCGCTCTGGGAGCCAAGTTGGCTAGCACAAGCCTGTGAGCCTTCAATTGTTCCCTCTAATGACTATTCTCTCTTCACCTACAAACTCCTCCTGCCTCAAGGATTGAAAGGACCCAGGAACCTGCTCTGCCTTCAGTGCAGCTCAGACCCCAGCTTTCTGCCCCCTTCAATTCCCCACAGCCAGGAGTGTATCCTACCATCTGTGCTTGGCTGGCAGGAAGTCCACAGCAGAGGGTGTTAGCAGCTGTCTTGCACCAGGGTCCTGTTGGGCAGCTCCCGAGTCATGGTATCCTGCTGCAAGCTCTCCCAGGTGCTATATCTAGCTCAGGTATTTGCATCTCCACACCTCAGCCTGCCCCTTTAGGACTCTTACTTTTCCCATCTCCACCTCCTGCCCCGCCCCCACCAGCCCTCCCAGCTAAGAGAAATAAATTGCTCTCTGGATTTCCAGAGCCACTCACTTTTTCAGAGATCCCACCCCAACAACTTCCATCAGCTTCTGAGGCCAAGCCCTTCTTAGCTCTGGCTTAAAAGGGGCTTTGGAGCTGGGTAAAAGACCACTCGTGGTTACAGTAAACTCCCTTCCCCTTAGAACCATCAATTCGGGGGCAGCGCAAGAAATAGTTTGTTAGCATAGAAAGTTCATGCGCGTGTGCATGACAGAAAGTGCCACTGTCCTCTGTTAGACTGAATTGGAAAGACTCAAGTGTGTTTCATAAGCCCCATATTGCTAACAGCCAATGGGGATTATCTGTAAACTCCAGACCTGTCCTTGTAGAAGGAAAGGCCTGGAGCTCTAGCCACACGGCTGTGCATGCTGTCTAGAGACAACAGGGGTGTTGCTAGATTTGTATGTCTTGTTTTGAGCACAGTGCAAACTATGTATTCACCCCATTTTACCTCCCAAAGAGATGCAGCTGCTTCTGGGGTGGGGTGAGACTTATACATCCACCAGTGAGAAGCAGCAGCTATTTAACAGTACCGAGCCAGGGGACTTTTAATGAGTGTTGAGGACATGGGTCTTGCATCTCATCTGATGTACCAGATGCTGCGATCCAAAGAACCAATGAATGGCAAGCGCCCGCTCAGACCAAGCAAACTGTGCTTCTGCAGACCAAGCAAACTGCAATAATGTCTTCCTGCAGGCAGCCTTCCAGCTCAGGAGCACAGTAGGTGCTTCCAGCTCAGGAGTAAGTCCCCTGCTAGACACCCCGGCGTGCATCTGACTACCGGTGCATTAGGGAGATAATTGCATTGCCTTTGCAAAATGTGCCCATTTCTTGCTAATAACAATTTCTCCAGACTGGTGCAGGGTCACTCCAGGTCACAGCTCTGGCTCCATGGGCAGCTCAGCGAAGAACAATGGCTTGTCCTTGTCCAGTGGCTCTCCTTGGTGTGCCAGGGAGTATTAATTAATCACTGGTCTCTAGAACCAAGCTCTGTGATAGACTTGCTGAGTGACCTCGGGTGGGTCACCACCCTTCTTTGGGCCTCAGTTTCCCCATCTGTGATTAAAGGGATAATTATAATCTAAATAAATAAGACAAAAGAAGAATGATCAACCTCATGTTCCAGGTGGGGAAACTGAGACCCAGAGAGAGTCAGCAACCGGCCCAGGGTCACCCAGGGAGTCTGTGGCTGAGCCAAAACCTAGATCTCCTGAGCCACAGCCAAATGCCTTAACCCTCAAAATCCCTGCTCTTCTCCATCCATCACTGAGCTGTCTCTTGCTTGATAGGGGACGGTGCCAGCTCTGCAGAGACCCCAGCACCTTCCAGGAAAAGCATGGGCAAGTAGACAATGTTGTACAATGGCTAGTATGCTGGGCTAGAACTCGGGCCACCTGGGTTTATTCCTGGCCTGCTGCAGCCCTTGGATGACGTCACTTCCTCCTTTAGTACCCTAGAAACAAGAATCAACCTTTCTGGCTCTGCTGTGGGGTGGGTCACATTAATGGTGGGGAAACTGAGGCACAGAGCTGGGGAAGTGACTTGCCCAAGGTGAAATGGTGAGTCAGTTCTCAGAGCAATGGATTCCAATGGACAAAGGTGAAGCAAGATCAAGTGGCTGGTAGATGAAACTAGGCAAATTGAGACTGGAAGCAGGGCACAAATGTGTAACAGTGAGGGGGAATTCACCACTTCCAAAAGGAAGGGTTGTGGATTCTCCACCACATCCAATCTTGATTTAAAAATTGTCGGTATTTCTAGCAGGTCTGCTCTGGTTCACACAGGAGTTAATGCAGGGATGTCTTGTGGCCTGTGCTGTGCAGGAGGTCAGACCAGATGATCCCAGTGGTCCCTTCTGGCCTTATCATCTAGGAAAATGGCTGCCTTCTCCTAATCTTTACTGACAGGTTTGATCTTGCTTCTGAAAGCTAAATGAAAACCTGCCACCCAGAGGCGGGGGGGAGGGAAGGATCCTTCCCAAAAGTACAAAACTGCCACTATAGAACAAAGGGATCCCAGTGTCTCCTCTGGAGGAGGTTAAATCCAGCTGTGGGGATGACAGGCAGTTGAACCCAGGCTGGAAATGGCTGAAGTTGACCAATGGCGGAGGAGGAGATCTGGGGGAGAGGGGACTCATTTTAAAGATTCTTTTTCAAACCAAAACAACAACTTGGGTGGTTTTGTTTGGGGGTTTTTTGGTGGGGTTTCTTATTTGCTATACATGGTAGGGCAAGATTGTTAGAGGCCCTGGCCAGGATCAGGACCTCCAGTTGGGCCAGACACTGCACAGACCCTGACCGAGACTGGGGAACCCCAGGTGTGCTGGGTGCTGCACAGACCCAGACTGAGATTGGGGCCCCCATTGTGGTGGGTGCCGTACACACCCCTGTCCAAGATCAGGCCTTCCCTTGTGCCAGGCAGTCAGACAGCGAGCGAGAGACCGTCCCTGCCCCAAAGAGGTCACAGTCTACATAGATAAAAGAAGGTGAATTAGCCTTGTTTTTTAGCTGAAGACTGAGACACGGAGAGGGGAAGTGATTTGCACAAGGCTACCGAAGGAGTCAGTGGCAGAGACAAAAATCAAACCCAGCCCTCCTGTGGCTTAGTCCAGCCCCTTAGCTACAAGACCATCCTTCCTGCTGTAAGAATAGCACTGGCCTGTCTTTATTTAGGGGATAATGGATTTAGGATCCTGACTTTTAAAATCTTAAAGATCAAATTTTCCAAATTGCCTAAGCCCCATTTTCAAAAGTGACTTGGAGTCCTTTTGAAAATGGGGCATAAGCATCTTTGGAGAATGTGATTCCCCTGGGCCTCTGTATTCGTGGGGTCACTAAACCAGACACTAACTCGATTAGCAGAGCTCTGCCCAGCCTCAAAGCACTGAGGGCTCTTAACACCTCTCTCCTCCAAGCCAATTAAATCTTTAATTCCAGGAGAGTTGAATTAAACTAAGGGGGGTTGTGACTTAACATGTTGGAAAAGAGCAGGGAGAAAGCTCCAATTCTTTACCAGCAACTATTTATATCACCCAGACATATTTTAGGCATCGGATTAAGTTCAATATATAAACCTGCTATTGTTGGATTGAGTCTTGGGGCCAAGCTTTTTCTAAATGGAGGGTTGGCTCAGAAAGCTTAATGCTGCGTAAAGAAAGTGGAATTTGGCCAGAAGGGCTGAGATGTCAGACTTCCCTGGATAAAGAGGGCTTTGAAAAGCTGGCGTGACTGAGTTGGGTTCTTTGTGAGGAGATCATCAGCTGTGTTTCTAGTGGCACTTCTGCTTGTGTGTTTCAGCTCAATCCATCCGTCTCTGGGGTGGAGCAGGGCAGCTGTTTGACAGGCAAGAGTTTAGGGGAGGAAATTAAGGATCTTGAAACAACGAAGGGTTAGTTAAGGAGGCAAAACACTGGAGCTGGGCTGGGATGCCAAGGTTCATGCCCTGGCTGGGGGAAGTGCCAAGGGATCTCTGAAGCCCACAAGGGCCGTGGCTTCATGTTGAATTTCAGGTGAGACGCCTCTGCCTTGCAGTTCTGGCCTGTAAACAGCTCCTCACTTTGAGCTGTTCCTTGCTTATGTTTCCCAAGGGCTCAGGACCCCCAATTGGGCCTGATTTCCAGAAGTTTGCTTTGCTACAAGCCTAGTTGTAGATGCTGGGCTCTTTGGAAAAATCTCACCCTTGCCTGCTGGTTTGCAGTGCAGCAAGCAGATCCTGCGTCAGCTATTTCCAAGTGCAGTGTGGGTCACATCTGGCACTGGCAGAGATCAGGATTTGGCCATTGGTCCCAAGGAAGAAAGCACAAGATCACTGCGGAAAAGTAACTGCATCCTGTATCAAGCCATCTCTAGCATCCCTGAGCTTACACTTCGTTCTCTAAGCAAAGCCATAGATTTGTACATGTACATGTACCCGTCCCAGGGCCTCGTCAATCTTATGGGAAATGATCATGCAAAAAGAGTCATTACAATAAATATTTCATGGGGCTATTTCTGTATTACTCTCAGCCTGTGGAAATACCAACTGCCCACTCTCCTTTAGTCCATTCAAGAAGCCAAGCACATATCAATATCCCTCTGCTTTTTTTGTCTCTCCTATGTACTCATCTGCACCCTCCCCCAATCACTGTAGTGTCTAAGCACCTCCTGGTCTTGAATGGATTTATCCCCACACACCCCTGTGAGGCAGGGCAGTAGAGATGGGGAAACTGAGGCACAGAGGCTAGTTTGCCCAAGATCACACAGGGAATCTGTGACAGAACAGGGGATTGAACCCTGGTCTATCCATAACCCAGGTGAGGGGCCCTAACAACTGACCCATCGCTGCTCTCTGTTTGGTTAATTGTTCTATGTTGCATCTGTGGGGTGTGGTTTTTAAAGGGGAGGTCTTGGGAAGTTTGTAGCAAGAGAAGTGGATTGTGGTTTGCCGGAAAGAAAGGTCCACGTAGCCAAGTTCTGTTCTGTATTGGAACACCCCAGAGTCCAGGGAAGGAGTGAGGGAGCTTGGATCAAGGGTGGGGCTGCCTTTTATTTGCTGGGTAAGCAGCAGAATAGGTTAACACCAGGGCAGAATCTGCTTTGCCTCCACTGAAGCCAGTGAGGGTGACTATGAATGTACATAGTGTAACTGAGATCAGAAACAGATCCTGACCCCAATGCATTTGGGGGGTGACTCCAAATTGACCTTGGAGGAGCTGAGATCAGAATCCAGCCCTGCCCCCACTGGGTGATTCTGCATTGATCCCGGAGGCGCTAAGATCAGAATCAGGCCCATCTGATGATATACGGTGGGGCCAGCTGTGCTGCTGGGGTAGTCCCATGTGGAAGTGCCCTACTGCTGACCCCCTCAGAGCAGGGAGGAACTGGGGGGGACGTGAGCAGGCAGGTAGCCACCTCGCCTGAATGACAGTTTGGAGGAAGCTGACATTAGCTCAGTGGCTGCCTGTGTTGAAAGACAAAGGCCTTTCGAGCTGGGTCTTGTTCCTGCAAGTACCTGTCTGTGCGTGTAGGGGGAAGGAAAATGAGTTAACTGAGAAATGCTGAGCAGGGGGCTTAGATTAAAGAATCAGTGAGGGACTGGTCAGAGTTTGGGGCTGGCTTTATTTTTCCATCATAAAAGCTGTAGCTAAGGTGACTCGTCTCCAAATAGCTGCCGGGGCCGGAGTCTGATCTCATTGAGAGCAGTGTAACTGCAGGAAGGAGGAGGGGGTGTCTGGTGGCTAGAGAAGGGAGCAGGGGGAGGGGCAGGCAGCCAGGACTCCTGGTTCTGTTCCTGTTTCTGGAAGGGGGATGTGGTTTAGTGGCTAGAGCAGGGGACGTGGGAGGGAGTCAGGACTCTTGGGTTCTATTTCTAATCTTGCCACTGACTCACTGCTAAGTACAGGTTTCAGAGTAGCAGCTGTGTTAGTCTGTATCTGCAAAAAGAACAGGAGTACTTGTGGCACCTTAGAGACTAACAAATTTATAGCGCATAAGCTTTCGTGGGCTATAGCCCACTTCATCAGATGCATGCAGTGGAAAATACAGTAGGACAATTTTATATAAACAGAGAACATGAAACAATGGGTGTTAACATACACACTATAACGAGAGTGATCAGTTAAGGTGAGCTATTACCAGCAGGAGAGAAAAAAAACCTTTTGTAGTGATAATCAAGATGGGCCATTTCCAGCAGTAGACAAGACCGTGTGAGGAACAGTGGGGGGGAGGGGGAATAAACATGGGGAAATAGTTTTACTTTGTGTAATGACACATCCACTCCCAGTCTTTATTCAAACCTAATTTAATGGTGTCCAGTTTGCAAGTTAATTCCAATTCAGCAGTCTCTCTTTGGAGTCTGTTTTTGAAGTTTTTTTGTTGTAATATCGTGACTTTTAGGTCTGTAATCGAATGACCAGAGAGATTGAGTGTTCTCCGACTGGTTTTTGAATGTTATAATTCTTGATGTCTGATTTGTGTCCATTTATTCTTTTATGTAGAGTCCACATATCTATTCAGGGGACAGCATCACAGGGCCTAATCACATCAGCCACACTATCGGAGGCTCGTTCACCTGCACATCTACCAATGTGATATATGCTATCATTTGCCATCTGCCCTCTGCCATGTACATTGGCCAAACTGGACAGTCTCTACGTAAAAGACTTTTTGTGGCCCCCAATATCCTCCCAAAGTTCATTGTCTAGGTTTCAAGAGCCAGAAGGTTTCTTGCTGTTCTTCCCTTTCTGTGGGCTTCCCATCGCCTTGCTGATTCGTATGTAAATGGGGCTCCTATTGTTTGGATTCCACATATTGGAAAGAGTAAATTGCTGCCTTCCCTCATTTCTGGCACAGAACCTGTTTCTCCCTGAGTTTGGTCAAAAATTTTAAAGTATAATATCAGTGACCATCCATCATTCCTCAGTGTTAATGCAGCATGACATTAATCACCAGTGTGTCACAGGCTTTCATAAAACACCTTACTCTGTTGGAAGCAAAGGCATATTTAGACCCAACAAATCCTGCTGTGAATTTTAAGTTTGTTTTAATAATGTTTAACAGAGTAAGCATAAGTAGAACTATGTATGTGTAACAAATTGTAATTATGTTTAGTGGTGCGCACGTGTTTTAAAAAATGAAAAGCAATCACGTTTGCCAAAACAAAGAAAGTAACTAAAAAGCTAGAAAAAATGTTTAAACCAACAATTTAAACCAGGGGAGGAAAGTTAATATAAAAACAAACGAATATATGTAAAAAAATAACCAAGTTATAAATAAGTTTGTGTAACAAAGGGAGGTTGAAGCTGTATTGGCAGGTGCTAAAGGCAACTGTAATAAGATTGTCCTGATAAGCTTCCCACTTGTGTGTAATTGATCATGGCTTGCCGGGTGTTTTGCCTTAATAAATTTGTTAAACCCATCTGCTAAGTAAGTAAATCTCAATCCAACATACTCAATACACTTTTATAATACAGTAATTTTATAAAAATCAGTTGAGTCAATTGCTTAGCACTTGAAGTGCAGACCCCCTGTCTTTACAGCCCGGTAAACCATTGAAATGGATTCTCAGATAAAGTTCCTTTCCTCCTGCTCGGAACAGTTGCCATGCACTCTGGAGAAAACTTCATTCTGGTTCCTCCCCTGCTGGTGAGAGATGAGTTGGTACCTCCTTCTCCTGTTAGCTTGATGGCTTTGTTTACTGCATATGTAAATACATCTTCAATGTCTCTGCTTGACGACCAGGCTTGTCAGACAAGCAAATACACATCCCATTGTCCAAGGCAGACTGGGCTTATGTGGTGCTTGCCAAACACTGTTTAAGAACATAATTCTAGCACATATTCATGACTACTTGTACACACCCTGTACATACATCACACAAGAATATTAATGATCAGGGAGTGTAGTGAGGAAGAGTGGCCTCCCTCCACCACAGAGGGGTTTAATGCTTCCTGGTGGGTGTTGCCAACCTTGCCATGCCCACCTCCCTTGCAGGAAGTGTTGGGGGTGGACAGAAACTATAAGAATAGGGCCCTGCACTAGCTCAGTTGTGGCTGGACCAGGGAAGGAGGCAGATGTCCCTCCCAGGGAGCTGAGCCCTCAGCTGAGCCTGTGGCTGGTAGCAGGGAAGAAAAGGCAACCCATGGCCCCAGGAGATGAAGACCCTGGGGAGAAACCAGAGGAAGGGCCGCCTGACTGTGAGACAGAGACAGATCCCAATGGTCACAGAGCAGCAACAGCAGGAACTAGTCAGAAGTAGCCCAAGGAAACAAGACTTTGGTCTGCTTGTGCTGCTGGGATGTAAGGCAGCGAGTATTTCCCCAGTGGCAGGATCGCCTGCCACTGGTAGGGCCTAGGGCTGGGTCCCCTTAACCCCAGCCCCCTGCTCAGGGCTGGCCACCCACTAACCTTTAGGTCCAAAGCCCAGCAACGGACAATTTAATTGTTGCTATTTGCCCCTGCAAGGAGGCAGAGGGCTGTAGAATGCTTCACCCACAGGACCGGAGACTTAGACTCTGCCGTGTACCCTAGCCAGGAGGCTGGGGCTACCAGCTGACATGTCCATTCCTCCTTTTTGGAGACCTGAACTGGTATCTGGGTGATTGTCCGCCAGCCATTCTACCTGGCAGCTGCACATACCAACTCCCTGATGCCACCAAGAGGTGACACCCTGACCCTGAAAGGGAGGACAGTTGCAGGGAGTTATTAGTTTTCCAGTGGTATATTACATGCCACCTTCTGGGTCTATATCATGACCACTATGTGTTGGGTGTAGTGTGTGTGTGTGTGTGTGTGAGGCCTGACGCGTTGTTGACAGTAATGAACCACCTCTGTGTCACACCTAGTTTCGTCCATTTAACTGTACTTGCCTTTCAGGGAGTATGTCCCAAATCTCGGTGATCCCCTACTAGGGGGAGTGCTGTGAGGATAAAGCCATCAGGCCAGCTAAGAACCTAGGGAGACCTCAGCCCCACAGAAACTCAGCAAACATCAAGTGGAAATTTCTCTCTGTTTAAGCAAACTGGCCATGTGGGAAGCAGCAATTGAAATCAAATCCGGGTGGTGAATGGACAGGGTACAATGATGGCTTTCTGTGGTCTACAGTCTCCCAGCAGCAGGTAAGTGCAGGAGGGGTATAGGGTTGGCAGAGATCTCATCCTAAGGTAGTGGATGACACAAAAGGCAGCATTTCAGGCACAAAGGAGTTGGTATTGATTGAAGCTGGTGAGCTGTGTGAGAATTTCCACTTGGCATTTCAGTATGTGAGGGTAAATTTTGGAGTTGGTTGAAAATTTTTCAACCAAACAGGTTTCCATTTTTGAAGAAGAAAAAAAAAATGAAAAATTCTCAAAACCAGAAAGTATTGTTTTAACATTGAAACAAAGTGAGAAATTTCCATCAGTGTCAGAAGTGTTTTATTTTTACTTTCTTCTTTTGATTCATTTTCTTTAGACTTTATGTTAAAATATTCAACAGAACATATATATGGTATGTTACAAATAGAACATGTAGAATTATAACCAATAGTAAAGTGAATTTTACTATTATATAAAAGTTTCAATGAAACACTTGTCATTGTTGAAATAACGCAGTTTTGTCTTCTTGAAACAAAATGACTCAATGCGTTTGAATCTTTTGTTTCTCAGGAAAACTTCCAAAATTCAGCTTTTAGATTCAGAATGAAACATTTGCAATGTCAGAACCTTCCTCAAAAGGGGGATTCCGGATCCCAACTAGCTCTAGTTAATTTCCCTTGGAAAGCTCCATCCAGACAGGGCATTCCTGGACTTGCACTTTAGCTGGTGCTGGTCACACTACAGGAGGTACAGACCTGTTGGCCCATCTAGCCTAGTATCCTATCTCTGACACTGGCTGCACTCGCTGCTTCCCAGGAAGCTGCAAGGAACTCTGCATTTAGGGGATAACCTGCCCTCAGGGACAGTGGCCTCCTGACCCCCATTAGTTAGAGGTGAGTTTATGCTCTGAAGCAGATTGGGCTCAATAGATGTTCCTGTAATATTACGGCTGCTAATGCACGTATTATCATGGGCCCCGATGTTGGCTGGAGTGCCTAGGCATTACCCAAATACTAATAATGCACACACCATAATATGGGCCCTGATCTCTGTCTGAGCCCAACTAATGTACACACCCCAGCTGGGCCCTGAGCTTCTTTTTGGTCCTACATGCTACTGTGCTACTAACTAGTAGCTAAACGCCCATGCTTGTACACGTGGCATTTTTTCCTTAGGGTTCTCCTTCCTTTAGCCTCTCTGTGGCTGGTGAGGGTAGCTTTCTTTTGTTGCATTGTGTGTGTGACCAAAGCTTAGAGTGGCATGGGAAACAGTGCTGCCATATACCGGTAAGTATGGGCACTGTGCCCAATTCTGTAGGGCTTGGAATCTGATTATTTCAGTACCCGTGGGAGGCTTTCCCCAGTATTCCTGTCTACTATTCACTGAACATTGCAGCAGCAAACATGTTAACGCAGCACAAAGTGCCATGTATTTGTGAACAGGAAATAGAGAATAGCAGCAGTAAAGCTACGGAGGGAAGTAGTATTTTTGGGACCCTGGGTTTCTATCCATTGTGGTGTAGTGAGGCACAGCCCTGTTGTGCCCATCTTCTCTGATCAGCTGTCATACTTCAACTGCCTCAGAACCTTTGGCCTCCAGCATCCCATCCGGTTCTCCCATGGCCCAGGGATGATTGAACCTGGTGATATGCTAAGCGAAAAACACTCTCTGCCATGCTTGGCGCTGCTTCGCTGTGTGCTGACTCAATGGCAGTCCTGGAAGGCTTGTCTTGGTGTGTCAGTGGTGAGTGAAGCATGTGTGCTGGGGCTGTGTGCGTGGGGTTGCGGTGGGGGTAGTTTTGAAGAATTGTGGTAGCTGAATCAAGTAATCCAGCGTCTGTACAGTCTCACGCATACAACCAATGAAAATTGTTAATGCAGCATAGCTACAGAGTAAGGATGGTGATCTCAGAAGTAACTCGACCAATGGGCTAGGACTCCTGCCATGGCACAGATAAGTGCCTTACTATAGCTGTGCATCACAAGGGGGCACTCATTAAAAAATGGCTGGTACCACATGGCAAAGCCCATCATGCCTCAACCTGGTGCCCTGCTGAACAAAAAGAGCCCTCAAGCATGCTTGTAGCTGTTTCCATTGCTTCACACTCATTCTATAGCCATCATAGTCTTCAGAGAGTCGGGGGAGGTTTTGCCTTCCTCTGCAGTCTAGGGCATGTATCAAAGGCAGGTTTAAGCTAGTGTAAAGGGTGGAGTCTCTGTCCCTTGAAGTCTTTAAATCATGATTTGAGAACTTCAGTGACTCAGCCAGAGGTTATGGGTCTATCACAGGAGTATGTGGGGGAGGTTCTGTGGCCTGCACTGTGCCTGAAGTCAGACTAGATAATCACTGTGGTCCCTTCTGGGCTTCCTGTGAGAGTGACATTCCTGGACTCTGATTATATGGCTAATGTGTACACCATAATGGGATGCCTGGCTCATAATATACCAATCTAATAAGTGAGCCTCTGCCTCAAAAACTGAACCCCCTCCTACAAGAGAATAAACCCAGTTTAATTTAAGGTTCACACCTGTGCAGACACAAACCCCAAACCAATAGACTCTCATGCAGAAACACAGTGTCTATTACATAGAACAGACATTTACAAAAATGTCAGAAGTTCACCCTTGTCTCATTAAACATGGCACCCAGTTAGCAAAGAACCCAGGAAAATAACAGTTCTTTTTCAGTCCAAACAATTGCCCAGACAGCAGCTTGGTAATGGCTCCTTAGGGTAAAATTTACCCTGTACTTAAGGCTAGGGAAAAAGCCTGGACACCATAATGCAACAGAGCTGCACTGAGGGCTAAATGGATAGGGCCTAGCACTAGCCCCTCTGAGTTGCACCTTTTAGGGAATCCTAGTGGATTGGCATCCCCAGTTCTGTGGTAGGGGGGAAACCAGGCTGGCTAGAGCAAGGTCAGGTGTTGGCTGGAGGTTGGGAGTGTGAATTTTATGAGTCTCCTCACATGGCACCAGTTTGTTTTGGCTTTAGTGTTAGACAGCATCAGACAGGGTCTTCTGCTCCCCATTCTGTGCTGGGTTCTGTCTGTGCCTGATCCCATTCTGGGATACCTCAGGGATTGGTCAGGAATTCCCCCTCTAACCATGACCTGCAGAAGATGGTTTGATTGTTGTGGAGAGATTGGCTGCCTGGAAGGAAGCAAAGCTGCATCCACTCACCAGCCCACCTCCCAGATTACGTTTGGTGCTGTCCTTTCAAGCATCGGCTTCTGGCTGAGGTCAAAGATGGAACTACATGGGCTATGGGCCTGAGCCAGGGCAGCAGGGAGGGAGAGATACTGGACTGGATGGGTCCATGGGTCTGATTCAGTGCAGCAGCTCTTCTCTCACAGTTTAACAGCCCTCCTTATCTTATGACTCCCAAAGGGTAGCCAGGGTCACTGTATCCCCTGGTTCAGCTCCTCAGCCAGCCAGTGCAGAATGGGAGTCTGTGTTGGCAAGGAGGGAGTCAGCATGTCTGGGCAGGTGGATTCATGGTTCTTGAGCATTTGAGTCCAGTACTTCAGCTCCTCCTTCAGGGTCTCAATCTCCTTCTTCAGGGCTGTGTTATCCTGCTCCAGCTGCTCATGTTGCTGGGGTGAAGGGAGCAAAGAAAGAAGGGTTTAGACTAAAATTCAGGCAACACTGGAGAATGGGTCTCTAGGAGGCCAGGTTCAGCAAGGAGAGGGAGTGGAGTCTAATGGGTTAGAAGGGGAGAGGGATGCTGGGAGTCAGGACTCCTGGGTTCTGTTCTCAATTCTCATTCTTACTACTTGATTATTAGTAAGGTTAATATTTTGTCACCATTATTTTTAGTACAAGTCAGGGACAGGTCACGGTCAATAAACAAAAATTCACAGAAACCTGTGACCTGTCCCTGACTTTTATCAAAATAATTGTGACAAAATAGGGCTGATGGGGGGAGGACTGAAGCCCGAGCGGGGTGGGGAAGAGCCTGAGCCCTGCTGTGGAAGGGGGGAGGGGTCCAGCATGCACTGCTGCTGTGGCTTGGAGCGCTGGGGGCCACCCGTGGCAGCTGGGAGCTCCGGGGACCCCCCACCACAGCTGAAAGCTCTGGGACTGATGACTTGGAGCTCTGGGTCCCCATGCCAGCTGGGAGCTCCAGGGCCCCTGCTGGCTGACAGCTCCAGCCTGTCCCCTCAGGGCTGAAGTGGAAAATGTCACAGAGGTCTCTAAAAGTCATGGAATCCATGATGTAATCTTCTCCTTAATTATTAGGAAGATCAGCTCTATTAATTATTTCTAGCCAATTCTGTGCAGAACACCAGTGATCCCTAGTGGTTGATGTGGGGGCAGGCACAGTCACAGAATAGCAAACAGCAACAGTAGGTACGCAGCTGACTCCAAACAGCGGGGCACAGGCTCTGATGGTGCTTTCACATCAATGCCCATACAGCAGGACATGGGTGCCGGGTGAATAGGCTGGTCACTGGCTCTCATGAGCCAAATTCTGCTCCTAGTTACCCCCATATCTGCTTTTACAGGGTCATGCAGAGGGACAGAACTGGGCCCTAAAAACTGTAGATAATCCATGGCCAATAACATAATCCTGCTGGTGCAAGGATAGACGCCTGATTTCCCCCACCCTCCACCTGCTATTGGCTGTGCTGGATCTAGGACTCCTGGCTGAACAGTTCCGGTTCTATCCAGCAGGGGACGCTGCTGTGCCAGCACATTCATCACACTATACGCCCTGTGGCTGCGTTAGCATTGCCCTCAGCGCTGCCATCCCTTCCCGGGCCTTTAACTCCACAGCCTTCCCCTCGCATGGATGGGGCTTGAGGATTTCTAGGCACCTTGATTGCATTGAAGGTGAGGTGTGGGGGTTGATGAGGGGCCAAAAAGGCCCTGGGGTAAAGAATAATAAGGAAAATTTTCCAGTGCTGTTCTGTACATCAACGGTGCGGCCTCCTCTGGAATACTGGATAGCAGAGGAAGGTGGGCGCAGTGGTCAGAGTCAATTCCCTGCTCTGCCACAGATTTCCTCTATGGCCTTAGGCAAGTCCCTTAGTCTCTATGTGGCTGACTTTCCCCTTCTATACAATGAGGATAATAGCACTGCCCTGCCTCATTGGGGTGTGGAGAATAAAAATGCATTAAGGCCAGTGAAATGCTCAGTGACTAGGGTAATGGGGTGCAGACAGGTACCTGAGCTAGGTTCTGTGTGCACTGCTGGTCACCCCATCTCCAAAAGAACATCGCAGAATGAGCAGGGGGGTTAGAGGCCTGAAAACACTCTCTGAAAAGACTGGGATGGGTTTCAAGAAGACAAAGGAGAGGGAACATGATCAAAGTCTCTAAAATACTGACTAGTCTAGAGAAGGGAGATGAGAGCTTCTGTTCTATGTGTCTCGTACCATAAGAACAAGGGGCTGTTCGATTGAATTGAAAGAGGGAAATTCACAACCAATCAAAGGAGAAGCTCACTTATACAACATGGCATTTGACTGTGGAACTCTCTGCCACAGCAAGTCACTGGGGCCAAGAGGTTAGGAAGACTCTGAAAAAGGAGTGTGGAAACGGATATGGAGAACAGGAATAGCTGCTTTTATGGGAACCTTACACCTTTCTCTGATGCATCTGTTGCTGGGCACTGTCAGAGACAGGCTACTGGGCCAGCCTGGCACATCCTATGTTCCTGCTCTGTGCAAGGTCTCTTGTCTCTCACTGGCTCCCAGCAGAGTCCAGACCACTGAGCGCTTTTGCTATCACTTTCCCTCTGACAGCTCAGCTGGACATAGCCTTGTGTCCTTGCTAGACACGGTGTCTCCTTAACCAATTGCATGCAAAGGGAATGGTTTGGAAAACCCCCTGGGTACCTTGCTACTGGGATGTAATAGAGAATGGAGGGCTAGAAATTCTGCAGCTCACAAATGTGATGGAACAGACTAGTAAGAGACTGTGAGAGTCTAATGGGTATGCATGGTCTGGGAGTCAGGACACCTGGGTTCATAGATTTTAAGGCCACAAGGGACCATCATGATCGATTCTAGTCTGACCTCCTGCATAGCACAAACCAGAGAAGCTCATTCCTAGCTTGATCCCAGCTCTGCCACTGACCTGCTGGGTGAGCCTGGGTAAGTCCCTTCCCCGCTTTATGCCTCTTTCCCCTCCCACCCTTTGTCTATCTAAACTGTCAGCTCTTCAGGGCATACAGTGATGTAAGGACTAACACGCAGGACCGGGAGCCAGGACTCCTGGATTCTAGCCCCAGCTCTGGGAGAGGAGGGGGAGGTTTCATGGGCTAGAGCAGGGAGAGGGCTCAGAATCAATTCCATGAAGGTGGCAGTTGAGCCCAGGAGGAATGAGTCCCAGTGTTCCCCTGGCCCTAGCCACTAAAGCTTATTCCCTTCCAAGAGCAGGGAACAGAACCCATGAGTCCTGACTCCCAGTCTCCTGCTGTGATCATGGGCCTGCACTGACTTCACACAAACGCACCAGATCCCACACCAGCAAACTGTGAGGGGCCCAGGGGCCACACTTAATGCATGTGGCTATTTTTGGTTCACAAAACCCCAACTTTCTGGTGCTGCAGGAAACCATCTTGCAGAGCCCCAGCTCCTCATCCTGCCTCCCATCCTTGGCTCTGGACAGCCGGGATGGCACCTCACCCCATCATCCCATGCTTGGGTCTTAAAGAGCCAGCGATTGCTCCAGGGCTAGAGAGTGAGATCCTCCCTCCTCCAAGGCTGTGGTTCCAGCATGTCTTACTAAGGAATCCCACCTCAGGGCCTTGCCACTTGTGCTGACAGAGAATCCCTGCTCACCGGTAGAAGTATAGGCCTTAGGACACATAGTTATACAGTTCTGATCACCTCCACCAGAGGGCAGTAGTCCTCGCACCTATGAATTCCCTGACTCCCACCATCAGTTCTTGTTAAGTTGCTAATGGGGGAGCCTTCCCTTTGGGGGGTCCTGCACCAGCGCCCCTATATTTCATCCTGTCTTGTCACTGTTAGCCCCCTTCACTGACCTGATGGAGCTCGTCCGCCTTCTCCGTGTGCTTCTGTCGGCTCCTCTGGGCAGCTGCCCGATTCTTTTGACGTCTTTTCAGCTTCTTTTCTTCCAAAGAATTCTGGGAGACAAATCAACCAGTGAGGCACGAGATGAGTTGGCTGGGCCTCAGCTGAGGGGGCTCCCCAAAATAGAGGGCACTAGCTGATCCCCAACCCACCCTCTTAGCAGTGAGGCCGAGGGCTGGATGGGCCACTGGGGCTGACCCCCTTCTCCCCTCCTAGAAGTTGGGTGAAGTGAAGCCAACCATGGGGAAGAGCAAGGGGAGAAGGGAGGATACCTGCCCTGCTGCTACCCACACTGTACCTGCGCTGGGGATAGAAACAGGGTGCTGTGGGATCCACTGGGTTAGAACAGGAGACTGTGTCAGGGCTCCTGGGTTCTAGTCTTGGTTCAGGGAGGGGAGTAGAGTCTAGTGGTTAGAGCTGGGGAGGGCGCTCAGGACTTTAGAGGTGTCTCTTCTCTTCTCTTTATCATCCCAAGTGAACCCAAGCCAACAACAAAGCACCAGAGTTCTGGGGCAATAGAACACATAGGACTATGGCTGTTGGCACTGGCTACTTTGAACACACACCAGTCATGGCTCAATGGTGAATCTGCTCAGGGCTGACCCTGTCCCGCTATGCCTCATGGCAGCCATGGGCACACTCCTTCATGCATACAAGGGCTGTGGCTTTTGAAAGCCCCCAGGGGATTTAGGAGCACAGGCCCAGTGACTGTCTGTGGGTTGGGGCTCCTAGGTGACCTAGGCACTGTGGCGAGTCCCACCCAGGCTGGCAGTCAGTCTCCCTATTGTGATCCCAACTACCTGAGGGGAACCTGGAGTCAATGCTGGGCATGAATTGGTTATTCCTGGGTGACAGACAGCTACAGCTGACCCTCTGCCTGTCTCCCCACATCTTTCTCACTTTTTACACACACACAATCTGGCTCAGACACAGTCTTTGTCATATACACAGTCACACAATCTCCCTTTCACACAGGCAGACACATACACACACATTCAGATACACAAAATATCTGTCAAATGTTCAGACACACAATCTCTCTCTCTGTGACACACAAAAACACTACACTCCTACCCATACAGTTGTCTCTGTCACACAAACACTTTCTCACACACTCTCTTGCACAGTTCTCTCTCTCTCACACACACACACTGTCAAACACACATACTATTTTCTGTCACACACACAGGTCTCTGTCTCACACTGTTCTCTCTCTCACACACACTGACACACATACAGGTCTCTCTCTCAGAGACACACACAGAGATCTCTGTCTCATACACACACACAGTCACACAACACACAGTTCTCTGTCTATCACACTCACTGTCACACATACTCACGTACACATACAGGTCTCTGTCACACACACAAGCACAGTTCTTTCTGTCACACATTTTCTCACACACATGCTCTTGCACACATACACAGTTCCCTCTCACACACACACACTGGCAAACACACACATTTCACACACACAGTTTTCTGCCACACACACACACAGGTCTCTGTCTCACACAGATCTTTCTTGACAGGTTTCAGAGTAGCAGCCATGTTAGCCTTTATTCGCAAAAAGAAAAGGAGTACTTGTGGCACCTTAGAGACTGACAAATTTATTTGAGCATGAGCTTTCGTGAGCTACATCCGATGAAGTGAGCTGTAGCTCACAAAAGCTTATGCTCAAATAAATTTGTCAGTCTCTAAGGTGCCACAAGTACTCCTTTTCTTTTTACAGATCTTTCTGTCTCTCTTACACACACAGTCACACAGTTCTGTGTCTCACATACACGTTGTCACACATGCACAGTTCTGGCACACTCACACAGTTCTCTCTGTCACACACTCACACAATCTCTCTCACACAGCTCTCTCTGTACTTACCACTCCAGACATTAGTATATTCCCACCCTGCAAGTTCTCAGAGAGGCAGCTAGTGCTGCTCTGGGACAGAGGGTTAGTCCCAAACCGCTCCATGCTGTGGACATGCATGGGGTTAGCTCTTGAGGTGACAGACCACCAAGGAAAAGTGTCCTCAGGCAGAGGGGTGCTTAGGACCTTGGGATCATCCCGAGAGCCCCTGTGCTTCGCTGGCCTGGCCAAGCTCTCCCTCACAGGCTGCCAGCCATCTCCTAAGAGTCCAGTGCATTCGAGACGCCAGCCTTTATATTCGTGACGCCAGCCTCAGTTTCGATTTATCCTAAACCAGACCTTTGCTCAGAAAAGTCTGGCTCAGCTGGAAGACACGTGTTTGGAATTTCCTGCTTTGTGGGCAAGCCCAAGAGCTTCCTCCTATCTGGCTGGAGACAGAACATGCAGCGTCCCCTGGCCAGTTCCCTAAGTCCTTTCACTTTTCTGCAGGCAGTTGGTTCCTCATTCCTGCCTACGGGGACCAGATAGTAAGTATGAACGGGGCATGGGGGTGGGAGGTAATAGGCACCTATATAAGACAAAGCCCAGAATATCGGGACTGTCCCTATAAAATTGGGACATCTGGTCACCCTATTCCTGCCCATGATTGCCCCTGTCCCCAGGTCTGTTCAGAGCTTCCTCACCACCCTGCTGGCCTGGCAGCCAGTCCCAGGTCTCAAGGCCACACTAGGGGAGAAGACAAGTCCTCAAGCTTTAAATATCCTCCTGGGGCATATCCTCAGATAGTGCAAATCTGCAGATCCTTCCAAGCCAAAGGAGGGAAGGCTCATGCGGGATTTGCACCAGCGAGGATCTGTCCCATGGCGGATACTTTCCCTTCAAGATATATTGTTACTATTTAGCAGTAAAAAGTGACAGTGAGGTCTAGTTGCTTAAACACAGGTCTGGGAGGCAGGATGCCTGGGTTCCTTTGCTGGTTCTAATGTATGTAGTAGGGGGAGGGGCAGTTTAGCGGTTAGAACAATGGGCATAGGCAGCGGGTATAATAGGCCAGAGGAGGCTAAGCCTCCCCTGGCGCAGCTGCCGCCGCCCCACCACTGGACGCCTGGGCCATGATGGGCCCGCCTCTGCTCTGCAGCAAGGGCTGGGCAGGGGGGGCCTTCCAGGGGAGGGGAGTGGAGGCGAGGATGGATGCTGTGCGGGGTGGGGGGGCCTCGTGTGGGGGAGGAGAGGAGGGATGTGGAGAGTGCGAGCAGCAGGGACCTCAGGGGAAGAGGGTGTGTGGAGGAGAGGAGGGACACAGGGAGCGGCGGGTGGTAGGGGCCTTATGGAGGAGGAATGTGGTGAGTGGTGGCAGGAGGGGACGAGCAGGAAGGGGGAGATGGTGGGGCAGAGCTGGGGTGGAGGATGGGCATGGTCATGGGTAGAAGAGGCGGGGCAAGGAGCTAGCTTCCCCCAGGGGAAGCTTCACCCACCACCCATGGCAGTGGGGACTGGGAATCAGAATTCCCTGGCAACCCTAGACAGCGGCCAGCTGTCCACAAAGGAGTCCAAGGACTCAGCGGATGCTGCCCAGAGGAACTCTGCCCAGAGATGTGAGGCAACAAGAGAACGGAAATAGGCCCTCTGCAATATCTTTGGGGACCATTTTGTGTTAAGTCTATGATTGGTTTATGTATGATTGCACTCTACTCCTTGGGGGTGGGTTACAGCCCCTACAGGGACTACAGACAGTGGGGGGTGATTAAGGTGAATCACTGAGGGCAGGTCTACACTTAAAACACTGCAGCTACACTGCTGTAACGCTTCAGTGAAGATGTTACTTAGGCTGAGAAGAGGGATTCTACCATCAGTGTAGGAAATCCACCTCCCCGAGAGGCAGTAGCTATGTTGATGGGAGAATTCTCCTGTTGACTTAGTGCTATCTACACCAGAGGTTAGGTCGGTTGAACTGCTTCGCTCAGGGATGTGAATTTTTCACACCCGGGAGTGACATAGTTATACTGACCTGATTTCCAGGTGTAGACCTGGCCTAAAGATAAACAACTCGAGTGAGGTATGACCCCTGGAGGGGTTTGCATATACTGGCTCAAGCTGGGCTTTCCAGAGACTGGGAGACAAAGGAAAAGGCTTTTGGTATAAAAGGATGACCTTGAACTGACACTAGGCCTTCTTTCTGATCCAGCGATTGGCCAGGACCTTATATCCAAGGGCCCTCAACCCCGGAGGAGGGGCTAGAAAGATTTTGGGTTACTAGGGCCCTGTGAGACTGATAGGTGATTCCTGGTGCGTTCAGCATGTGTTTAAATTTTTTTATTGGTTGTATATGTTTTCTCTGTAACGCTTTTACCTTAAGAATAAATGTGCCCAGTGGTGAGCTGGAGCCGGTTCGCACCAGTTCGCTAGAACCTGTTGTTAAATTATAAGCCCTTTTAGAACCGGTTGTTCCGCAAGGGACAACCGGTTCTAAAAGGGCTTCTAAATTTAACCGGCCAAAAGTGGCACCTTAGGCGCCAACTCCACGGGTGCTCCAGCCCTGGAGCACCCAAGGGGAAAATTTGGTGGGTACAGAGCACCCACCGGCAGCTCCCCACCCCACCCCAGGCCCCAGCTCACCTCACCTCCGCTCCGCCTCCTCCCCGCTCTACTTCTCCACCCCCCCTCCCCCGGCTTCCCGCGAATCAGCTGTTCGTGCGGGAAGCAGACCCAGGGAGGTGGAGGTGAGCTCGGGTGTGGGGGGGCGTGAGGAGGGCCGCCCACGCCGCAGAAGATAACCCCCGGGGGGGGCGCGCAGGGGAACCGCTCCCTGCCCCAGCTCACCTCCGCCACCCTCGGCCTGAATGGGAAGCTGCGGCCTGCTTCTCAGCCCTCCCCGGCTTCCCGCCGAACAGCTGATTCGCGGGAAGCCGGAGGGGAGGGGGCGTGGAGAAGCAGAGTGGGCCGGTGGGTTCAGGGGCGGAGGTGAGCCGGGGCCGGGTGGGGAGCTGCCAGTGGGGGCTCTGCACCCACCAATTTTCCCCGTGGGTGCTCGAGCCCCGAAGCACCCAGGGAGTCGGCGCCTAAGGCCCCATTTTTGATGTGATCAATGGGGGGAGCGTCCTCTCCCCCTGCTCCCCCCTAGCTACGTTCCCCCGCCCCTAGGAGCCAGAGGGACCTGCCGGATGCTTCTTGGGAGCTGCCCCAGGTAAGCACCGCCGGGACTCCCCACCTTGCCCCCTGGCAGGTGCCTCTGGCTCTTAGGGGTGGGGTGGGCACCCACTACGGTGGTCCACGAGACCCTCCTGCCCAGTTCTGGGGGCAGTCAGGGGACAGGGGAGGGGGGTGGATGGGGCAGGGGTCCTGGGGGGCGGGCATCAAGGAATTCGGGGGGGTTGGATGAGGCAGGAATCCCGGGGGGAGGGGGTGGGCAACGACCCCCTCATAGGGTGAGGAGGGAACCCGTTGTTAAGATTTTGGCAGCTCATCACTGAATGCGCCTGCTTAGAAAGAGTTATGCGGTCATTTGTAACTGCTGGCAATAGACTGTTCATAACCCTCAGAGAGAGAGCAAAGCCCAAGGACTGGGCTTTCGGCAGACTGGCTTGCTGGGGATATCACAGTGTGAGGCAGGGACCAGTGCAGCTGTAAAAGAAATCCTGGTCAGAAGGGAGAGAGAAACGCGGGTCTCTACCCAACAAAGGCAATGGCTGGGAGCTAGAAAACTTAAGTGGGTGACCTTGAGAAGCCATGGAGAGGGAATACAGATCCAGTCACCCTGCAACTGTGATAGGCCCCACAGTCAAGCTCCTTCTCCTGCGTTGTAGAGGGTCAAATTGGCCAGTGCCAGGAAGAGAAGAAGCTGTCGTGGGTGGGACCCTGAGAGGAAGCAGCAAGGCAGGGCTCTTTGGGCACAGAGCCCACTGGAGGGGCAGACTTGGGGATTTCAAAGCAAGGTAACTAGCAGCTGTTGTTAGTTTCTACTGCATTCCGGGAAACAGGACTTTGTGTGCATTCTTTGTGAATAGATGAGATTACACCTAGGAATAGACCTACCTCATCTCACTGATTTCTCCTACTAATGGAAGCAGCCCTGCAAGGCCCCAGGTAATGGCTAATTCCTTGGGCCAGAGGGGCAACACTACACTCAAGACTTTGAGGCACTCAGATACCATGGTAATGGGGGCCATCTAATTACCTAATACAGGTATTGCCCAGGGTACACATTAACCCTTGGCTCTAGGGTGAAAGAGGTCATAGGAGTGGCACTCACACTGCAACTGACTATAACCAACCAATACTGGAGGAGAGTTAAATACCTGTGGGTTTATGAGTTTATCGTACATACCACTTTCAAGCTGTTCCCATCCACCCACAGGCACCCTAACTTTTGCTGATATCCTTATCAGATTTTTATTGGTGTTTCTGGTAAAGAGATGCAGCAGGCCCTCATCACTACCAGGAACTGAGGGAGATTTAGTTAATCATTGATTGGCACCAACCGTGTCTAGGGACCTCTCCTCCCTCTACACCTTATCTCTGGTAATCTCAGCCATAAATTCAGCTGCCATCTCTATGTGGACGGCTCTCACAGATACTGCTCTGCTCCAGACCTGACTCCTGTCCAAACTGAAATCTTGCCCTGTCTCTCTGACATCTCCTCATTGATGTCTAGCTGTCGACTCAACCTCAACATGACTAAAACAGAGCTCCTAATCTTCCTCCCCCAGCCCACCCCGCTACCTTCTTTCTTGAGCACTGAGGACAACACCACCATCCTGCTGGTCATTTAGGCCTGTAACGTGGACATCATCTTCAACTTGGACCACTTTCTAAGGCCTCATATCCAGTCTATGGCTAAATCTTGCAGACTCTTTCTGCATAACATCTCTTAGATACAGCCTGTCTAAACTGCTCATCCAGGCTCTCATCCCATGTCTTAATTACTACAATATCCGTCTCTCTCGCACTGACATACATAGACGCCGACTCTGTAGGTGCTCTGGGGCTGGAGCACCCACAGGGAAAAATTGGTGGGTGCTCTGCACCCACTGGCAGCCAAGCTCCATGCCCTGTCCCAGCCTACCCCATCTCCGCCTCCACCTCCTCCCATGAGCGCTGCATCCCCGCTTCTCCTTCCAGTGCTTGCCGCCGTGAAACAGCTGTTTTGTGGTGTAACAAGCTCTGGGAGGGAGTAGGGAGGAGCGGGAATGCGGCCCGCTCAGGGGAGGAGGCAGGGAAGAGGCAGAGCCAGGGTGGGGATTTGGGGAAGGAGTCCAATAGGGGCAGGGAGGGGGCGGAGTTGGGGCAGGGACTTTGGGGAAGGGGTTGGAATGGAGGTGGGGCAGGGACAGGAGATGGCGGGCAGAGGTGGAGGCGGGGCAGGGAGGGATCGAGCACTCACCCGCACCAGGAGAAGTTGGCGCCTATGCTGACCTATGCAATCTTGCCCCACTCATATCCATTCAGAATACCACAGCTGCAAAGATTATTTTCCTATCCCATCACATCTGTCAAGTCTTTCCTCTCTTTGCATCCCTTCATGGGCCTCCTGTTCTTTATCTTATTAAACATAAGCTGGTTGCTTTCACTTTGAAGGCCCTTCCTGACCTAACCCCACTTTACCTATCATCTCTCATTCAGTAGTACTGAAAGGTTGACTCCCACCTCTGACTGTCCCAGGATGCACCCTTCATCACCCACTTGTTAAATTTTCAACTAAGCACCTTCATACTTTCTCCAATGCTGCCCCTCAGGGTTGGGAGGAACTCCTGGCAAATACCCTCAGAGCTACCTCGTTATCTGTTGTGCTCCTGTACTAGATATGGACTGGTCTCAGCCCCTGCTTATACACACCAGATGTGTTCATCATAAGATCCTTGAATGCTCTGCTGGGTATAGCTAAATTTTAGCTTTAAATAAGGTATTTTACACTCAGTGCCACCTAGTGGGAGAACAATATAATACAGTTTAGCATCCCATTACAGCTCCCCCTTTAAAGTTCCACTTTCCTACATTTACAATATTTACACTATCATATTGTTTTTGAAATTCAGTATGTATCAGTCTTTTAAGTGTCTCTTAGTCATACTGGTTTTCTAGTTACACAACCTGAATATATAACAGCGTGGTCTTCTGGCTGTCCATTAGCTACAACAACTGGCTGTGGTTAGTTTGGAATCCTTGAATCTTCTTCTGCATCTGCCATCCGTGGAGTGTTCTCTGTTGATTGTTCATTCTGAGGAACAAACTGTAGATGTTGATGGTTTCTGTTGCATTCTCCACTGCCAGGCTTGATTACATATGGTCTGGACACTGAATTATTTTTCTTTACAACACATGGAGTTGTCCTTCCTTTTTCTCCATCCAGTTGGACATGAACATAGTCACCAGGTTATAGACCTGTTAGTTCTCTAAATGAGTGACATTTGTTGTAAAAGTGTTCATAAGGGCTTTAAGCATCTGTATCCGATTTGGCTACTCTCGTCATGTCTGGTCACTTTGGAGAGAGGCTCTTTTCCAAAGTTGGAACAGTAGTTCTGAATTGTCTTCCCATCAGGAATTGTCCTGGACTATATCCAATAGCTGCTATTGGTGTTGATCGGTAACTCAGAAGAGTGAGGACTAGATCTTCCTGCTGTAGGATTTTCTTGGCTGTCTGTACCACTGTCGCAGCCTCTCCATTCACTTGTGGGTAATGTGGGCTGCTAGTAATATGATCAAAATCATACTTCATTTGGAATGATCTAAATGCTGCTGCAGTGAATTGTGATCCATCCTCCATCACTAGTTGTTCTGGAATACTGAAATGAGCAGAAGTGCTCTTCAGTTTCTCAGTAACACTGAGACATGTTATGTCTTTCAAGTACATTATTTCTATGTACCTGGAAAAATAGTCCACTATGGCTAGGAAATAATTAATTCTAAATTTGCATAAATCTGCAGCTTGTCTCTTCCATGGTCTCTCTGGTAGGGATGCTTGTACACTGTATGGCTGAGAATTGTCTCTTAAGTTGATTTGTACTGGATCTCCTTTCAAATGTCCAATGTCATCAAGTCCTCCATCAAGGTCTTCCACCTTTCACACTAGGCCCACAATGGCTGCCACACTGTGGCTGAAAAGGTTGCTGGTCTTTGATCCTTTGATCCACATGCACTCTGAATGCATAGTTTTTGTCTTTGTAAGTTGTTTCTGTGGTGAACTGGCCCAATGCAATTCAAAATACCTCCAGGGGTAGTCAGAGCTGTGTCAGAGTTAAGCACTGGGTGGGGTTGAAGGTGATTGTAAGTCACTTCTGAGATGACTATGACGTCAGCTCCTGAGTCCATTTTAAAGTCAATAGACTTGCCATGAATACTCAGCTTCACTCTCCAGCTAGGTTCTATTTCATCACAAGAGGTGGATCTCAGAAACAATGGCTCTTGGTTGTCTGTAATATGAATCAACTCCCTGACTGCTTTGGTGCGACTAACAGCTGCAAAATGTTCATATTTCATGCATGTATTACACCAGTGGTTCTCAAACTTTTGTACTAGTGACCCCTTTCACATAGCAAGCCTCTGAGTGCGACCCCCCCATAATAAATTTAAAGCACTTTTTATATATTTAACACCATTATAAATGCTGGAAGCAAAGCAGGTGGAGTGGAGGCTGACAGCTTGCAACCCTCGGGTATAACCTCAGTGACCCCCTGAGGGGTCTGGACCCCCAGTTTGAGAACCCCTGTATTACACCATGTGCCTCTGGCTGGACATGTATAAACTCTTTGGATATGACTTTTTTCACACCTTATGTACGTAGGCTGGAATTTGTCCCTCTTAGACTATGGTGCAGCTGCGCTGCTGTAGAGCTGCTAGTGCAGATGCTCTAAGTCAATGGGAGAGAGCTCTTCTATCAACTTATTTACTTCAGCCCCCGTGAGCGGTGAAGCTCTCCCACTGACATAGCTCTGTCCACAGCAGTGCTTAGGTTGGTGTAACTTACCTCGCTCTGGGGGGGTGGCTTATTCACACCCCTGAGTGACATAATTTATACTGATGTAAGCTGTAGTGTGTACATAGCCTTAGCCTGGGAGTTTTCTCTTCTCACCTAGGTGGTTTTATGATACTAACTTTTAACGCTCAAGTGTCTGTTTACAGTTTCTAAGCTAGTTTCAGGTTTTTCAGGTAGTCAAGTTGCTCTAGGTTTTGCTGTTTCACCAGTTCAGACTATTTTGCAATTTGAAGAGCTGTGTGTGGGGTTAGATCTATTTTTAATTCCTGTAAAGGTTTTTGCCTGTTAACCCAATAGCCAGCCTGTCTCTAATATTTTCATGTTTTGCATTCCCAAAATCACAGTTTTCAGCCACTGTATGCAGAGCTCTTTTAAACGATTCAGCATTTTTTTCTGGTTCTTGAATTCTCTGATGGAAACATGCTCTTTCTTAAACCACATTTTAAAAGGATTTAAAGATATGCTCTGCTTGCTTCCCTATAGCATAAAATATAAATGATACCTGTACATCTCCAGTTTCTTTGTGCAGCTTGGTAGCAATGCAAAATCTTGCAAAATATTGTTTTCAGTGTGTCCATTCTTAATGTTTGTCAAAGTTGAAGTTCTCTGGGGCATTGAAGAGTGGCATGCTGTTGAGATCCTACAACCTTTGTTGCTTTGTCCCTTCTGTTTGCAACCTTTGTTGCTGTTTTCCTTCTGTTTCTGTTCTCAGTTTACTTCTGACACCATGTCATGTTTTTCTGTACCAGATATGGACTGGTCACAGAGCTGGTTTATACACACCAGATATGTTCATCGTGAGATCCTTTAATGGTCTGGCAACTATACCTAAGGTTCGCTTTAAATCAGGTGTTTATGCACAGTGCCACCTAGTGGCAAAACGGTATAATACAGTTTAGCATTCCATTCCATTATCACAGGTTTCAGAGTAACAGCCGTGTTAGTCTGTATTCGCAAAAAGAAAAGGAGTACTTGTGGCACCTTAGAGACTAACCAATTTATTTGAGCATGAGCTTTCGTGAGCTACAGCTCACTTCATCAGATGCATACCGTGGAAACTGCAGCAGACTTTATATATACACAGAGAATATGAAACAATACCTCCTCCCACCCCACTGTCCTGCTGGTAATAGCTTATCTAAAGTAATCTTCAGGTTAGGCCATTTCCAGCACAAATCCAGGTTTTCTCACCCTCCACCCCCCCACACAAATTCACTCTCCTGCTGGTGATAGCCCATCCAAAGTGACAACTCTTTACACAATGTGCATGATAATGAAGTTAGGCCATTTCCTGCACAAATCCAGGTTCTCTCACTCCCTCACCCCCCTCCAAAAACCCACCCCCATACACACACAAACTCACTCTCCTGCTGGTAATAGCTCATCCAAACTGACCACTCTCCAAGTTTAAATCCAAGTTAAACCAGAACATCTGGGGGGGGGGGTAGGAAAAAACAAGAGGAAATAGGCTACCTTGCATAATGACTTAGCCACTCCCAGTCTCTATTTAAGCCTAAATTAATAGTATCCAATTTGCAAATGAATTCCAATTCAGCAGTTTCTCGCTGGAGTCTGGATTTGAAGTTTTTTTGTTTTAAGATAGCGACCTTCATGTCTGTGATTGCGTGACCAGAGAGATTGAAGTGTTCTCCGACTGGTTTATGAATGTTATAATTCTTGACATCTGATTTGTGTCCATTTATTCTTTTACGTAGAGACTGTCCAGTTTGACCAATGTACATGGCAGAGGGGCATTGCTGGCACATGATGGCATAAATCACATTGGTGGATGTGCAGGTGAACGAGCCTCTGATAGTGTGGCTGATGTTATTAGGCCCTGTGATGGTGTCCCCTGAATAGATATGTGGGCACAATTGGCAACGGGCTTTGTTGCAAGGATAAGTTCCTGGGTTAGTGGTTCTGTTGTGTGGTATGTGGTTGTTGGTGAGTATTTGCTTCAGGTTGCGGGGCTGTCTGTAGGCAAGGACTGGCCTGTCTCCCAAGATTTGTGAGAGTGTTGGGTCATCCTTTAGGATAGGTTGTAGATCCTTAATAATGCGTTGGAGGGGTTTTAGTTGGGGGCTGAAGGTGACGGCTAGTGGCGTTCTGTTATTTTCTTTGTTAGGCCTGTCCTGTAGTAGGTAACTTCTGGGAACTCTTCTGGCTCTATCAATCTGTTTCTTTACTTCCGCAGGTGGGTATTGTAGTTGTAAGAAAGCTTGACAGAGATCTTGTAGGTGTTTGTCTCTATTATCCTATTTCAAAACCTTCCTTAAAATTCTCTTCTACTGTGAGTCCTACAGAAAACTTGGCAATGGTTAGGCTGCTATTCTGTGGTCTCAACACACCATCATGCTGACTGGTATTGTTTCATTGTTTCCTTGTACTCCCCCTGTCTGTCTGTATCTATTGGTTGTACTCCCCTGTCTGTCTCCATCTTATAGTCTCTCGAATTAGATAAGTTCATAGAGGATAGATCCATCAATGGCTATTAGCTAAAATGATCAAGGATGCAACCCCATGCTCTGGGTGTCCTAAGCCTCCAACTGCCAGAAGGGGAGTGTATGACGGGGGATGGATCTCTCTGTAATTGCCCTATTTGTTCATTCACTTTGAAGTATCTGACATTGGCTACTGTCAGAAGACCGGATACTGGCCAAATGGGGACCATTGGTCTGACCCAGTATGGCTGTTCTTATGTTCTTTATACTGAGGTTGTCAGCTCTCTGGGGCAGGAACTGTCTCTTAGTTCTGTGTTTTTACAGCGCCTAGCACAGGTCCTGCTGAGGTCCTGGTCCAAGATTGGGCCTCCTTGGTGCTATAAAACTACGACTACTACTAGTAATAATAATAATAATAGTAAGTAATAGGCAGAGATGCTATAGCCTTGATTAAGCAGGACTCTGGTGTAACTGGGTGCACAGCTATATCATTAGCTTCTGGGAGTGGTGGTGATGTGTGGGTGATTTGCAGTGAAGGATTTGTGTGATGGGGACACCCATCCTGCTGGGAACTAGGCTGAGGCCCAGCAACTCCTAGTGGTGCTGTGATATATTTAACACCCCTGTTGCCATGGGTCAGTGACTCAGCTCAGGCTGCTGTTGAGTGGTGACATATTTCACACCACCCTGACTCTGCATTGTTACATATTTGACATGGGGCACAGAGAAGAGGTGACATTCAAACTCCTGGTCTCATCTTCCTCAGCTTTCCCCATATTTTGCGCTGTAGGGCTATGAGCCAATGACTTATTTCATGTCATGTAGGCAACACGTGCTGATATATTTCATGCTGGGGTGCCACAGGTCAGTGACTTATTTTACACACCCCTGATGCTCTGTGGTGACTTATTTCATGTGGTGATGCCATGGGCCAGTGATTTATTTCACACCCTGTTGATGCTGCAAAGCACATAGTCTGTGTTCCAGGTCTGTGTGCCCATGACTTATTTCATCCCAAGTGGGCACCATGCCAACAGGATGTTATGGCATATTTCGCTCCACATCATCCCCAACAGCTCCCCCTCCACCCTGAAACTCCATTGTGTAGGGATGGGCAGGGAGACTAAAGTGTGTGCTCGTGAGAAAGAGGGAGAGAAAAATAGTCCTTTGATCACATGACCCAGGTAACATGGCGCTGCACTGGGAGGACTCGGACACTTAAGGGCAGAAAGTGACGGACTTCTGGTTTGGAGCAGAAGTAGCTGGTGGGGGCGTGTTGTGAGGAGGAGGCAAGACGCCAGTTCTGGGGCTTCCCCGGTGAGTGAATGAGAAGTGGCCCCTCCCCCCCCGTTCAGGTGGGGGCAGCCGTCAGTGGGGGAGGGGAGAGCCCCCCGGGGCAGGAGAGGAGAACGGGGCTGTGGGGTGCTGGCGGGGTGGCTGGAGCAGGAAGGGATGGAGCTGGGGAGCAGCCAGCAGATGAATTTGGGGGAGGGGTGTCGAACTACCAGAGGGCAAAGGGGGGGGGGAGGGGCCGCTTAAGTGTCTAATCCTAGACACATATCAACACTTAAAGGGCTTTACTAACACTAATCCTTCATTATACACGGCCCAGGTCCTGGTTTTCAGGAGTCAGGCATATCTGAGTGCTGTTGTGAGGGAAGCTGAGAGGCTAGTTATTTTTTTAGGGTCACAGGTTAACACCAGACCTGTGGTTACTTGAAAGATCATATGTTCAGCTATAGGCATCTTTTAATTGGGGGCCGCCATATTTGGGACACGTGACAACGTGGATACTGAAGTTGTCTCTGTGTCCCACCACCAGGAGGCACCTTTCCTCGCTTTGCTGCTTGAACTGAGGCTGCTAATAAAAGTGGTGGTGGTTTTGTGGCTGCCTGTCCAGTGGGAGTGGGACTGAGAATTAAGTTGTATCCTGTGGGGCCACTGAACGAGTGTCAGATGGAAAACAGTTTGACACTGGCCACTGCCAGAGACGGGATATTGGAGCTGGTCCAGTCTGGCAGTAACTATTCCTATATTCAGCCACTCCTGACATGGGTCATATTTGAAATCCGTGCACTAAAGGTGGAATAATCTGAGCCGGTTTGTGTCTCTCCCCTGCCCTCCCCCCCTTGCTCCTAGAGACAGACTGGAGCTCCTAAGCTAAAGGTGAAAGGCTTCATACCCCATTCCTGCTCTTCTGAGACATCCTTGCTTCACCACTGGTGTGTGTTTATGTTGGAAACCATCCTTGTTGTATGCCAGTGTCTGCTATCAGACAGCGGTATCTCCCCTCTTCCTGGAGTAGAGACAAGCTAAGCAACCCCTCATCCTTGCTTGTTTGTGCTGTTTCTCACTAGAATAATTGTATCCTCAAGCAGGTCCTGAGCCTAGTCTGCTACTAGCCATCGAGCAGGGCCATGTGCTGTGAGACCTCCACCCAAAGGGCAGGTTATGCTTTGGTAACTTTTCCTAACACCTGAAGCCACCTGCCTTGCCAAACTCTTCAGCAGCTATGTCTAGGCTGGTGGCAGTGAGCTGGGCGGAGTAGGGAGGCTAGACCCAGCAGCTGAGCCAGGTCTCCTTGGGGCAGGGGATCTGCCCGGCACAAAACGTGGCCCCAAACTCTGTTCTAGTCTGGGAGGAGGACGGCCTCTCTCTTGCTGCTTCCTGATCCTAGGAGGCAAAGACGGCGCCACCATGCGGCTTTATCAGGAATGGGAGGGGAGGGGGGACCGCGATCAAATGATTACGCGATGGTCCCGCCGTCTCTGGAGTAGTGTTTTTTTCCCTCCGCCTCGCCATAGTTTTTGGCAGCGTGATGGTGATCACGTGTCTGTCATCACGTGTCCCAAATATGGCGGCGCCCTAATCACTTCCGCGCTTGGAGTTGGACTTCCCGGGGGTGACCGGAAGTGAGCACCGCCATCTTGTTTCTGTGGCTTTGCGGGAACAGCTGGACTCCGTCGGGCGCTGCGCTGCTTTAGGTCTCCTGGCCCTTCCGCCCTCCTCCGCGGTGAGTCCCAGGCGAACGGGACGGGAAGGAGCCCGAGGGATCACGGCCCCGGGCTGGCTTGTGCTCAGTGCGCATGCGGGGATGGTATCCGCGGGAAACACGGGGGGCGATACCGTTGAGGGACGTTGGGGAGCACCGTGGACTGAGGAGGGGCAGAGTCCCTTGGCCCTATGAAGACCCCGAGTGGCCTGGTCACGAGGCTTAAGGGTTTCCTGCCTGTCCCTCAAGTTCACAGTCCCCTGCTTCGAGCCACGCCCCCCTCCCTGCCCAGGGCACCAGGCTCCTCCTCTGTAGCCCTCGTTCCTGCCCCACTGGAGGTGGGGAGATCACTGCAGGTGGCGAAGGCGTCTGAGATCCTGCCTGGCTTCTCCATTTCTCTAGTACCCATCGCCGTGCTGAGTTTTCCCCAGTGGAGGAGGTGCAGATTGTGTGTCTGGGCTGCATGCTGCCAAAGCTAAGCAGCTACGGGTTTACTACAGGTTTCGCTCTAGTTGCTAGCCTGTGTAGGCCATCCACTTCCATAAGCAACTGTGAAAATAGCCACAGGATTCCCAGTCCAGCTTTGTTCTGTCAGCCCCACGCAGGCAGCTGGGTTTTCTGCTGATCACTGTAGTACATTCATGGTGTTATAAGGTATTAGGTAAAGTGCCATACATTTATGATCTACCAATCAGACACATCTCCTGCTGTTGAGAGCTTGGTTGGGGAGAGCTTGGAGAGCACAAATCAGACACATCCCTACCCCAGGAGAGCTTGATCTAGGAGAGCATAGCGAGCACAAATTGAGACCATCCTCACCCCTAGAGAGATTGGTATTAGGGCTATCAAGCAATTAAAAAAATTAATTGCAACTAATAGCACGATTAATCGTGCTGTTAAACAACAATAGAATACCATTTATTTTAAATATTTTTGGATGTTTACTACATTTTCAAATATATTTTAGTTACAACACAGAATACAAAGTGTACAGTGCTCACTTTATATTTTTATTACAAATATTTGCACTGTAAAAAACAAATTTTATTTAATTCACCTCATACAAGTACTGTGTATTGCAATTTCTTTATCATGAAAGTTGGAGTTATAAATGTAAAATTATGTAAAAAAACTGCATTCAAAAACAAAACAGTGTGAAAGTTTAGAGCCCACAAGTCCACTCAGTCCTACTTCTTGTTCAGCCAATCACTCAGACAAACAAGGTTGGTTACAATTTGCAGGAGATAATGCTGCCTGCTTCTTGTTTACAATGTCATCTGAAAGTGAGAACAGGCATTCGCATGGCACGGTTATAGCTGGTGTTGCAAGATATTTATGTGCCAGATGTGCTAAAGATTCATATGGCCCTTCATGCTTCAACCACCATTCCAGAGGACATGCTTCCATGCTGATGTTGGGTTCTGCTTGTTAACTATCCAGAGCAGTGTGGCCTAACGCACATTCATTTGCGTCATCTGAGTCAGATGCCACCAGCAGAAGGTTAATTTTCCTTTTTGGTGGTTTGGGTTCTGTAGTTTCTGCATTAGAACGTTGCTCTTTTAAGACTTCTGAAAGCATGCTCCACACCTCATCCCTCTCAGATTTTGGATGGCAGTTCAGATTCTTAAACCTTGGGTCGAGTGCAGTAGCTATTTTTAGAAATCTCACATTGGTACCTTCTTTGCATTTTGTGAAATCTGCTGTGAAAGTGTTCTTAAAATGAATATGTGCTTGGTCATCATCCGAGACTGCTATAACATGAAATACATGCAGAATGCAGGTAAAACTGAGCAGGAGACACACAATCTCCCCCCAAGAAGTACAGTCGCAAATTTAATTACTTAGTTATTTTTTTTAACGAGCATGGAAGCATGTCCTCTGGAATGGTGGCTGAAGCATGGAAGGGGCATGCAAGGTATTTACATGTCAGATATGCTAAACATTTGTAACACCTTTCAGGTGACATTGTATTATAAGAAGCAGGCAACATTATTTCCCATCAATGTAAACAAACTTGTTTGTCTTAGCGATTGGCAGAATAAGAAGTAGGACTGAGTGGACTTGTAGGCTCTAAAGTTTTACATTGTTTTGTTTGAGTGCGGTTATGTATCCAAAAAAAAAAAAAATCTGCATTTGTAAGTTACACGTTCACGATAAAGAGATTGCACTTCAGTACTTGTATGAGGTGAACTGAAAAATACTATTTCTTTTATCATTTTTACAGTGTGTATATTTGTAATAAAAAATAATATTAAGTGAGCACTATGCACTTTGTATTCTATGTTGTAATTGAAATCAATTTTGAAAATGTAAAAAAAATCCAAAAATATTTAATACATTTCAATTGGTATTCTATTGTGGTAAGTGCGATTAATCGCGATTAATTTTTTTGAGTTAACTCATGCAACATTAACTGCGATTGACCGCCCTACTTGGTATCACTGTGATAGCTTGAACGTAAGCAGGAAATAACTCTTCTCCCCTCTGTCTCTCAGTGGAGTTTGCGTGGGTGATTCCTGAGAGCATTGCAGGCTGGAAGTGCAGGCTCCCGCCATGGTGAAGATCTTCGTGGGTGGGGTCTCCCCTTCTGTCACAGTGGATGAGCTGAAGAAGCTCTTTGAGCAGTATGGACAGGTGAATGAGTGTGACATCCTGAAAAATTTCGCCTTTGTGCACATGGAGAAGGAGGACGAGGCCCACAAGGCCATCAGCGAGCTGCACAAGCAGGAGTTCTACGGGGCCCACCTGACGGTGGAGTATGCCACCTCCAAGATCCGTAACGCCACCAAGATCTATGTGGGCAATGTGTCCAGCAAGGCCACGACAGCACAGATCAAGGAGCTCTTTGAGAAGTTTGGCAAGGTGGTGGAGTGCGACATTGTAAAGAACTATGCCTTTGTCCACATGGCCAAGGAGAGGGAAGCCATGGATGCCATCTTGAACCTCAACGACATGCCTCTGGAGGACCAGAAGATCTTTGTAACGCTGTCCAAGAGCAACAACTCGCTCAAGACAACCAAGGTGACCTCTGTGCCACCTCCAACCCCCCCCAGCTACTACTTTCCCAGGGGGCGCATCCCCCCGCCACCACCTCCGTATACCCACTATGCGCCCCGATCTTGGTATGACCGGGAATATTACGACCGCTATGCCTATGAGCTCTACGACCGGGCGATGACTGCCAGGACAGCATACGAGAGGGCCCTGCCACCTCCGCCCTCTACCCCCACCGCATACAGAGAGAGGAGCCCTGTGGGCAGGCGGACGACCGCTGTGGTGGCCCAATATACTGATCCCTACGCTGCCGCCCAGACATACAGCCAAGTGTACAACCAAACGGGTTATGCAGCAGTGGCGGCTGCAGCCGCAGCAGCAGCTACCTACTCCCAGTACACCATGGGTGCCACCTACAGTGCAGGGGAGTACTATGAGAAATACAGCAACGGCTATGCCACTCAGTATGCCCAGACGTACTAATCTGACTGGGCTCATAGTAGTAAGTGACCAGAGATCTTAGCTTCGGTGGGGGGCGGCGGCATGGGGTGGAGAGTAACTAGCCCTAGAACTCCTTATTGGCACAGTTTTTTATGGGGTAAGGGAGCGCCACTCCTCCCTAAAGTAGCTCTCTGATGCCATCCACAGTGGATGGAGATTACCATGCCTCCTGAAAGGCGGTAAATAGGCTCCTATGAACTAGAGAACCTTTTGTGTGTGTGTGTTTATATATATATATATATAAATATATATAAAGATAGCCTAGATTTCCTTTGAAGGTCAAGTAGCGCTGGCGAGAAGTGAGTTTGCCTGCCTGCCTCCCTCCCTCCCTCCCCATTAAGATATTAACCTGCTTTCTTTTTCCTTCAGTCTTTTCAATGCTCCCACTTTCCGAGGTTTGTTAGGTTGCATCTTTTCTCTACTTTCCCCCCTCATCCCCTTTCCCTCCTGGTTTCCTTTCCTCATGTTTTGGTTTGGTTCGGTCTCTAAGAAAATAATCCCAGTTTGGAAGATCTGTCGCCCACTGTGACGAACTGGCCCCCTGCAATTCTGCACTGAAGGCCAAGGCAGTTCTACTCATAATTCAGCGCTGATCCTTTCTTGATTTCCTTCCCATCTCATCAGTTTTAACTGTTGTAACTTGCAGTGCTCTTTTTTCATTTTTTGCTGGCTAATTCGTCGGCACGGTCTTCCCGTGTTATGCATTGCGGAGCGGAGTTTTGAAATGTGTGTCTCTAGATCCGTAGCTAGGACTGGAGGGTGGGAGGGGTGCCTTGTTCTGTTTCTGTACCTCAATATGACAGAAGGAAGTGGATTTTTTTGGTGCATCCAAAGTCTCTGTCCGTGTCACGGCTTCTTTTTCCCTTTTCATTTTTTTACATTGATGATTAAACAGCTTGTACAGAACTTCCCAGCGTCTCGTCGTCAAATCAGCTGCTGCGTCGCTTTAACTGTGCCCAACCCTCTGTGCGGCTCTTCTTTTTCTGCCTCCCTCCTCTGTGCCTGGCATATGGCAAAACTGACACCCCAATTTCGCTTGACCGTATCGCGCTGCGTGTTCCACCGCAGTTGCCTCAGTTAATGGAGCGACCCTCTTCCCTTCCCGTCTCCATGTGCCCTCCCCACAGCGAGTGCCTTGTTAGCAACCCCACAGGCTGCCTGGGTTTCCCTCCTGCCTTCTGGCCGCAGCATTCCTTTGCTCTAACTTAGCCAGGGCATCTGTAACTCTGACCTACTGCAAGCCCCTTATCTGTTTATTCCTGTTGTTGACGCCAACTCCCCCCCCCCCCCCCCCCCACCCACACACATTTGTTTAGACCTCACTTGTCAGGTATCTAACATTGTAACCCTTTCTCCCCCACCCCATTGATTTTTTTTTTTTCTCCATACACAGCCCGGTGCTCGGAGGCGTAAGGGGGAAAGGGATCTCGGCTGCAAAGGTGCAGGCAGAGCTGATTCAAGACAGCGCAATGCCTTTAACCACCACCCTGCTGAAGGAAGCGTGAAGCCTCCACTACAAGCTTGAGTGAATATACCACTCCCCTTGTCCCCTACCTGCGCTTCTTCCTCTTTTGGTGCTCTTGGGTTAACCATTCAGCAGTCCAGAGGGCACCCTCTGGTGAGAGCGCAAGGCTAGCAGGACTCATGGGTTCTATTTCTAGCCACTCCCTTCCCCTCCCTGTGCCTCGGTTTTCCCACAGCAGAGATTGTGTTTAAATCTTTGAGTAAGCACTACATGTGCAAAGAGATCTTGGCTTCTTGCTGGGGATGCTTCCTCCACCCATCTAAAGCGCTCCACCCCACCCCAACCCCACCCCTTGTGATGTACTCTGGCTAGTTCATGTTCCTGCCCTTACTGGGTTTGAAGATCTAGGGACAGACCCACTCCTTAGCACATGCATGTCTCAGCCTGGGGATCGCTTTGGTCATTCCAGATCCCCCTGCATGCATCCGCTTAGGGCTAGCACACGCTGCTTCCATTTGCTTTTTAGTAGCTGTCTTCAGTTGCCAGAGATAATGGCATAGGAATCCATTGTGCTACTGAATAGTCAGCTTGAGCTGCTTTCTCTCCTAGGAGCAGACTCTGGGCAGAACATGGTCACCGGCTGGGGCCAGGAATTGCACCCCCCATTGGTACAGCATTGGGTAATGCCTTCTATTGATGTGGGATACAGAACTAGGTGGACCACTGGTGTGTGAGAGAAGTGATAGAGAGACCCTTTCATTCCCCCAGCAGCACATCTGGGAGGTGAAGTGGGAGCATCAGAAAAAAACAGTCGACAGGGTAAACGTCTCCCTCTGGCATCTGTCCATGGCAGACTGAGGTAAGGCAGAAAGACCTTCCTGATGAGTGTTTGAGCCTGTGTTTATTGGAGATGATGTTGTGAGCAGGGGAGTGGGGTACAGGGGGGAATGGTGTAGTGGTTAGAGCAGGGAGAGTCTACCACTATAAGCTTGTAGACAGATCACTTCCTCTCCCTGTGTCAGTTTCCCCATGTGTGACTGAGGGAGCCTTTCAGTGCCTGGAGAGCCTCTAATGGAAAGGGCTGTATACGCATCATTGCCATTTAGCCCAGGCTCAAAGGTCAGACTGCTTCCATCCCCTGACCAAGCGGGGGTGGGATGATGTGTCCCAAGAACAGGATTTGGAGGAGCCCACAGCTCACGGGAAGCCGCTCTGAGCGTCCAATCAGAACTGTCTGGATCTGGCTGTGGGGGAGCATTAGGGAGCAAGTCTTAGTTCCATAACCATCCAAAGAGGGGGCACGGTATCTGCTTTCAGCACGGTTCATGGACAGACATTTGTCAGCCTGACTTCTGAGCCATCCTGTTGGGACTGTCAAGTCTGCTGACTCCCCAGAGTCTTTGGAGCTGGCAACCATGCACCATCCGAGCTCTGTGTTTAAATCTGTGCATTCTATGCTGAAGGCCAGCTGTTAACCCAAGCCCCTCCAGGCCAATGGGAAACCAAAGGGCAGGGTGCAAAGCCCCTAGATCCTTTTAGAAACTCAGGAAGGAGGGGCTAGTGAATCTAACTCCCCCGTCTATTCTAGATTGACCCTATCCCAAAGAGACCTTACATCAAGGTAACCCCCAGACCAGGAACTCTTTTGGCCTCAGATGACATGTCAGGGGAAGAGCAGGATTTCTGGAGGACCCACCAAGCATCCTGCTAGCAGAGGTGAAAGATGACTTGAGGGATTCCCTGAAGATCTCCCAGTCTCTTCTCTCTAACCACTGTGAGCCTTAAACACCCATGGGGACTCCAACCTGAGATGAAGCAGGAGGTAAGCGCTTTTCTCCCCCCTTCCCTTTCACTCACACTCCAAGAGGAAGGAATAGTCGTGTGCTTCTATCACAGACAGCACAAGATCTGGGTTCTGGTCCCTGGTTCTGGCACTGTCCTCCGGGCAAGTCTGTGGATCTCCTCTATAAAAGGGGGAAGGGTTGATTCAAGTTTGGTTAAGATCTCCACTGGCTGATGCTGAGTCAAGTAGTATTAGAAATCCCTGCCGCGGAGAGGTTATGTTCTGAAAACATGTACCACCTGCCTTACTGTGGTAATCTAGTTTAGGTCTTTATATGGTTCCCATAGTGACTTGATCACTGTCTGCAGCCGGGGTGGAGATTTGAGAGTAGAGCAGTCTTTAATCTCACAGACAAAGGCAGAACAAGAGCCAATCGGTGGACGTTGAAACGAGACAAATTCAGACTGGAAATAAGACAGATTTTTAACCCCGAGAGGAATTAGCCAGTGAACATAGGGACGTTGTGGATTCTCCATCACTTGGAGTCTTTAAGTCAAGACTGGCTCTCTTTCCTAAACCTGCACTGTACCTCACACGAATTACAGGAGTGATGCAGGAAAAGGGATTCTCTGACCTATAGTATGCAGGAGGTGAACCTTGATGATCAGAATGGGCCGTTCTGGTCTTCAAAGCAGTGAATCATTTCCGCAGTATGTGAGCATCTCAGTTTTGAATAGATTTATCTTCCCAACACCTCTGTGAGGCAGGGCAACGCTGTTCTCCCCATTTTACAGATGGGGAAACTGAGGCACAAAGCAACTAAATGACTCGGCCAAGTTCACGCAGACAGACTGGCAGAGCAGGGACTCAAACCCAGGTCTCCTGACTCCCAGTCCTGCACCTGAGCGTTAAGATCATTCTTCATCTTCTAAGTTACGTAACATTAGGGTTGCCTGCTTGAAGAAATACAGACCCTTGGCTCTGGTTAGGTGGCCCTACTAGTGCCATGAGCCCAGGCTCAGTGTGGGGTGAATGCAGCCTAAGGTGAACATACAGATCTAGGGCAGCTGACAGTTCCCAGCTTCAATTCCTTGGCACTACTGCATCAAAATGGGTGCGCTCTCCTCTTCCTCATCAACCTGAACAGGAAGGGGCAGATTGAGGTACACCCAGGCCTTTGGCACAACAGACCACCCACAACATGATCCGTGTGTGGAACGGCTTGGCGACGACGAGAACTGAAAGGAAGCCTGGAGCTGGGGAGCCTCCAGCTGAAATTCTCTTCTCTTCTTACTCTCTCCTAGAGCAGAGCGGATTGGGCCTTCTCTCTCTCTCTCTGTCTCTCTCTCTTTCCCTCCCAGCCCAACTCCACCATCCCTTGTTCTCCGAAAGCAGCGAGCTCCATCCCCGCCACAGTGCTCTGGATGCTGTCGGAAGGCTCCCTGCTCGGTGAGATTCTCCACACCTCCTGGCTGCTGGGTAACGGGCGACGGGCGCAAACTCAGCCTTGGCCCAGCTCTGCCCGGGGAGATCTGCATGGAGCTAGGAGTTGGGAGAGGTCTTTCCCTGTGATCACGACTGGTGCTTGGGGTGGGATTGATCTTTCAAGGTGTTGAGAACTCTCATCACCTGGTGGGTGGGATGCCGGCTTGTAAGGCTGGCATGCTTTCTCCATCTAGGGGTGTTGGGACAGGAGGGAATTCTCTGGCGTAAAGATCCAGGTTGTCCCAATTTCCTTCTGGGTGATAAAATTCTTCCTGCAGCCTTTGGTTTGGGTGAGACTGGTGGGGGCAGCCTTGCATCTTCGCTCTATACCAAGGCAGCTCAGATTTGGCGGGGCCTCTTCTCTGCCTCAGAAAGATCTCTAAACCGCTGCTTCTAGGTGGGAGTCACCTTGCTTCCTTGTCTAACCCGGGGCCTTGACCAACACCACACCTTCCACAGCTTCCCTCCTTGATCCCTGCCCCCTGACATGGGGGGGGTCCCGCATCAGAGATGGGGCCAACAGAGCTCGTGTGTGGGACGAGAACGGAGGCGTGTCTACCACCGGGTACCTTCAGCAGTAGTCTCGACTCCTTATTGCAATTGGCTCCAGCAGAGAAGAATGGAGTGCGGGGACTGCAGGCTCCTCTGCATTGGATGAGCATGGCGAGCTGCTCCTGAGGCTGGTAGGTGTGTGTGTGGAGGCCAAGGGCGGGGTAGAAGGCTAGAGCTCAGTGCTTTGTGGGTTGGAGCAGTGGAATACGTTAACTTCCTAGGAGGCCCTGAGCAGCAGTAACTATAAAGCCTCCCTCCTTTAGAGATCTGGGTTAAACTTGACCACAGGAGCTACATGAGACGGGTTGAGTTTGTTTTGCTGCTCCCCAATGAACTAACCCCCCCCACCCCCCCCGGATGGCCAGATAGCTAGTGTCAGCTCAGGAGAAGCCCAGGATGGACTGGTGGAGGTGGAGGGTGGTGCTACAGGACATGATTGGGGGCCATTGGCTGCTGCGTGAGAGAGGAGTCTGGGATGGGTATTGAGGGGGGTCAGCAGAGCCGGGAGAGGAAGCCAGGGGACTGTGTGTCAGGATTGAGAAGGACCTTGACAGAACTGTGTAGCGGGGGAGTCAGGCTGGGATAGCTGGGCGGCTGTGGGTTGGGATTAAGGAGCATTGGCAGAGCTGGGGCGGGGTGGGGGCTTGAAGTGGAGCCCAGCCTGGGATAGCATCAGGGCTGTGGGCCAGGACTGAGGCGCATCAGCAGAGCTGTGTGTGGACCCAGAACTGGATTGCCTGCCAGTTCTGTGTAGCTGGTGCTAAGCTGCTGTGACATTTCACATTGGAACTCCATCAGCACTAGGGGCAGCCCCCTCTGCAGAACCCTAGCATCTCTGAAAGCAGTTGGTTTCTGCTGTATCAGTGACCATTGGCTACCTGGCTCCAGCCCTCATCCGAGGCCCAAACTGCACTTGAGTGAAATTTGTCGCCCTGGCATAGGGCTCTGGGGTTGGTGGGTGGCACCTGGTACAGCATCACACAGGTAGGGGCTGTAGGGGCAACGCTTGGGACTAATAAACATCCTTGTTTTCAGTAGCATTTGGGCTGGCGGCTGATTATTTCGTGTCTACCTCGGTCCGTGGTTCTCTGCTAGTCACTGAAGAGGGCCAGCTGGCTTTGCTAATGGGCTCCTCTCTGAGGAGTCACAGACCCTGAAATCTTCCTCCCAGCTGATCTCATGATGCAGGAGACACCATCCCTCACCTCCCTCTCTTCTCTGTCCATAGAGCTGCTTCTGTGGTGGGATAATGGCCCAGTGGTGAGGATGCTTGGGAGACCTGGGTTTAATTCCCAGCTCTGCCACAGACTCCTGGTTTCACCTTGGGCAGGCCACTCTGTCTTGGTTTTCACCATCTGGACAATGGGGATAATAGCTCAACACTGCCTCATGATGGGGAGGAGGAAAAAGAGGTGAGGCTTCAAGGCACCAAATAAAGGCAATCCCTGGCTCTTATGAGCAGATCTCAGAGCACTTTACAAAGCAGGTCAGAATCATGCCCCCCCCCCCCCCCATTCAGGGGAACTCTGAAGCACAGAGTGGAAACGTGACTTGTCCATGGTCATCCAGCAGGCCAGTGGCAGAGCCCCACTCTCCTGAGTCCTAGTCCGGTGCATGATCCCCTGGGCCACACAGGCTCTCCTAATGGGGACCAGATAAGTACCTTAGATGGTCAGAAGTACAGAACAGTTGGTGTTAGAGGGCCACCTACCCCAGAGCAAGGAGAAGGGGAATCCTATATAATGGGAAAGGCTACTTCTGAAGCTAGACTGACTCCGCCTCCCACTTCTTCCAGTAGCCTTTTCTTCCTTCCCCTGGAAACATGGAGCACAGTTCCCAGGCTATGGGTGTGGTCATAGGATGGGGATCTCCCAAATGATTGATAGTCAGTGCCCTCCTAGGTACTATTTCCTAGAACATTGTTTACTCTGCTTGCCAGTAGCCTCGCTCCTATGAGGAAAGTGAAAGAGTCAAGTGTTTTGTTTTTAATTTTCCATTGTCTGGCATTCAGTCTCACAGTCCTTTATCAGTGCCAGCAGTGTTGAGAACCTCCAGCTCCTGTACTTCATATGAGTTGGGGGCTGCTCTGCACTTCTGAAAAACAGGTCACTTCCCCTCTGGCTCCTTTCTCCAGCCTCACTCCTGTGGAGGGTTGAAGGGCTGGTTTGTCTCTAACTCCTGAGAGTTGGATCCCCTGTAGGTACACGGGAGGGCGTTTGCTCTTTTGCTGAGATAGAGAGGACTTCACTCTCCAGAGCTTGTACTCCACTATCACGTGCTAGTATGAAATTCAGTCCCAGAATGGAGAGGGCACCAATTTTTGCACTGATCAAATAGCTCAATCAGTTTCTCCATCCTGGTTCCTGAAGGGCTTCTGTGGAGGAGGGAGGCTTGGAGGTGACAGCCATAACCAGTGAAGTGAAGAATGGCTACAAATTTCCCTGCTACTGGAACATTTGTGATGCTACTGTATTTCTCTGTGCTCACCACCTTGAATAGCTACCTGGTTGTGCTGCAGCACCTCCTTCCAGCCGAGGGACGCAGAGGCATTTGTACACCTGGCCTAGCACCAGCTTGGTGCTCTGCAGCTGTTGCAGCACCCTCTCTTTTCAGTAAAGGTAGACAGTGAGATGTGTAAACATAAAAAGAAAAGGAGGACTTGTGGCACCTTAGAGACTAACAAAGTTATTAGAGCATCAGCTTTCGTGAGCTACAGCTCACTTCAGCGGATGCATCCAATGACGTGAGCTGTAGCTCACGAAAGCTGATGCTCTAATAAATTTGTTAGTCTGTAAGGTGCCCTAAGTCCTCCTTTTCTTTTTACGGATACAGACTAACACGGCTACTACTCTAAAATGTGTAAACATAGTATATCATCTACCAGCTATGCAAGTGATGGGTGCTTTGCGGAATAAGCACCCCCACAAAGGTCCTAGCCCCCAATCTAGTGCCTACAGGAGCTCTGAGCTGTGGTTGGGGAGGGGTGATCCCTAGGGGCTTGGGAGGAGTTAATAGCAGTGAAAGCAGAGATCATTGCCCTGTCTTAAGGGATCTGGGGTGTGGGAACCCCTGGCCTTGATAAGGGTCGCCTGTTTGCTATTAGCTCTATCACCAACAGCAGAAGATGATTCAGAGACCTGTGATGACACAAACTGGGAGCGGACATGGCTAAGCCACCAGTGCAACTTCCCTTCTGCAGTGGGATTCGTGCCACCAGCAGAGATGGCAGGAGCCTAGTTGGTGGGGTCAGGGCCAGTAGTAGCCAGCCTGGCTGTTAGGGTGCACTGCTGTTTGGCTGGTTCCCCCCCACCCCATCTAGGGTGGGGTCAGTGACTTACTGCCCCCTCTCATTTTCCCCTGGCTTGGGGGGGCAGCTTGCTTTCCCCTTGGGCTTGGCTGGCACCTGGCTTAGATGGGGTCCCATCCAGCTGTCCCATTTCGGGCTTGCTTTCCCATCAGTTGTAAATGAACCCCTTTGAGGGGCTGTAATACCAGTCTCCACCCCCAGGTGACGCTGTGGGCTCCTTTTAAGGATTCTTCCACCTGACAGTCCACCACCTCTGTGATTCCTGGGGGTGGGATCTGTAATTTCAGCCCCGTCGCCTAGGTGGCGATGTCGGAAAATCTAGCGTTGTGAGGATCTCTCCTGGCGGCGGATCCGTTCTCTTTGGTTTTCGGCAAGGGGGCGGAAGGTGTAGAGAATGTGCCCAATGGGGATCAGCGTCATGATGATTGGCGGCGACGGGACCCAATGGGCGCTGGTCTGTGAGAAGCAGGTGCCGGGCGGGGCGGAAGAGGCGTCTGGACTGCTGGTGATGGGGCTGCTGACTATTCTGAAGAAGATGCGACAGAAGGAGCGGGAGCTGCGGCTACTTATGCTGTATCCTTTTGCAGGAGGAGAGGATGGGCTGTACCAAGCATCGCGGGATAAAGGGGTTTTCTATCTTTTAGATGTGGGAGCTGACGGCTGTACCAAGGAGTTGGGGGGAGGGATGTATCCTGTGGGTCTGGGCTGTACCAACAGTTCTTGGGGGTGTATCCTGTGGGGCTGGGTTGTACCAAGGGTTTGGGGGAAGGAGGTGTATCCTGTGGTGCTGGGATCTGCGCTCTACCAAGTGTCCTGGAGGGGTGCTGTATTTTGTGGGTTTGGGGATGAGGTGTACCAACTCTCCTGGGGGGCTGTATCCAGTGAATTGAGGGGTTGTACCAAGTGCTGTGAGGGGGTGATGGAAGAGGAAGGGGCTGCACTAGTCCGAACTGGGAGTTTCCTTTTTATGGGCTGATCCACCATCCAGCTGATCCAGCCATTGCCACCCCTGGTGGCTTTCCCTGTTCTGAGCTGTCATAGAATCATAGAATATCAGGGTTGGAAGGGACCTCAGGAGGTCATCTAGTCCAACCCCCTGCTCAAAGGGTGACCAATGCCCAGTTTTTGCCCCAGATCCCTAAATGGCCCCCTCAAGGATTGAACTCACGACCCTGGGTTTAACAGGCCAATGCTCAAACCACTGAGCTATCCCATCTCCTTGACCTACCTCCCCCAGTGGCCTGGACAACGCTGGCAAAACCACCATCCTGAAGAAGTTCAATGGGGAGGATATCGACACCATCTCACCCACACTGGGCTTCAACATCAAAACCCTGGAGCACCGGGGGTGAGCACCCAGCGGAGTGCCTAATCCATCCACAGGACCCCAAACCTGCCCAGCCCATCCATCCCCTGGAGAGGATTGTCCCTCCAAAGTCTGATCCCCTGCCACCTGCAAGGCAGGATTATCCACCCTTCCCCACACTGTAAACCCTCAGTCTCTGCTCAACCCTAGTTTCAAACCCCCTTAGCCATATGTGGTAGCATTGTGGAAAAGGACCTTGGGGTTTCAATGGATCACAAATTGAATATAATGGTCTAGGTTTTCTTGGTCCTGTCACAGTGCAGGGGGCTGGACTTGATGACTTCTCAAGATCCTTTCCAGCCCTACATTTATGTGATTCTATAGTGCACCCTTGGAGAGCTGATTCCCCTGCCTAAGAGATCTCAACAACCCTGGTCTCCAGCTGGTTTTGTCTTCTTTACTGTAAGTTCTGTACAGATCCCTCACCGCATTCCCCTAAGAGTTCCTGCTCCCCTTGAGCTTAACTCCCTTCAGATCATGTGGGTGGTTTTTCTGCCCTCACAAGCTTCACTTAACCAAAGCAAGATGAGGCTTTATTGACAGATCCCCTGCCCCCCGCCCCCCCAGCTCAGCCCCTTGCTCACTTTCTGTTGCTCTTAAGGAATTTGGAGCCAAGAAAGTTTGGTCTCCCCAGAGCCAGATGCAGAGGCAACATCCCCTCCTTGCTCCAGGATGCCTGTTCCCCATTGCATGCTGGGATCTTGCCTGGCTGCCCCTTTACCTCCACAGTCTGTGTCTTTTTCTACTGCTCCTCAGGTTCAAGCTGAACATTTGGGATGTGGGTGGACAGACATCCCTGCGCTCCTACTGGCGCAACTACTTTGAGAGCACTGACGGTCTCATCTGGGTGGTGGACAGCGCTGACCAGCAGCGCCTGCAAGTCTGCAAGCAGGAGTTGCAGAGCCTCCTGGTGGAAGAGGTGGGAACTGCATCTGTCTGGGGGGAAGGGAAGATCTATATTTGGGAGTGGGGGGCTGTACCAATTGTCTTGGAGGGGATGGGGGGGGTGTATCCTGTGGGAAAAGTTATATGTATCGGATGGGTTATATCAAGTGTTTTGGGAGAGGGGGGTGTATCTTTTGGGCATGAGGGAGTGGGCTGTACAAAGTATCCTTCAGGGGGCTGTATCCTGTGGGTCGGTGGGACAACTTCTGACTGAACTAGGCTGGAGGTAGCTGGGATTTGGGTTGGGGTCCTTGAGGTGCCTGGTTTGGTATTGGCCTGCTGGAGGCAGCACCTGCCTCTGCTGCAGAGAGGACCCCAGTCTCCCTGCTGCCATGTCCCTCAGGACTGAGAAACAGCCCCCTGTCTGGGACAGAGGAGGAGGAGGTAGGCCTGGCTGCTGACTGGGTGGGAGGGTGCTTGAAGGGCTAACAGGAATGGGGGACCAAGACAACAGGACCATGCAGCTCACCCTTTGATTCCTTCCCCACAGCGCCTGGCTGGAGCTACCCTGCTCATCTTCGCCAACAAACAGGACCTGCCGGGGGCACTGTCTTCCAATGCCATCCGTGAGGTGAGAGCCACTGGCCTGAAGCAAACCAGGGATATTGACTGAGGGGAGTGGGGTCTGTTGGTTGGATGACGGGGGTCAGAGTCTGGGAGTCAGCTCTTCTGTTCCCAGCTCTGGAAGGGGAGTGGGGTAGAAGAGTTACACCAGATGAATGGCAGCCAGGACTCCTGACTTGTCTCCAGTTTATCACTGACTCACTGTATGATCTTTTCCCTCTCCGTGCCTCAGTTTTACCAGGTTGCGAGTAAGGGCCTAATCCTTCCCTCCCCAGGACGGGGACAGGAGGGTGTGCTAGTGCTGGGAGATGTGGGCTGAAGACAAGTTTGGTCTCAGCACACTCAGGTAACTCAGCGTCGTCTTGTCTTCCCTTAAGGCCTTGGAACTAGACAGCATCAAAAGCCACCACTGGTGCATCCAGGCCTGCAGTGCCTTCACTGGGGAGAACCTGCTGACGGGGATCGACTGGCTCCTGGATGATATTTCCAGCCGGATCTTCACTGCGGACTGACCATGCCCCAGACCTGGCCCCCTCCTTTGTGGGCGGCTGCGGGAGTGGGGGTGGGGCTGCATTCAAGCTTTGAACAGAGTTCCCAGGACCATGTGGCTGCTGTTTCCATGGACCCTCCCATCATGCTTTCCTCCAACAGTCAGTCATCGGGACAGCAACTCTCCTTGGACTCTGCCTAGATCCCAGCTGCCCCCTGGATTGACGCATGGCTTAGTGCCCCTGACCCGGGTCTTGTGCATGTGTTTCAGGGTTTGAACCTTTAATGCTGGCAATCAGTTGGACCAAAATGATGGGGGAAGTAGAAGGATCAAGCCATTTATGGGTGGGGGGGGACAGGGCGTGGCGTAACTGAGACCCCATCACTAGAGCACAAGGCCTGCTGAACTGTGTGCATGAGTGGTACTGGCAGAGAGGAACTCTTTCCCACCTCAACCCCCAAAAAAGAAAGAAAACAACCCACCTCTGTATAAAACATTCATTCACATTTTTCATCTCCTGCGCTAATAAAATCAGTGGCCTGTGTCCTGGCTGTGCCTGGAGTCCTTGACCCTGCATGGGTTGCCTTGTGGTTTTGGTTTATTGTGCCAGCTTCCCCTGAGAGATGGACTACCCATAGGGGTGGCTCCAGATGCCCAGCTACAGCATCTGTTTTTCACATGGGCTTAGTGATGCTGGTATATTTTTTTCCAGCCTCAGCTGAGTTGCAGGCAGTGGGGTGTGTCTGCAAGGATCTCCCTCACCCTCTATCCTGAACCCCCTGTGGTTTTAAGCAGAGAGAGATTCACTTCCTGTTCTTAACTTTTACTATGAGCTGTTAAACAGCCCCCTCTGTCCCAGTCAGTGGTGGCTGGATCTCAGAGCCAAGCAAGGAGTCACTGAATAAACAGCCCCTGCTCCCCACCTCAGAGGGGGCTACATCTCAGCACTGGGTGAGGGATCCCTGTAAAAACAGCTCTTGTGCCCCACCCCGGAGGCAGCTGCATTTTAGTGACTGAGAAAGTTAATCTTTGTCAAATACAGTTTAATAATTTACCTCTTTCCAGTGCATTTAATCTCATCTTGCTCTGCAAGCTCTCCACTCACCCTCATGCTGCAGCAACCTCTGGGGTGGAGAAGGGATGGCAGAGCTATGAGAGGTACTGTTTTGGCCAAGGTCCCTCAGGCAGTGAGAACCCCTGGGCTGCTGCAGACATACCCTCTGGTCAGCTGTGTCCATACAGCAATAGCAAGACCTCGACTTTAAGGATGTACCTCAAAGCTGCCCCCCAACATTGAATTGTGGGGCTTGAGCAGCCTGGTTGAAGTTGGAATGGGACATGAGGATTGAGGTTCCAGGAAGCATCAAGTTTTCGAACCTTATTCCCAGCTTTTTGCCCTGCTTGTAAAGTGCATCAGCATTAGAAGGGTGACACCGTTTTTCTCCCCACTTTCTATTTACCTGCCCTAGCCCTACCCTGTTACCTTCCACTTTCAATCCTATAACATTACACCCCTTTATACCTTACCCTGTAACCCAGTGGCTCTCAACCTTTCCAGATAACGTTGCCCCTTTCAGGAGTCTGATTTGTCTTACGTACCCCAAGTTTCGGTTTACTTAAAAACTACTTGCTAACAAAATCAGACAAAAATACAAAAGTGTCCCAGCACACTGTTACTGAGAAATTGTTCACTCTCTCATTTGTACCAAATAATTCTAAATTAAATCAATTGGAATATAAAGATTGTAGTTACATTTTCAGTGTATAGTACATAGAGCAGTATAAATAAATCGTTGTATGAAATTTTAGCTTATACTGACTCTGCTAGTGCTTTTTGTGTAGCCTGTTGTAAAACTAGGCAAATAACTAGACGAATTGATGTACCCGCAGGAAGTCTTTGGTGTACACCCAGGGCTATGTGTACCCCTGGTTCAGAACCAGTGCTGTCCCAATTACCTCTTTGCCCCTGCCAGTCTTCCCCTCTGTATTCCTTTCCCCATTCCAAGCTCAACTCCCCGCTTACCCTGCCTGTAACACTTTCCAGAAGAGCCCTTGACTTTTCAGCTCGCCTGCAGCCTTGCACTTTACACACGCTCCCTGGGCTGGGGCGGGGACAGGAGGTCCAGCCGCGTGTGCGTAGTATGGGCGGGGAGGTGCCTACATCGCTTGCGCATGCGTAGTGGCTGTTCGGCAAACCCACACTCCCTGGTGGCAGTCACAGTCGCTGGGCGGCTGGCTGCCGATGTGTGGGAGGGCGGGTTCAGTATTTAAAGGGGCCGCCGCCCCAATGGGAAGAGGGTGATGGCCTGCAGGGTGAAGGATGAGTACCAGCGGCATTACACGGTCACGGAGCCGAGGAGCCACCCCAAGGGCTACACCGAGTATAAAGTGACAGCCAAGGTGAGGGGCAGCTCCTGGGACCCTCCCCAGGGGGCTGCGCGTGATCTCTTTAAGGTGAAGGGCCCTTCCTGCTGGGCAGCAGGGGCTGCTGATACTCCCATGAGAGGGGGGCACCTCGCTTGGCCTCCGTGGGGCGAGACTTGTCCCTGGTACTTTTCAGGGGGAAGGACACTGTGCGTAGCCGCTTTAAGAGGTGGGGAGCTGCGTGTGGGCCCTGTCGGGTCTCCGTTTTGGGGTGTCGAACCGTGTCGTGGTTGTGGCCCCTTTAAGAGGGAAGCTTCCTGCAGGGGGAGCCTTGTGTCCCTGGGTCCCGCACTGTCCCGCACGTGGGACAGTGTCGTGGCCAGCACCTGCCACAGCTCTCCACACCCCAGGGGCGTCCCAGGTGGGAGGCCCTGCCATAAGCCCTAGGCACTGCGGATGTTACAGGTCAAAGGCATGTCCCACATTGCCCATGTCCCAGGGACACCCTGGGGATGTCCCATGGGGGTGACCCCTGCCACACTGCACCCCATGGCTGCCACATTTCCCACATCCTTGGCTGATGGCCCCGCTCAGCTGGTCCCTTCATTAACCCTAATTCTCCCCATCTCCTCCTTGTGGCTTGGAAGTTACTGACTCCTTGTCTCTTCCCTCCTTAGTTTGTTTCGAAGACGAAACCGGAGGATGTCAAGGAGGTGACTCTTTTAAACCCATCTGCTCATGCTGGGGAGGGGTGCCAAGAAAGGGTGGGAAGGAATCCATATCCATCATCCGTGTCCTCAAAGAGAGGGAGCAAAGAATTCTGGGGGGGTCTCCACTCCAGGTTAGCCCACATGCACGACTGCTCAGCAGTGGTGGGCAAAGTTCCAAAATTTGAGGTCTGGTGGAGCTGAGTTTTGGGGATGGTTTTGTCTTGGGGTTTTGAGTCCTATGGCAAAGGTTGTGGGGCAGGGGCAGAGTGACCGAGGTCTGGGGGTGAGATTCAGGAGGGCCTTAGGGAACAGAAATCCAGGAGTTTGACATCAAAGTTCAGCCTGGAAGGAGCTGGGTCCATAGGTTTGGATTTGGGGGTTTGAGTTGAAGGGTTGCAGTTTGGGGAATAAGGGAAGGGTCTGTGGGAGCTGCAGGGTTAGAGCACATCTGTGGCTAGTTAACTGGGGCACCTGGGGGGCTTGTGTCCTTCAGATCACGGTCTGGAAACGGTACAGTGACTTCAAGAAGCTGCATGGGGACCTGTCCTACATCCACCGCAACCTCTTCCGGCGCATGGAGGAGTTCCCTGCCTTCCCCAAAGCCCAGGTCTTCGGTAAGGGGCTTCCCAAGGGGTAGGGGACTCAGCAGCCCCTGGAGCCTGATTCATCTGGGTGCCCGCAGAGCAGGGGCAGTGGCAGAGAGAGCTCTCCCCAACACGCAGATGCACTCTGCTCTCCCCATCCCTCCACCTTTCCCCCCCACCACAGCTCCCTCTCCCATGCCCAACTCCTCCTATCCTCACAGCACAGCCCCCTACCCCATGTAGCTCTCGCATCCTCCCACACAGCTTCTTCCTCCCCACAGTGCTCCACGACATCCTATAACATCTGCCCACACACCCAGCTCTTTTCACACAGTCCCCTTCCTCCTCTTCCCCCAACAGCCCTGTCCCGTCCCCCCACCAACACCCTGCAACTTCCCATAGGTCCCCACACAGACTCAGAGCTCCCTTACTGCCCCTCCCACATACCCAGACCCCACCCCGCCATCCACACATCCCACCTCCCATTTCCCCAGGCACAACAGCCTGAGTCTCCAGTGGACCCCTAGAGACTGCTGGTGTGGGGCGCTTGGACCTACCCTCCAAGTCACTTCACAACCAGATCACCAAACGGGCCTCAAATGGGAATGACCTAATTCACTAGGGACCTGGGACTGGATCAGAGCTGGTGCACCTTAGCAGGAAAAGGTCCCATAGCCCATTCCCTGCCACCCTGAACCAGCCAGTCCCCTGCCCTGGGGACAGACTGGAGCTGGTGTCCCCAAAGGGGAAAGGTCATGCCAGGGCATGCTGCAGGGGGGCTCACACCAAATTCCCAGAACCGAGGCACACAGTGGATCATACCATGTGAAGTGAATTGAGGTGGGATGCCCACCAGACAGTGGCAGGGGTGGGTGGGCTGGAATCTACCACAGGTCTAGAGGTGGAGTGGATGGTCTGTCTGGGGAGGGGGTTGTGCTGCAGGACCTATGCTAATAGGAGCTCTCTCCTGCAGGCCGCTTTGAGCCCGAGGTGATCGAGGAGCGCAGGAAAGCAGCTGAGTCCATGCTGAGGTTCACGGTGCACATTCCTGCGCTGAACAACAGCCCCCAGCTCAAGGAGTTCTTCAGGGTACATGGGGTAGGGCTGGGCTGAGGGACCGAGTGGTCCGAGTCCATTGCTGATGCATCAAGCTGCTCACATACATGGCAGTACCAACGGCCCACCCAGTTGCTCTACACCTCCCATGAAAAGCTTGGGCTGAGGAGATTCTCCCCATCCCAGTGTACAGCAGAGACTCATCTGAAAGATGATAGTCAGGACTGAGTGGGTCTAGTACACTGGCTCTCAAACTTTTGTACTGGGGATCCCTTTCACATAGCAAGCCTCTGAGTGTGACCCCCCCCCCCATATAAATTAAAAACACACTTTTATTTATTTAACACCATTATAAATGCTGGAGGCAAAGCGGGGTTTGGGGTGGAGGCTGACAGATCGCGACCCCCCCATGTAATAACCTCATGACCCCCTGAGGGGTCCCGACCCCCAGTTTGAGAACCCCTGGTCTAGTGGGTTAGAACAGTGGGAGCTGGGAGTCAGGATTCCTGGGTTCTATTCCCAGCTCTGGGAGGGATGTGGGATCTGGTGGGTTACGGGGTGGGGCTGGTATCTGGGATGTGGTTAGCAGGTCAGTGGCGAACTGGGATGTGGTTCTGGGCAGGTCACTTCTCCCATTTGCGCCCATCTTCCCCACTGTGCGTGTCAAAATGTCCTGGGAAGCATCATTGCGCTGCTCCCCATCCCTGCCCCCATGGCCAGACTAGCACTCTAGTCCCTGGCTGCCCCTTTACCATGCTGCTCCCTTCCTCCAGGGAGGGGAGGTAAAGAGGCCCCTGGAGGGCTGTGACCTACGCATCCTGCCACCCCCTCTGATCCCAGTGCCACAGGAGGGCACAGATGCTGGGGATGATGCTCGGAGATCTGTGGCTGAGCTGGGACGGCAGAGCCTGGAGCCTGAGGGGGAGCCAGAACCGCACCGAAGGGAGCAGACGGAACCACAGAGCCCAGTGCCCCGGGGAGCTGTGGGAGTAGCAGAAGAGGAGCATAACAGGGAAGACGAAGGAGAGGAGACAGGTACGAGATTCTTGCTATTGGTTTTGTGGGTTACAGCAGGGCGACCGGGTTCTATCCCCAGCTCTGGGAGCAGGGGAGTCTGACCGAGTGACAAAAGCTGGGTTTTCTGGGTTCAGTCTCAGGCCCTGCAAAAGACTCGTGGTGTGACGTTGGACAAATTGCTTCCCCTGTCTGTGCTGCTCTTCCTCAGTCTGCAAAATGGGGATAGTTATATTGACCAGCCTCTCAGCAGGACTGCGAAGGGTTAATTAATTGCTATGGGCAAAGTTCTTGACTTCCACAGCGGAAAGGCACAACAGAGGGGCAAAAACATTATTGTGCCATTAAATGTTGTGTTGGTGATCTGTGACGTTCAGGAACCTTTTTCCCATTTAAACCTGACCCTGGCTAACCAAACAGACCAACCTTGTGCTTATGGCAGGGGGAGCAGGAAGGGAAACTTGCCAGCTGTGTTTCAGAGCAAAGATTTAAGCAACTCTTATTTATATTGTGGGAGCATGAAGGGACCCCATTATGGGGTGCACCTTAGCAGGAGTATTAAGGTTGGTCCTGGAGGACCCCTCCATATTAGAGCCCCATTATGATGCGCACATTCTCACCAGTATTGCGGTGGCACCTACGGGCTCCAGCTGAGCTCAGGGCTCCTTGTGTTACATGGTCCCAGCCCAGAAGAGCTCACACTCTAAATAGACAAAGGGTGGGAAACAGAGGCACAGAGAGGTGAAGGGACTTGTCGAAGGTCACCCAGCAGGTCGGTGGCAGAGCTGGGAATAGACCCCAGGAGTCCTGAGGCCCAGCCTTGTTCCCTAGCTATTGGCCCATGCTGCATCTCCGTATATGTGAAACTGACCAGCCCAGTGATCAGCTGTCTCAAGTGCAATTGCTAAGAGCCACTCCCTAGTAGGGAGGCTGCGATTGGGAATTAGGTCCCCAACTCCCAGAGGATTTTGGCATTTAACAACATCAATCGCAGCCTTGATCTCTGTGAAGGACTTTGTCCTTGCCAAGGGCTTGGCTTCCAAAGGCACTGACTATCCATGGCTCTGATTGGGGCAGCAGGTGCTTCAGAATCCTAGGCCTCCTCTTCTCTGCAGGCCAGGGAGCAGGATTAGGGGACAATGCACCATGAGCACATGACATTCAGCTGATTCAGGGGGGGACGGGGGATGATGCATCATGTGGTTCGTAGGTTGGGGAGTGAGGGAGGATTCTGCTGCTACAGCAGGCGAGTCAGGAGCGGGGAACAAAGAGCTGTAGTCACAGCCCAGCACCAGGGAGGGACTGGACAAGAGGCAGCTCAGGGGCCTGAGCCTATAATGAAAGGCATCACTTTCGCCAGTGAAGATTGTTGGATCCCAGGCTCTATTCCTGCCTTGGGCAGAGGTTCTTCAGCTGGCCCAGCCTAGACACACTTAGCAGCACTATTCATGTGATGGTGGTACCTAGAGGCTCCATTATGGTGGAATACAGTAGAGTACAGAACACAGAGGCCCTGACCAAGATTGGGACCCCACTATGAGGTACACAGTCGTAGTAGAATAGCATCTAGAGACGCCAGCTATGATCTGGGCCCCATTATGCGTGTGCATTATTAGTAATATTATGGTAACATGTACAGGCCCCATCCAATATTGGGCCCTTATTATAGTGTGTGTATTATGGTCCCAGCCAGAGGCCCCAGCTGAGATCAGGGCCTCATTCTGTTGTCTATTAGTAGCATTACAGTAGCATCTAGAAACCAGCTTGAGATTTGCACCCCATTATAGCATGCACATTATTAGTCGGAGTAGGGTGGTGCCCACAGGCCCCATTAGGGTGTGTGCTTTATTATTAATCAGACAGTAGCATCTAGAGGCCCCAGCCAAGCCTGTGGTCCCATTGTGGTGGGTGCATTAGTTGTAGTATTACAGTGGCGAGGGGCTGTCCCTGCCCCAAAGAGCTCACAGACAAACGGGGTGATTCTCCTGGTTGTACAGATGGGGAAACTGAGGCCTTGAGCACCAGACCCTCAGCTAATGGTGGGGCTGCTCCCTGGGCAGGTAGGCAGGCTGGCTTCTCAGGGTGGGGTTCAATTCAGACACCCACACTTTCTCCTGTGCTTCTTGCCTGGATCAGGGGACCCTGCACTGGCTGCTAAATCAGACGAGGACCTGGACCTGCTCTTTGCCTCTATGGGGGAGGAGGAGAAGGAGAGTGGGTCGCCTCTCCGCGGCCCCCTGTCTGACCAGGACTTGGCCCTCTTTGACCCATTCATCAAGGAAGGTAGGAGGGGGTTAGATGGGTCTGGGTCATCTCTAGGGGATGCCAGCTCTGATCCAAGCCCAGGATGGGAGCACTGGCTGGCTCAGGGGAGTGGGACATGGAGGCTTTCTCCTCTGGGAACTGGGCGGGCTCAGGCCACGTGGAGGATGTGGGGGTGGGAAGCTTGCCTGGTGCTCCCCATAGTGGGAGGGGGGGAACGGAGGGTTTCAGTCTCATGAAGCAGGCAGGGGGTCCCTGCTACCTTTTAACATGCCTCCCCCACACACACACTTTGTGCTTTCAGAGCAATGCTCAGCCAGCCTTTCCCAGGGGGCCATGTTGGCCCTGGAATCAGAGCTGCTCCCCGGCCAGGACATTGAGCTGGCGGCTGATGCCCTGTGGGACCTGCAGATCTCTCAGCCTGCGGAGCAGGAGGCAATACAGGGACTGGACCCTGGAGGCTACCTGGCAGTGGCCACTGAGGAGATCACACTGGCCTTGAAGCGAGAAGCAGCCAAAGACTACGCAGGGGCCCTCTGTGGCTACCGCAATGGGGTGGACATCCTGCTGAAGGGGGTGCAAGGTACTTGGAGGGGTGGGGGAACCATTTGGTCTGACCTCATTGATAAACCAGTATCCTCCTTAGCATAGAGGGGAAAGTGACATCCCCCACAAGGCATGGCATGGAGTCTGCAGCACAGCCAGAGCAAAATGCAGGAGTCCTGGCCCCCTGCCCGTTGCTTTAACCACTGGACTCCACTCCTCTCCCAGAGCCTGGCATCAAACCCAGGAGTTCTGACTCCCAGCTCCCTCCCCTACTCTCCCAGATATGTCTGTGTGTCACGGCAGCTATTAGCCCCCTGCCCATTAGTGTCTGCATTTGGAACCCTCCCTCCCATCAGCGGTGTCACACCTCCATCGATTTCCGCCCCCACAGAGCAGAGTCACAGGCCTTGATTCCATCAGGCCGTGCTTGGTCCCCTCTCTATGGGGGGCGGGGAGGATCCTAAATCACCCCAAGCAGGGACTTGGGGCAGCTCTCACAAGCTGAGGTGGAACAACCCTCCCCACGTCACAGCGGAAAACCAACAGCCAACCCGCTCACCCACAGGGACATGAGGGGATGAGAGTCAATCCAGGGATTGGCCTGGGCCAGCGCTGTCATTACTGGAACATTGCACCCTTCATGGTGTAGGTAGGCCAAGCTGTATAGCCAGCGGCCCCGCCCCATTGCTGGCCAGCCCCTCGTTTGCCCCGGCTGTGTCCAGCCCCCTGCCCAGCCAGGGCCTTCGACCCTTACCGCCCCTCCATCCCCAGCTGGACCCCTCACCATCCAATCCTCCATTAGCACTTAAGAAGTTGGATAACACACAGAGCTTGGCCTGCCTGAGCAGCAAAGTATATGGCCCCCTGGTGAGCTGCTGCCTGTGCTATGTGCAGACAGCAGCAGAGGGCGCCAGTGAGCCTCTGCCTGCAGCACCAAGTGAACCGATTTCTAGTGGAAATCAGGGTTTGCTCCTTGTCCCCAGAGCCGCAGGGTGCTGGCATCTTGACCATTTCCGGAGATTCTGGAAGTGGTTGGAGGCAGTTTTCATACGTTCCCACATTCCAGCCAGACAAACAGAAAGGCCCTGGAGTTCAGGGTGGGCCTCCCTTCTCCTGACCAGTAACCACGAGTGAGGCTGCACCTGGCCACCCCAGTCCTGGTGCGGGACCCTGGTGTGCTAGGTGCTGCACAAACATGGAACAGCCCGTCCCTGCCACAAAGAGCTTCCCAGCTGCAGCTGGGTATTGCCAATGAGCCAGCCACCCTCAGCCTGCTGTCAGGAGCAAGGAAGAGCCACCCAACATCAAGGTTACCCAGGGTGTGAGATTGATCCTATGTCCCTTTGCCAGGGCTGCCCTTCCTCTCGGTCTTAAGCACAGATTTTGCTGTGGCTCTTTGCCCTTCCCTGATTCTTGGGGGGGGGCCTTTTATTGCCATGGGAGGGTTGCAAATTAACTCAGACTACCTAACAGCAGTGTGGATCCTCCCACGTTTAATCTGGCCTGTTGTGGCCAAACAAGCCAGCGTAGAGAAGAAACCCACAGCTGCTTTCTCGAGATTTCACCGAGATTGGAGGTGTGGGTCTTGGTCCTGAAATCCCTGGTCCTCAACCCAGATTATGCACCAGTCCCTTGGGACCAGCTGGCAGCATGCCAAGACAATGTCTCCTGCAGAGTTAACTCTAGGATTGCATGCAAATTGTTAGCCTCGTCTCAGCTGATGTGTCTGCCCCACTCCTGGGAGCTGCTAAGATTTCGGGGGTGGGGGGCATCCCATAGTTCTTATTACCACAGTGAGCTGAGTGGCTCTCATCCTTTTCTAGTGAATTGGGGGAGAACCTGTCTGTCCTTTGCAGGCACATAGACGGGGAGGAATTGGGGGAAGGCACTGAAAGATTAGCTGCTGTCGAGCAGCACTAGCTTGCAGTCACCCTGCACTGTTGTCGTGCTAGCAACTGGTGAGATTCACTCCCTGGAGTTTTAGCCTAAACCCCCTCCGGGGCTGGCCAGCCTGAGTTCAAACCACCTCTGCACTTGCATTAATTCTGCAGCTGAAGACAAGCCCTCAGTGTCATACATTTCACTGCAGGGAGGAGTGGGCTAGCACCATAGCTCAGTGCAGGGAGCCAGCTCTTTGCTTACGGTCATGGGCACATCTGTGCGTTTCCCCTCTCCTTGCCCAGGAGACCCCGATCCTGCCCGCCGGGAAGCGGTGAAAAAGAAGACAGCCGAGTATCTACATCGGGCCGAAGAGCTGGTCCAGCTGCATCTGACCCATCTCCAGCCATGAGCCAGGATCTAAGTCCCCTCCCTGCCACCAGGACATGGGGCTGAGCTGAGATCTAAACCCCTAGCTGCCTTTCCAAAGAGATCTAGGGCCAATGCATTCTCATACTGGTGACTTAGCTATGGCCTTTCTCTCATGTCCCCCCGCCCGGGCTCAGAAGCAGGACTACAGGTCCTGGCTAGAAACACACCACTCACACAGCCTCCATGGTTTGCTTTAACACAGGGCTGTATGGTGAAGGGGGGAAATCTCTCTCTGCACTACTAAAGATGTTTGTGTCTACAGCACTTCTCCAGACAGTGGGTGATTCTTCTGCCGCCTTGGCTTGTGCTTTGAATCGTCATTGGGCAGGAAGCTCCAGCTCTTTGCAAAGATGAACAAGCCCTGGAGCCCCCACAACCACAGAGGGAGAGGTTAGCACCCCCACTTTGCAGAAATTGAGGCACAGAGACATGACTTGCCGAAAGTCATATAGGAAACTGGTGGCAAAGCTGGGAATAGAATCCAGCAGTCCCTCTTGTTCTAGTTTTCTAGACCTCACTCCCATCCCAGAGCATAGAATAGAAGCCAGGGGGCCTGACTCCCAGTTCCCCCTCCCCTCTCAGAGCTGGGCATAGACCACAGGAGTCCTGGGACTTGAACATGGGAATGTAATGGTCAAAGGGCTCGGCTTCTCCCACATGAGCTGAGCAAGGCTCTTCCCTCAGACAGCAGCAGGTCTTTTATCCTCGGTGTTGCAGCCACTAGTAGGTGACAAGGCCAACACACTAAAGGGATGGAGGAATCTATAGCAGGAAGGGAGGAGAGGAGAATGGAATACAGAGGAACTCCTGTGGTCCTGCTTTCTTGCTGCACGTGGGCATGACCTGCACCACCTGTCCTCCCCCATTCACTTAGCTGCATGGGGTGACTGGTGTGAAAGCCTGAAGTGGGACTGCTGCTGACTCACTCTCACAGCAGCACTGGAGCCCACAGGGGGCTATTAGCGGAGCCCAGGATGTGGCCAGGGCTCTGTCCTTAGCAGGTGGCCCTGCATCAGTCCTGTGGGGCTGGTACCCTCTCATCTTCCCCCTGAAAGCAAGGTCAGGATTTAACCCTCAAGCTTTCCCCTAGAGGCACAATCGGACAGGGCAGTGATTGCAAGAGACCCTGCAACAACAACAACCCAGAATCTATAACCACAAGGCTTGCAGGCCGTTCTGTAGCAGGCTTCTGTCAATAACGAACCGGTGTGGACATGAGGCTGCTTGGGTAACGGGGACTAGCGGAGAAGGGCTCTTTGCCCTCCGTTTTCCCCACAGCTCTCTGGGCACCGCCCTCCCAAGGCTGCAAGGCACCTCCCTGCCACCTGCCCTTCGCCTGAGGGGGTCTTGTCTGTGCCTGCTGTGGAGCAGCCCCCTGCCTCTGGCAACACAAGCCCAGCCTCCCCCTCTCTACAGCTCAGCCCCAGGTGCACACTGACCCCCAGCTCCTCCACCTGTCGCCCTGGAGCACCCAGCCCCTGACCCACTGGATGCACTCAGCTTTGCCATGCCCGCAGGAGCAGCACACAGCAACTTCCAAGAGTCAGCTCCGGCTCCCTGCTCCGCTGAACATCCAGCACTTAGCCAGTCAGAGTGAAAACAAACCACCTTTATTAGCAGAGGAGAGACTCAAATGAGGGACAGGAAGAATATTGGAAACCATCTCAGTTACACAGAAAACAAAATAATCACATGCCTAGACTTACTTAACTCACAAGACGTTGCCCCCGTCTCCTGCAGGACGGCTTGCCCCAAGTCCTTTTCCCAGCCTTTTCAGCCAGCATGGCTGAGATCCCCCTTTCATAAGCTCAAGCCCACTGGCAGTCTGTCTTTGCAGATTGTGGGATGCCAGGGCTTCTCGCTGCACCCCAGAAATACCAGACTAAACCTTTGAGCTTTTCCTGAAAACAGGGTCCGTCCTGCACCCCCCATTTCCCTCTTCCTGTTAATTTCCTTCTGAAGACTGCAGGAGCTCTTCATTGGACTCAGTGCATTGGCAGACTTCTCCTGGGGCACACACAATGGCCCAACCAGGGAAGATAGGTGCCTCCCACACAGCTTTGAGTGCCTTGCCTTTAACTACAAGGCCTAGAGAACACAATTTTCAGCATAGCCACAACTCCTCATGTTTTCCATACATCCAGCTCACAATTATTTTGACAATCAGTGTGACGCAGGCTTCTAGTAGAGACCTTCCATGACCTTTCTGGTGAACTCTGGGGATCCTTGTACCCTTATGTATCACTGTACCCTCTGCTAGTTGGCATCAAGTGGTCTTTGGGTCACAGCCCTCTATTTCAATGACTCATGGTGATTCCCCCCACCCCTCTCCCCATACCAGGTGCTCTGTGTGCCCCCCTTTTCCTTTCTCCCAGGCCAGAATATGTGCATGCCCTCGATTCCCCTCTCTCCCCTATGCCAGGGATTCTGTGTGCCCTCCATTTCCCACAAACTAGGGCCTTTATGTGACCCCTTTGCTCCTCCCGCCATACCAAGGTTCACCATTTCCTCTTATTCCAGGAACTCTTTGTATCCCCACTCATCCAGGTCATATAGATTTGCTACCTGACTAGCTCTACTCTCCTTCCTCAGTCAATCCAGAACTAGCCTAGTGGCTCTCATCTATATGTAAAGCTCTTAGCCCCACACACACCCCCAGGTAAATCCCGCCTCTGGGCAGGACTTAATCTATAAATACATGGTCCTCCATCTTGCATCCCTTTAGCTACCCATCAAATTCAGCTCTCAGTTCAGAGAAGCAGGTGAGCCTCACCCAGAGATGGGGAAATGTTGGGTGGGGCATGTCTTGTTGTTTTGGGAGAAGAAGAGAAGAGGGTGAATTATTTACCCCGGGGGCATTTTTAATTTGTAATCTTAACTGTTGGGGGAATCCTTAGGGCTTTCTGCCTCACAGCCTTGCTTGCATAATGACCAGGTTCTCTGTGTTTTACCTGGTCTGCACAATGGATAAGAGCCTACTACTGCTGCTGCCAACTAATTTGCTGCATTTCTCTTGTGGCTTATCTGGTAGAGGCCTGTGGTGATTGCATTGAAGAGCCTGAGTTCAGTCCCCTTCCTAATGGCTCTCAACTATGACTACCATAGAAAAGTATTGGATAGAGCCTTTCTATGAGGTCTGGTAGTTAAGGTCCCAGGGCTGGGACTCCAGAGACCTGGATTTGATTTCTGGTGCTGTCACAGACTCAGGGTGTGACCTTGGGCAAGTCACTTCCCATCTCTGTGCCTCAGTTGCAGAGTACTGGCAGGGTACATCCTTTAATGTTTCTGAGACTTGTAACTACTCTGATGGACTCCTCCGAGTCAGGGAGAGCTGACAGTTCTGGAGAGCTGCTGTCTGTTGGATTCTCTTTAAATTGAATAAAAAACTCAGGAGTCCTGTCTCCTCCCCCCCCCCCCCCCCCCGCTCCAAGAACTGGGAATAGAACCCAGGAGACCAGATTCTCTGGCCTCCTCCCAACCCATTGGATCCCACTCTATTCCCAAACCTGGAAAAAGAACCTAGGAAGCCTGACTCCCAGCCCCCTTTAGACCACAGTCTGCTCCCAAAGCTGGGAATAGAACCCAGGAGTCCTGACCCTGTTACTCTAACCACTAGTCCCCAGTCCCCTCCCAAAGCCAGGAATAGAATCCAGGAGTCTTGATTCTGCGTGTTAAATGTATTTTGCCTGTAAATTTCCCACCCCTCATGTGTCTGAGAAAGTTTGGCTGGGGAGGGTGTGGGTCAATGGAGAGAAATCTCCCTGGTTCTTCAGTGTCCTGGTGTGTAGCTGCAACCTGGCTTTATGGCTTTCTTGGGGGCTGAACTTGTGGGTGAATTCTGATCAGAGAGTTAGAGAATGTGGGTCTGATCATACAATGTCTCCACACAGCCTGTGGGACTCATTGCCACAAGGTCTCATTGAAGCCAAATTAAAGGGATTCAGACTAGATTTGGATGTTGATCTGAATAACGAGAACATCCAGAGCAAAGAGTAAAATGTCCCCTAGTTTTGGGGAAGAGGCTGAAATCCTCATGCTTCAGGGCAAGAGCTCACTCCTGACTAATGGGGGGTCAGGAGGAATCTGCCCCTATGATCCACTTATGTCATTACTGAAGGGCTCCTTCACCTGCCTTTCAAGCAGCTGGGACCGGCTGCTCTGGGAGATAGGATACCAGGCTAAATGGGCCCCCGGGCATGGTACTTCCTAGGTTCCTCTTCTGGAAGGGATGTGGTCCCGTTGCCCTGATGGCTGGGGAAGGAGCTCCAGGAGTTCCCTTCCCTGCTCACAATTGCAAAGCACTTTGCAAGCAGCAAGGAAACAAAGCGCACAGCTGCCAACTTGGGTGGGAACAACTGAGGCACAAAGAGGGCAAAAGAACTCCCTCCCGGTGTCAAGAGGGGAGCCAAAGGGAGAGCTGGGAATAGAACCCAGGAGTCCTGGCTCACAGCCCACCCCCCAGAGCCAGGGATAGAACCCAGGTCTTTACTGCGCCGTCCCCCCGCCTTCTAAGGGACTAGGCAGCAGCATTCCCCGCCCCGAGCCCTGCACGGCTGGGATTGGATGATGATATCACATGATGATGACGGGCCGTTTGCCTGCAGGGAGGAAGCCGCCTCTGGCGCAGTGCATTGTGGGAGAATTGCAGGCTGCGGGGCGGGTTGGAGGCAGTTGGGCATTGTGGGACGCAGGGACGGTTCCTTGGTTGGGGGGAGGGGCGATTGGGCTCTTTCCTCAGAGCGGGGAGGAGAGTGGGGGGTCTGGGGGTCAGGACTCCTGGGTTTTATCCCTGGCGTTGGGCAGGTGTGTGGGGGGAGGATATAATTTTGCAGGGCGGCTGGGATTGGTCCAGTTCTCCCACAGGGACAGCCGTGACCCCCAGGTCTCCTCCTAGGCGCCCCACCAGAGGTGTAGTTCAGATCACCCACCTCCCAGGCCCCACAAGGAGAGGCCTTTACCTCAGACCTGCCCCTCCTCAGAGTCCCCACAGGGAGGGCCTGATCCTCCTCATCTCGCCCCACATGCTGTGGGGACCCCCAACAGCCCCCCTGCCCAGATCCTCACACTCTCTGTCTCTGCTGCAGGTGCCTGCCCAATGGGGGGTGCAGATGAGTTCCCAGTGGGCACATGCCCTGGGATGTGCCCACTGGGTGAGCTGGCACAGCGGGAGCGCCAGGGCCGCTTGCACCGGCTGGAGCTGAGGGAGGGGATGCGGCAGGGTGACCCTGCCCGTGTGGTGAAGGAGTATTCCCGTCCAGCTGCAGGCAAGGAGTTGCCCCAGCCCCAGGAGCTGCGCCCTGCCCCAGTGCTGCTGGCCACTGTGCACTACCTGCTGGGCCAGGTGGCTCCGCGAGCCGACCTGCCCCCAGCTGAGGTTCATGCTTTCATCTCTGACCGGTTGCGTGCTGTGCACCAGGATGCCACGCTGCAGCAGCTGCGAGGGGCTCCATGCGTGGCCCTGCTGGAGCGATCACTGGGCTACCTGCTCCATGCCGGCTACCAGCTGTGCCGGGAACCCCCTGCCCGCTTCGATCCCCACCTCCACTGCACCCAGCTCCAGGAGTGCTTCAGCTGGCTGCGGCGCTGCTACCGGGACAGCTGTCACCACGGGGAGCCGGCCTTCCAGGCCCTTTTCCTCCTCTACAACCTGGGTGAGAACCACTGGGAGGTGCTGTGCTGCAAGAAGCAGGAGGGAGTCAGTGGGGGTCACTGCTGCAAGCAGAAGTGGGGGGAGGTTTCGGGGGGGGGTGCTGTGCTGCAGGGAGTGGGAGGGGGTCAGTAGGGGGCGCTGTGCTGCAGAGCGCAGGGCGGGTTGCTCAGTAGGGGGCGCTGTGCTGCATTCATTGGTCAGTAGGGGGTGCTGTGCTGCAGAGAGTGGGACGTGTTGCTCAGCAGGGGGTACTGTGATGCAAGGAATAGCGTGGTGGCTCAGTAGAGGGCACTGTGCCACAGAGATCAAGGTCAGGGGCTCAGTAGGGGGCACTCTCCCATGGCAGTCAGTGCTGACCCCAGTGCGATGCTGTGCTGCAGGGAGTAATGTGGGTAGATCAGTGGGTGATGCTGGGCTGCAGAGAGGGGGCAGGGGCTTAGTATGGGGCACTGTGCTGCGGGGAGAAGTGCGGGCTCCTTGTGCTGCATGGGGTGGCACAGAGGGCTCAGTAGCGGGTGCTGGACTGAAGAGAATGGTGCAAGGGGCTCATAGGGAGCCAGATGACAGGGAGAGGGGCATGCGGTCAGGGAGGGGTGTTGTGCAGCAGGGAGCAGGATGGGGGATCTCAGTAGGGGCCCTGTGCTGCAGGGAGTGGGGGGGAGCTCAGCAGGGGGTGCTGTGCTGCAATAAGTAGCCATGGGGGGCTCAGCAGGGGGTGCTGCTCTGATTTGCCCCTTTTCCACCCTAGGCTTTCCGGAAGCCCTGCGCCAGGTCCTGCAGCTCCCAGACCCTGTCCGGGCCTCCCTCGAACTCCGCACAGCGCTGGCTGTCAACTGGGCTTACCTGGAGCGCAACTGGGCACGTTTTTTCCGCCTGGTGCAGGCCCTGCCCTACCTGCCGATTTGCGCCCTCCATCGGCACCTGGGCCCTGCCCGGCGCCTGGCACTGCTCACCTTTAGCCATGGCTTCAGTACCAGGAACTGTCGCTGCCCCCTGACCTGGCTCGCCCGGCTTCTGGCAGTGGACGGTCCTGAGGAGATGGCAGAGCTTTGCCGCCATCATGGGCTCATGGTGCTGGATGGAGCCGTGGTCTTCCAGAAAGCAGCTTTCAGGGACCCAGACGTGCTGGTCCACAGCCCCTCGCAGCTGCTAGTGGACAGTAAACGAGGGGAGGCCCCCCTGCTGGAGATCATCGAAGATGCTTGTAGCTAATGGTTTGAAGAGACCTTGGGGTGAGGATGGGAGCCAGGACTCCTGCGTTCCTCTCCCTGGCTCTGGGAGGGGGATGAAGTCTAGTTGGCTGGATTGGGAGTCAGGACTTGTGGGTTTTATTGCTGGCTCTGGGAAGGGCTGAGAGGGAGCCTCCTGTGTTCCTGTCCCTGGCTTCTGCTCCTTGCAGTGAAAGAGGAATCAGGTTTAGAGTAAGAGACTGGGAGCCAGGACTCCTGGGTTCTCTTAGTGGCTCGGTCACTGATTCTCTGTGTGTCACCTCCACCAAGCCACTCCCTTTGCCTCTTTTTCCCCCTGCATAAAAGAGGGTAAAGGAAGTAACTTACCTGTGCCTAGTGCAACTGGATGGCTCTGGGCAATCTTTCTCTGTTGATGGGCTCGGCTTCCTCCATTTGACCCCTTGTGCTGCATAATTTGTCTTGCCCCTCCTCCCCGCCCCTCGTGGGTTTGCGATTCAGGAAGCTGGCTTGGATCTTGGGGTTTGTGAGAGTTGGTTTGGGTCTGAGCTTTGGTGTGATGGTTTTGGGTCCCCGATCCACATGGCGGGGAGCTGTATGGAATGGCAGCCAGTGTCCCCTGCCCCAGGCGGGAGGTTGTGGGAGATGTAGGACACAGCCCAGAGCGCCCCTGGAATTTTGGGGTGTCTGAAGGGAGTAGAAGTCAGTTTTACAATAAATGTTGATTTGTAAGAGGTTGTGGGTCTGTGCAGTGGCGAATTAGCCAATGGGCCCATAGCACCCCTGCCCAGGGGCCCTGGCCAATTGGGGAGCCCCACCCCCAGCAGACAAGCACTGAGGTGGGGCTGGGTGAGTCGCAGTGCCGGGCAGGGCAGGAGAAGACCTAGCATCCTCACCCTGGCTGCGGCCCCAGGACTGGAGGAGCTCTGGTTCCCTGCTGTGGCCTCTGGGCTGGGGGGAGCTCTCTCTTCCTGCTGTGGCCCTAGCGGGGGTGGAGGGTAGACAGCACTTACAGCGGCTGAGCCGAAGGGGGGAGTGGGCACCGCAGGGGGGACTGGACACCGCGGGGGGGGACTGGACAGGGCACAAGGTGTGAGGCTGTGGGCGGAGCCACAGGTGGAACAGGAACGGGACCACAGGCAGAAGCTATGGGGAGTGGGCCCCCTACTTGCTCTGGCTCAGGGCACCACGAAACCTTAATCCACCTCTGTCTGTGGTGTGGTCCAGCCATGCTGGAGCATTGTGTTAATGTCTAGGGGGACTGAGTATGTAGTGTTCTGAGGCAGTGCGTGGGGGGAAGTGAGTGAATCATTGGGGATAAATGGGGGGTTGTGTTTGTCTAGGGGTATTGTGTGTGGTTGCCTTGTGTGTATGTGGGGAGTCATGGTGTTACTGGGGGATGGGTTGTGTGTGAGGTTTCTCAAGTGGGGGCGTTATGAGGTGGGGTCTGTGTGTGTGTGAATTTGAGTGTGGAATGGGGGTTGTGTGTGATGTCTGAGAGTTGGGATGCACACGCGTCCTTGCCAGAGGATCTCAGAGAGGAGAGTAGGGACTAGTGGTTTAGCGTGGGGGGAGGGCTGGGGCGGGAGCTAGGACTCCTGGGTTCTATCCCTAGCTCTGGGAATGGGATGGGAATCCCAAATCTTGGCAGAGTTTAAAATGACCCAGGTTTTTGAGACTAAAGCCCGAGGCCTGCTCATCTGGGGGGTAGTGCGCCCTACAGGATGCCCACCAGAAGCATAGTTGGATGCCAGAAAAGAGAGCCATGCGCCTTGGCCGATGGTTGGGATAGAACATTTTCCTTTGTGCTTTGTTCCTGTGGTTCAGTAATTGATACCTGGGTTTGACGAAGGCTCTTAGGGGTAGCTGTAACCCACTAGTTACAAAAAGAAAAGGAGTACTTGTGGCACCTTAGAGACTAACCAATTTATTTGCGCATAAGCTTTCGTGAGCTACAGCTCACTTCATTGGATGCTATAGCTCACGAAAGCTTATGCTCAAATAAATTGGTTAGTCTTTAAGGTGCCACAAGTACTCCTTTTCTTTTTGCGAATACAGACTAACACGGCTGTTACTCTGAAACCACTAGTTACAGGCTCCCAGAGGGAAGATCTGCTGGTACCTGAACACAGCAGGCCCGGGATGGGCCCAGATGTAGCCCAGCACCCAGGCCAAGAGTAGGAGAATCACAAGATTCCTCCTTGAGAGAGGCGAAGGCCAGAGACCTGAGGAGGTTGTGCTCATACAGAAAAGGGGTTTCCCACTGTTTCCCGTTTCCTACTCCCCGCCTCCTGGAGCCTGCTGGTCTCCCTGGCCTGGGGCCAGATCAGAGCCAGTTCCCCTTGGAGAGGAAAGGCCCTTTGTCCCATTCCTCACACCCATGATCTAGCCAGTCCCCCTACCTGGGGCTGGATCAGAGCCACTGCCCCAAAATGGGGATGGGGAAAGGCTTGTGTCCCATTCCCCAACCCCCTAAACCAGCCAGTCTATCTGCTGTAAGGCCAGATTTGAGCTAGGGCCCCCTATAGGGGAAAAGCCCCATATCCTATCCCCAAGCCCCCCTGAGCTAGCCAGGCCCCCAGTCCTGGGACTAGATTAGAGTTGATGCCCCTTATAGGGGAAAGACCCCATGTTCCATTTCCTGCCCGGTGGCTGGATCGGAGCTGATGTCCCCTAAAGAGGGAAGGACCTACCCCTCTGAGCCAGCTGGTCCCCCTCACCTGGGGCTGGATGGAAGCCAGTGCCCCCTAGAGGTGAAAGGTGCTGTATCCTATTCCCAGGCCTCCTGAGCCTACCAGTCTCCCACTCAGGCCAGACTGGAGCTAGCTAGCACCATCTAGGAAAAAACCCATGTCCCATTCCCAGGCACCCTTGTGTATCCCCAGGATGGGTGGGGGGTGTCTATAACTCAGAATCCGACAGCCTGAGAATCTGGGCTGTGTTTATTTCCCTGCAAGGTGCCTCTCCCTCCCTCCCCTTTATGGTGTCCAATTAAATCTTAAAACAACTCAGGCAAACACACAGCAGCCTCTCAAGAGGAACTGGAGGCCCATGTTCTCACGGGGCCCAGCTGGGACTGATAAGCTGGGACCTTCCAGCCCCTGGGAAACTCCTGCCCGTGATGTCTGTGACGGGGTAAGTGACAGATCCTCAGGTAATGGATGAGGGGCCTGTCTCTCCCAGGAGATTAATGAATCTGCTTATCTGGAGCTTTTATTAGTCTGGGGAATTTTGCCATCATCAGAGCAGGTGACTCTGTTCCGTAGTGATCCAGATGGGTCACGTCTGCCCTTTAAGGTGGTGCTCCAGGGGCTAGGCTGCTGGCCTGGGACTCAGGACAGCTGAGTTCAATTCCTAGCTCTGCTGCAAATTCTATGGGTGATCATCCACTCTGTGACTCAGGTTGCCTGTCTGACAAATGGGAAGAATAATCCTGCCTTTGTCCATGACTGCAAACTCTTCAGGGCAGGAGACTGTCTCTCACTCTGTGTCTGTGCAGTGCCTGGCCCAAAGGGGACCCCAGTCCCAGCTGCGGATTGTGGAGCACTCAGAACAACAGGGGCCCCAGTCTCAGTCATGGGTCTGTGCAGCACCCAGGATGACAAGGGTTCTGATCCCCATTGTGAGTCTGTACAGTGCCTGACTCAATGGGTACTGTGTGTCCACACATGAAAACAGCTGGCAGGTCTCTGGTCCCATGGGTCACCTATGGCACTGGTCACAAAGAACCAGGAGGATCTGTCTGCCAGTGTGCAAGGGAGTTTGCCAATCTGCGCACCTTCCAGAATTGCCCCAGGCAGGGAGCAGATACTGGGTGGGTGAAGGGAATAGGCCCTTAAATACCTTGTGGGCAGAAGAGTGGAGTTTAGTGATTAGAGCGGGGCTGCTGGGAGTCAGGATTTCTATTCCCAGAGCCATGACTTCCCCCCATGCCTCCAGGGGAACAACTCCCTGCACTGGGGTGTGCAACTCTGTGCAAAGACCCTATGGGTCCCTGGAACTCTGCTGTGTCAAAGGGGCATGAAAACAGGCCCTGATAATGCCAGCAAGCAGAAAACAAGAGGCGCGGAGTGGCCGGGGTGGGGGCTGGAGATTAAGGGCTGAATGGAGGCAGTGAATGGGCCAGGCAGCGCGGGGGGGGGGCACAAATCCTTTGGACGCATCGAGACGTGAATATAGGAGCAGACACAGCACTTGTGCCTAAGCCCTGGCCTGCCACCCACGTACGGGGCTGGGTGGTTATTGTGGCGGCCACAGGCCCAGACTAATCCACCCGCATTCCTGATGGGTTGGCTAAAGGCTTCTCCCAGGGTTAGCTCATTAAACCAGCCCTGGGGAGTGGGTCTGGGATGAGTGGGGAAGAGACCCTTAAAGACCCTGTGGGCAGGGGAGCAGGGTGGAGCATTGAGGATTGGGGATATGGGAATCAGGACTCCTGGGTTGTGTCCACACCACAGGAATGGGAGTGATGTCTTGTCATTGGAACAGCAGGGCTTGGGAGGCAGGTTCTGTCCCGACTCAGGGAGGGGAGTGTTGACAGCTAGATAGTGGGCCCTATGTGAAGCAGTGTGGGTACGCCTGGCTGTGAGCATTGGGTGTGGTTGTGCATGAGGAAGGTGTCTGAATGCGAGTGGGTACATGTGTTTAGGGGAGGGGGTTGTCTGTTTGAACAGCTGCCCCATAAATGTCGCAGTTTTAGGTTGCAATTCCCCCTGTCCCCTTCCCTCCTCCTGGGACTCCACAGATCCCAACCACGTAGGACCCCCCAGACCCTGTTGATCCCCTCCCCCACTGGGGTCACATTGACTGACACACACACACACTCACTCACTCACTGTGGCCCCTTGGATTCTGGCAGGTCCCTTCGTGCTCCGAGGCTGCCCCGGCTGCCAGCTGCCTGAGGGGAAGTACCGTTGTATTTATGGTGTGATTTACAGCACCCCAGAGTGGCAGCTGGGAGGCGAGGGCTGTAGCCACCTGACTTAGCCAAAGGTCTGGGGACTGGAGCAGCTGGGAGCCAGGATTCTTGGGTTCTATTCCAGCTCTGGAAGGGCAGTGAGTTCTAGTGGGACAGGGTCAGGAGTGGGAACTTGGAGTCAGGACTTCAAGTTCTCCCCCCAGCTCTGGGAAGGCAGTGGGGTGTAATGGGTGTTAGAGCAGGGGGGCTGGGAGTCAGGACACCTGGGTTCTCCCCCCTGTTCTGGGAGGGGAACAAGGTGTAATGGGTTAGAGTGGGGGGCTGTCAGGATTCCTGGGTTCTCTCCTCAGTTCTGGGAGGGGGGTGGCTTCCTGTGTCCACTTATTTCCTAGCATTTCCTTCTCCCTTAATGGTCTCCAGGACTTGGCTCTTCCTTTTGGCATCTGGGTCCAGCTTGTCCCTCCTCCCACTCTGCCTCAGGATTGACAAGGGGATAACCCTCTGCCCAATCATGGTTCAGCTCCTCCCCTACTACTGGCATTCCCCTCCCCCCACGTGGGGCTGTGTCCCCGTGGTGTGATGTCACCAGAGGAATGACCCAGGTCCTTCCTGGCTCTGTCAATCAGTGTGGCAGAGACTAGCTGGCATCAGGAATCAGGGCTCAGGGGCTCTCCCCAGGGTGGGCACCTGCCAAGCGGTGAGTCAGAATACCATCTGCCCCTGGCACCTGCCTTCAGGTGCCAGCATGGGCAAAAGGGGCAGAGTCAACTGGGGACTTCCAGGGCACCCCAGGGATGCTGGGGAGGAGGGGGAACAGAGGTCATGGGGGTTCAGGAGCAGGGTGGGGAAGTTGAGGGGAGGCAGGGTCTGGGTGAGGAGAAGCTGGAATTGGAATATAAGGGTTGGCATACAGGGAGCAGGGGAAGGCTGGGAGTTGGGTGCAGAGTTTGGATCAGGTGATGCTCAGGGTTTGGGGCCAGGGAAGGTCTGGGGGTGCGGTGCAGGGGGTGAAGCAGGGTTGCAGAGGGGCTGGGGGATTGGGCTAATTAGGGGAGCCAGAGGGGATGCAGGGCTGGGGGGTAGGAAGGTCCGGGTTGGGGGTGCAGGAAGAGGTTAGGGGAGAGCTGGGATGGGAAATGCAAGGGAACAGGGAAGGTCTGGGTGGAGGATGTAGGAGGGCTGAAAGGAGGCAGGTTCTGGGTGGGAAGATGTAGAGGGCTGGCTGGGGGGAGACAGGTGGAGGATGCTGCGGGAGGCAGGGCCTGGTTCGGAGGATGCAGGGTGGCAGAAGGGAGGTAGGGGACTTACCTGTTTACTATAAAGTTTAGCCAGAGTGAGAGTCACAGATCCCAGAATCCTGCTGCTGCCCCCCTCCAGCCAACGTCATGGGGGTTGTTAGATGCCCGTTGCCCCATCCTCCTGCTTTCTACCCATAACACAGCCTGTTCCTAGTAGGGGTTTGGGGGGCGGGGGAGGGGGGTGGGAGGAGGAGGGGTTGCACTCTTGTGTCAGGATAAAAACAATGGAGAGCAGCATCCTGGCCCTGAAGGAGTCGGGGAGGGGGGTCTGAGGCGAGGGCTGCGGGGAGGGGGGCAGGGATCTCAGCAGGATGGCCTGCCACAGCCTGGGGCAGCGAGGGGATCACAGCAGAGGAGAGGCGGGGGGGGGGCTGCTGGAAGGGGGACAGGGCGCTCTCAGAGGGGGAACTGGGAGGTCTGCCATAGCCCAGGCCTGGGTGGATGTGGGGGCAGGGGATGGAGGGTTGGGGGCACTGTGCGTGGTGCAAAACAGGGGGTTGTTAGGTTTGTATCAGGCCCACACGCGTCTGCCTTCTCAGGGAGCAGCCAGAGGCCTGTTTGCTTTGGCCAGAGACCATGGAGGGGAGAGTTTGCTGGGGGCGGGGGGAGAGTGAACCTTTGCTCTAGTGGCACCTCTGCCTACAGCCCTTAAATGGCCCTGCACCCTCCCCTAACCTGTTAGCCCAAGGTCCACCAGCTGGGATCTCTGCATGAGCCAGCTGTATTAACCCCTTCCAACTCCTGCCCCACCTTTAGGTTGGGGTTGAGACAGACCCCACCCCACCACACAGAGCGGGATCCTCTGAGAAAAGCCAAAGAAGGAGCAGGTTGGGGGAGTCAGTAGGGGGCACTCTCCCTTCACCGTCAGTGCCCTAGTGTGGTGCTAGCGGGTGCTGTGCTGCAGGGAGTGGGGCAGGTTCTCAGTAGGGGGACTCTCCCCTTGTATTCAGTGTTGACCCTAATGCCCCAGAGCAGTACTGGGGGCGCTGTGTTGCAGGAGGGAGCACAGTGCACAGCCGGCTCCACAACTCCCATGTGTCTGATCTTTTTTGCAGACTCCCAACAACGATGTCCTTCTCCGGCACCAATCTCAAGCTGGAGCGGCTAGAGGAGCAGCAGCTGGAGGACCCCGGCTACCAGCTCAGCCTCCAGAACCAACCTAGGGGCTGTGGGGACATGGCGGCCCCTTACCCTGACAGTGATCTCATTTCCCAATGGCTGCGCAGGAGTGTGAAGGCCAAGCTGGTGGAGGCCTGTGACTTGGGCGAGTCTTCCCAGGGGGATGGGGAGGTCCCGGCGAAGAGGGGTCTGGATCCAGAAAGTGCCAAGGACTTTGTCTGGGCTAAGCGGGCCCGGGTAGAGAACATCGTGTGCAGCATCAGCAGCTCATACCGTGATGGGGGCCTGGAAGAAGGAGGCTCTGGGTATGGCCGCTCCCGCCGGGCCCAGGAACGGAGCCAGCTCAAGCAGCAGCTGGAGAAGATGCGTGAGCAAGTGTTCCAGCTGCAGGAGAAACTGTGCCAGATCTACAGCGGGGTGGCCCAGGAGGAAAGAAGCAACATGGGGGCAGCCTGGTCCCAGGAGCCAAGCAGAGTTGGAGCCAGCACCCGGCATCCTGGGGAAGGGAGTAGGCACCCTGGCACCCTGGCCGAGGCCCTGAAGGAGGAGCTTGGGGCAGCCATGACCCAGGTGGTGGACACGGTCATGCAGGTGTTTGCCCGCCAGCAACCCCCACCGGAGGAGCCCCCCTGCAGTTACCCAAGTGACCAGACAGAGGCACTGCCCCTAGTGGTGAGGAAGAGCTTGCCCCGTGCCCCCCCAGAGCTGGTGGCCAGCACCTTCCCCCAGCCCATGGCTGTGCCCCCATACCTGGCTGCCTTCAAGGACAGAGCAGCAGGAGAGGCCTACTGGGAGAGCGTGAGCCTGCGCACCAAGCTGTCCTCACGCCACCTGCTGCAGCCGCACTGTGCCCTCTTCCAGCTGGCAGGGCCAACTGACCACCAACTCCCCAAGAGTCAGGCCACGGAGACGCACCATGGCCAGGAGCCAGCACTCTACAGGCCCTCAATATCCTTTAGTAGCCGGCCAGGACTGGGGTAGAGTGGGGAGAGGATCTGATTCCTGCCCCACACTTCCCTCACACATCCTGCCCCCAACTAACCCACACACATTCACCCCCGACACACACATCCTGTCCCCCACTGACCCATGCATACACCCTACCCACAACTAACCCACACAGGTTCACCCCTTTCAAATGCACCCTGCCCTCCACACTCTGCCCCAAACTAACCCACACACATTCACCCCCATGCACATCCTGACCCACTCACACAGTCTGACCCGCACACACACTAACCCACACACCCTGTCCCCCCCGATCCACACACACTGCCCCCCCAATCCTGCTCCCAACTAGCCCACACGCATTCACTCCACACACACAACCTATCCTCCACTGATCCACCACACACACACTCTGCCCCAAGCCAACCTACACACATTCACCGTCCACGCACACACAGTTTCCCATAGACCCACACGCGGGCATCCCCTTGCTGAACTCCCACACACTGGCCCCTGCCTCATATACATATACTGACCTGGACATCCACATACAGCCTCTTCCTTCTCCCTCCCCCGGCCCATATGCAGCATACCCACACCCATACACATACTCCTGTCCCCCCATCTCACGCACACCCCATACACTCATTGAGCCCTGCCATCAGCTCAGCCAGCCCTCCCCTCTGGCCTTGCCCTGCTCCACTCCACACCTGCTCTCATCTTGCTGCCACCTGTGAGGCATTGGCAGGGCAGGTGTTAGCATCACCTGCTCCCTCCACACCACCCACCCACCGCTAGTCCCCTGAGGCCTGGCGTAGGTTTAATGGTTAACCAGGCTGAGCCGGACCCTAAGCTGATTGCACCAGCTCAGAAAGAGCTTCCTCCTGAAACCCACTAGGCACCTGCTGGGAATAATCCCCGGGATTAGTGGGGGTGGGCTGGCAAAGACACTCCTGCTGTCCCCCCATCCTACACACTGCTCGCTCTACGCACTGCCCACCCTACACGCTGCCCTGCATCCTACACACTGCTTCCCACCCTACACACTGCCCCCTCCCCTGACTGCCTCCCACCCTACACACTCCCCCCTCTCCCCGCTGTCCCGCGCCCTACATGCTGCCCCCTCCCCTGTCCTGCACGCTGTCCCCCATCCTACATACTGCCTCCTCCCGACTGCCTCCCACCCTACACACTGCCCCTTCCTGCTGCTATCCCCCGCCCTACATGCTGCCCCCTCCCCTAACTGCCCTCCAGTATACACACTGCTTCCTGTCCGCCGCTCTACACACTGCTCTCTCCCCCCACTGTCCCCGCCCTACATGCTGCCCCCCTCCTGACTGCTTCCCGCCCCACGTGCTGCCCCCCTCTCGACTATCCCCTACCCTACACACTGCCCCTCCCTGACTGCCTCCCCCATACTGCCCTGTCCCTTTACAGCCATCTCCCCTACACTGCCCCTCCCCCGAAAGCCCCCATACACACTGCTACACACACATACACCCCACACACACAACCTATGACCCACTGACCCCCTCTCTCTTTACAGCCTGAGCTGAGCTGCCGGGGTGGAGATAAGAGATTGAGAGGTGAGATTCGTGGGGTACAATGGGGAGGAGGGGCTGGGAGTCAGGACTCTCCTGGGTTCTATTCTCAGCTCATGGTCAGGGGTCACTGCTTTCTTGGGGGGGGGCGGGGGACAGGGGCAGTCTGCTCTCTGGAGGGCCTTGGAGTGAGGTGCCCCCATTATAGCCCTTACCCTGGTTGCTCCTTAACCCCATCATTCCCAGGAGGGCCTCACCCCTGGGCACCTGAAGAAGGCCAAGCTGATGTTCTTCTACACTCGCTACCCCAGTTCCGGGACGCTCAAGACCTATTTCTCCGACGTCAAGGTGGGTCCTTCAGAACCTCCCCAACTCTGGGACAGTTTGACCATGGACCCTCCCCATGGATCCAGGCCCCCTTCTGTATAGCCCATGCAGGTCCTCTAGCACCATCCATCCATGGAGGGAGGGTCCCTTCCCCCCGCCCCCCCCCCCACTGACCCTGTTGCCAGAAACAGACACTTAGGTAGATCATGTGACGAGAGATGTGACGGGGGGGAATTGGACTGTCCTTTTCCCAGGGAGCTGGAGGGAAGGAAGGGGGATTGGACCCCTGTTTGCAGGGAATTGGGGGGCAGGAAGGGGAGATTGGACCCCCCCTTTTCCCAGGAAGTTGGGGCAGGGAATGTGGGTCACTCTTCCGTTTTCAGTGAATTGCGGGACTGAGGCCCAGGGCTGCGTTGATGGCATCGTCTCTCTCCTCTTGCTGTCCCCACAGTTCAATCGCTGCATCACGTCCCAGCTCATCAAGTGGTTCAGCAACTTCCGGGAGTTCTTCTACATCCAGATGGAGAAGTTCTCACGCCAGGCATTGAGCGATGGGGTGCTCAGCGTCGAGATGCTGACTGTCACCCGGGACTCGGAGCTGGCACGTGTCCTCAACCAGCACTACAACAAAGCCAATGACTATGAGGTGGGCAGGGAGGCAGGCAAAGTGGGGCACACAGACCGGGTGGAGATTTGGGAGGGGCCCCGTAAGTGGGGCACGTGGGTGGGAAGGGGAGCACAGGCCAAGTTGGGGATTGGGGAGGGATCCCGGCTGAGGTGAGGAGTGCAGGCCTGGGGTGATCTTGGCAGCATGGGAGCAATTGACAAGAGGAAACTGACCTTGGGGGAGGAATAAAAGAGCCCTGCTAAGACCCCTCCTGCGCCAGGTGTCACCAGTCCTGACAGGGTGATGCCCTCATGTCTTTTTCCCCCCACCCAGATCCCCAGCAAGTTCCTGGAGGTCTCCCAGATCACCCTGCGTGAATTCTTTAGTGCCATCTCCCGGGGCTGTGATGCTGACCCCTCCTGGAAGAAATCCATCTACAAGGTTATCTGCAAACTGGAGTGCGACATACCCGATGCCTTCAGATCCCCCCATGGTCTGCCAGACACTGTGCATGAGTGACTGGGGGAGGGGCGCTGCAGAGTTGGGGTCCTTGGCGGGGGGGGAGGGGGGAGGGCTCTGGTAATTTATTGCTGATGTAATCCACAATGTTGCTAAATTGCTGGCTGAGGTCGGGGTGGCCTTGACACCACCCACATTTCAAAATTATCCTCCCCACACATAGCAGAGAAGGTTGCATTGGGAGAGTGTAGGGACTGCAGGCCAGGGAGGGATCCCAGCAGTGGGGGAGGCAGGCGGCATGGGGAGCATAGGAAAGGAATGGGGATGGGGGAGGGAGGCAGGCAGTGTGGGGAGCACAAGAAAGGAATGGGGATGGGGGAGGGATCCCAGCAGTGAGGGAGGCAGGCGGCGTGGGGAGCACAGGAAAGGAATGGGGATGGGGGAGGGATCCCAGCAGTAGGGGAGGGAGGCAGACAGCGTGGGAAGTGCAGGATGGTGGAGGCAGGCTTGTGGGAGCACAGGCCGGGGGTGGGGATGGAGGAGGGATCCCAGCAATTGCAGGGGAGGTGGTGTGGGGAGCGCAGGCTGGGGAGTGGAGCCGGGGGAGGGATCCCAGCAGTGAGGGAGGCGGCTGGCATGGGGAGCACAGACCAGGTACAGGTGAAAGTTTCTTCTTGGGGTGGGATCTACAGCTAGGAACAGTACCCACATGGGGCCCATCCACACCCTAAGCAGTGGGTGGTTTGTGTTAGTGGCTGCACTTGCCCACGTCCATGAGTTTAAGGCCTGTGGGAGGAGGGAGGGGGGTGGCGGGGAGAGGGGCTTGTGCTTCCCAGTGTATGTATTGCTGAGACTTCACGCTCCCTCTGGACCCTGCCAATAAAGACACATTGAAAAGCTGCTGTCTGTCTCCTGGGGTTGGGTCTGGGACTGGGGTGCTGGGGTTAAATTCCAGCGGGTGCATGTGCCAGATCACCCTACCCATAGCCCTGTGTGTGAGCCCAGAACATCAGCAATTCATACTCCCCTGGTCTGGGGGTTCTGGAGGAATTTGGAGGCAGTGTTGTCCAGTGGTTAGGGCACTACCTTGGGAGTCAGGACACCTGGCTCTGCCAAACTTCATGTGACCTCGGGCATATCATGTAACCTTTCCATGCCTTGACTTTTGCATCAAATGGGGAAAATTATCCTTCCCCTTGTCTGCTTAGGTTCTTTGGGGCAGGGACTCTCTCTTGCTGTGTGTTTGTGCAATACTGGGTAAAATGGGCCCCCCGATCTCAGTACGGGTCCTGTGCAGCACCTGGCATGACGGGGGCCACAGTCTCAGTTGTGGGTCTGTGCAGTGCCTGGCACCATGGAGCCCCGATCTCTGGGGGCGGGTCTCTAGCTACTATTGTACACAAACAGTACCAGGCCTGAGACTGGAGTCAAGACTCAGGTGATGTGATACTGCCTTTGAGGGGGGCCAGTGGGGCGATGATTTGCTGATGCCTATGCGGATGAGACGCTGCCAACTTGTGGGGATTAGGAAGTGTGGAGAAAGAGAGAGAGCCAGAGTGAGTGCGGAGGACAATTCCTCCACCCCCCATCTGGATCCTGAATAATTAAATGGCTGCCCTGCTCAGGTGGCTGAACAGCTGGTGGTGCATTTTAAAATTACAAATCCCTCCCCGCCTGGCCCAGCTGCAAATGGCCAGATTAATACACCCGATTAACCGTGGGGGGAGGGAGGGATGATGTTAGCATGATGGCCTCAAAGCCCAAGGTTCTGCTGGCAACCCCACAAGCCTAGAGCCGCCCCCGTGCTGTGGAATCCTGTCCCCTAGTCCCTGTGGGGGAGGATTTCTCAGCAGAAGCTAAAGGTGACCTCAGTCTGCACAATCATTGCAGGATTTTTCCAAAGCTTTCTGCTTAAAGACACTGGGAGGAACTAGGGGACATAAAGAGCTTTGGGGGAGGGGCTAGTTTGAATTAGATGGGGTGGAGGAGTGACCTGAGGGATGGGGCAGAATGACCAGAGGGGTGGAGGAGTGACCAGAGGGGCTCAGAGTCCAGCAGTCTCCTGCTTTGGTACTGAGAGGCGGTGGAGTTTGCCAAGGACTCTTAAAATGCAGTAACTGGTGGCCACCGCGCAGGGAGGGGGGGTGGAATGTGATATGGGGTCTATCAGCTCTGGGTACCAATCCCGATCCAACCCCAGGTCAGAGGGAGTTGGGAGAATGGGTGATGGCTGCTGCTTATACAGGGATTCTTCGGGTAGCACGAAGATGCGGCCGCTATTTATACAGGGATCCTTCGCCTGGCACTGAGATGTAGCTGCTGCTGGGATGGGCACCGCAGCTGTTTATACATGGCTCCCTCCCTCATCGGTGCTGAGATGCAGTCGCCTCTGGGGTGGGGCATGGGAACTGTTTATACAGAGCTCTCTCGCTCAATGCTGAGAGGCAGCCACCTCTGGGGAGGGGTGTGGGAGCCATTTACACAGGGATTTCTTGCCCATGCTGAGATGTAGCTGTTTCTGGGGCAGGGAAAGCACAGAAACACTACCCAACCGATGGGACAGCAGAAGAAGTACACTCCTGTAACCAGCTGGTCGGTAGGAGGCCAAATTGAATGGGCCATGTTGGAATTTGGCCAGATAGTGGGGGCTCTTGGGGAAAGTGCTAGGCAGGTTTAGTGACCAGGCGGTGTCAGTGAGCCTCATTTTGAAATCTCATGTTAAGGTCAGCAGCACAGCACCCCTTAGCCGAGGCACTGGGGTCAGCATTGATTGTGAGGGCAGAGCGCCCCCTACTGAGCCTCTGTCCTGCTCCCTGCACAGCACCGACTCAGCCTGCCCCTGCTTAGCAGTGCTTAGCTAGAGAATTATATCTCCCCACCCCTTAGCCACCGGCCACAGGGGTGAGAGAGGGGATGACAACCCATAGCTGCTGTACTGCAGTGAGCAGGAGGAGCTGGGGCCAGCAGTCTGGGGTGGAGCAGAGAAGAGGCTGCCTGCCCAAATCCAGGGGTGGCTGTAGATGGATCCCATTGCAAAGTGGCTGGAACTAACACGTCTTCCTTTCGCTTTCCCAGCCCCAATCCCTGCAGGAAAGAGTGGGAGACACCTAGGACCCGCAAGCTGGGAGCTGCCATCGCTGCGAGGCTGCTGCTACTCCATCGGGGCCGGGAGCTGACCCCATAGTCTTGGGACAGAGACCAAAGGGTAAATGAGAGCTGTCGGTTTGGTACAGAGCCCTCGTAACGTGCGACTGCTCCTTCAGTCTGTGCCAGCATGTGGGGCTTGCTGGGCTGGAGGCTCTCCCCCTCCCCGTTGGTGCTGCTGCCTGTAGCTGTGTCTGGTACCTTAAAGCCAAGGGCCAGTGGCTTCTTTGCAACTTGGGCCTTGTGAAAGTCATGTAGTCCAAGATGGCCGCTGCGCCATGGTAACTGGGCCCAACAAGTATAGCCCAAGATGGCCGCTGCGCCATGGTAACAGGGCCTGGCCCGTGTGGTCCAAGATGGCCACCTGTCCAGGTTTTCCCAGGATTGTCCCTGCCCTGGGATGTTTGTCCAGGTGTTCGGTACACACTGCAAGCTGTATGGTTTTATGGGCTCAGGATCATCCTGGTGTGACAGGCTGATAACTTCCTGCAATGTCTTCACTGAACGTTACTGAATTAAATTAAAATGTTTTGCATTTGTTTTAACATCTTTGCTCTCCGTGTACTGAAAACGCGATGGTGTCTGTGTTACTGCAGAATTGCATGTATTTCCACGGGACAGGTCAATAGGAGAACAGCAGGAGGTGGTAAAGGAAATTCACCCCAGCAGCCTGTAACATCTCTAGAGGAGACACCCCCTGGAGCACTGCGCGTACACGAGATCGAACCGGATTCTCGAGGGCACAACAGACAAAGAAAGCGGTTTTGGATAAATAGCCTGGTTTTAACCTGACTCAAGGCCTTCTTCTTGATCCAGCAAACAGCCAGCATGTGAGTGGATTCTCGTATTGTTTTGAATGTTTTCTCTGTCGTGCTTTTTACCTTAAGAATAATGTAGGCCTGCCTAGGAAGTGCTGGGGCGTACCTTATAACTGCAGCAATGATATGTGTTAACCGTCTCTAAAGACAGGTTTCAGAGTAGCAGCCATGTTAGTCTGTATTCGCAAAAAGAAAAGGAGGACTTGTGGCACCTTAGAGACGAACATTTTTATCTGAGCATAAGCTTTCGTGAGCTACAGCTCACTTCATCGGATGCACGATGCACAGATGCTCACGAAAGCTTGTGCTCAAATAAATTGGTTCGTCTCTAAGGTGCCACAAGTACTCCTTTTCTTTCTTTCTCTAAAGAGAAAGCAAACAGGTCTAGCTTGGGCAAGGTGCCTCTGCTGCAGGGAACACTGTGCAGGCAGGGACCTGTGCAGCTTCCAAATCTCCCAGTCAGAAGGGAGAGGGCCGTGGGTCTCCAACAGGAGAGTAAAGAGCTGAGGAGCGGAAAGCTGGGGGGGGGGCCCTTGCTGGGCCATTGAGGGGAAATACAGATGCAGTTGCCCTGAACTGTGACATGTGGACGTCCTAATTTGTATACCTCAGAGGTAGCAGCCGTAGAGTGGGGCCCACGTGGTCCAGCATGGCTGCCATGCCACAGCAGCAGGGCCTGTGTGGGCTGAGAGGTGGGGGAGCATTGTTATTGCTGTTTTGGAGACGAGGAAAATGAGATGTGGAGAGGGAATGGGACTTGGATTTGAGGCAGTGGCTGAGATGGAGAAAGAGCCCAGGAGCCCTGATTCCCAGCACCCCACACTGGGCTAATTGCAAGACCCCATGCCCCTCCCAGAGGTGGAGATAGAACCCAGGAATCCAGACCCACCCCGTTCCCACTCCGTGTTGTGGTTGTGGGGCCTTTAACGGCCACAGTGCTGTGGTAGCAGGGCCCACCGGGCCCAGGATGGTCACCTTAGGCCATGGAAGTGTTCCCAACTCACAGTGTTTTTGTGAGTGACAGGATGGATTTCTGGAGCCTATCTGATAATGCCATGAGTAGTTGCAGCCCCTTGCATGGCTGGAAGCCAGAAAAGTCCTCCTCCAGGAGGGAGGGAGCAAAGACCCCAGCAGCTCAGCATGGCTCTGCTCCCTCCTCCCCCTGGGATTGATCCCCGGCTTGGGAAGGGTGCGGGGTGAAGAGCCCCTGGAGTTGCCTCTCCCAGCCTGGAAGGGGGGGGACCACACTACAACCCCTATGCCTGGGAGAGGGGGCTGAAGAACCCCAGGAGAAGCAGAGTTCAGGCTCGGGGGGCTGAACTGAGGAAGGGGCTGGGGAGCAAGGGATAGGCAGATGTTGGGGTGAGAGCTCAGGCAGCAGGGGGCCAAAATCACCATACCCGTTAAATTTGGTAGAGTGAGTGACACCACTTGTCCCCCCACCCCCACTTGGGGATGGGCCAGAGGACTTTCAATATCGAGACAGACTGAAAATTACAATCTAGTCTTTTAAAACAACAAAACTCCCTTGGTGTGTGGGCCAGTCCCATCATGGTTGGGGTCAGAGCGGTGAGTTTTGATCTCATGGGGGGGGCAATACTGTGGGCACGAGGCCCAGGGGCCCCACCATGGCTGCCCTACCTGTGATGGCAGCAGTGCCTTTGGGTCCAAGTTGGCCACTGCACTGTGGTAGCAGAGCTCCTGCGGGCCAAGATGGCCTCCCTGCGCCATTATGAGCTTCACCTTCCACTCTTCCCACCAACCATATGAACAAACAGAAGCACCTGCTGCTGTCATCTGTTCTTTAATAGTCCAGGCTGGGTTAGGGAGGTGGGGTGGAGGCTAATCTGTCAGGGGTCCCAGGGAGAGCAGGTTACCCCACTTCACTGGGATTTGGGGATGTCATGCTCTTCCCCCCAATGCCCACACTAGGGGACGCCATCAGTTCAGCACAAGGCACGGAGGAGGCATTTGGCATTGATGGGGTGCCAGGACTGCCTTCTGAGTAGGATAGTTGAGATGTATAAGCTGCTGGGTTTTGAGTGACAGGGTGGGACTGGGGTGGACCCCAAGATTTTAGGCCACGGCTTCCAGGGTGGAGGCAGCGCTCTCCACAGCCTGCACGACGATGGTGAGGTGCTTCTGGACTTGGTCCCAGTCCCCTGTCTCCAGGGCACTGGTGTAGGCGTCGGCCAGTCCTGGGAAGGTGGCCTGGTCAGAGGATTTGGATGCCCAGATCACGTGGCTGAGGAGTTGGAAAGAGAATGGGAGAGGTCAGTATCATGTTAGCCCTGTGATACACATGGGGAAACTGAGGCATGGAGAGGTGAAGGGGCTCTCCCAGGGTTATGCAGGGAGTCAGCAGCAGAGCTGGAAATAGACTCCAGGTGTCCTGAATATCAGCACCCCCATGCTTGAACCACTAGACACCACTCCTTTCCAGAGTTGGGGATAAAACCCAGGAGTCCCAACTCCTAGCCCCCAGGCTGTAAACCCTAATCCCCACTCCAGACTTGTCTTCTCTAACCACTAGACCCCACGCCCCTCCTAGATGTCATTCTCTTGCTGATGCCCTTTCACCCAAGATCCACCAGGGATTGGTGAGGATGGGCCCTTGGGAATGGAACCCAGGTGTCCTGTCCAGCCCCCCACATGGCATTACCTGTAATAGTACTTGTTGGGGAAGGCCTGGGGGTTGAGGAAGGCCCTTTCCAGTAGCATTATTTGATCATTCACCATCCGGATCTGGAGAGGACTGGGGTGGGTGGGAAGGAGAGACCAGAGTAGGATTAGGGTCCCCCTTACATCAGATGACCTGTGGGGGGGCTCCATCATCTCATCCAGCCTTGCCTACTGCTCTCCAGGCCTGTGACCTTGTCCCAACCTTTCCCTTTCTGGAGGACTGGAAGAGACCCTCCCCTCCAAGCTCCATTCCCAGAGGGGTCTCCACTAAGGACAACAGACCCCTCCTTCCCTGGGTCCAAGGATTATGTGCCCTTTGTAGATAAGGGAGACTCCCCAACCCTCACAGGTGACATGTTTGCACAAGCATGGCCATGCATGTATATGTGAACATGCTAACACGTGTGACCACTCCCTGTAGGACAGTGCCTCCAAGCTGTGCACCCGTGCAGTTGTACAGAGGCAGGCGGGCATGGACACCCACCAGTGCAATTGCACATGCAGTCAGGGACACGTCTCACCTGGGAGACTCCTCCTCCTTCAGTTTCGTTATTCGCTGGTTGAAGTCAGCAGCCACCGATTTGAACTGACCAATCGCAGCCTTCAAAGGGTCTGCAAGGCGGGCAGGACCAAGTGTAAGGGAGCAGGTCTGCAGCCCCTTCTCCCTATGGTCCCCATCAGCACCTTCCCCACACCAATCTGGGCTCTCCAGGGAAGCCAGGCTATGGGCCCCTGAAGTATTGGAGTCAGCCCTGACTGCGAGGGGAGAGCAGCCCCTTGCTCTGCTCCTTGCAGCCAGTGCCCGCAGTGCAGGAGTTAGCACTGACTGAGAGGGGAGAGCACCTCTTGCTGAGCCCCCCCATCTTGCAGCACGGCACCCGCTAGCACCATGGTGAGGAAAGCACTGACTGCGGGGAGTGCAGCTGCTACTGAGCAGAACTGCACTTGGTCATTGGAGCTGGCACTGACCCAGAGGGGAGAGCGCCCCCTACTGAACCCCCACCCTGGAGCACAGTGAGAGAGAGATTGTTGGGGGTAGTACCTAGGAGTCCCACCCGCCCGCACCAAGAGAGAGATTGTTGGGGATGGTACCTAGGAGTCGTACCCACCCACACTGAGAAAGAGATTGTTGGGGATAACACCCAGCAGTCCCACCCGCCTGCACCGAGAGAGAGGTTTTTGGAGATAACACCCAGGGGTCCGGCCTGCACTGAGAGAGAGATTGTTGGGGATAACACCTAGGAGTCCCACCCACCCACACCGAGAGAGAAATTGTTGGGGATAGCACTTAGGAGTCCCACCCACCCACACCAAGAGAGAGATTGTTGGGGATAGCACCTAGGAGTCCCACCCGCCCACACTGAGAGAGAGATTGTTGGGGATAGCATCTAGGAGTCCCACCCGCCCACACTGAGAGAGAGATTGTTGGGGATAGCACCTAGAAGTCCTGCGCGCCCACACCAAGAGAGAGATTGTTTGGGATAACACCCAGCAGTCCCACCTGCCTGCACCTAGGAGTCCCACACTGAAAGAGACATTGTTGGGGATAACACCTAGGAGTCCTGCCGCCCGCACCAAAAGAGAGATTGTTGAGGATAACACTTAGGAGTCCAGCACGCACCAAGAGAGAGATTGTTGGCAGTGAGGTTGGCCAGGAAGTCCCCCTGGGCGGCCGCACTGTACAGCTCATCCAGCTTCTCTCCATAGTCGCTCACATTAAGGGGGAGGACGAGGCTGTCGGCCAGCCGTAGCAGCACGTTGCCGACCGTCCGGGCCACGGCCTGGTGGCTGGTGAACCCTGTGGCCAAATGCGGATAAAGGGATTAGATGCATCCTAAACCTCCCCCGCAATACCCAGGCCCCCATGCCTGCCCAGGGTGAATGCCACGCCCCTTTACCTGGGTCGATGAACCTGTCAGCATAGTCAAAGGTATCGAAGGCCGTGTGGTAGGCAGGGTAAATCCGAGCAGATGTCTTGTTCTAGGGCAGGGAAGGGGCAAAGCAGCTGAAAACAAAAGGGGCACAGATCCCAAGGCCCCCCCCTTTCCCCTAGTGAGGTGAGATCCCCCAGCAAACCCTCCCCTTGACTCACCTGCCCAGCTCCTTAGCCCCACACTGGGGTCAGCACTGTGAGGGACAGTGCCCTCTACTGGGCCCCCCCATGTACTCCCTGCAATACAGTGCCCCCCAGGCACAGCACAGGGGTCAGCACTGACTGAGGGGAGAGTGCCCCCTACTGAGCAGAGGGTAGCAGCGAGATAGCCCAATTCTGCGCTCTCCCTGCCTCTTTTCCAGCGCCCAGTGAATGCCCCACGTGGGCAAGGATCTGGGATTGAGGCCATGTCTGTCAGGAGGGGGCAGCTCAGGCAGGCTCATCCCAGAACAGCAGGTGTCCTTACCCTGTCATAGGTGTAGGCGATGTCCATGGAGGTGATGCCTAGGTAATGGATGAAGGAGGCATAGTCGCTCCCGGCACCCAAGGACCCTAAGCTGTGCGGGGAATGGAGATGGGTGAGTGACTCAGGGCCAGGCAGGGGGGAGACAGTGGGAAGGGGAAACATCCCTGGGTGGAGAGCAGAGTTTGCCATCTCCTGTTCCGCTGATGTGGCCCCTGCCTACGGGGGGAGATCCCCAAGCCCCCATTCTTTGGTATGTTCTATGGCTGTTGTCATGGTTCAGAGTTGCCCAGGCTCCTGATATTCTCCCTCTCTGCCACCCCAGATCAGACCAATGGGCATGTTTAGCCCAGTATCCCCCTCGGTGGATCAGAACAGTGGGTCCATCCAGTCCAGTATCCCCCACCCCCCATCTGCTACTCCCCCAACAATTAAGCTTTCTCTTCAATCTGAGCCACAGAAGGGGGTCGGGAGGAGAAGATCTTGGCCCCTTTCTGGTCCCTCCCACTCCCTATCATCCACCCTTGGAGTGTGGGGGCCTGGGTGGTGGTTCCCACTGACTTGGGCTCTCACTTGGGGATGACGCCGTAGCTGGGGCTGATGCGGTTGAAGTGGTTTCTCCAGTTGTCATAGACGGACATGGAGGAACTGGCCGGGGTCTGGACCTGGAATAGGTTCACATGAGTCAGACTCCCCTGCAGTAGGAGAGGCGACGAACACACACACCTCTCCCACCACAGATCCACCCTGGTACCTGCTTGGCAGCTGCAAAGATGACACTCTGGGCAGGCGGTGTCCCCTGGGCTCTCAGGGTGGCGTTGGCTGTGGAAAGCACAGGTGAGGCAATGTTAGGGGCTGTGCCGGATCGTACAGGGAGACCCGCCACGCCCTGGGGCTCTGCGGCACCAACTGGCCCGCAGCACAGCCAGACCGGCATCACCTGCACTCTCTGCCACCTGCTTATGTGGCACATGCTTTCCCTTCCATGGCTGTTCAGTCGCACCCTCTGGCACGTGTGCTCTCGCACCACCATTCAGCTGCGCCTCCTCAGACACGTATTCAGTTGCATGCAGGCTCTCGCACTTGTGCCCGTCTGATTGGACATGCACTCGCATGCTGCACGCTCCCTTTCACCCCTTCCTCCCCAAAACACCCCAGCCCGCCTGGGCCCGGTGTCGCAGCCCTTCTACACAACGCAGAGAAGGGGATGGTGCAGCAAGCACGGAGGAGGGAAGGCAGGACAGACGGACGCTCACCGAAGACAGAGATGTCCACGTTGATGTAGGCCACGCTCCGCTCCCGCAGTGTGCTGTAGAATTCCTGGGCAAGGGAGAGACCCAGCAGTTAGTGCAATGGGATCGGGTGAGCTGCGTGGGCCCATGGGTCTGCTCTGGGCTCGCTGGGCCCATGAGTCTGGTGCAGGGAGTGACAGGCTCATTGTAACATCCTGATCCGCTACAGTACATTCAGCACATACCTGGGTGCAGGTCTGCTTGGATGCAACAGAGGGCAGCAGCCACATCCACCCTCCCTCCCATTTTATCCCCTCCAAAGGGGAGCCGCTGTTAATCCCCCTCCCCTCTCTCTCTTGGGTTTTTACCTCCGTGTACTCGGTGGAGCCGATCAGACCAAACTCCTCAGCCCCCCAGCTGCCAAAGATAATGGACCTTCTGGGGCGCCACTTCCCTGTGGAGAAACACACAGCCTGGAGATTCAGACGTCGTGGTTAGAGCAGGGCAGTTCTGGGAGTCAGGACTCCTGGGTTCTGCCACTGATGTGCTGGCTGACCTCAAAGGCAAGTCCACTCTGTGCCTCAGTTTCCCTAGCTGTGCACTGGGGATAGTTGCACTCCTGTGCGCCCCCCCAAGCCCTCATACCTTCTTTCAGCATCTTGCCCAGCACGCGGGTGATCTCCAGCATGACAGCCGTCCCACTGCTCGGGTCGATGGCTCCGTGCACCCAGCTGTCTCGGTGGTTGCCGTACAAGACATACCTGTCTGGGGGGGGCGAGGAGAGAGACGGAGCCCTGCTGCTGATTGGGATGTTGCGGGGAGTGCACGGGGGTGGGGAGGGCTGCTCAGGATGGAGTGTGGTGGGGGGAACTTGCCAGCTGTGAGCCCAGATGATAAAGGAGCAGTGTTGGAGAGGGGTGGGGGTCACTGGGGAGCATTCTTGAGCATGGGGGGAAGAGGAGACCACTGAGGAGTGCTCCAGGGCATGGAGAGGGGAAGGGAATGAGAGGTTTGGGGGAATGGGCATGGAGAGAGGTGTATCCCAGTATGGTGAATGGGGCAGGGTGGGGGACACTCCAGGTTTGTGGGGTGGGGGAGAGGGGGTTGGGGTGGTGGGAGTGGTGGTAGGTGTGGGGGTGCTTGGTGGTTGTTCGGGGGGGGCACACTCACCAGGTTCCTCACTGCCCCGGATGAACCCCATCACGTTGGAGGAATTCTTGATGACTCGCTGGTTGTAGACGTTGACCTGGACATCGCTGTGGGGAGAGCGGGAGGAGCTGGGGTTAGCCTAGTGGGGGTTGGGGTGTGTGTGTCAGGGTCAATGCAGTGGGAGATTGACATGATGGGGGCTGGAGCGGGGAACAGGGGATGGGGGAATTGGGGCCAGCATGGGAGGAGTCTAGGGGAGGTTGCGGGGTCTGGGTCATTGCAATGGGGATCAGGGAGGGGAAAGTGGTAACAATGCAGTGGGGTCCGGGGGGAGTTGGTGCAGTTGGGTGGGTCTGGAGATGGGAGCTGGTGCAGGAGGAAATTGGGGTCAGTGCCAGGGGAGTGGAGAAGAGGGGATTTGGGGTCAGCTAGGGTCTTGATGTGGTGTCTTGAAACCTGTTCAGATTGTGATCACTTTAAATTCACAGGGATTTTTCTGGTCCTGCTTGCAGGCAGGGGGCTCAGAGGCAGTGAAGCGTGGATCTGGGCCTTGCAGCAGTCAGTCTGCAGAAAGCCAGCCTGGAGTAAGGTGAGTGAGCTGAGCCTCTGGGCTTTGTCTCTCTCTGTGTTTGGGTTCTTGTTCTGACTCCTGAGATCAAAAGCAGTGTTGCCTCCCAGCAAGAAGACTGTATGGTTTGATCTAACTACTCTGTGTCTGCTGGGAACACACCACTAGGGAATGCAGGGTCTGAGGGCCTGGGTTAACACAGTGAGCACTGAGAAGGAGGGGGAAGTCGAAATTCCCAGGTGACTTTTGGTGGGAGCTGGGGCGGGGTGGGATGCAATCCTGGACCACATGTATACATCCATACCTGGTGTTGGGAAACAGCCCCCCTGTGCGGAATCCTGGTCCCACAGGATAGGAGCAGCCCAGAGAGCCCTGCCAGGACGCAGGGGCCACAGGGCCAGACAGGTTACTAGAAGACATAGAGCCAGAGATATATGGGGTTATTAGAGTCTCTGCTCCCCACAAACCACTTTTGCTGCCCCCGCAAAACCACCAAGCCTCCTCTGTCAGTCTCCTCAGCAGCTCTGCCCTGGCCACGAAGGCTGCATTCCCACTCCTGATAATAACCTTCCTTTGTTTACTCTGCAGCATCTTTTCCCTAGGACACTCCAAGTGCTTTACACCCCTGAACAGTTCAAACACTGGGGACCCCCACACTACCCAGGAGGTGCACGGTGGGTGTCTTTATTTTATAGATGGAGAAATCGAGGCACAAGGTGGAGAAGTGTGTCATTCAAGGGCATGCAGGGAATCAGACCTGGGAAAAGAACCCAGGAAACCTGACTCCCAGCCCCCTCTCCTCCAACCCACTGGGCCCTATGCCCCTCCCAGATCTGGGGACAGACCCAGGAGTCCTTACTCCCAGCCTGCCCTCCACCACAGTCTAACCCTGGCTCTCAGGTCTGCTGTTCTGACCACTAGACCCCACTCCCCTCCCAGAGCTGGAAAAAGAACCCAGAGTGCTGACTTCCAGCTCCTCCTGCTCTACCCATTGAACCTCACCCCCTTCATATATACATTACACCATAAACCTGTGCTATTAGGCTGTTCAATCCACTTCTCATAAAATCTACATGGCCCTCTATGGAGGGGCCATGGCATATACAATACAGCAGGTGTACAATGGTGTAGTCAGGACTTAGTCAGGACTGTGAGAGAATGAAGCATTTCCCGTTGCCTTGGGGGTTATTTATTATCTTATTGTGGTAGTGCCCAGAAGCACCATGTATACAGGGATTCCTCCCCACTACTGAGATGCCGCCGCTTCTGGGTTACGGCGCGGGGGCCATTTATACAGGGATCTCTTGCCTGGGGCTGAGATGCAGCCGCCTCTGGGTTGGGGTGCTTGCCCCAAATTGCTGACGATCAAAGTAATTCAGTTCAGGTGAATTTCCTGACCTCAGTGGTGCATCAATGCCAGAATCAGAAGCAGAGGGGCAGTGGTCTGGCTGCATTTAATTTTGTTGCACTCTTTCCCTGCACTTAATGACTGTGTTTTTAACAAAGGGACTTGGGGCCTGAGTTGTCGCCACCTAGTGGCTAAAGCTGATGGTGCACATGTGTATTCCCCTTTCAAACTATTCCATGATTAGTAATATCCCCTAGCTCTTATCTAGTGCTTTTCAGTCAATGCCATTATCTCCATTCTAGAGATGGGGAAACTGAAGCACAAAGAGGGGGAAGTGCCTTGTCCAAGGTCACTCAGAAGGCTGGTGGCTGAGCTGGGAACAGAACCCAAGGGTCCTGAGTACCAATCCATGCACCAGCCAGCAGCCATTCTCACCTGCTATGTCCTGCTACAGGACAACGCCAGGGCCAGGGGAGATGATTGTGAGTCTAATGGGTAGTGGGCACTGAAATGCATTAAGGGGGTGGATTCAGCCAGATTTCACAGCTTCTTTGCCCCAACTCCACTGAATTGGTCACCCACCAGATTAGTGTCTGGGCGTCTTCAAAGCCAATTGGCTGAGTTGGGATTGGCGGGATCCCCTGGATCTCTGACTCCTTGATTCTGTAGGTGAATTCTACAAGAGAAAGGCAGGTGAATCAGAAGGAGGCTTATTATCCCCCTTCCCCCAGTGCCCTGTTTGGGATGGTGGGGGGTCATTTGCTGCAAAGATGGTGGGCAGTCCAGACTTGGATCTGATGGGGTGCAGGGGACATACCCCAGATGGAGGTATGTCACAAGGAGGACCAGAGGGTCTGCGGAGTCAGGACTCCTGGGTTCTATCCCAGCTCTGGGAGAGGAATGGAGTCTAGTGGTTAGAGCAGCGGGGGCTGGGAGTCAGGACTTCTGGGTTCTATTCCTGGCTCTGGAAGGGGCGTGGTGTCTTGTGATTAGAGCCGTAGAACTAGGAGACAAGACTTTTGGGTTCTGTGCAGATGGTGGCGGAAGGAGAGGTGAATTGGGTGGAGGAGGCCAGATGGGCTCCTATAGTGCAGGGAATAGGGGGCACTCCAGGGCAGCAATTCCCCCATGGGTTTGGTTAATCTGCAGAACGTCCTGCTACAGGATATAGCTGGGGGCAGAGGATGGAGTGTCATCTGGATGAACAAGAGCAGGGGTGGGGGGATGAATTCAAGGAGGCTTTTGGCCTCATCCGCAGGGGGTTGTGACAGACTCCCCTCCTCTTCATGGGAGGGAACAGCAAGAAGCATTGTGGGTCAAAGCCAGTCCCGCCCTGCCCTGCCATGTTACCTTTGGCAGGATAGTAGGGCGTAAGCAGGTCCCCGAAGTACCCATTGTAAGAGCCCCGCTCCACACCGGAGGGGGGCAAGTACCAGGAGTTGGGGTAGGTCTCCTCCTCGGATGCCCGCCCATCATTGATGTCTGCAGGGTCTGTATACACCACCACGCCAGCTACACCAAACTCTGCCCCGTTCACTGCCTAGAGGGTTAGGGTCAGTCAGATTATCCACTCCACCATCACCACCATTGCCAGGGGGAACGGGAATGGCAGCTGGAATGTCCCCCACACACACTGTGGCCCAGACTGGAGTATGTGTGGTGAGCTGTTCTCTTATTCCTGCCTCAGTTCCCCCTCTTCTAGTTGGACTTCCCCTGCCCCCACCCCCTTGAGGGGCAGCAATGGCATTCCGTGACTCTTCCATCCAGCCCCCCATCTTGAGGTGGGCCACTCTTCTGGCATCCCCCACCCCTGGATCTGTGCAGTGCCCCATCTGGGGCTGATCAGGCTTTGGGGGGACAGGCCTTGGGCAGAAAGTGCTGGAGCTGATGGAACTGGGGGAGTGGGAACAGGGGTGATTGGACTTGGGGGGAAGGGGCCTTGGGTCAGATATTGGGGGGAAAGGGATTGGAGGAATGGGGAGGGGATGATGGGATGGAGAGCAGGGAGAGAGGTGATGGGATGGAAAACTGGGGGACAAAGGATGGGGGGGATAAGGATGGGGGGGCAGAGAGGGAGCAACTGGATGAGGGGGAAGGGAGCCCAAAGGCCCCCTCTTCAGTGCCACATGAGGGGGCAGCCTGGTGTCCGTGGCCAGTAGGCCCTGAGTTCCCCTCACCTTGGCGGCACGGTCAGCCCCCCCATAGCGGGTGATGGCGATGGTGCCATTCAGGTTGATGCCCATGTTGACCAGCTCCTGGTAATCACTGCGCTTGCCCTGGTTGGCATAGACCAGCCTCCCCTGAGGGGAGAAGAGAGGAGTCAGCCCCAGGGCGCTGCGGGAGAGAGGATGGGGGGGGGGCAAGATAAAGTTGTCATGGGGTCAGGGTCCACTTGGGTCTTTGATGTGAGAGCAGCCATTTGTTTCCATGGGTACATGCCTGTCACTTTGGTGATGGGGGCTGAGGGGAGGCTGTTTGTCTCCAGGAATACGTGGCTGTTGGCACAGCAGTGTGTTAGGGGTGTTTATCCCTCAGGATATGTGGCTGTTGGCATGATGACATGTGGGGGTGGCTGTTTATCTCTGGGGGTACGTGGCTGTTGGCAGGATGATATGTGGCGCTCGCTGTTTGTCTCAGGATACGTGGCTGTCTCGTGGTGACATTTGGGGTGACTGTCTCTTTGGACACATGGCTGTTGGCAAGGCAACCTGTCTGGGTGGCTGTTTGTCTGGAGAGGTGTCTGTTGGCAGGAATACGTGTGGTGCTCGCTGTTTATCTCTGGGATTGTGTGGCTGTCGGCAGGGCAATATGTCTGCCTGGCTCTGTGGTCATGTGGTCATCAGCATGGGGATGTGGGGGGCAGCTTGGAATACACGGCTGTTGCTACCACAGCCTGAGGGCAGTCATTCAGGATACCCCACCTGTTGGAGTGACAACCCATGTAGTGCTCGCTGTTTGTCTCTGGGGATACGTGGCTGTCTTGTGGTGACATTTGGGGTGACTATCTCCATGGACACGTGGCTGTTGGCAAGGCGACCTGTCTGGGTGGCTGTTTATATCTGGAGAGATGTGGCATGACAACCTGTGTGGCTGGCTGGGGATAAGTGGCTGTTGGCTTGGTGACAGCTGTTTGTGGCTATATGAGGACCTGGGCTGGGCAGGGCAGGGAATTGACTGTCTCCATAGATACGTAGTGGTTGGCATGTCACCCTAGGGACAGAGATCTCCTAGCAGCCTTGATGGGCTCATAAAAGAAGGGACATGGTCCTGATTGGGAGAGGAGATAAGATAACTCGCTGACAGCCCCTGGGTGCAGTGGGAGGGTCTGAGCTGAGGCCATGAGGAGGTCTCGAGGGGTTATACCAGCCCTGCTCCATACCCTGGGGTTCCCAGGGGGGGCGTAGGCAGCATAGGGCTGAACCACATCTGCGTGGGCCTGGTCCGCTGTCACTTTCTTCTCGCTGCGCCGGGTTGAGAAGATCTGGTTGCTGTTCTCCACTGGGGGTGGAGGCAGATCTCGTCAGTGTGGGGTGCCTGCTGTGGGACATCCCGTTCTGACCTTTGCCCCCATCTGCCTCATCTCTTCCTGCCCCTCTCTGCCCTTGTCTGTCCCCAGTCCTGTCCCTCCAGCTCCCTGTCCTCCGCTGCCTTAATTCCCCCCCCCCCCCGGCCTCCTGGCCTGTCCCCTGCCCCATTCTCCCTCTTAGACCTGCCCCAGTCCCTGCTGCCTGTCCCTTCTCTAGCCCCAGTTGCCTCAGGGCCTGTCTAGCACCCCACAAGCCCCTGTGCCCAGCTGCCCCAGTGTCCCCCTCACCCCTGCACTCATTTGCCCTGTCTCCCAGTTTCTCCTGCCCTCCTTCCACCACTCCAGCCCTCCCTCCAGTACCCTGATCCCACCACTACAGCCCTGTGCCCTGCACACACACACCCAGCCCTCACTTGCCCACACACACCCACGGCCACGCTGTTGGGTCTCTGTGGGTCAGGGAAGGACAGGAATGCGCCGTACACGTCCTCACTGGTGCTGTCCAGACCAATCTGCAGGTCCTGCCAGCGGCTCAGCAGCAGCTTCACAAGCTCCTCATCCCCCTTAGTTGTAGCCATGTGGGGCTGGGAGGCCAGGGTCCTGGTGAAGGGTACAGGGGAGTGCCTGAGATCACAGCTCCCTCAGGACTGCAGGTTCTGGTGGGGGATAGAACCCAGGAGTCCTGGCTCCAAGCTCCTCCCTCCACCCCCACTGTAACCACTAAACACCACTCCTCTCCCAGAACTGGGGCTACAAGCTAGGGATACAGGGCCTCTCCCTCGATGGGGCACTGGTTCCAATCTGGCCACAGGTTGAGAGGAGGCTAGCTGGCCCAAGGAGGGACTAAACTGTATGGGACAATCCTGTCCTATCCCCAGGGGATGGGGTGGGGCAGGGGATAGATTATAGGGGATGATCCCATCCCCCTGGGTGGGAATAGGCTGTAAGGGATGATCCTGCCTTGCAGCCCAGGAGTCCTGGATCTCCTGAATATGGGTGAATTCAATGGGGCTTTTCCATCGCTCCTCCCCTCCTTACTTCAGATTCTCCCGGATCTTCCCGCTTTCCACCTGATCCATGAAGCTCTGCAGCAGGGATTCATTCAGATCCCGGCCCACGGTCTGCACCCAGTTAGGCATCCCCTGGCTGGGTGCCCCCTGGCCATTCCCCACTTTGGGGATGGCGAAGTGGCCCAACAGAATTCCGACCGTCAGCAGCAGGGCCCCCACAATCACGGCCCCTAGGATCTTCAGCCAGCTCATCCCACAGCCTGCCATGGGCTCCAGCCTCTTCCTGGGAGTGAGGTGTGTGTGGTGGGCCCTTTATAGCAGATGGGGCCCCACACCCTCTGGATCAACCCATGCCTCTGATACTGTCACCAGGGCTCATGGGGTTACTCATTAGCTCCCAGATCCAGCCTGGCAGCCTTATCTCCCTCCCCACACAATACTCCTAATTCATGGCACTGAGGGATGCCCTTTGGACACCAGGGACTGGCCCATAAAGCCGGTGTTCCATAAATGGGAATCAGGAAACAGATGGAAAGGCGGTTGGTTCCATTCCCCACCCCCATTAGAAAGGGCATTGGTGGGTTGAGAGCTTCCCAAGGGGAGACAGGACTCCTGGGTTCTATACTCAGCTCTGAGAAGGGCGTGCAGTCTTGTGGGTTCAAGTTGGGGGTGTGTGCTGGGAGTCAGGACTCTGGGTCATACATGTGGTCCTGGGGAAGAAGTGGAGTATTTTGGCTAGAGCAGGGAGTTGGGGCTGGACTCCTGAGTTCGATCCCTGGCTCTGGGAAGGGAGACATTTGATAGTTAGAGCAGGGAGACTGGCAGATAGATAGCTCTCCTCTTTCAGACGGGCAAATGGAACCCAGGCATCCTGGCTCCCAGCCTCCCACCCTAACCCACTTGACTCCATGCCCCTCCCAGAGCTGGGGACAGAACCTGCATCTCAACACTAGTTGAGGGAATCTCTCTATAAGCATCCCCGTGTCCCACCCTGGAGACGGCTTCATCTCGGCGCCGGGTGACTCTTCCCCGTGTGCCGGCCCAGCTCCGTGGGCTAAAATCAAACACCCGTTGGCCTTCGGAGTTTATTCCTTTAACGTTGGTGCCTGTAATTTTAATTAAAAGGGGTCGGGTCATGCTAGTGGCTCGGTCCAGGAGCCTGTATACAGTGGGATGGGGAGGTGGGGGTGGATCAGATCACAGTCAACAAGGTAAATGCAAGTTTATGCAGGTGGGGCTGGTGGGGAGAGCAGCAAGGTGGGGTGCAGCCATAGGGGTCAGCCCAGGATTGATGCTGCTGGCCCCACATGGATTTGTGGGATTCCCTCCTACTTTCCTTTATCTGTGTCCCCCTCCCTTTCTATCTGGGTCTGCCTGTCAGTCCCCATCCCATTCCCCCACCATCTCTGGCTCTGTCTGTCCATCTCCTACCCCATCCCTCTGGGTCTCTGTCTCTATCTGTTTCCTCTCATTTCTCTGGGCTGTCTGTCTGTCCTCTCCCCACAGATCTCTCTGGGTCAACGTGTCCCCCCGCCCCCCCGTTCTGTCTGTCTCCCAGGCAGTCTGTAGCAAACCCAGACTACAGTTCCCTATGCTCAGTGGGGTGCTCCTGATCCCCTGGGCTCCTTGCCGTGGTGAGGGGTAGACAGTGAAGTGGTAGAGGGCAGCAGGGGGTAGACAATGAAGTGGCTGTGGGGTGGGGGTCTCATCTGCCTATGGGCCCCCTTACAGCAGTGTGGAGTCCATAACCACATCCCCACACTCCTGCTCCCTTTGCAACACCTTCTCGCCCTTGGCCCGGGGCAGGGACCCCCCTCTGTGCTGGGGCTGGTGCAGCAGGGGCTGGTGCAGCTGGGGCTGCTCTTTGCCCGGGCTCTGGAAGTCCCAGTAGTAGTGGATCCGGCGCTGGTGCTCCTTGGCTTGGCCCATCTCGCTCCTGTCCTGATAGCCCCCTCCACTCGCCTTCGCCGGCTCCTTCTCCAGGTGTTGGTGCTGCCTCAGCAGGCTGTCCAGGATCCTCTGAGCTGACTGGTAATCCAGAGACACCCCTGGCTCCTTCTCCCCAAGGCCCTGGCTCCAGGCCTCATCCCCATCAGAGCTGTCGGTGCTGCTGAGCTCCGGCACTGGCACTAGTTCCAGCTGCCCACCGAGCAGCAGGCCCTGCGGGGATGGAGGGCGCAGGGCATCAGTGGGCGGGAGGGTGGGCCCGGAGGGAGCCACCAGCGCCTCCTGCCTCAGGTAGAGGAAGTGCGGCATGGGGAGAGTGTGGATCTGGGCCCCTTCCTCCGCACTGCACTCACTCTCTGTTGAGTTGACGTGCTCCAGCAGCTCCCCAGGCCGCTGCTGCTTCCACGGCATGAAGGCCGTGGTTCTCCTGTGGCTTTCCAGCTGCCCCAGGGGTGGGAGGCTGTGGTAGTTGGGCGCCGGAGTCCTGTCTCCATTGGGCGTGGCTGTGTCCGACTCGGAGCTGCAGCCCGGCTTGTTGGCCTCTGTGGCCGAGTCAGACTGGCTGGGGGTGGTGGTGGTGGTGTGGGCGTCGGAGGCACTGTCCATGAAGGCGGGAGGGGGCGCCACATCAGAGATGTGCATGGAGTAGAGGCTGTCGGCGGAATTGGCCTTCTCCATGTGACGGTGCTTCCCCGCTGATTCTGACAGCAGCGCCGAGATCTGCGGGGACAGGTGAGGGGATGTCACACCAGCCTAGCGCGGCCGTGCCCAGCGCAATGAGACAGAGGGGCCAGTGGTGGTTTAAAGCCCGATATCTCCTTAACTGCGAGTGCTGTATCTGAATGCTTTGTACCCTCAGCTTTTCAGTGGTGTCAGGCATTTATTTCGAGCTCTACGGTTGCTGAGCCCTTGGATTTTTCAATCCCGTCAGTCTGATTACCCTCTGGAACTCTGGTGTGAGTTTAGCAGCCTCAAAAACTGCTAAAGCTTGCAGCCGTCGCTGTTTAAGGTGCAGTATCTCCTCAAGTCTTCAAGCTAATAACGCAAGACTTGCCCTGATGGAAAGCTGGGATTTTGTGTAAGCCTGAGGATTGTCAAGCTATTGGCTCCCCCAGCCACATCATTCTGATTACCTTTGAGCTTGTTTCCCTGAGGCCACAGAAGTTTGAAAGGGTCGCAAAGTGCTAGGGCTGGTGGCAGACTGAGTTTCCATATCTCTGACACCGTGGGGGTTAGACCTGGTCTCTCTGTGCCATTAGAAAGCTGAGTCCCAGCTTTCCAGAGATACACGGCACTAATTCCTCACCTCTTGGGCTTTAAAAATACATGGCTGCCACTGGCTCCGGAATCTAGCGACATTTCCTTGGTACTGGATTTTTGACTCCACAGCTGGAAGCATTTCCCACTCCTTCCCAGCACCACCTCTGCCTGCCCCCTCCCCATAGCGCACATTTCACCCTCTCCACCAGGAACACGCCCCGTGCTCCCCCAGTCTGTGCTCTCCAGGCCGCCCACCACCCCTGAGCTCACATTGAGTCTCTCCAGCGTGCAGATGGTGTTCTGGGCACTAATAAGCCTCTCGAGCAGCTCAGTAATGCGCTGGTTCAGGGTTTGTCTCTCAGCTGCCATACTCTGAGCCTGCGGGGAGAGGGGGACAGCAAAGGGCTCAGGACCACAGGCGCCAACTCCGTGGGTGCTCCGGGGCTGGAGCTAATTAGTGGGTGCTCTGCACCCACCGGGAGCCAAGCTCCCCGCCCGACCTCACCTCCTTCTCCGCCTTGTCCCCACTCCTCCGCCTACCTCCCAGTGCTTGCCGCCACCAGACAGCAGTTTGGTGGGGTAGCAAGCTCCGGGAGGGAGGGGGGAATAGGGGCAGAGTTGGGGCAGGGACTTTGGGGAAGGGGTTGGAATGGGGGCAGGGCAGGGGCAGGAGGGACCGGGGGCAGAGGGAGGTTGAGCACCCACCGGCATGAGTAGAAGTCGGCGCCTATGCTTAGGACAGCAAGACGAGAGGGTCAGGGGAAGAATGGCCTATTGCTTGAGGGAGGCTGGGAGTTGGGATGCCTGGGCCCCCAGTGCTGAGATGCAGCCACCTCTGGGGTCGGGCATGGGGGTGGTTTAACATCTGCACAACAATGTTGGACAGCATTTGAAGATAGGACATGTAGGATGATCCCGTGTCTGATTAAAACTGCCAGGCAGGGAGCAATTTTTAAGGCCATGAAATGGTTTGGGATTTGGCTGGGATACCCGGGTTAATATCCAAACCTCTGTGCAAATTGTCAGGGCAGCTGTATACCCCAATGGGGGGTGGAGAAGGGAAGAGAGACTTGGCCTCATGTCTCATCAGAACTATGGGAGAGATTGTGGGGTGGAAAAATTGGACCCCAAGTCCCTCGGGAGTGTAGCTACACATTGCACTTAATGTATGGATTAGAGGCTCGGATACCGTGGTGATGGGCCCAGTATAAGAGCCTGCATTGAATGAGGTAGTGGGTTGTTCCCTGTCTGGGCAGCTGAGTGTCCAGGGTACATGGATCTGACCATGGGGTTGCTCCCTTTCAATGGGGGGGGGGTCTGTAAGCCCAAATCTGGGGCTACTCCCCGCCAGCAATGAAGCTGCCCTTACAATGAGGTGAAGTTTCTCCTCCAGCAGCTGGTTGGTGCGTTGGGTGTTGGAATAGTCCTCCTGCAGCCTGGGGGGAAACAGACAAGAGATTGAGACTGTCTTGAAAACCTCCCTACAGATGCAGGGATCTTTTACCTGGTGCTGAGATGGGGCGTGAGGGCTGTTCATACAGGGATCCCTCGTCCAGTGCTAAGATGCAGCCGCCTCTGGGGGGGAGGGCATGGGAGCTGTTTATATAATGATCTCTTGCCCAGCACTGAGATGCAGCCTGCTTTGGGTGGCACTGTGCTGGGGTTTTTGGGTCAGTGCTGATTGTGAGGGGAAAGCACCCCCTACTGAGTCCACTCTCCACCCTCTGCAGGACTGTGGATTTTCTTTGGAGGTTTCCCATCCAAGTACTAATGAGACATAATTCTGCTTAGCTTGCGAGATCAATCTCGGGACCCAATTTTGCTGAGTGCCCAACAGAGGAGCACACAGACTAAGAACCCATGTGACTCAGTGTGTGATTGGTGGAGGCAGTGGGATACATTCCCAATCTCTACCGTCTCTCAATATAGACATAATTATTGTTAATGGGGGCTGGTCTCTTACAGGCTTCTGTGTTGCTGGCAGTGCAGTGGATGCCAAGGGGAGCCATGCCACATGAGTGGGACTGTGCCCAGAAGGGCCTAGGGAGACAAGAAACTTGAACCTCAGGGAGAAGAGAGGGAGGGCCTCAGAGCTGTGCAATGGCAGGAGGTGCTACTGGAAAGCCAGATCCACCAATCAGAGCTCTTTGTCTCTTTGTACTTGCAGCGGGGAGTCCCACAGGTTAGTTGTGCATGTGGGGGAGTGCCCTGTCTCCAAGGAAGTAGGGTTGTGAGAATAGACTTAGATGCCTCCAAGAGGGCTGGGGCTATAACAGACTCAACTGCCAAGCGAGTGAACCGGAGAGCAGGCTCCGCCCCCAAGGGGAGAAGGGCTATACTAGACTCTGCCTCCTGGTGGGTGTGGCTATGACAGCAGACTCAACCCACAAGGGGGTAGGGCTGTAATAGACTCCACCTCCTGGGGGAGTGGCTGTGAGGAGGCCCCAACCTGCCCCCAAAGGCCAGGCTTCTGGATCCCTCACCTGCTGAACTTCTCCTTCAGCAACTCCAGCTCTTCCCAGGTCTGCTGCAGATCCTGTTGCCCAGCAGGGCCAGACTTGGCCCCTGCACCTGCTCCTTCCGCCTGCTCCACGCCATGGTCTCTGGGCAACCTGGGGTCACAGAGAGCACTGGCAGTGGGGAATCTGAGCCCGAGAGGTCTTGTCATGCCAGAGCCCTGGATCCGGTTGGAGTGACTGGAGCTAGGGCCAGAATCCATTTGGGCCAGAGCTGCTGGCCTGGCTCCCCTGTTGGATCTTTGAGCTGCATGCCCCACTCTGCCCATAGACCAGGGGCCTAGCTGCCTACAGCCCTCCATCGGCACTCCCCCTGCAGAGCCACTCCGAGGCTGCTGGGGGCTCTTAGAGCACACCCCATCCCCATGTATTCAAGTGCAGTCCCCTTCACACCTCTGGGGCCCAGAATCTCTGGGGCATTAAGGCCCCTTTGTACACTGTGGGGTGGAGACTGCCCCCTGGGATCCCCCTCCCCACACCCCTCCACCCCCCCCCCCCGTAGCTGGGGAGGAGCTGGCATAGGGGCCCTGCACTGGTCCTGTTTCCAGCAGAGGGGTTGTAGTCTGAGTGCTCTGTGCTCTTGACTGTTCTCTGCCCCCTGGAGGCTGTGGGAGGTGGATCAGGGATGTGGTCAGAGTGCACTGCGCTGTGCCTGTTCTCTGTGCCCCGGGGCCATGGGAGAGGTATCAGGGATGCGGCTGGAGCGTGCTGCGCTCTGGCTGTTCTCTGCCCCACCCCCCGGGGCCGTGGGAGGCGGATCAGGGATGCGGCTGGAGCGTGTTGTGCTCTGGCCGTTCTCTGCCGCTGCTCACACTGTGCTCTAGCTGTAAGTCAGACGTTGAGCAACACTGAAATTGTCCTGACACTAAGGTATGGGTATAAAGGAGGCTTCAAGCTGCCTTCAGTCTTTCCAGGACAGGGACAGGGACGGGGATATGTAAGAACTGGGCATAGAATCAGAAGTGTAGGGCTGGAAGGGACCTCGAGAGAGATCTAGTCCAGTGCCCTGCACTGAGGCAGGGCCAAGTAAACACAGAGCATCCCTGACAGATGTTTGTCCAACCCGTTCTCAAAACTCTCCAATCATGGCGATTCGTCCATCTCCCTAGGTAACCTGTTCCCATGTTAACTGTTCTCAGGGTTAGAATGTTTGTCCTAACCTCTAATGTAAATCTCCCTTGCTGGGAGTGGCGCTGGTTCCTTTGTGTGCTGCAGAACAACTAATCTCTGGCTTCACTGTACTAGCCATTAACACACTGAAGGCTCTTATCAGGTCCGCCCTCAGCCTTCTCTTCCCTAGACTGAATGTGCCCAACGGGTCAGGCTTTCTAAACCTCGGTTCGTTTTCGTTGCTCTCCTCCGGACTCTCTCAAGTTTGTCCAACTCTTTCCTACAGTGCAGGGCCCAGACTGGACACAACACCCCAGCTGAGCCCTCGCCCTTGCTGAGCAGAGCGGGACAGTGACCTCCTGTCTCTTAAACGCAGCTTAAATGGAACATGCATCATGACTGGAGGCGCCAAGGTATGTGGTATGTGTTCAATACTCACTTAGCTGGCTCCGTATCGGCTGCCTGTGGCTGCAGCTCCTGGATAGACAGACGGAGACAGACTTCAGCAACAACCTGAGTCTTTGTAAAACACCACCAACGCCCAGCACAAGATCTCAGAGTGGGTGAGCCTACATAACCCCCTTGAACACAGAGGGAAACTGAGGCACACAGCAGGAAAGGGACTTATCCCCAAGGTCGTACAGAGAGTTTGGAATAGAACCCAGGTGTCCTGACTCCCAGTCCCCGCTCTAACCCACTAGACCCCGCTCCCATGCCAGAGCGGGGACTGGGAGTCAGGACATCTGGGTTCTATTCCAAACTCTCTGTACGACCTTGGGGATCATCTGCTCCCGGGGAGGAGATGACAGGCTGCGGAGTGAATTGTATCTGGCCCTTTGTCTGGACAACCGTGCTGATGGACCTGGTTCTGGGAGGGTTGGGGCTGCAATTGGCTGGGTGATTGAAGGGGAGGGTCGGGAGGAGATGGGTGGCACAGGATCTGGGTGTTTCTGGGGTAGGAGGTGGGATTGGGGCTGCAGGTGAGTGCAGGGACTGTGGGGATGGGATGGGGTTTTGGGAGGTTGGGGCTGCAGGATGACCCTGGGGGGGCTTGGGGGGAATCTGTTTGGGGCTGCAGAGTGTAGGTAATTCTGGTGGGGGGCGGAGGGGATAACTTGTTGGTGCTGCAGGGTCCAGGTGACCTGAAGGAGATCGGGGCGGGGGGGGTAGGAAACTGTTGGGGCTGCAGGGCCCGGGGGTTGGGGGAGGGGACCTGTTGGGGCTGTAGGGCCCGAGTGACCCAGGAGGGGTCGAGCGGGGGGATCCGTTGGGGCTGCAGGGCCCGGGTGACTTGGGGGGATGGGGGAAGGTCAGGAAGGGATTTGGGTGGGGCCGTAGTGCTGGAGGGACTAGTACCACCTACCTTGCAGTGGGCCCTGCCTTGTTGTGTTGTCCCTTCAGGCTGCTCCTTGCCCCAGGGCTCCTTCGGGGGGCTGGCCCGCTCCTTCTCCACCTTCCTGGGGGCAGGAGGCTGCTCGTGACCCGCGGTCTCCTCCCCATGGCCCGGCCTGCCTTCCCCGGGCCTCCTCTGCTCCTCGCCGCCCTGCCTGGTCTGTGGGTCCATGCCCAGTTCCAGGCTGCTGACATTGTCCATGTGCCTGGAGGGAGCTGGGTTGGTGTGATCCCCCCGGGGGCCCCTCCTCCTGCCATAGGGGCCCCTCTCCTGCTGGCACTGGCCCTCCCGGCTCTCAGCCAGGGACCCCTGGGAGCTGCCTTTGCTGCCGGAGCTCTTGGACTCAGAGCTGTCGGTGCCGGAGCCCCTGCCGGCACTGGCAGCCTCTGGTGGCTTCCAGCCCATGGAGCTGAGGCTGGAGGGGCTCATGACTTGTCTGGTGATCTCGTTGAGGAACTCAGAGAACCTCAGCTTCTCCTCTACTAGTTTCATCTGGTCCATGCTGTGGTGCTTCTTGGTGATCCCCAGCTCCGGCAGCAGCTCCAGCTCCTCCTCAGCCCTGGGGGGCGGTGGGACCTGGGTCTCCCTCTCGCCTGCACGCACAGGGAAGGTCTCAATGGACTTGGCCTTGCGCAGCCCGTCGCCCTTGGCAACAGCCCCGTTCTTGAGGATGCCTTTGCTGGGTGCCGGGGCTCCTGCCCGTTTGTGCAGCCGTGGGGCCAAGATCTCAGCCTGCTCATTGAAGACCAAGCTCCTCTCCAGGCTGCTGGCTTTGTAGAGCCGGCTCTCCCCGCTGCCCTGGGCAGGAGGTGGGGACTGGGCCTCCTGGGGACCCAGCTGCCGAGACAGCCGGTCCACGCTCTGGCTGTGCCCCTTTTTCAGCCGGGGAAAGGAGATGGGCTCCTCAGCCTTGTAGCTGGCAGTCCCCTCCTCTCCCCGGCGCAAGGCCCTGGCTTCTTTTGAGATGTTCACACATGACTGGGAATGTTGGGGCTGGGACATGGGGCCGCCCAAGAAGGCCTCCTCCTCCAGGCTGGCTTCAGAGGACCAGGAGGCTGCGGTGGTGGAAGATGCAGCCGAGGAGGAGGAGGAGAAGTGGTCGATCTGCCCCTCCATCCACTGTTGGCGGCACCGGCTCATCTCCCGCTCTGAGCCCTTCCCGTCCTTGTGGCGCTGAAGCGGGGTGAAGAACTTCTCCATCACTTGCAGCTTCCCAGCATGCACCTGGCCACCACCAGCCTCGTCCCAGTGCGCTGTGGAGAAGGGCCCTGCCTGCCCCTGGGCTTTCTTGTAGGATTTCCTGCGGATGGCTGAGGCGCTCATCCTCAGAGCAGGACGCACCATCCAAGAGCTGCTCACAGTACCGACAATTCCTGCCTGGTTCTGACGCCGCCCCCTCACCATGGTTATTTAACCAGACCGGCCGGCTTAGTAGAGCAGAAGCAGCAAGTGTCAATACGATGGGCGCTGGGGCGTGTGGTGGAGGCGAGGGAGGGAGGGAGGAAGGATGGGTTGCTGGCCACATCCACCTACCCACATGTCCTCCCGCACCCACAGATGGCCTTGCATCAGCACAGCCACCCTGGGTGTGGGCGGGGACATGGGCTGGCATCTCAGATAGGAGTGAACCAGGAAAGCTGCTCTGAATTCCTGTTTCCTTCAAATGCCAGTGGTTAGGGCACTGGGCTGCTAGTCCGGACACATGGGTTCTATTCCCCGGTCTGCCACTGAGCCCCCGTGTGACCTCGGGCGGGTTCCTTACCTTTTCTGTGCCTCAGTTTCCTCTCCCACCCCTTGTCTTTTGGGCAGGGAGTCTTGTGCAGCACCTGGCACAAATAGAAGCCCTCATCTCAGTCAGGGATCTGTGCAGCGCCTGGCACAACAGGGGCCTGATCTTGGCCATAATGTGCCGTTGTAACCCAAAATGTACCCTGTGACTCTGCCAAAATGGAACTGTTGTCTGGTGGGTTAGAGCAGTAGGGGGCTAGGATCCTGGACTCCTGGGTTCTACCTGCAGTGCTGGGAGAGGAGTGGGGGAAGGGGGACTGGATTCAAAGGTGGCATGGTGTGAGGTTCACTGTCTCTCAGGCATGGAATATGAAGCGTATTTAGCTGCTGTCTCTCAAACCAACCTCTCCCTTCTTGTAACCAGTTCTTTGCTAGGTCCCAGGCCTCTGGTGAGGCCCTTTCCTGCTCTGGTGTCCTGGGTCTGGTCGGTGCTGGGAAGAGCCCTCTGTCTCAGCTGCATACAGCTCTCCCACTGGGGACTTGGCCAGAGCTCGGTGCCAGCATCAGGGCCTCGGGTACGTGAATGTTGCTGTTGCGTGCCATAGGTCCCGGAGTTAATGCAAGCGCCACAGAACTGGGACTGACCCGAGCTGGCTTACAAGGCTCGTGTTTCTTGAGGCAGTGTGGTATGATGGGTAAGGCACTGGCCTGGGAGTCGGGTCAAGCTGGGTTCTATTCCCAGCTTTACCACTAACGTGCTGCATGACCTTGGGCAAGTCCCTTCCCCTCCCTGTGCCTCAGCTTTGTCTCCTTCCTTTCATCATAGGAATGGCCATACTGGGTCAGACCAATGGTCCATCCAGCACAGTGTCCTGTCTCTGACAGTGGCCAAGTGCTTCAGAGGGAATGAACAGAACAGGGACATTTTGAGTGATCCATCCCTGTCATCCAGTTCCAGCTTCTGGCAGTCACAGGTTTGGGGACCCCCGGAGCATGGAGTTGTGTCCCTGACCATCTTGGCTAATAGCCATTGAGGGACCTGTCCTCCATGAGTTTATCTCGTTCTTTTTTTAACCCTGTTATAGTTTTGGCCTTCACAACATCCCCTGGCAATGAGTCCACAGGCTGACTCTACGTTGTGTGAAGAAGTCCTGCCTTGTGTTTGTTTAAAACCTGCCGCCTATAGATTTCATCAGGTGACTCCTAGTTCTGGAACACTTTGCTATTTGCTTTCTCCACACCTTTCATGATTTTATAGACCTCTGTCATATCCCCCTTAGTCATCTCTTTTCCAGGCAGAACTGTCCCAGTCTTTTTAGTCTCCCCTCATACAGAAGCTGGTCCATCCCCCTCATCATTTTTGTTGCCCTTCTCTGTACCTTTTCCAATTCTAATATCTCTTTTTTGAGATGGGGCAACAAGAACTGCATGCAGTATTCAAGGGGTGGGCCCGAACCATGGATTTATGTTGTGGCATTACGGTATTTACTGTCTTATTATCTATCCCTTTCCTGATGGTTCCTAACGTTCTGTTCACTTTTTTGACCTCTGCAGCACATTGAACAGATATTTTCAGAGAACTATCCACGAGGACTCCAAGATCTCTTTCTTGAGTGGTAACAGCTAATTTAGCCCCCATCATTTTGTATGTAGAGTTGGGATTATGCTTTCCAATGTACATTACTTTGCACTTATCAACATTGAATTTCATTTGCCATTTTGTCACCCAGTCAACCAGTTTCCTGAGATCCCTTTGTAACTCTTCACAGTCAGCTTTGGACTTAACAATCTTCAGTAATTGTGGATCATTTGCAAATGTTGCCACCTACTTCTTCACCCCCTTTTCTAGATCATTTATGAATATGCTGAACAACAAAAGTCCCAGTACAGATCCCTGGGGAACAATGCTATTTACCTGTCTCTAATAAACTGACCATTTATTCCTACCCTTTGTTTCCTGTCTTTTTAACCAGTTACTGATCCAGGAGAGGACCTTCCCTCTTATCCCATGACTGTTTACTTTGCTTAAGAGCCTTTGGTGAGGGACCTGATCAAAGGCTTTCTGAGAGCCCAAGTACAATATATTGACTGAATAACCCTTGTCCACAGGCTTGTTGACCCCCTCAAAGAATTCTAATAGATCGGTGAGGCATGATTTCCCTTTACAAAAGCTGTGCTGACTCTTCCCCAGCAAACTGTGTTTATCAATGTGTCTGAAAAGTCTGTGTTTTACTATAGTTTCAACCAATTTGCCTGGTAATGAAGTCAGGCTCGCTGGCCAGTAAATACCAGGATCACCTCTGGAGCCTTTTTAAAAAATTGGCATTACATGAGCTACACTCCAGTCACCTGGTACAGAGGCTGATTTCAGCGATAGGTTACATACCACAGTTAATAGTGCTGCAATGTTCACAACTGAGTTCCTTCAGAACACTTGGCTGATACCATCTGATCCTGGTGACTTAATTGCTGTTTATCAGTTTGTTCCAAAGCCTCCTCTACTGACACCTCAATCTAGGAGAGTTCCTCAGATTTGTCACCTAAAAGAAAGGGCTTGGGTGTGGGGATGCCCCCCACGTGCTTTGCAGTGAAGACCAATGCAACAAATTCACTTAGCTTCTCTGCAACAGCCTTGTCTTCCTCGAGTGCTCCTTTAGTACTTCGATCCTCCGGTGGCCCCACTCATTGTTTTTTCCTGTTAGTTTTTGTGTCTTTAGCTAGTTGTGTTTCAAACTCTCTCTTGGCTTGCTCTTGTTATACTTTTACACTTGACTTGACAGAGTTTTTTGTTCCTTTCTATTTTCCTCACCAGGATTCGACTTCCAATTCTTAAAGGATGCCTTTTTGTCTCTAACTGCCTCTTGCTTTGCTATTTAGCCATGTGGCATTTTCTTGGTTCTCTTACGCTTGTTTTGATCTGGGGTACAGTATTTCACAGTCACTGTCACCATCCTGGTCATGTGGTCGGTGGTATATTCCTACTACTGTACTCTTCTTCTTCAAGGGTGGAATTTCTATCCCTAGAGAATCTATGGTACCGTTTGATTCATTTAGATTTTTCACTTTATTTGACTCTGTGCTTTCTGTCTCATATAGGGCTTTGGTGTCTATTTAAACTGTGACATCTTTGGGGCAGGGACTGTCTCTGACTGTGTGTCTGTGCAGTGCCTGGCCTGGTGGGGGGATATCTTGTTTGTAGGGGGTATCTGTGTGGCGCCCAGCACAATAGAGTTTTACCAGATTTGCCCGTTACTTTGGGGTACACTCATTTATCAGGGTTACTCTTCTGGGAGGGGAGGTTCTGTAATTCTATCAATGTACTGCTTGTGGCATAGGCGCCGACTCTGTGGGTGCTCCCCGTCCCAGCTCACCTCTGCTGCGCCTCCTCCCCTGAGTGCACCACATCCCACTTCTCCCCCTAGCTCCCAGCGCTTACCACCGCGAAACAGCTGTTTCGCGGCGGCAAGCACTGGGAGGGAGGGGGAGGAGGGGGAATGCGGCGCGCTCTGGGAGGAGGCGGGGCTGGGGCGGGTATTTGGGGAAGGGGTTGGGATGGGGCGGGGCAGAGTGGAGTCGGGGTGGGGCCAGGGGTGAGCACCCATGTGTGCCTGGAAAAGTTGGCGCCTATGTGTGTCGCTTGTGTTCTCATACGGAGCACTACTTCTGCAAGTTCCCCCCCAGTGGAGCTATCCTGCAGGACCTAGGTTCCCTAGGGCTGGGTTCTCCCAGCTCCAGAATCAAACGAACACACACACACATTAACAGTGTGCGTCTGAGAGGACCGGGTTAATCGGCACTCCCAGGCTGACCCCTTATATGTCCTTGGACTCAGCAGACTGGGTCGAGCAGCACTTCCTAGCCACCCTCATATACCCCAGGTTCAGCACAACCCTATCCCCACTTTCACGTTACGATTGTTCTGGTAGTAACCCACTTGATGAGCAAACACCACAGGACTTTTGGGCACTGCGGGGATCTTTTAGCTTAGGTACTAGGAGGGTTGCTGCAGAATGAATGAGAGAGCCAAAAAACACCCATGAGGGGGAGAGAGAGAGAAGCAACCAGCTTAACCATGAAAGTTATTTTTAATAACCATAGGGAAGCCAAACAAACAAAACAGTGACAATAGTAAATCTAACTTAAATTTGATTATAAAAGTCAGGGTTAGAAAACTGTAACTCATCTCAGTTCAGGGTCAGAAGGCTGTACCAAGAGAGAGAGTTGGGTTCTCACCACTCTGTGATGCTTGATCGGGGGTCCCAGGTGGTGGTGGTAGCTGAGGGTCCGCAGTGCTGGAGACAGGCAGAGCCCCCAGCACGATCAGTCAGGAGAAGATGAAGTCCCAAGGGAACTGATGCAGATTTTGGATCTGGGCATCAGAACACTTACTTGAGCATGGGTAGGGGTTTTTGTAGGGAAAGAACAATAGTCCAAGGGAGAACACTAGATTTGTTTGTGGGTAAAGTGATGGCTCAAGGGAGTACACCAAAGTTGTTTTGTTCAGGCTAGACCATGGAAGGTGCTCATTCCTTCTACGGAACTCACAATGCAGTTAGGCAGCTTCACTATTTTGGATACCAATAAAGGATTTATTACTAGAATTGGTCTGATAACTACTGAGCTGGGTGTGTGCAGGTGTGGGTTCATTGACATCTGGAGTAGAGATCCCCATCACGCAGTGCTTCCCTGCTTTTCTGGTCCCAGAGTTCAGTGCGGTTCTTGCCTTGGAATTTATGTTCTCCATTCTGTATGCTAATGGAGAAGCCTCCCTGTCCCATCTCAATGCAAATGAGGCTAGGGGAGTTTCCTTCATCCTGTCACCCTTGTCCGGAGGGGTTTAGGTGTGTCTCCCACTGCCTCTTCATTGCTTTTTGTAAGTCTTTCGTCTGATCAATTTTGGTTCAAGCAGAGGCTGGGGGTCCGGGGGGAGGTCTTTCGTTAGTCAGACAGGATGGGTACTGCACCCTGGTTCCCCAAGAACACACAGCTGATAGGTAACAAGAGCCCCGATTTCAGCTGTGGACTCTAGACACCACTGGAACACGGATAAGAAATGATGATGATAATTTGTGCTGTCATTAGTGATCTCTTTAAACTCCCCATGTTTAAGGCTGCATTGCGCTAAGCACTCAGACGGCAGGAGATGCCAGAGTTCATGTTGCTGGTGCATGTGGCAGGTTCATAGATAAATATCCACTAGGGGGAGACACAGACACACATTGCTACTCATCTTAGACCTTTGCTCAGGGCTAATTTTAAAGCCTGACATGAGCCCGACTAGAGGACCAGAGCCTGATCCTGAGCACTTTGGGTAGTTCTCATACCCAGGCTGACCCAAAGCCAACACTAGCTGGTCCCGTTGGGTTTGGGTCGTGTGCGAGGGTCTAGCCGCCAGCCTGGACTCCGTTTGCTTTACTTTGTTTCCTCTGCAGAGTCGCCAGGGCTAACTAACCCCCAGCCCTGATCCCGCATCCCGGCCCAGTGCTGGCCACCCGAAGGGCTGCTGGTTCCCTCCTCCTCCCAGGTCGCTGCTCCCGACCCTGTTCCAGTGCTGCCCCTCACTCTTGGGGCTCGGCCTGGTGGGGGCTCCCCATGCCCACGATCCGTCTCTGCCAGTCTCCTGCTCCTGGGGTTGGCGTGGGGGCAGCTGTGTGCCCACGCCTGCCTCCCATTGCGCTGACACTGCTGGGCACACACACTTTGCGATGCACACAGCGCAGCATGGTGGCAGCAGCTGGCAGGAGTGGGGCATGCAGCCACCACCACGCCAACCCTCATGGGCAAGAGGGGATCCGAGGCTACCGAGCCCGTGAGGGTCGGGTTGTTTTTATACCTGCCCTGAGGCTGACACCGGCAGTCAGGTCCCATTGGGTTGCAAAGCTCTGACACGCACACCCTTAATGCTGGCCTGCTGTTACAATCCTGTGTGTCTTAATTACCCACTCACCCACTATTCCGCAAGTAATAGGAGGAGGCAGCAGTGCTGCCTAGTGGATAGCGCACTGGAGCGAGGATTCAGGACAGCTGGTTCTGATCCCAGTTCTGCCACTGTCTTGCTGGGTGAGCTTGAGGAAGCCACTTCCCTGCGCAGTGCCTCAGTTTCCCCATCTGTAAAATGAGGGTAGTGATGCTGACTTCCTGGGGTAAAGGGCTTTGAGAGCTACAGACTGCAAGTGCTGTGTAAGAGTCAGGTATTGGTGTGCAGATGGGGCAAACTCAAGGGTACTGGGCAGTCCATTTTAAAGCAAAAACATTCACAGAATGGGGCCTTGGCAGGCACTGGCGTTTCCGCTGTTGCTCTGTTGTCAGACTGAATCTGGAGCGGAGTGTCGTGTGCGAGCTGCTGCGAGTCTGGGCAGTGCCAGGTGTAAGGGGGCCCCAACCTTGGGTCTGATACCCTGGATAATGATTGTGACGTCACTAAACCCGAGGCGTCAGCCCCTGCTGCTTCCCTGGTGGCGCCCCTAGAAGCACAGGGTTCTATCCCAGGGTGCAAAGCGCTGCTGCTGGGCTGGATGCATTCTGGGGGCTGGGGGGTAGCAGAGCTGTGGGATTTGGGGGTGTGGGGATGTCAAGCTCCCAGGTTCTCTGGTTCCCCATCGTGGTACTGGCTGAGCACCTCACACATCTCTTATATGTGTATCTGCCCAGTCCCCCCAGTGCCATTATCCCCACATTAGGGGTGGGGAAATGGGGGCCCAGAGAGGCCAAGTGACCTGCCCAACGTCACCCAGGTAGTCTGTGACAGGGCAGGGAATTAACTCCAGGCCCAAACAGGTGCCCTAGCCCCTGAGCCATCCTTCCCTCGCATGACCCCTCCTGCAGCAGGGATGCTGTGACACTATGTAACCACACACCTTTAACTCCTAGGCAAACCCGGAGTCCTCTTCTCCCGGACGCCACAGATGCTCTTGGAAAGTCCTGTGGATCATGTGATCAGGTAACTAACTATGATGGGCCTCATCCTCAGTTATGCCACCCTGAAGTTCGACTGCTCTGGGGTGTAGATGGGCTCCTGGGGATTCCCCCCCTCAAAGGGGGAGGGGCCTTCCCAAGGGGTGTAGAACTGGTGTAAGGGGAGTGCACTGCGCCCTGGCTACTCTATCCCACTGCGGGCCATGGGAAGGCTGCTCCAGTTCATGCTGAGGAGGGCAAAGATTAAGGCCCTGTCTACACTCAAACCAAATCCATCCCCTCCCAGTTAAGCTGTCCTCACCCCCTGGCATAGACATGGACGTAGCTACTGCTTCTCTGGGAGGCAGATTAACTGAGAGACCCTCCTGTCGCTGCAGCAAATGTCTACACCAAAGCGCTACGGCCCGGCCATTGTAGCATGTCAAGTGTAGGCAAGACCCTAAAGCCACCTTCTCCCTGTCCCAACTGCAGGGACAGTGCAACTGAGAAATCGGTTTTAAAGAGTGGGGAGACAGTAACTGGGCCTCAGGACACCTGGGTTCTGTTCCCACCTCTACCACTGACCTGCTGTGTGATGACTAGAGCAAGTCATTTGATCACTTGCTGCCTCAATTTCCCCTCCCACCCTGTGTCTGTTTAGGCTGTGAGCTCTTCAGGTCAGGGACTGTAGGTCTGTCCAGCATGATAGGGGCCCCGAGCTCCGTTCAGCTCCTAGGAGCTACCAGAATACAAATAATAAATGTGCTCTCAGGACAGAGTTATGTTATCTGAGGCCATTCCCTAGCTTTTAACTCTGCAGCCTTCATGCAAGGGGCGGTCTGGTATTGCCTTGGCTGGTTGGTCGTTTCAAAGAAAAAAGTTTTCCCAGATCCTGGAATTATTTGGCTCAACAGCCCTGAACTAGCGTGTGCAGTGTGACAGACGGGCACTGAGGGTGGCACTGCCCACTCCATGAGGTGGGGGGAACCTCCTGCATTGGTGTAGGCTGCACACTATGCAAGGGACGTCTCCCATGTGCCAAGATGCAGCCACATCTGGGCTGGGGCATAGGGACTGTTTGAACAATCACAGCAATGGTGCACAAGAGTCCAGGGCAGGAAGGCAGCTGGCCTGGTGTGACGTGAGGGGCTGTCTCTGCTTTGTGCTGTGCAGAGGTTAATACGCTGATCACTCTGGCCTGCCCTAGGGCCCTGGTGAAAATAACATCATGAGGGAGACAGTCATAGTTTGGAGAGCAGCCCTGGTGTGGGGGTGGGACTGAGTCAGACCCACTGAGGTGAGTGACAACCCCTCCCCCACACACCTTGTTTCTCCTGTTAGCCAGATCCTTCTCCAGGCCTGCTGCGTCTCCTGCATCAGTTACAGCCCCCCAGCTCAGTGATCCGTGCTCCTCGCTAGCTGGGGCTGTTTATAACAGGGATCCCTCGCTCTGGTAGCCGCTCTGGGGTGGGTTTATTGAGCTAGAGGGATGAGTTTACAGCCCCAAACAAAGCATCTCATGAGTCTGATCAGGGATGAGTGTTGGAATAAATAAGGACTCTGTGCACACATACCCCTGTGATCCCCAGTCCCTTGCACTCTCACTCCCCGCAACCCACTTGGTCTCTCTCCCACCTGTAGATGAACTAGGCCCAAGGACTCGGCTGCCATTTCCACCAGGAGGGGACCAGCCTGGATTCCTCCCCAAAACTTTTCGGGCACAAGCTAAACATGGATTCCGCCTCCGTTGCCAGAGTGCAGTGTTCAGTGCCCCGCCCAATCGATATCATGTGATCCCGCTGCCCCCAGCAAAGATACAGCAAGGTTAGAGTCAGCCTCCATTGGCTTCCTGGGCAGGGATCGATGGGGCATGGATTTAATCAGCTCTTAAACAAGCAGTTGGGGAATATAGCTGCGGGGGCGGGGGGCAGTGACAGTGAGTTGGTAGCAGCAGCAGCCTCCCCCCAAACTCCTCACCACTGATAGCCCCCCCATTCCCCTCTGCACTGCAAGGACTTTCATGCCATCAGTCCATCTCCCCCCAACCCCCCGGAAGTTTTTGTTGGGTGATGTGATCGTGCTGCTTTGCACCCATGGGGAGGTCGGCTGTGGCTTCTGGCCCTGTGGGGATCTAGGGGCTGGGCAAGGGAAATCTCAGCTGGGGGTGGGGGAGTGCCGGCGTTGCAACTCATGTTGTGCCGTAGCCTCAGCCGTATGCTGAAGCGTCAGTGATGCCTGCTTCACCCCTGTCACTCTGATGCAGAGTCCGGCCTCCCCTCCTGTGCTGGGGGCAAGTGGGATCGACAGGCCTCGTGCTGCTACCAATGGCAGGGATCCAGTCCCCCAGCTTTCCATAGCACCAGGGCCTCGTGCTGCCCGGGGCTTTCCATGGGGCAGTGTTCAGGGGCGTGGCTGCGGCCAGGAGCAGCACAGCGGGGTGGGTGCACACGTGTGGCTGTACTGAGCCCAGGGGTGAAAAAGCAGCATGGCAGGGAGGCTGGGCAGGAATAGCTGCGGGGCTGTGAGGCTCCCTGCGCGGCTGGAGAAAGACAAAGGGGGGTGGGAATCAGCCAGGCTCCCTGCAGCCACCCCCCCGTGATCAGGTGGGGAGCTGGACGCTGAGATTTCAGGGGTGGACAGAGCTGGTGGCGGCGCATACAGGATCGGGCCCCTCTCTGCACCCCAGACGCTCCCTGTGCAAGGTGCCCCGTGTAACGGCAGCCCTGGGCGGGGCGGGGCGGGGCAATGCTCCCGTGGCGTAGAGCAGCCCCAGCCCCAGCCAGCCCCAGCCCCCTCTCTGCTGCCACCTGGTGGCTTCCCGTAAGCAGCCGAACCAACCACCTCGGCGGCGGGAGGAAAATACTGGCACAAGCGTTTCCGGGCACGACTACGTCTTCCGCGCATGTGCCTTAAAACAGGGCGTGGCTAGTCGCCTGTTGGTCCTGGGTGTAGCCAATGGGGAGGCAGGAGCTGGGATCAAACCCGGACGTGGCCTGCGGGCGCGTGGGCAGCCTCCGGAAGAAAGGAGGCGAGTGAGCCGCGGGCGGCTCTGGGCGCGCTGGGCCCGCCTCGGCTCGCGGGTGGGGCGGAGGCTGGCGCCGCGGCCGATGTCGCTGATTCGCCCCCCAGGGCCCCGCCCCGGAGGAGGCTGCAGCGCGCGGCAGCAGCCCCGGGGCCCCTCCAGCTGGGCGGCCTGGCGCTGGGCGAGGGGGTGCGCGGCAGCAGCGTTCCGGGGAGACCAGCTTTCTGGGAGTGGGGCGTCGCCAAGGCTCACAAAGAGCTGAAATAAAAAAGCTGCCCTGCCCTTCCCAATAAGCCCAAGCCGAGGCAGAGGGAGGGAGGGAAGTAGGGGTGTTTATACAAATGCCATAATTTTTGCACTATTAATTGCCTTAATGGAGTACAGTGGGCCCCTACCGGTACTGCAAGGAGTGCCAGGGGAGGGGGAGAGAGGCAGGACTTGCATCCCACCTCTGACAGCAGCAGGTTACAATACACAGGTTACATTAATTACTTGAGATATGCAAGATGCACAGAGTTCCACATAGTACAGTGATTCTCATTGAGAATTATGTTTTCCAATGAGCAGGTAGCCCTTGCCCCCTTCTATCCAACTCCAGGGAGGCCACTCCACCATTAATCTCCAGCTGCCTTACTGAGTCCTTGACTGTACTCAAGTATTAATAGGTGAAAAACAAAACAAAAAAAACCAATTGAAGTTTATTAAATATTTTTGGGTGTTTTTTCTACATTTTCAATATTGATTTCAATTACAACACTAATATAAAGTGCACAGTGCTCACTTTATATTATTATTCTTGATTACAAATATTTGCACTGTAAAAATGATAAAAGAAATGTGTGAGGTGAACTGAAAAATACTAAGGACTGAAGTGCAATCTCTTTATGGTGAAAGTGTAACTTACAAATGCAGATTTTTTTTCAAGTTACATAACTGCACTCAAAAACAAAACACTGTAAAACTGTAGAGCCTACAAGTCCATTCAGTCCTACTTCTTGTTCAGCCAATCGCTGAAACAAGTTTGTTTACATTGATGGAAGATACTGCTGCCTGCTTCTTGTTTACAATGTCACCTGAACTTGAGAACAGGCGTTCGCATGGCACTTTTGTAGCTGGTGTTGCAAGGTCTTTACATGCCAGATATGCTAAACGTGTGTATGCCCCTTCATGCTGCAGCCACCATGCCAGAGTACATGCTTCCATGCTAGAGTACATGCTTCCATGCTGATGGTGCTCGTTAAAAAAAAAGTGTCAATTAAATTTGTGACTGTAGTCCTTGGCGGGGGCAGAATTGTATGTCTCCTGCTCTGTTTTACCCATTACTCGCATTCTGCCATGTATTTCATGTTATAGCAGTCTCGGATAATGACCCAGCACATGTTCATTTTAAGAACACCTTCACAGCAGATTTGACAAAATGTAAAGAAGGTACCAATGTGAAATTTCTAAAAATAGCTACAGCACTCGACCCAAGGTTTAAGAAACTGAAGTGCCATCCAAAATCTGAGAGGGACGAGGTGTGGAGCATGCTTTCAGAAGTCTTAAAAGAGCATCACTCTGATGTGGAAACTACAGAACTCAAACCACCAAAAAAGAAAATCAACCTTCTGCTGGTGGCATCTGACTCAGATGATGAAAATGAACATGCATCAGTCCGCTCTGCTTTGGATCGTTATCAAGCAGAACCCATCATCAGCATAGATGCATGTCCTCTGGAATGGTGGTTCAAGCATGAAGGGACAGATAAATCTTTAGCGCATCTGGCACATAACTGTCTTGCGACACTGGCTACAACAGTGCCATGCAATCGCCTGTTCTCACTTTCAGGTGACATTGTAAACAAGAAGCAGGCAGCATTATCTCCTGCAAATTGTAACCAACCTTGTTTGTCTGAGTGACTGGCTGACCAAGAAGTAGCACTGAGTGGACTTGTAGGCTCCAAAATTTCACATTGTGTCGGGAGGGAATTGAAAAATATATTTTTTTTGTTTTTTACAATGCAAATATTTGTAATAAAAATAAATGTAAAGTGAACACTGTACACTTTGTATTCTGTGTTGTAATTGAAATTAATATATTTGAAAATGTAGTAAACATCCAAAAATAAATTTTATTCTATTGTTAACAGTGCGATTAATTGCACTATTACTAGTGATTAATTGCTTGCCAGCCCTAAAATTTATTAAAGATGTTTAGATGTTTTTCTACATTTTCGTAACCAGCAGCATTATCGTCTTTGCTTAGCTGAAGGACTGAGTGGACTTGTAGACTCTAAAGTTTTACACTGTTTTATTTTTGAATGCAGTTATTTTTGTACATAATTCTACTTTAGTAATTTCAATACACTTTGAATTGTGTTGTAACTGAAATCAATATATTTGAAAATGTAGAAAACAGCCAGAAATAGTGAAATACAGGGTATTCTATTATTAATAGAGCGATTAATTTTTTTAATTGCTTGACAGCCCTAGTAAGCAATACATACCAGAATCTATAGAGCAGACTTCTAAAGAGAGACAGACAGACAGAACCACTTTATTAATTTTTAGAGTGAAAAAACAACACGTTAGCTCTATGTACAAAAGAATAATGCAGGTTACTGGGAGAGGCTTCATTCCACAAGAAGATCAAACTGCTCTGCTTCTTCAAACTCTGCATTCATCTGAGCAGCCCATTCATCCAGTTCAGATTTCTAGAGCAGAGGAAGTAAAAAACAACAGAAAAACTGTAATTATAACAAGCACAAGCTGATTGATACAGAGTAGCTAACAGAATGCAGGGGTCCCTGCCCCAAAGATCTCCCCATCCCTCAACTAGAGCACTTGAGTGATACCAGAATTCCCAATCTCATTCCCTTGAGGTCTCCCATCCAAGCTGGCAGTACTCACATCTATCTGGGGGATCCTCCTTTTCTTCCGTTTCTCTTTGGGAAAGGAGATGCCAGGAATGTTTGTGTCCCATTCCTTAGTGGAGCCCAAGGCACTGGGCTCCACTGGAGTCTCCTGGGCAGGAGAAACCTTACCCACTGGAGACACATCTGCCAGTGCATCAGGCACTAGGAACTTCTCAAAGCCAAAGAGCGAGCACTTCTTCTGCAGGCCATGGGCGAATGTGGGTGTTGACATGTCCAAGCTGGGTGAGGCATCCAGACGGCTGTAGGATCGGCGCACTTTCTTAGACATCAGAACATCCCTCTCATCCTGGGGAGGAGAGTCACATACATTGATGCTAACTGTACACAGGGCAGCCTTCTCCACCAGGCCTGAGGCATTGGCAGGGAGAGATGATGTTAAGACTGGGTTAGCATCAGTGCTTCCACATCCTTTGGCCTCGCTGCTTTCCACTGGGAAGTTCTCCTTTCCTGCCTTCTGGGAGATCTGCAAGGAAAGGAGATGGAGTTTATCCCTTCTTCTCCCTCACCAATACAGCTAATCTGTGGATCTCCCAGCCACCCCCACTCCTCACTGGCGGGGCCAATGGACACTTCAGTCTCAGGGCTGTCTAAAGGAAGTAGCTCAGCCCATATTTACTTTAAGTTAAAGCAGGTCTGTAAAAGTTCAAGGTCTGCCAAGTCTGAGGCTAGCTCCCTAAGTCACTGGTACCATCCTTCCCCTGATATCCAATATACTAGCAGAACCCAAAGGAGAACATAGACACTTACCCTGGGGCTGCGCCGTGGAGTCAAAGCAGTACCAGTCATCTTGGAGGAACAAATGAATTACAATTAGTGTGTAGCCAAAGGGCTGTGGGAGGACAAGGGGAAGGACATACAGAGCATGGACACTCTTATGGTGTGTTTAGAAATACCAGACTCAATGCTACTTGTTAGGACACTCATAAAAATCAGACCATTTCCCAAACATCAAATGTCTCAGTTCAGAACTTGACACTCTTATCCCTCAGAAGGGGGTGTCTGGGATGAGAGATGTGCTCAGCAACACATAGGGAATGTAGCTCGACAGGCTGTCAGGTACATAATTATGCCATATCACCACAGTGGGGCTTTTCATTTTACTCCACACCAACTCAAGGAATCAAGGATTAATCACTGAAACAAACATTTCAAGGTTACAATAGAGGTTACAATAACTTACGCATGTGGTTTGTTCTGCTTCAGTTAAAGCAACAGCAGGCTGGAAGGCAAAAGGGAAATTAATGCAACTTACATCAGCCAAACAAGTCACCTCAGCCACAAAAATGCCTTACAGTGGGATACAAACTAAACTGACTGAGCTCTTTATCAAAAAGATGGAGGAGTTACTTACCTGGTATAGTAAACTGAATTCTTTGAGATGTCTCCCTAGGGGTGCTCCATGCTTGCACCCCAGAGACCCTTGTGCCCAGATATGAGGGTATATAAGGAGGGGTATACCTGACACCACTCCAGTTCCTTCTCAACCACGAAAGTCCCAAGAAAGAGACTCTGAGGCCAAGGGGAAGGAGAGCAAGTAGTGGATCACCCACAGGGAGATACATCTCGAAGTGAGGCCCCAGTGCGAGGAAGTGGATTCAGTACTGCTCAAAGGACAGCACCACCAAAGGCTGTATCAGTCCTGGAATAGGGCACAAGAGTGTAATGCTGGTAAAATGTGTGGGGCAAAGACCAGGTGGTGGCCTTGCAGATGCCTGAGATGGGTCAATTTTTGAGAATGGCTACAGAGGTAGATTGAGCCCTGGTGGTACAAGCAATAACTTTTGGAGTGTAGGATGAACCCCTGAAAACTCATAGAATGATAGAACACAACCTGCAAATCGCATGGACAGTTTTTGGGTGGAGATTGGATGTCCCTCCATTTGTTCTGCAACAGAGATGAAGAGTCCAGGGGAAACCTGAAAAGGGCCTAGTCCTGTCGAGGTAAAAGGCAAGAAGTAAAGTGAGGTCTCGTGGCAGAGTTAGTTCCTTGATAGGTGGGAAGATGTTGATAGGCCTTTGATAAATCTTACAGTGGTGGGGTGGGGCAAAGACTGAGAACCCTTCTCTGGGAAGGTGAGAAGCTGTGAGGGCAGCTAGGTAAACTTTGATGGAGCTCAGCAGTAAGTCTGTGGTTTTTAAATTCAGCAGGTAATCGAGATTGTGAGCTAAAGAGCATTTTGGTTCTAAAGAGCATTTGGGCTGCAGAAAAGCGCTCACACCTGTATGCAATGTGATAGGCACCAGTACCATAGTTTTATGGCTTTGGTGCACAAGGACTGGGATCTTGCTCCTCCATGCTGATTGATGTAATACACTGCTGCGCTGTTGTCCTTGATGTGTAGTAGGAAGTGATGGCAAGTGTAACTGACTGTTCTGAGCTCCAATATGTTGATATGGAGGGTGGTCCTTTTGCCCTGAACTGTGAGGTTTTGGGAGCGTACGCCCCAACATGTGACAGAGTCATCTGTGGTGATGATCGTTGAAGAATGCTGTAGCAACAGAACTCCCATGCACACTTTTTGTGGGTCCTTCCATGAGTTCAGAGAATCAAGACCCTTCCGAGGTACGGACGCCCGCTTGGATAGGTTGTGTCTGTAGGGGGTGTCGATGGTTCTCAACCATGCTTGAAGACACTGAAAATGGGAGTTGTGAACATACAGGCTTCCCCATGGTCCAGAAGTTTAGGAAATCCTCGTAGTGGTTAGTGGACTCTGTTGGATTATTGAAACAAGGTTGGAGACAGGGGTGAATCTGTCCCTGGACAAGTATGCTCTGGTGGAAGGAGTCCAAAGTGGCCCAGATTAAGTCTATATGTTGTGTGGGTGTTAGGGTAAACGTCTCCATGTTGAGGTGGAGACCCAGCAAGTGAAACAGAGACAGGGTCTTCCTGGTTGCACTCTGTGCTTTGAGAAGGGAGCGGCCTTTCAGGAACCAGTCAGCTAGGCAGGAAAAGATGATGATGCCTATCCGGCAAAGATAGGCTGCCGTGGCTGACAGAACTTTGATAAAGACCCTTGGGGGGCAGCGGGGGATGGTGGAGAGGCCAAAGAGTAGGATGCAATGCTGGCAGTGGTCCTTGCCTACCACAAAACATAGGAATTGTTTGTGCAAGGGATGAATGCCACCATGAAAATAAGGTAGAGGGAAACAAACCAAACTAATCTCCCAGATTCAGAAAGGGAATTGTTGCTCGGGTCATCATACTGAACTGTTGGGAGCAGATGAAGATGTTTAAAGTCCTGAGGTCTAGAATTGGTCTCCTCCACCCACCTACCCACCCACCCCCATTTTTCTTCAGGACGAGGAAGTACTGAGACTAGAGCCCTTTCCCAATGAAGGCCAGTGGGACAGGTTAGATCATCCCCAAAACTAGGAGGGACTGTACCTCTTGCCTTACGAGGTCTTTGTGGAGGGAGGTAAAGGGGTCCCTGAAGAGGGACAGGGAGTGGGAAAGAGCTCAACTGGATGGAATAGATTATGGAAATTACTTCTAGGATCCATCTGTCCAAGATGATGAGCTCCCAGGAAGGTAGGAAATGGAGGGGAATAGATGCAACATAGGATTTGGAGTGGGAAGTAGTTTGTGACCCTCACCCAACTGGTCACAATGGACATTTTGAAGTCATTGCTGGCTGGGACGTTGCTGATGGAGAAGGCCCTTTCTTAGGGAATTTGTGCTTCTTCCAGGGAGGTCTCATGGGAATTTGTGCTTCTTCCAGGGAGGTCTCCTAGTAGTGGACTGGGCGAGATCGTTGAGCCACCTGTGACCGGCTGTATTTTCTTTTCATTGCAGGTGTACATAGAGATGCCCAGAGATTTTAGTGTCGCCCAGGAGCCCTTGAGAGAATGGAGGGACCCATCTGTGGCATCACTAAACAAACTGAGGTCACTAACAAACAAAAGGAAGGTCCTTTACAGTATTTTGTACCTCCTGGAGATGGCTGGAAGACCGTAGCTAGGAAGCTGGGCTTATGACTACTGCTGTAGTCAGGGAACGTACAGCTGTGTCAGTAGCATCTAGCGAGGCTCAGTGAGATGCCTTAGCAACTATCCGACCTTCTGCAAAGAGGACCTGAAATTGTTCTCTGTGCTCCTGAGGCAAGTGTTCATTAAATATTGAAATTTTTGAATAGACAGTCAAGTCATATTTAGCCACCAGGACTTGATAATTGGCCACTCTGAACTGCCAGAAGGCTGAGGAGTGCTTCTTAGGGTCCAGAAGCTCCAGTCCTTTTTAGATCCTTATCAGTCGTTGTGGAACAGAACTGATGTTGCCTGGTCTGTTTGTTAGCATCCTCCACCACCAGAGAACTGGGAATCAGGTGGGAGAAAAAAACACTCAGTTCTGCGGGGAGGAGGATGTGATACTTTTTGTCAGCTTGTTTACACATAAGTGGGACAGTGGCTTCAGTTTGCCACACCATCCATGCTGAAGTAATGATGATCCTGATGTGACCTCTTTTGGGATGGGACCCTTTAGAAAGGGTCACCTAAGGATTCCGGTAAGCCCACTGTGGTGGGACTCCAAGGTTGTCCTTGCCATGGTAACTGGGTGTACTTCCTGTTATGAGCTCCTTCTTCAGCGTGAATCTCTAAGGAGGGAAAGGTGGAGAAATCACATACAGACGCTTTTGAGTCAGATGAGGCGTCGTCCTCTATATCCATTCGGGGGTGGTCATGGGTGTGGGTACTGGTGGTCAGGGCAGTACTAGGCCCTGGGAAGAGACCTGAACTTGTGTCAGTACTGTGGCTAGAAAGGGAGGCTGGTGAGGTGGTGCCGGAGAATGTTATAACGGTACCAGCTGAAAATATTTCTCGGAGCCCTCAAAGATTGCACAGGGAAAGTGTCGGTACCAGAGAGTGAGTCACCATTGAAGAAATGGACGGAGGGTAAGTAATAGTGGGGAGTATCTCTCAGTACCTCTTAATAATAGTGATTTGGGCTCTTTGAGGATTCAGAGGTCCTCATAACATAGGAGCCTGGATGGTACTGGGGTCTGCAGATGTGGTTCCTCAGGAGTAAGAACACTGGGCAGTACCAGAGACTGCACCAAAATAGGTACAGTACACTTTTTGCTTCTGGCTATGGAAGATGGTACTGACGAGGACTTTGCCTTGGTTCAGGCTTTTGGAGGCTCTGAGTCGGGTGGCAATGCTGGTGCTGCTGTAGATGGCCTCTCAGTATGTGACGTGGTCGGCTTAGTTGGTAACAAGGTTGCGGTACTGGAGGGAATAGGAGCCTCAGCAGTACCCGTACTGGGACATGAGGTCTCCTGAGACACAGACTGAGGAGGTGACTTTCCCCTTTCCTTGTCTGGCAAATGGGGTCTTCTCTTCTTGGAGGACCTGGGGAGTACCCCAAAGTGTCCAGGGTCTTTGCTTACCACTGAGGTGAAGGTGGTGGGTGGAACTGAGGTATGGGGAGTGACTCGCCCCCCACAAGTCTCAGAGAGCACTCCATAAGTAGGAGTTTGTCTGTACTCCCTCAATTATTTAGATCTGCTTTTAAATCCTAAACAGATTTCACATGTAAAGGGAACGTGGGTTTCTCCCAAGCAGTGGAAGCAGCTTGATTGTCTGTCGCTGTGGGGGAAGGACCTGTGGCAGGTCTGGCAAGATTCAAAGCCCAATGTTTTGGGCATAATCCACAGTCAAGGCCATGGATGAGGCCCAGGGGAAAAAAAACCTGAGGGCCCAAAATGGGCAAAATGCGGCGAGTGGACACCCCTCAAACCACAAGCTGGAGCTAATAGAATAAAAATAAATAACTAAGAAAAAAACTAAAAGGAAAATGGTATAAGAAAGTGAAGTGCAGCGAGACACGTAGTTCAGCTACCAGACACCGTGATGCTCCATCGCAAGCCACAGACGGAGGAGAAGGAACTGGAGTGGCAGCAGGTCCATCTCCCCCATATACTCTTGTAATGGGCATGAGGGTTCTGGGGTGCGGACCCACGGGCACTGTTGACAAAAATCTCCAGTGAAGAGCGCATGGGCGTGTACATATCTGGACATGGAGCACCTATAGGGATGCTTCTTGAAGAAGAACAAGAGGTGACTCAATTACGGCATATAAATACCTTCACCAGGAAAAAAATCCCAGGTACTACAGGGTTCTTTAGCAGCCTAGAGGAGAAAGGCAGAATAAGAACCAATGGCTGGAAGTTAAAGCCAGACACAATCCAATTAGAAATGAGCCACCCCCCTCCCCTTATTCTTTTTTCAAATAGAAGGTGATTAACTGGAACAAACTCTGAAGGGAAGTGGTGGATTCTCCATCCCTTGATGTCTTCTCTGGAAGATGCTTTAGTCAAACAAGTTATTGGGCTCAATGCAGTGGTAACTGGGTGAAATTCTCTGGCCTGCATAATGATCTAGGTGATCTAATGGTCCCTCTGGCTTTAAGATCTATAAAGTGGGCTACATAGATTAGAAAATAGCTTTCAAAATCCACAGCCACATTATCCCAGTTTTCCGAATTCCTGATTTTTCATGTATTATAACAGTTGAGAATCTCTTTTTGGGATGTGGCAGTCAGAATAGGAATATTTTAAGTCTAAACTGGTGCTCACACAGTAGCTGTGCCATTCATAACTTCTCCAGACAAGTAGCAGTACAATATACACTAAGAAATGTAGCGTTGGAAGGGATCTGTCATCTAGTCCATCCACCAGCGCTGAGACAGGACCTAGTAAACCAAGTAAACATTCCTGAGAGGTGCTTGCCTAACCTGTTTTTAAAAACCTCCAATGACAAGGGTTCCACAACCTCCCTGGGTAACTTATTCCATTACTTAACTGTCCTTAGGGTTAGCAAGTTTTTCTTAGTATCTAACCTGAATCTCCTTTGCTGCACATTAAGCTGATTACTTCTTGTCCTGCTTTCAGTGGACGTGGAGAACAGTTGATCACTGGCCTCTTTATAACAGCCCTTAATATATTTGAATATTGCTGTCAGGTCCCCCTCAGTCTTTTCTCAAGACTAAACCTGGCCCGGTTTTTAGCCTTTCCTCATAGGTCAGGTTTTATCATTTTTGTTCCTCTCCACTGGACTCTCTCCAATGTGTCCGCATCTTTTTTAAAGCGTGGCAGCCAGAACTGGACACAATATTCCACCTAAGACCTCACCACTGCCAAGCAGAGTAAGCCAGTTACCTCCCAAACACTCCTGTGGATACACCCCAGAATGATACAGTATTAGCCTCTTTTGCAAGTGCACTACGCTATTGGCTTATATTGAATTTGTGATCCACTAGAATCCCCAGATCCTTTTCTGTAGTACTGTACTACCACCTAACCAGTTAATCCCCATTCTATATTTGTGCATTTGATTTTTTTCCTTGCTAAGTGTAGTACTTTGCTCTGAAATCAACAAGATGAAATTCAGTAAAGACAACTGCAACTTATCAGGGCCATTTTGAATTCTAATCCTGTCCTCCAAAGTGCTCTCCCTCCTAGTTTGGTGTCATGCACAAATTTTATAAGCATACTCTCCACTCCATTATCTGAGTCATTAGTAAAGTATGGAAGAGTACCTGACCCAGGAGAGATCCCTGCAGGACCCCATTAGATATGCCCACCCAGTTTGACAGCAAACCATTCGTGACTACTCTTTGAGAACAAAAACTGGACACAATCTTTCAACCAGGTTTGCACCCAACTTATCCTAATTTCAGATTTCCCTGATTTGTTTATGAGAACGTCACATGGGACTGTATCAAAAGTCTTATTAGAATCCAAACATATCATGTCTGTTGTTTCGCCCCTATCCACTAGGCCTATTATCTTGTCAAAGGATATTCCTTTGGTTTGGCATGACTTGTTCTAGACAAATCCAGGTTTGGCTGTTACCTACCTACAATAAATATCTGCCGAGGTGCACTAGTCCCTAAAGAGTGTACAAGTCTCTACCAGAAGACTATTTCAGTTGGACTTGCTGGGCACAGCTCACAATGTAGAGCAGAAGTGCTGGAGCCCAGACACTCAGTCTAGGAGGCAGCATGGCCTACCCTGAAGAAGGGAGTGGGACTCCTTGGGGATCTGCCATGCTAATGGGCGGCTTTCCAAGAGACTGTTTTAAAGCTGAGGTGTAGCTGTGGATCCATGGCAGAACCTACCTACCAGTTCCGAGTTTGCTGAAGTCTGCTTTTTTAAGTCCATACATTAAATGAATAAAGATGCAATTCATTCCAAGTCAGATGCAAACATCTCAGCTTCATAATGGGTGGGGGTGGGTGTTGTCTAATGGTCAGAGCAGTGGACCGGAAATGAGGCTTTCCGGGTTCTCTTTTCAGTTCTGGAAGGCAGTGTGTCTAACGAGTACAGAAAAAGGGCTGGGGGCCTGGACTCCTGGATTTCTATCCCAGCTCTGGGAGAAGAACAGTGATTAGCAGGTTAGAGCAGTGGAATCTGGAAGCCAGGACTCCTGGGTCCTACTCACAGCCTTGCATGATCCTGCCCAAGTCATTTAAGTACTCTTTCCTGTAACATATGATACAGAAAACCAGCTGCAGAGCCAGAACTAATAGTCGGTGTCCTGCCACCCCACCCACTCTGCTCTAAATGCTAGACAGCACTCCTTTCCAGAGCTGGAAAGAGAAACAAAATGAGATTTGCCTTTCCTTTCTCAATGGGCTGTGTTGGAATTATTAATATTGATATGGGAAACCATCAAACACTAATTTTAATTTAATTTAAACACTAATTGATATGGGAAACCACCAAACACTAAATTTCTTTATTAAATCCCAAGGCCAAATTATATTTATACAGTTGCTCTAAACGTGCCTAAAAAGTCTAGCTAGTAAGCAATGTACTGCATCCAAACAGTAACAAAACATTTATGAACTTTTGATCAAGATACTTACAAATGAGCTAAACCCGGGGGATACTTAGACCAATATTGATCAGTTCCAGCGGTGGTCAGGCAGGTATTAGCAATGAACCCTTTAAAAGTTTACTTTTTATACCCTTTATCAAACAAGCGATGTCATTGCCAATTACTGACTTCAGCTAAAAATCAGTGTGAAACTATTTACCCTTTTTCCAAGTCTTAATCCAGATAAGATTTACAGCCTCCTTTCTTCCCAAAGCCTTTTCTTTCTTATCTTCTCTCCCCACCTCCTCCTTTGCTTACTAGCAGAACGGTGGGAAGGTTTGGGCGTGTTTCTTTTAAGACAGTTTTTTTTTGTCTTGTTACTGCAGCTCTTTATTTTATTAGTTTTACTTTTGAAACCATACAACCTTCCCACACTACAAGTAATACTAATTATTCTCATGGCCTCTGTTACTTGCTGATTGGGGCCTTCTTTACAACACACGAACACACACTATACATATACACACACACACACACACACACACACACACACACACACACACATATATCCTTAACCAAACATCCTAACTTTAATTCTTTATTCTTATACTTCTCCTACAGGCTGGAAAGCGATGCTTGGTCTGTGGCTGGTTTGGAGTTGGGGAGTATAATCAAAACAGATTTCAGTTTGCATGCATACACAAACAACAGCTACAGGAAGATTTGATTCACAGACCTGCTGTTTTCGGGGCATGATCTTTTTCACCATGATCAATCGCTTCACCACTGGAGCTGGAAGCTGCGTAAATAGGATAAAAGAGACAAGACTTATTATTTGTTTCTTGCACTGTAGTACAGCCTAGGACCTGGTCCTGGGTCAGGACCCCATTGTGGTAGGTGATGTACAAACACAGAACTAAAAGATGGCCCCTGCTCCCCAAAGCTTCCAGTCCAAGCATAAGACAAAAGAGACAGATGTGCTCAAGGAAAGAAAGGTCAGACTGGAACACAACCGTCTTTGACGACCCACAGCTGTAGCCCATTGAGCTAGCTTTAGCATTTTATTTTACTTAACAGTAATGCAAGGAACGTACAGGCCTGTATCCTGTAAGACATTAGCTTACCCAGTTACCATAATAAGGCTTTGAGTCCCATGAACTTTGTTATAGATAAATGGCCCGACAGTGACCCTGAGGCTTGGGGAACTGGGAATAGTGTGCTTAAAGCAGAGAGTTCGTACAACGGAATACCAGGTAATCACAGGAACACTGAACTGATACTAGGTTTGGATATTTTAGGATAAAATGTTGGCAAATGCTTAACTGCAGACTGGCCTTGGCAATAAGTTGATGTATTTAACAATTAGTTGAAACCATGACTATACTAATCTATAGGATAAGGACACCCCAACATAATTAGGGTGAAGAAGTTAGATATGGACAAGGGAGGCTGGGCATGTGTGTGAATATTCATGACAGCCCCCAGGCCCTGTAACAGGCCAGAACACCGTGTAAAAAGGGGATCTGGACCATCAGACTTCTTTGGCATGCCAGAGACAGAGCAGGACCGTTGCGCCAGCTTCCCAAGGAAGGGTGTGAGTATATATGCAAGGAATGGTACAAAGTTGAGATGGTCCCTCTACCTCTCCTTAGGGTCCAGGTGGCAGAAGCTCTTAAGCAGCTTTCCTGGTAATCAGCCTGTTACCCAGGGACTCCTTGATGCCAACTGGCCGAGGGCATGGGGCAAAGGAGCATAGGCTTTTTACAGGGATTTCCTGGGTCAGGTAGCTGCATAATAATTCACACTGAAGGGTGGCATATGAGGTCTCTACTGAAAGCCAGTAGCCCACTAGCCATCATAATCATTACAAAATGTATGAACAGATTTTGAAGAAGCTATGTATCTACACTGAAAATTATGCTATGAAGGTCTTGGAGTTAAGGCAGGTCACCAGAAGGTGATATACCTTGGCAATGTTCCTTTCAGGTAGGAGATAACACCCACCTATCTCCCTGTCTAGCCATTTGTATACTGTTTGCCTATTTGCATACTGAGCCAAGTACACATTGAAAGATTGTGAAACCTACAAGAGAGAAAATCTCTGCATGGTGTAACAGAGAGCAGGGGGATGTCCTGTTTATGAATAAACACAAAGGATTTTTCTGGAATATCGGAGGGCATGTCTACACTTGCCATTTAAAGCGGAAAAAGTCCCTTTTTTGCACAAAAACCATGGGAGCGTCTACACTTGCCAATGACTTTTTGCAGCAAAACTCAGAAGTTTCACCGCAAAAAGTAAACCACCTCCATGAGAAGCGTACAGCTCTTACCGGTCATGCTTTTGCGGTGATGTGCAGGTGAAGACATGTTCTTCCTGTTTACAGAGCTTTAGCCTCCGGAGCATATCCCACAGTGCCTAGGTGACCACTGTGGCCAGCAGCTCTGCTGCTCTGACACCAGGTAAACAGACATCCACCCCTCCCCCTGTAAAGCCCAGGGAACTTTAAAACTCCCCTTCCTGATTTCTTGGCAAGTGCTCACTTATCTGGCCAAGTGAAATGCCTGCTCCACAAAGCAAACGACCCCTGCTTGGAGCAATGCTGAGCTACTCGAGCTGATCAGCGTTTGGGGAGAGGAGGCTGTGCAAGGACCCAGGATGCCCTGCGATCGACCCCCATCCCTTCCCATAAGGCCCATCGTCAAACTGGAGAGAGCTGCACTGTGGGATACCTTCCCTCAAGCGCTGCTCTCATCAGTGATGGAAGTGCTGCTAATGTAACCACTCTCTGGCACCCGTGGAAGTAAGTGAGAACACAAACCAGCACTTTTCTTTCACCGGTTCCCTGTCACCGGTGAAACTGACGGCGCAAAACCTCTGCAAGTGTAGACATACCCTTAGGGTGCAAAGGAACACTGAACCCTTCATCTAGCACCGGGGTTCTCAACCTTTTTCTTTCTGAGCCCCCCCCCCAACATGCTAAAAGAAATTCCACAGCCCACCTGTGCCGCAACAGCTGCTTTTCTGCACAGCCAGTAGATTAAAAGCCAGGGCTGGCGTTAGGGGGTAGCAAGCAGGGCAATTGCCCAGGGGCCCTGTGAAGTTAAGTTGTTCTGGCTTTGGCTTGCGGCCCTCGGCAGAGCTCAGGCTTCAGCTTTTTGCCCTTGGCCCCAGCAAGTCTAAAGCCGGCCCTGCTCTCTGGTTTATTTTGGCAGACCCCCCTGAAACCTGCTCACGGCCCCCGGACTCCTGGTTGAGAACCACTGATCTAGCAGGCAGACTGACAGCAGGCTGTCTTATGAAAGGAGGGTCACAGCCAGCCTGGCTGAAAAGCTCTGCAAGGATTTTGGGTGAGCAATACTCTACCAGACATGACAGTATCTTGTTAATTAAGTCTAGGCTCTGGAATGTGTGTTATGATTTTATTTTATATGTCACCATTTGTTTCCAATACTTGTACTTGCTACTATGGTTTGTTAAATAAACTTATACTTGATCTCATTATAAACCTATCTCAGTGCTGTGTATTAAGCAGAGTGGGGATCCTCAGGAGGATTTGGTAAGCCGGGCTATACTGCTTCTTTGGAAGCAGCAAATCTGTGAATACTGTGAGTGTCCAGGGGAGCAGGAGTTGGTGACTCCAGGGAGACACTCAGAGGGTTTGAGTGTGCCAATAGTTGGCCTGCAGAGTAACAGCAGGGTCTGCGAGGTCCAGAGGGGAGGGCTTGTGTTGTCCATGGCCAGTAGAGTAGTGATCCCCAGCAGGCACAAACAAGGCTTCCTCACACAAAGGGCAGGTGGTTGTGAGGTACCTCAAAACCCTGGAACCCCCTCTTAGCATCCTAATGGTGTAATCAGCACACTCTACACCCTGTTTGCTGATTAACCAAGGATCATGCGCCAAGCATTGACATACCAGATAGTATATATACACTGAGAGAGTCAAAAGCGAGAGGCTTAGAAACAGGTAAAGAAAAAGGTTATGGTGTGTTGTTTTCCATTGCTTTATTTTGGGTAAGGGAAATAGAACATAAAGGACAGGTTGAGTAAGCCAGAGACATGCCAAACATACCAAATCACAGTTGGAAAAACTGTACAGATCATGGCTTGGAGGCTTTAGGGAAAATAGTAGAGGGGATAAAAATCTCTGTTCATGCAATATGATAAGCATCATGGAGAACTGATTCATCCATCAAAATTACGTGAAGTTGAGTGGGAGGTGCAGGCTTAGGAAACCAGCCTGGCACAGGTCCCAGAGGGGCAGCCCTCCAGTTAGAACTGGCCAAGAGGGAGATCATAAACTGGAAGCAGCAGAGAAAGCCAAAAAAGAGGAAAGCAGAGGAGCGAAAGCAGGTCACAGAAGTTAAAGGAAGGGAGAAGGAAAGGCCCCACAAGTTTAAAAAGCTGGAATTACACAAACAGAACCCTCAGCCCACAAGTAATCCTCCCTAGGGATCACCCAGCTGGGGGAAACTGCCTGAGTCACAGTGGGAGAGAGTCCATTGAAGAATATGACCACGTTTGAAAGGATAGGCAGGATGTACAAAATCCCTGCTGAACAGACTTGGCCTTCTTACCTCCCAAATTGACTGGCAAAGCCTTACATATGTTTAATCCAGTCATTCTCAACCTGCAGCATGTGGGCCACTTGCGGCCCAATGAAGACACAGCTGCAGCCCATGTGACATCCTCAGGCCACACAGGGAGTATATAGTGTGGATGCCGCTCACATAACACAGAGAGCTGCATGTGTGACCCACAGTGGTGTTCAGAACAACTGGTTTAATTATATGAATGTAAATAATGCGATGTTGTATGATTGGTTTAAGGGGTCGATGTTAGAAAGCTTTCAATTTACCCCATAGATATATCACCTAAAGTGTAGAAACCTAACAACTGGATAACAGGAAATATGGTCATAAAATGGGAGATTATCGGAGAAAATGGATGAAAAGTAAAAGGGGAGAAAATGATCACCGGTTGGTAGATCGGCTTGCTCAGGTGCGGTTCTTTGCGGTCTGATTAAGTGGGGGCAGAGGTGTGGGAAATTTCCCCAGCAACTGCGGAAGAGGCAGCCAGTGCTGCTGACTTATACCTGCAAGCGAGACCATTCCTAGGGCACAAGGCCCAAAAGGAAGGACAAAAGCCTGGGGTAAAAGGGAGACCCTTGTTTGTTCCTGGGAAGAATGAAGAAGGGGAGGGGAATAAGCACACGAAAGTCCCTAATTATCAGATCCCAGCCTGAGGGAACAGCCCAAAGTATTTTCTCTGATGTGGGTCCCTACAACACAGGCACAAACAATGGGGAGTCCAAATACAATGCCTGATCGATCCAAGTTAATGCAGCTACCCTCAGTTCAGAGCCTTCAGTGATGCCAGAGGGGGTTCTAATTAAATTTTGTGCAGTCTGACCTTCTGGAGGTAGATAAAGAGTGTATTAAGGAGGCCAAGGTAAATGGCCAAATGTGCCGGAGAGGAGAGACATAATCACATACCTCCTCTACTCAGGAGGTACGTCATTAAGGAGGTGGATATGCTCCCAGGAAAGAGGTAAAACTCCTGGCCTTGGGGCAGTTTAGAACCATGGTGTCTTTAGCTCCCATTGAATTAGAGTGGGAAGGCTTAAGGGGTATTTTGAATGTAGGAGTTTTTAAGAATTTACTGGCTAATGTATTGGTGGGAAATGACAGGATATCACTGGCCAAGGCTATTAGTATTCTGTCCCAAAGGTAAATGCTTGGAGGAGGGTGGGGGACACCTAACCAGCAGAACACAGCAATGTGTCTAAAGGGGAGGGAAATGAGGAGTCGTCCCCCCCTTACCTGAGGCAGCTCTCAGTACAAGCAAGAGCCAAAATGGAGTTTGCTGCAGAACCAACTGCAGACATGTCCTGGGGAAGCATCCTCAGTATTGACCCAGATAGAGAGCACAGCAGGAGGTTTTCAGAAGAGGGAAGGATTTAAAGGGAAGCCTTGGCTGGGGAAAACAGAAGTCCTGCTGGGGCCCTACAAATAATCATTCCCACAAAGCATTGTGTGGAGTTAAAGTTCTTAGCCCAAAACTGCCCTTTTGCTGGTCACTTAGGAATGGAGAAGACATATGAAAGGCTAAAGAAAAATGTCTATTGGCCCCTTATTCAAAATGAAGAAGAGGAATACTGCAAGCCTTGTGACTTACGTCTCTGCCAGGCTCCTTTGCATCCTTTACTGGCAATCAAAGCAGCATTTTTCAGGCTTGCTATGATCATCATAAGGCCTGTACCCAGACCAACTCAGAGGGGGAAAATTTATATTATTGGTGGTGGATTTTGTCACCAGGTATCCAGAAGCAGTTGCTCTGTCAAATGTGGAAGCTGAAACTGTTGCTAAGGCACAGTTCTCCATAATCAGCAGGTGGGCTTTCCAAAAGAGGTCTCATCAGATTGTGGATCAGATTTCATGTCCCAGAATGTGTAGGGAAAAATACCACCCAGAAACAAATGGATTAATTGACAGGTTCAACTGGATCCTAAAATCTATGCTAAGAATGTAAGTAAACAGGGACATAGTGTTACTTTATCTGTTTGTATATCAGAAGGTGCCCCCAGAGTCCCTGGGGCTTGTCCATTTGACCTCCTGTATAGAAGAATGGTCAGAGGTTCCCTGGATCTCATTAGAGACTCCTGGGAAAGTGGCACTGAAGCAGAGGGGGAACTGGTGACTGAATATGTGCAGAGGTTCGGGGAGGATTTAAAATCCATGATGGGGATAGTGCAGCAAAACCTCACTTTTTAAAAGCTAGGCCGCTCAGAAAGAATGATCTGATTACAATGCCTGCGATCAATGATTTCATGTGGGAGATTTAATACTGGTGCTAGACCCTGTAAAAAAGTACAAAATGCAAAACTCATGGGAGGGGCCTTTAGAGGTAGTAGAAAGGGTTTAATGATGTTACCTATAATGTCCAAAGGCCCAACAGAAAGGTAGCAGCTCAAATGGCATATAAACAGATTAAAAGTGTATCACAATCATAAAAATCACTTGGGAATTGTGCTGAAGAAATTCAGAGAGGCAGGTCTCACAATTACAGCATCAAACTGTAAGACAGGGGCAGCCAAAGTCCCTTATCTAGGTCACTGGATTGGAGGAGGCCAGATCCCTTAAAAGTGGAATCCACTGTTAACTGTCCCATGCCCTGAACCAAAAAGCAAGTTCAGTGTTTTATAGTCTTGGCAAATTATTACCTCGGGTTTGTGGAGGGTTTCAGAGACCTTGTGTAGGTAATTATAGACCTCTGCAAGAAAACGCAGCCTGACATGGTGGTTTGGATTACTGCCTGTCAGGAGGATTTTAATAAAAGTGAAAAGAGCTCTGTCAGAGAAGCTAGTCTAAACTTTGACAAGATGTTTGAATTCTGCACAGAAGCATCCAATACAGGCCTGTGGACTATATTGATGCAAGTGAGCAAAGGCAATAAGAAGCATCCTACTGCTTTCTTAAGTAAAAAAACTGACACCCCCCCCCTCACTGGACAAAATTTCACTGTTATAGAAAGAGAAAGTTGTGCAATTGTGTGGGTGGTCAGGGAGCTAAGGCCGTACCTGCTCAACAGAAAGTTCAGGGTCCTAACAGGCCACTCCCCATTGGTATGGCTTCACAGAACAACAGGTACCAACTCCAGACTGCTATGCTAGAATATAGCACTTCAAAATTATGATATGGAAATTGTACATATTCAAGACAAGGAAAGTGTAGTGGTGGATGCACTGTGTAGGCAAGAGGGTTCTGTGGATTAGCCAGTGGCTGACCCTACTGCACCAATGTAGGGGGGGATGATTGACTCAAGGACCCATGATGCCAAATGGCAGAGAGTACAGGGGGTGCATAAGGTTTTAGTGTGATCCTGAGCCAGATATCTGCATAATAGTTCACTGAAGGATGGCATGTGACAGCCAGTAGTCCACTGTCATCATAATTAGTGTGAAATGTATGTATGGATAATATTTAAGGAGTTATGCATCTATACTATAAATTATGCTTTTTAGGTCTTGGAGTTAAGGCAGGTCACCAGGAGGTGACATACCTCAGAAATGCTCCTCTGTCCCTGTCTGGCTATTTGTGTATTATGTGCCTCATAGGGTATGGCTGTTTGCATACTGAGCCAAGTACAAATTGAAACACCATGAAATCTACGAGAGAGGAAAACTGAAGGGGATGTCTTGTTTTTGAATGAAGACAAAGGATTGTTCTGGGATATCTTAGGGTGCAAAGGAACACACTGCATCCTTCATCTAGTAGGCAGCGTGCTGTCTCAGGAAAGGAGGTCACAGCCAGCCTGGCTGAAAAGCTCTGCAAGGATTTTGGGTGAGCAATACTCTACCAGACATGAGAGTATCTTATTAATTAAGTCTAGGCTCTAGAATGTGTGTTATGATTCTATACGTAGCCATCTGTTTCCAATACTTCTGCTTCCCACTCCTTGCACCACTATGCTTTGTTAAATAAATATACTTGATTTCACTATAAACATATCTAAGTGCTGTGTGATAAGTGGGGCGCTGATCAGAGATTAACTGGGGTGTTCTGTTCCTCTGGAAGCAGCAAGTTTGCGAATACTGTGAATGTCCAGGGGTGCAGGAGCTGTCCAGGGAGACAGAGAGCTCGAGCATGCTATCGCTAGCCTGCAAATGGATAGCTGGGCCTGGGAGGGCTTGTGTTGCTCACAGCCAGTGGAGTTGGGGAGCTGACCCACAACAGGGACAGACAAGGCTTTGTCAGGTGCCTCACAACCTTGGGTACCCCCAGAAAGCATCAACTTCTCCCCCCCCCCCGCCCCCACTCTGCAGGGCTAGGGAGCTCTGAGTGCCATTTTGCACTAGAAGAAAAGGAGTACTTGTGGCACCTTAGAGACTAACCAATTTATTTGAGCATGAGCTTTCGTGAGCTACAGCTCACTTCATCAGATGCATACCGTGGAAACTGCAGCAGACTCATGCTCAAATAAATTGGTTAGTCTCTAAGGTGCCACAAGTACTCCTTTTCTTTTTGCGAATACAGACTAACACGGCTGTTACTCTGAAACCTGTCATTTTGCACTAGGCTTAGATTCTCCCTTTCAAGGTGCCATTCAGGCCTAAAAGGTGGGCCAAGTTGGGCCTGACTGTGCCCAGAGGAGTTCTTTAATCCTTTTCTGGCTGGGGTGCAAACCTACCCCACTACATACCCCACCCCTCAGGGGCCCAACTCCCACACCGTGTTTCTGTGTTTTGCTCCAGCATGATGTTGCATACTAAAAGTATAGTGTTGGGAGAGCAAACTACCACCCCATATGGTGCAGGTTCATCTCTTTCATCATGGTTAGAGGGAGGTATGGGCCGTAATGAGGGAAAAGAGTTACCCAAAAAATAATTCCTAAGAGATTCTATGCCCACTTCACTGCATGTGCCTCCTTTTCAACCATGGAATAGGCTTCTTCCCTGTGAAAGACCTTCCTACATGAGTATAGAAGTAGGTGCGCCTCACCATTCACCCCTTCTAACAGCACAGCACCCAGGCCTACTTCTCTAAAATCAACCCGTTTGAAAAATCTGGATGGAAGAGGACTGGTTCCTGGCACAGCCATGTTAAAGGCATTCTCACAAGTGCTGTTCCAGCAGACCTCCTTTGGATTACCACCTTTTATTGGGGTCCGTCAGAGGGGATGCAATGGTGGCGACACAAGGGACAAATTGCCTGTAATACCCAGCTAGTCCAAGGAAGTCTCTTACCTGCTTTCTTTGTTCAAGGAATTGAGTAGGCCAACACTGCCTTCACTTTGCTAACTAGTGGCCTACATTGGCCTCATCCCACATTATTACCCAGGTAAGTAACACTTTGATTTGCCAATTTGCATTTGGCCAGATTGACTATGAGACCTTCTTCAGCCAAGGAATGGAGGATGGCTTGTACTTGTTGCAGGCAGGCCCAGTTGTTGCTATATATAACAATGTCCAAATATGCAGCATCGTACTGCTGATGAGGCCTGAACACCTTGTCCATTAAATGCTGAAACACTGCTACCACTCTAAACCAAAGGGCATTGTCTAAAAGTAGAAGAGCCCAAAGGGAGTCAGTCAAGAAGACTTTTTTTCTTGAAGTTTGGGAGAGAAGGGCTGTCATAACCATACAGCTAAGGGTAGCCTAGAATTCCTCCTTACCTGTAAGGGATTAAAAAGCTCAAATAACCTGGTTGGCACCTGACCAAAGGAACCAACGGGGACAAAAGATACTTTCAAATCTGGGGGTGGGGAGAGGCTTTGTTTTGGGTTCTTTGTTTCTGTGTTCGTTCGCTCTTCAATTCATGTCCTCCAAACCATTCTGAACCAGTCTCTCACATTACAGAAATTGTAAATACAGCCAGGCAAGGCGTATTAGTTTATCTTTGTTTTCTCAACTTGTGAATTTTCCCTTTGCTGGAGGGAGGTTTATTCCTGTTTTGTTGTAACTTTGAAACTAAGGCTAGAGGGGGTTCCTCTGTGTTTTGTGCATCTTTTGTTACCCTGTAAAGTTATCTTCCAACCTGATTTTACAGAGGGGATTTTTACCCCCCCCCCCTTTTTTTATAAATACAATTCTTTTAAGAACGGATTGATTTTTTTTCCAGTGTCCAAAGATCCAGGGATTTGGGTCTGTGTTCACTTTGTAACCAATTGGTTAGGATATTATTCTCAAGCCTTCCCAGGAAAGGGGGCATAAGGGCTTGGGGGGGATATTTTGGGGGAACAGGAACACCAAGTGGTCCTTTCCCTGATTCTTTGTCTAAATCACTTGGTGGTGGCAGCATACTGTTCAAGGACAAGGTGGAATTTGTGCCTTGGGAAAGTTTTTAACCGAAGCTGGTAAAAATAAGCGGATCCCCACAACTGTACCCCAGAGTTCAGAGTGGGGAAGGAACCCTGACAAGGGCGATTTGCCAATACCCTTTTTTAAAGATCTATGGTACTGATATAGCTGACGGACCCTAAATGTTCCAGTAGCTCCCAGACTGTCTCCCACATCTTCTGGGGTATGGGGTCTCTATCCTGTTGTCCTGGGACCATCTTGATGAGAGGGTGTATCAGCTGGGGCTAGCCGGGTGCAGGGGAGAATATACTGGGAAAGGCCTCAGCAATAGTAAAACCTAAGCTCTTTGTCCAGGTAGTTCAGCACCTCTCTCTGCATGTGCGCTGGCTCTGGGTGAGTGGATGGCCGAAATCCCAGTTCAGCTTCTGGTGGGTAAGGAGTGGTCAACATCCCTTCCCTGGTTTTCCAAGGCTTCAGCAGGTTCAAATTGTAGACCCTGGTTTCTTTCCACCTCCCAAGCAGGTGGACCTCACAGTCTACAGGCCCAAGCTGATGATCCACTGCAAAAGGCTCTTGTCATCTGGCTAGTCACTTGGGTTCCGTGCTGGGGAGTAGTAACTACACTATCACTGGACTAGAAGAGCTAGAGGCATGCACCCCGTTCTTGTGTTTGCTGGGACCCCAACAGGTTTTAGTGAGCAAATGGAATTGGAGGAGCTTCCTGAACTGGAGAACATCCTGGGCCACATTGGATGCTCTCAGTTCCTGCTCCTCCCAGCCCTCATACAGGAGAGCCATTATCCCTTGAGGCTGTTGCTAAATAACAGTTTGAAGGGAGAGAACTTGATGGAAACTTGCAGCATCTCCCTTATGGTGGGCCAAAAAGGAGGAAGTAGCTGATCCTCAACGCTTGCGATCAAAGGACACAAATCTTTTCAGCACTGCCTTCAGGGTTTTGTTGAATCTCTCAACTAGTCTGTCCATTTGTGGATGACAGACGGAGGTCTTTAGCAACTTGATCTTCAACAGGAAGTATAGCGCTTGCATTAACTCCCTTTGAGTAGGTCCTCTGGTTTTCATAACCTGGCTAGTCTCGCCATTCCAGCACCGGTCCCAGCATTCTGGTTTTCCTACCTTAGATCCATGGTTCTCAATTTTTTGTATTGGTGACCCCTGTCACAAAGCAAGCCATGCTTATAAATGCTAGAGGCAAAATGGGGTTTGTGGGTGGAGGCTGACACCTTGCGACCCCCTTAGCGGTCATGACCCCCAGTTTGAGAACCCCAATTCTAGGCCAACATCCTAATGCGTTTCATTAGAGCAGAACGTGACAGCAACAGGGACCTGCATCTCGCGGTGGCTGTAGATATGTTACCATTATTTTTTGCCTTTGACTGGACCAATTATTCCTTCTGGATAGCTGTGTACGTCAGTGACATAAACCTTCTGCCAGATTATGCCCCCAAAGTTCATGAGCAGTTTGTGCAAGGAAATCATGCTGTGGCTCAGTCTAAAAAATAAATTCAGCAGAGTCCGAACAGACATGGCACTTGAACAAACAGTAAACCGTGATAGTAAAGTAAAAGGGGTTATTGATGGATTTCACTTTGAAACCGGAAATCTTGGTGAGATAATTCGTCACTGCTCGGGAGTGCTCAGTTGTCACAACTGTTATGAAGGTAAAGTTCTTTGGACACAAACCATGTCTGAGATTTCTCTCAGCACTTGTTAACAACTCCATCATCCAAATATTTCAATGCATGACCACTATGTCCATTCCACTAAAACAAAGTGTACAGGGAGGCATGTAGGAACCACATAGCAACAGTGTGGCCTAGGGGCAAGAACAATGCCACAGCCCCCCACAGATCACATCACAACTCTTCCAACTTATTCCTCCACCATTCAATACACCTGCACCCAACACAGTTAATGAAGTTAGAGTGCATGCAGATAGTTCCTAATGGCTATTACCAGTGCCACTGAAATAGTTTTACCAAGGGGCATGATGGATTTTCCATTACTTGACATCTAACTCAAGACTAGCTGTCTTTTTAAAAGACATGGTGGAGCTCAAACAGAAGTAATGGGCTTGATGCAACGAGTGAGGCTCTCTAGCCTGTGGTATGCAGGTGAGCCTAGCTGATCGGAATGAACCCTGCTGGGTGATGGGCTTAAAATCTTTGCCTCTGCCTATCCACAGTACAACAAGGGCAGTGCCTGCCCGCCCCAACTCTTCTCTAGTGAAGAAGAGTTCGGCATCTGCAGCCCATTCCATTCTCTGTCAAGGCTGCCAACGAGTAAGTCAGTTAAACAATATATATATAAACAATATAAGTATTTGTGAACTAAGAAACCCAATTGACTCACATAGGCCACTGAGTGGCTTTCAGACGGGAGAAGCTTCTAGTTAGTCATGACTATTATACATGGTTTCTAAAGTGCCAACAATTAAACCCACATCCAGATCCATTATTTATGAAGTGGCAATAGCGTGCAAAGAGCTTACACTTTAGACAGCCTTCATACTGCCAAGCACTGCACTTTTTGCGCATCTGCCCAATCCATATTTTTTTTTAAAAGGGATGCTGCAGTTAAATCCCTTTTCCTCAGATGGCCAAGGATATGTCTTGTCCTTTGCACATAGAGCAAGTTTGCAGCTCTTTGCTTTGCAATAATAAGGAGCAGATTCATCACTGTACAAACAAACCACTTGAGTAAGACACCTGCCCTGCAGAGCTCACAATCCAAACAAGCAAGGAACAGTCCAGACTGGAAAGTGCCTTGGGTGAGCAAATAATATCAGAGCACCAAAGGACTTCTGCGTGGGGGATGCTTCTAGACTGAGGGCACAACTCAGGATGACTTTTAAGGTTGACAGCCTGTTGAGTTCTCCAGAATGGAAAAATCTAGCTTTTCAGGGTTCGTATAACCTACTCCAAACCCTCCCACAGCTGGATTTGGGAACATTTGGTACTAACAGGGATGCATTATTACTCACTGGGCTCCCCACCATCTTCTTCTCCACCAAAGGTTTCCTCTGGGGGCCACGCCTGGTAGGAGACCCTGAAATCCTCTCGGACCTGCGCCTCAGAGGAGGGGAGACAGTGTCTGAAAGTGAGGGAGAGAGGAAAAGTTTGAAAGTTGATTGTTCCCACCGCATGGGGAAGCCCCTTCATCCAAACTACCAATGTGGGGACATTTAACTGCCTCTCAGTACTTTCCTATCTCCTGGTGTTTGCCTTTTCATAGGCGTAAGATGCTAGGAAGCTGTGAAATACCCTCCAGTCCTGCATCCTACCCCAAGGAATTCTCCAACCTGAGGGAGACATTCCCATGCACCCTGCTCCTCCAATGGGACCCCTCCCCACATCCTGATTCTCTGAGGACCCCCCTCCCAAACCTCAGGAAACATGCCCACAAATCCTGCATCCACAGGGAGCAACACCTTCTCCTCATACCCTGCTCCCCAAGACCCCATCAGTACTCCAACAAATGTTCCTCCACACGCTGCTCCCATGGAGAGGAATCCCATGCACCGCTACAGGCTGGGGACCGACTGGCTAAGCAGCAGTTCTGCAAAAAAGGACTTGGGGATTACAGTGAATAAGAAGCTGGATATGAGTCAGCAGTGTACCCTTGTTGCCAAGCAGGCTAATGGCATATTGGGCTGCATTTGTAGGAGCATTGCCAGCAGATAGAGGGAAGTGATTATTCCCCTCTATTCGGCACTGGTGAGGCCACACCTGGAATACTGTGTCCAGTTTTGGGCCCCCCACTACAGAAAGGATGTGGACAAATTAGAGAGTCCCCAGCAGAGGGCAACGAAAATGATCACGGGGCTGGGGCACATGACTTAAGAGGAGAGGCTGAGGGAATAGGGCTTGTTTAGTCTGCAGAAGAGAAGAATGAGGGGGGATTTGATAGCAGCCATCAACTACCTGAAAGGGGGTTCCAAAGAGGATAGAGCTTGGCTGTTCTCAGTGGTGGCAGATGACAGAACAAGGAGTAATGGTCTCAAGTTGCAGTGGGGAAGGTCTAGGTTGGATATTAGGAAACACTATTTCACTAGGAGGGTGGTGAAGCACTGGAATGGGTTACATAGGGAGGTGATGGAATCTCCTTCCTTAGAGGTTTTTAAGGCCCAGCTTGACAAAGCCCTGGCTAGGATGATTTAGTTGGGGATTGGTCCTGCTTTGAGCAAGGGGTTAGACTAGATGACCTCCTGAGGTCCCTTCCAACCCTGATATTCTATGATTCTTCCTTGTATCCTGCTCCTCCTGGAATCCCCCTTAGAGAAATTACTGCCCCCCCCGAGACCCACCCCCAGCGTACCCCCCTCGTACCCACCGCCCCCCCCAGAGACCCACCCCCAGCGTACCCCCCTCGTACCCACCGCCCCCCCCAGAGACCCACCCCCAGCGTACCCCCCTCGTACCCACCGCCCCCCCCAGAGACCCACCCCCAGCGTACCCCCCTCGTACCCACCGCCCCCCCAGAGACCCACCCCCAGCGTACCCCCCTCGTACCCACCGCCCCCCCCAGAGACCCACCCCCAGCGTACCCCCCTCGTACCCACCGCCCCCCCAGAGACCCCGCCCCCAGCGTACCCCCCTCGTACCCACCGCCCCCCCAGAGACCCCGCCCCCCGCACGTAGCCCCCCAGAGACCCCGCCCCCCGCACGTAGCCCCCAAGTGCCCCCCAGAGACCCCGCCCCCCGCGTAGCCCCCAAGTGCCCCCCAGAGACCCCGCCCCCCGCGTAGCCCCCAAGTGCCCCTCAGAGACCCCGCCCCCGGCACAGACCCCTCCCCGCCCAGGGTGACCCCCGGGCCGCACTCACCCCCGCGGGCTCCGCTCCCTACTGGGGCCGCGCCCGCAGACCGGGCCCGCCTCTGGCCCCCGCCCGCCATCCGTGGGCCTGTCCGCTCCGCGCCGAGCGGGATGGAACCCGCCACCAAGCCCCGTTCGAATCACCCGCCGCTACAGTGGAAGTGACGCGGTAGCTACTTCTCGCGAGCCTTCGAACCCGATCTTTCCCTGAGAGCGCCGGGCTGCGGGGAATGTCTCAGGTCGTAACGTCATCAAGCTGCGTCCTACCCGGAAGAGACGTGGCAACAGCGGACTCAGCCTCAATAGGAGCCTGTGAGTGTCAGGGGGACCCTATGGAGGGGCAAAGCGGGGCTGGGAGCCAGGACTCCTGGGTTCCCTCCCTGGCACTGGGGAGGGGAGTGGGGTCTGGCGGTTAGAGCAGGGGCGGGGGGGACTGGGAGACAGGACTCCTGGAGCCGAGAGGGGAGTGGGGTCTAGTGGTTGGGGTGGGAATTGGGACCCAGGACTCCTGGGTTCTGTCCCAGCGCTGGGACGGGAGTGGGGTCGATCTGGGCTTTGATTTTGCTCAGTACGCTTTCTCTCCTGCTGTGTCATCAGTGAAGCACCATGGGGCTGTGTAAATGCCCCAAAAGGAAAGTCACCAACCTTTTCTGTTTTGAGCACCGAGTGAATGTCTGTGAGAGCTGCCTCGTCGCAAACCATTCCAAGGTAACTGGACTCCAGCTCCAGTCTGGCTGCTGAGCAATGGCATCTCAGGGGAATGGGAGTTTCTAGGGCTTCAGCTATAATCTGGCCCCAGGGAGGGGGGACCAGCTAGCTCAGGAGGGTGGGGAATGGGATATGGGGCTTTCCCCTCTTGGACACTGGTTCAATTGCTGCCAACCTGGATCAAATATGAAAGTCCTCTTTGCTCAACAACCCTCTCCCCTGCCCCCAACCTGAGTTCTTGGTTATCAGTGTTCCTCTATCCTGTGTCATGACTCCTGGAACGGCGCATCCTGTTAATATCCAGCAATGGACACCTTCCTCATATTTCCTCTGATACTTCCACAATTCTGTCCAGGGGTCTGTTAGCATAGACCTCATTGGACGTTCCTATCTACAAATGCTTCATACCTAGGGATATGATGAATTTTCTGTCCGTTGCAATCTTTAAGTCATAAGTGGACATCTTTCTACAAGAGATATTCCAGCTCAGACACAGATTATGGGCTTGATGCAGGAATCACTGGGTGAGATTCTGTGATTTGTACTAGGCAGGAGTTCAGACTCAACTAACATAATGGTCCCTTTAGGCCTTAAAATGTAAAGTCTTTTCTTGTGCTGCCCCTCCAATTGCAATCCTACCTCACCCATACCATGGGCTTTCTGTCACTAACTTCCTGTATCTTCCAGTGCATTGTTCAGTCCTATCTCCAGTGGCTTCAGGACAGTGATTACAACCCCAACTGTCGTCTTTGCAACACCCTCCTGTCCACCAAAGATACTGCCCGGCTTGTGTGTTATGGTGAGGTACTTTTAGCCATGGCTTTGGGAGCATTTCAAGAGCTTTGCTTGGTTTTCTTTTCATTAGCAAGTGACAGTCCTGGCCACCAAAGCCTGATTTACTTTTTTTTAAAAGCAAATATAAAACTTGGGTCAGAAAAATGATTGCCAAAATGGCACCCTGTTTATTCTGTCTTTGTAGTTTCTTCATCAGACTGGGTATCTCTACACACAGATTCCCCCACCCCTTTACCCCACATAAGAGCCAGCTGGCCTCTGAAAGTGGGAATAAAGCCCCTACAATTATGAGAACTGAGTGGATGAATACAATGTCTATGGCAGAATGGGCTCCAGCTTACTTTCCAGCAGCTGTGCTGCCCCTGGGGACTAATGGAAGGGGAGATGTTTGTGAAGTAGATCTGACTAGGGGAGTAACTGATCTAGACCCTTCACTTAAAGACATTCCATGCTCCTCACCTTTGCAGATTTGTTTCACTGGTCATGTCTCAACGAGATGGCAAACCAGCTCCCAAAGAACACGGCCCCAGCTGGCTACCAGTGTCCCAGCTGCAAGGGTCCTATCTTCCCCCCAGCCAACCTGGTCAGTCCGGTGGCCTCAGTGCTGCGAGAGAAACTGTTGACTGTGAACTGGGCTCGGGCCGGGCTTGGGCTGCCACTGGTAAGAGATTACCCATGAGACTATCCTCTTGTTTTGGGGCTCTCTGAGGGTTTTCAAGATGGGAGCCAAGAGGACAGCCAAGCTGGACAGATACTGCTGTTAATGTACCAGCCGGAGATGGGAAACAGAGTAGGGGCCTTTCCCCTCTTGGGGGATGCGGCAGAGAGGACACCAGCTTTGATCTAGCTTCCGGCTTGAGCAGCAACCACTATCTGGGATTGGCTGAGCTGATGGGGCAGAGTTTGCTTTGGTGTCTAAGGTCTGAGGCAGTTTTCTTCTGTTCTCTTCAGATTGATGAGGCTGATACCATACAAGAGACAGAGTCGCCTGATACCACAGATTACACTGACTGGTCTAGCTTCTCTGGTAAGTGCTGCCGGGCTATGGGCATGGGAATGGCTCCACTGATGCCTGCACAGGGCCCATCTAGCCCAGTATCCACCTCCCCCACCCTCACCACACTAGATCAGACCTAGGGGCCCACCTAGTCTGCTATCCCCTCCTTCCACACTGGATCAGACCAGTGGTCACGTGTAGCCCAGAATCCCCACCTCCCTGCTGCCTGGGATGAGACCAAGGGGTCCAATTTCATCTGCTCTCTCTTCTAAGGTGATGGGAGGGGAAGACTGGCTGGCTTTCAGGGATCAAGGAATGGGATATGAGACTTTTCAGTTCTAGGGCATCACTTCTAGTTGGGCCCCTGACACAGAGATCCATGGAGCAAGTGGGTCACAGTTTGCTGTCCCGGCTTTGTAGATGGAAGCCAGCTGTCTTAGGCTGCCCCATTCCACACAGGATTCATTTTGTTACCTCCTTTCTTGGCAGCAACTGCAGGCCCCAGCTCAGAGGAGACCATCCAGCAAAGTGCCATGTCGGCCTATTCCTACAGTGCTCCGCCCGGCCTCTCTTCCCCACAGCAGCAGCAGGGCGTGAACAATGGGGGCGTGAAGGAGGAGCATTCAGTCATCGACATGGGGAATGCTAGTAATGAGACCATCACCATCAATGCAGGTGAGCAGCATTGTTGTCATCTCCTGCGGCGGTGGGGGGATTACGAATCTGGAACACAGCCCCTAAGAAGTGAGGACCCAGTGGCTACCTTCTGAGTGGGGTAGCGGTTGTGTGTCTCATGTCCCTTAGGCTGTTTCCATTCACTCCTGTCTGGATCAGGAGCCCACTTAGAGGACAAGATAACTCAGGGGCAAAGGAGTCTGGGTCAACCACAGCCTACAGGGCTGGGGAAGAACAGATGTATGGATTGCCTAGCTGTGGCAGAAGGGGGGACAATAAGGTTAGGGGGGTGCCTGTACCCCCCCCCCACCACCTTCTCCTTTCCTGATGCCAATGGCTCTCTGCTAAGCTCCTACACTCCCCATCTCCCCAGCAGCCTCTACACCACGGAAGGTCTATGACACCCGGGAGGGTGGGGGTGGCAGTGGCAGAGCATCCAGCACCCAAATCGACTGTGATGAGGACAAGTACCGCCGGCGGCCAACACTCAGTTGGTTCGCACAGCTTCTGAAGTAAGTGGTCAGTGGTGGGGTGGGAGGAAACCAGTGCACATCCATGATAGGGTTGCAATCTCGGTTGGCACCTGTAGCTATTACCGTAATACTGCTAATGTGCCCTCGATCTTATTTGCGGTCTTTAGGCGCTACCATAATACTGCTAATGATGCACATGCCCTGATGTGCCCCTGATGTTGCTTTGGGCCTCTGGGCACTGCTACTGTCATGCTAATAACAAGTCCCCTGGCAGGAATCGCTCTGGGTCCAAGAAGCGGCAGCCAAGATCCCTGATGCAGCGGTTTGTCATCATCCTCCTGATTGGCGGCATCGGCTTCCTAACCCTGATCATCATCATGTCAAAGCTGGGCCGGGCCTCGGCCGACAATGACCCCAACCTGGACCCCATGTTCAACCCCCACATCCGGGTGGGCCAGGAATGAACCAAGCTGGTGGCTCCTCCCTGGGCACCAAGACTGGCCTGCCAAGGCAGGGATGCTGGGGACTGGCAGCTGCAAGTGGGGCTCCGGGGGGAGTACAAGGGGAAGCCTCCAGCCAGGACACTGCTGGGTCAGCTCAGCTGAGAGTCAAAACATGAAACTGGTGAGGGCGGTGTGAAGTGACTTTGGCCTCTTTTAAAAATGAGACTCAACTCTCTAGGTGGGGTGGGCAGAGCAGGATTGGGAGGAAAGGGGAGACTTGTACAGCTACGGATTGGGCCCCCCAAGGTGGGCTGGAATGAGCTCTCTAGTCGCTGAGTGCTCCAGCTGAGAATCAGCCACTATAGCTGTTCAGCTTTGGAATGGGCCAGGAAAGAGGAAAGCTTCAAGCACTGGTGATCGGGGAGGGCTCGTGCTGCTAGTACGAGTGTCCAAGGACTGGGGCAAGTGAGAGACAGCACAGGAATGGAAGCCTGGACTCCTGGGTTCCATTGCGAGCCCACAAGGATCTATTGGTCAGAGCAGGGAAATTGGGAGCCAGAATTCCTGAGTTCTGTTCCCACTGCTGCTGACCCCGTTGCGCAATCTCAGGTGAGTCACTTCCCTGCCCCATGCCTCAGTTTCCCCACTCTGTAACTAGCAATGCTGCTGGTGGGGTGTGTGCAGGGAAATAGGGCATTTCCATTCCTGCCTGCAGAAGAGCTGATGTTAGCAGCACTGAAGGGCAAATGTCCCACACCTTCTTGGAAGCGTGAACTCCTTGGCATTACAGCCCTGCCCCCCTGAAACTGGCATCTGGCTCCTTAAACCTTGGGCTTCAATGCCCTTCCCCTAGGAGCCTCTCAACTGTCTGTCACTTGGAACTTGCCAGCCCAGATTGTCTGTGGGTGAGAATACAGTTGTTTGAATGCAGGTGTTTGAAAGGGTTCAGGGCTCTTTTGTTCCCCTTTCCCATTCTCCAATCCTGGGCAGACTCTGCTTCCTCAGAGGTGCCTTGTAAAACCCATCCCATATTTGATGGACCCATTCCTGTAGCCTCAAAGCGCTGCAGAGCTCTCTGATTCTAAGCCCATCTGCTATGTTAAGCCACCTTGTGCTTTATTCACCCTTGTCTCCAAAACCCCTTTGCCCTGAAGAGGGAGGTGTCATTATTTTCCTGGTCTCAACTAGATGGGAGACAGAGGATCTGTTTGACACAGCCAGCTGCTGGGACTCTTTGGGGGAGGCCTGTTCCAACATAAACCTCCTTTCCTGCCTGGGGATGGGGCAGGATTTCAGCCCCACCCACAGACCCCACATAAAACTACCCTTCTGCTTTGCTGTGAATGGGAGTGGTACATAATCTTCCATCATCCCCCTTCTCCCACACATCCTTTGGGGGTTCAAATGGAATGGACACTGGATCCCAACCCTCTCCCTGCCACACACACACACACACGTTTTAGTTTTGCAAATGCAGCTCATTGAACCAAATGACAGGAACCAGCCCCTTGTCGCATCCTCATTTACCCTCCCCTCCTACTGAGCTATATTGGGGGGTGGGGGAGATATAACTTACTTTCACCAATTCTAATTTTTCACATCAGTAACTACCTGGGCCTTAACTTTGCTAGAATTCAAAGGGCAAATACTGAGATCCACCCCCTACGTCCAGCATTATTTGTAGGGATGAGATGTCATTAACCCCTTCCCCTAACATCATCTCCGTTGAGGGGAGCCTTCACTTCCCATCTCATAATACCAGGGGAAAGGGAAGGAGTTGGCTGGTCCTCTTGGGTGTGATTATTTTACTAATGAGAATGGGGTGGGGTTGGTGTCCCTCTGCTTTCCATGAGGGCGGGTGTGTGTAATTCCAAAGCTGGTCCCTCCCGTCTCTGTACAGAGCTGTTGCTATGGGTACTTTGGGCTGTCCCCTACTGGAAAGGGGCACGTGTGTGTGAAGTATCGACCTGTTCTGGAGTTTAGGGAGGGGATGGGACATGCTGGTCAGCACTGGAGTTTAAAGATGGAGAGGGGGAGGGGATGGGAAGAGACTTCCTGGCTTGTGGATTTTCAGAGCTCTGGTGGGGATGGGGTTTCATGCTTTGAATACGGTTGCTTTCCTTCTATTTATTGAAATGGTTGATAGGAGACAGTTCTTCCTGTAGGGTGTGAAATGCATGGGGTGGCCTCAGTGACCAAAGACAGCACACGCCACACACCCCCTCTGCCCAAAAACTGACCATTGCCTCCAATCCCCCTGCTTTTCTGAGTCCAGATCTTTGACTGGGCCTGAGTCAGGATCTGTTTTGCAACCTCCTCAGCTCCCACCCTTTTCTGCTGATGGCTCTGCTAGCCCTGGGGTAGGGGAGGTGGCATGGGACTTAGGCTGGAAGGAGTAGAGGAAAAATATCGCCTTCCTCACAAGCCACTGCCAGTGGAAAGGAGAGCTATGAACATAAGTCCTGTGGGCTTCCACCAAAGGATGGGGGCTGTTTGTGGTGGGGGATGGAGGGGGTGGAATCAGAACCTCTTCCCCTCCCTTGGGTTAGTTCCAGCATGAGCCAGAGGGTTGGATTGGGCCCATGCCCTTTAGCATGAGCCAGAGGGTTGGATTGGGCCCATGCCCTTTAGCATGACCCTATGGTCAGGGGGGTGTTGGGGTAGGGGTTGTGATGGGCCACTGCAGTGGAACGGGATGAGCCCTGTAGCCATCAAATGCTCCCACTGAGGGTTGGCCACCTGAGTTGTTGAGTGCCCATTGGGCGTGTTGGGGGAAAGATCCTGGCTGTAATGACTGCCTTGCTCCCACCTCCCAGGAAGGTGACATGACTAATGAATGACACCATCGCTAACACTACAGCAATATCCTGTATTGTTATTAAACTTGATTTTGGCTACAGCCTGAGCAGAGTGTTACTGCCCCCTTTCCTCCCCGCTTCCCAATTCCGACAGATCGGGGGATGAATGCTGCGTGTGCGTCTCTCTCCAGGACTGCTTTGGACAAGGCCAGGATGGGGTTCAGTAAATCTCCTCCCTGTATTCGATAGTCAGGTAGTCCAGGCAGAAGCGGCCCACGAAGAGGGTGAAGTTCATCACTAGAGGGGTTAGAGCCAGAGCCCTGGTCAAGGGGATGGGAATGGAGATCACAGCTTCCCTTTGCGGCTGGACCAGAGGGGCAGCTAAACAGCTGGAGTCCTCCCCAGAATAACTGAGTGTCCACGCGTTCACGGTCACGCACACAGGTCCCCCGGCTGTGCCCTTGTGTGGTTCTGAGTCATGCTCAGAAACCTCCTGAGCTGAGGAGCCTAAATCCCAGCTGCCATGTCCCTTGCAAACTGGCTTTGGAAGGTGCTCCCACTAGAGCACACTTCTCATCTAGAGATGAGGATAGAACCCAGTAGTCCTGACTCCTGTCCCTCCCCCCAACCACTTAAACTGGTTAGACTCAGCTGAGTTTCCCCTGTTGCCCTTGCTGGGAACACCCAGCAGTTCAGGCATCTGGCTGGAGTCACTTACCCAGTGAGGTCAGGGCAAACCCCCTGAGAACCTTGTCATTGGCCTCCAAGGTGTAAAATGTTGCAAGCAAGGCCCAGTAAAAGCTCATCACATGGGATACCTGTAGAGACCAATGCAAATGGTCAGGGAGATGGTCAGGACCCTTCCCTGATCTGTCACTCCCCAGTGCTAACCTGCTAGAACCCATTCCCCTCCTAAATGTCTTACTACTCCTGCCCAGAGATGAGACTAGAACCCAGGAGTCTTAATGCTGCCCTCCTCATACTATAGACATCCCTCAGTATTCAACTGTATTAGGGGTATAGGAATAACCAGCCTGGATTGGACCTAAGGTCTGACAGTGGCCAGAGCCTGTAGATCCCTGTCCAGTAGAGATGGGTTATCTCCACTTCAGAGATGAGGTGACTTGCCTGAGGTCACAGTCTGTGGCAGAGATTCAAGTAGAAAGCAGGTGTCCAAAGTACCTGGCTAGTGCCTTAACCTGTAGGCCAAGCTGCAAGACACAAGGAGCAAGGGGACTTCCCTTACCAGTAGTACTGTGGTGCCATGAAAGCTCATGAGATCAAACTTCTGGGTCACAGTGAAGTGGTAGAGGTCTCCTCCGAAGATACCCATGTGAACCAGCAGCAGCAGGAGGGAGGCACTGGTGAAGATTACTTTGCTGGGGAAAGTGATGGTGACAAAGGAGTCCTTCCAGCTCATACCTCCCCATCCCATGTTAGGTGTAAGGACCAGCTGCTTGGTAACTCTGATGCTGACCATGGTGCTGGGAGGGGGTAATTAGCTCCAGGAGGCAGTCTGCAGGCTGTTTGTAGTGATGGCGTGACCTCACTGCAGGCTAGGAGTGGTTCAGAATCCATGTATCAGGGTGCTGAGGTCATAAAGAACTGGGAGTTCTAGAAAGGTTTGCAGAACACCCATCGGGACTAGGAGAACGGATTGCAGAAGATTGAATGAGTGGACACTGGGAGAGGGGAAAAGAGGATACAGGATGGGGAATCATTAGAAACTCTTACCCCCAATTTGAGATATCACACTGATAAACAAATTAGATTGTCCCCATGCATGATAGAGTATAGATGGATGGATGAGCACGTATGGGAATATTAGATAGCGATGGGATGGATGGATAGAATAGATGGTATGTGAGGGCATGGATGGGTAGATAGATGGATTGGATGCATTAGATTAGATGGGTATGGAAAGGGATGGATGGATAGATTAGATGATGAGTGTGCATGGGGATAGGTAGATCTGTGGATGGACGCACAGATTAACTAGACTAACAAATTGAAATAATAGGATGACATCATAAACCCGTTTGAAGGTGTCATGTGGCAAAATAAGGACTAGGAGATGTCATAAATCACACCTGTGTGCTGACATCATAAAATGGTCTGGGAAATGCTGGGCAGATGGCTGATTAATTCATGTGTGTATGGAACTGGCTGATGTCAGAGGGTGACATCACAGCATGCCAGGGCGCGGCACAGGCTCAGGGAACCACGCGGCGCCTATGATGTCACTGGCTCATGACAAGACATCATCCAGTTGCAACGCCACCTTCAAAACGGCGCCTTGTCGTGGTTACCGTTGCGCTGCCCCTGCCGCCAGAGGCTTATTGCCGAGACAGCGGCCGCCGTCTGTCAAACAGCGCGTCGCTCCAGGGGAGCTTTTGTGAAAGCAGCAGAAGGCTACCGATTCCGGAAGTGACCTCACGGCCATTGGGGCTGAGTGCTCTCAACAGAACGCTACTGATCCCGGCAGTGACATCACCGCCATGGAGGGCGAAAGCTCTCAACAAACTTTACTGATCCCGGAAATGACCTCACCATCGGGAGCGGGGGGGGGGATGTTCTCAACAGAACGTCACTGATCCCGGAAGTGACCTCAGCGTCTTTTTTCCCTCATCCAAACAAACCTGTGCGGCTCTGGGCCGGGGGAGATGTCAGCTCCCCAGGGGGGTCCCCTGCCGGGCCCGGCCGAGCCCGGCTCGGAGGCGCCGGGCGGGAAGCGGCGGCCGCACGGGATGCTGAAGCTTTACTACGGGCTGCCGGACCCGGCGGGGGAGGCTCGGGGCGGCCTGGCCCCAGGCGGGGATCCCGGGGGACCGACTGACATCAATGGGGCGCACTTCGACCCGGAAGTGTTCCTCACTAAGGTGCTCCCTGATGCTGGATGTGCTCAGACCCAGGGGTCCCTATGGGACCCCGCGTACCAAGGCGCTCCCCCCAGTATGCCTCAATGAGCCCCCCGCACACACTGACCCCTCTGCCGGACTTCCCCCCCCGCCCCCGGATCGCCGAACCCTGCCCGCGGAGCCTCCCCTCCCATACTGATTCTCCAGGGTTCGCCCCTCAAGTCCCCGGTCTGCCCCTGCTAGGGACCCAGGCTCCTGGGGGTAGCTCCCCCGGCGGGACTCCACACGCCCACACTTCACTCCCAGGGACCCTGTCACAGCAGCCACTGCACCTGGGGATTCTCCCAAAAAGGGGTTGACTTTATAGCCTGTCTCTCAGGGAAACCAGCCTGTCAAACCCCTTTCAGTACTGCAACCCCTGCCAGTGACTATTGCCTCCCTTGGGGAGCCCTCCTTCCTCCTCCCTCCCATGCACCTCCATCCCCCAATATGGGGGGGGGGTCTGTGGGTCATGAATATGGGGTACCAGCAGAGTAGGGGAGTTCAGGCCTGAGATTGATGGGGCTGCAGGTCAGGCTTGAGGTGCACCAGCAGAGCTGGGGAGAGCACATAGTCTAGGCCTGAGATTGTAGAGGGCTGCAGATCAGTATTGAGGGGAATTGGCAAAACTGTAGGGCGAAGCTCAGGGTTGGGATAATAGGGAAACAGGTGGGGATTGAAGGGGACTGGCAGAGCTGGCATCCCTGGCCATGCCCCTCACTCACTGTTACTCTCCCTAGCTGCGGAAGGAGTGCTCACTAGCCCAGCTTATGGACTGTGAGACTGACATGGTAAAGCAGATCCGCGCCCTGGACAGCGACATGCAGACCCTGGTCTATGAGAACTACAACAAGTTCATCTCAGCCACAGGTACCATGCAGGGCTGCCCAGATCCCAGTCCTCCAGATGTGGGGGATGAGTGGGCCTGTGTCCTTAACATTGCAGCTGAATCTTTGGGCCTGGCTGATTTCATTCTTCTATTCCCCAGACACAATCCGCAAGATGAAGAATGACTTCAAGAAGATGGAGGACGAGATGGATTGTCTGGCTGCCAACATGGCTGTCATCACGGAGTTCAGTGCCTGCATCAGCAGCACTCTCCAGGACCAGCACGAGCAGATCACCAAGCTCTCGGGTACTGGCCACAAGCTGTCCTCTGAGCCAGCTGGAAAGATCCAAGGGTCTGATCTGGGGTGGTAGGGATATGGGGCTGAATAGGCTCATGGGTTTGATCCAGGGCAGTAGGGATGGCATGGGGAGGCATGATGAACTCATCGGTTGTATCTGACACAGTAAATCCTATGTGAGGTTCAAGAGCAGAGAGGATTCTGGGAGAGGGTGGCAGGTGTGCTGTCCTCTGCCTTGTCTGGGCCAAGACACCAAGTCTCTTCTCAGGAGGCAGGGACTCAGGAGTGGATCTAGGGCTTCCAAGGCTAGAAACGAGGTATGGAGGGAAGCCTGGGAGGGAGAGCCCTGTAGCTGCACTGTTCGTTCCCCTGCTTGGCCAGTGCTGTGGCTGCTCATCTCCACAGCTCGGGAGGGCAGTGTTATCTGGTCTCCCTGATCTAGGGCCAAGATGGCAGCTGATGGAGGGGGAAGAGCAGCTCAGGAAACCACCCAGTGACCAGAAGAATCAGGATAGAACAGGGGTTGTGGGAGGGTCCATGAAGAGCTCCGGGCCACATTCTGCCTGAGCAGCTGGAGAAGGGCATACGGAGGAGGTGCGTGTTAGGGGATGCTGGCACTGTCTCTAACAGGGTCTCTCTGGATCCCAGGGGTCCACACGCTCCTGCGCAAGCTGCAGTTCCTCTTTGAGCTGCCTGCCCGCCTCACCAAGTGTGTGGAGCTGGAGGCCTATGGACAGGCAGTGCGCTACTACAGCAAAGCCCGGTCTATCCTGCACCAGTACCAGCACATGCCCTCCTTCCAGGGCATCCAGGATGACTGCCAGAAGATCATGGCTAGCCTGGCACAGAAGCTGCGGGAGAAATTCAGGTACAGGCCCTTGGATCTGATCCAGTGTTGGGGGAGCAGACACAGAACAAAGTGGGACAGCTGCATTGGTCTGACCCAGAGAGGGAGGGATACCAGGGTAGATGGGTGCAATGGTCTGATCCAAAGGGTGATAGGTTATCTATTACCTTAATCACCCAACTTCCCCCATTCATTTCAGTCAGGCTGTTAACTCTGAAACTTAACGGCAACACAAATAGCGACCGCATGGTGGAAATCAGCAACACTGAGGTCTATCATCAGGTTTCAGAATTATCACCTCGATTGGGACAGTTGGATTGGATTCCAGGTCCAGAAGCTGCATGCTCTTGTTAATTCCAATAGCCGTCCCTTAAACCCTGTTGCAGATGCATTGGGAGCCAGGGGGTCCATGTGTCAGCTCCCCTGGCATCTCCAGTCTCCTCTCCTTTCCTTGGTAGGGACGGGGGCTCTGGGGCAAAGGACCTGGCTGAGTGCGTGGAACTGCTGCTGCAGCTGGATGAACCCGCAGAGGAGCTGTGTGACGAGTTCCTTTCACATGCCTGCTGCCGGTTGGAGGCTGAGCTGGAGGCCCTAGAAGCAGAGCTGGGGCAGCCAGGTGGTGCCCCTATCACTGACATCCTGGAGTTCATCGACCGTGGCTGCAACATCTTTGTCAGCAACATGTGCCTGGTGATCGCCTCCTACCAGGAGCTCTTTGTCAGCCGAGAAGGGGTGCAGAGCATCACCCGCATGGCGCAGGACAAGCTGGTGGCCTTCGTCAACTCCCTCATGGAGACATACTTCTCCCTGGTGGAGCGGCGCATCCAGTTGGAGAAAGGGGTCGGGGACAACTCACTGCTGGTGCGGGCCCTGGATCGCTTCCATCGGCGCCTACAAGCCCTGGCCAAGCTGCTGCCAGCCTCCAACGTGGCAGCAGAGGGCACAGAGATTGTGGTGCGGGCCGCCAAGGAGCGCATCCGCCAGTACCTGCTGGCCCTGCAGAGCTTCTACCAGGACTGTCTGACAGATGTGCGCCAGTCACTAGCTGCCCCACGCCTGGCAGGCAAGGAGAGCCCCAACCTGGCTGAGCTTCTGGGCACCATCTCGGCCTCTGTCCTTAACCAGATCAAGTCAGTGCTTACCTACGTTCACCTTTTCACAGCGAAGGACATCACCTTCTCCAACAAGCCCTATTTTAAGGTGACACTGCCTGGCAGGGGAGGAGGGGACTGTGAGCCATAGGAGTTAGAGGTTGAGGGTCAGGGGTATTCAGTTTCTTCTCCAACAGTTCTGGTGCCCCTCAGCAATCCCTAGCTCTTCTAGCCCTTTTCATCAGGACATCTTCAAAGCTCTGTATAAGGGCAGTCGCTATCATCAGCTCCATTTGTAGAGATGAGGAAACTCAAAAGGATGGTCCAGTGGTTCAGACACTAGCCTAGGACTTGGGAGACAAGTTCAATTTCCTGCTCTGCCACAGGCTTTCTCTGTGATCTTGGGCAAGTCACTTAGCCACTCTGTGCCTCGGTTTCCCCATTTATATAAGGGGGATAATAGCTCTGGCCTGCTGCATAGGGGTATTGTGAGGATAGACACGTTGAAGATTGTAAGGCACTCAGATGCCATGGGATATGTATGGATATGGCCCCAAAGATACACACTGGTACAGGGAGGGAAGTGAGTTGCTGAAGGTCATCCAGCAGGCCAGGGGCAGAGCTGGGAATAGAACCCTGGTCTGTTGAGTCCCAGTGCTCTATCCTCTAAACCACATGGCCATAAACACCTAATCCTTGGCTATGGGCCTGTCAGAATAACGCAGTGGTCCCCAAACTTTTGAGAGTCGCGCCCTTACCCCTGTCTTTGGGGCCGGGAGTGGAGGCTGCAGCTGGGGTGCGGCAGTAATGTGGACAGGGATAAGGGGGCCGAGGTTGGGGCCACAACTGGGGGTGGGTCTGGGGCCAGGAGCGAGGCCAGGGACAGAGCCGTTGCCAAGGCTGGGGGCAGGGGTGGAGCCACAGGGGGCTGTGGTGGGGACTGGCAACCGAGCCTGCAGTCAGGTGCGGCTCTGCTCCCAGCCCCACCCCACGGCTGGGGATAGGGCCAGGCACAGGGCTGGGAGCCGGGGATGCGGCTGGGATGGGACCAGAGCTGCGGGCAGGGAGGGGCTGGGTGGTGCTCCCTCACCAACCCTGGGGCTGGCCCAGTCTCTGCTGCCCCCTGTCCCTGAAGGTTCCTCCATGCCCCTCTGGTGGGGGCGTGCCTCCCAGTTTGGGGACCTCTGGAATAATGTATTCCATGCAGATACTATTCTGTATCAGTCTGCAGGGGTTTCCTGGCTGCTGCTGGGACCTCCCTGACTTCATAACTGGCTTCAGAACCTGCGGCCTTTCTGAATGTCCCATCCCTCACAAGGACTTTGTACAATTGAAACTACACCATACATGTGCCTCTTTATGTTGATACACAATTCAGCTGTGTGTTTTGTCTCCTGAACTAAGGAGCCATGTGGGCCTTTCATAGATTCTAAAACCAGAAGGGACCATTATGATCACGCAGTGCTCTCCTACGCACACAGGCTGTAGAATTTTCCCCAGATGCTGGATTAAAGCATGAAAGAGATCTAGTTTAGAAAGAAATCTAGTTTTGCTTTAGGTTTCAGAGTAGCAGCCGTGTTAGTCTGTATCCGAAAAAAAAACAGGAGTACTTGTGGCACCTTAGAGACTAACAAATTTATTTGCGCATGAGCTTTCGTGGACTACAGCCCACTTCATCGGATGCATAGAATGGAACGTATAATAAGAAGATATATGTATACACACACACACATACAGAGAAGGTGGAATTTGCCATACAAACTGTAAGAGGCTAATTAATTAAGATGTGCTATTATCAGCTGACTCCAGGTGGTGGCCAGCCCACGGCTCCCCTGGTGAGCTGTTCCAGTGTTTACCCACCCTCCCTGCTAGGAAATTGCTTTATTTCAAGATTACATTTGTCTAACTTCAACTTCCAACCATTGGATCTTGCTATGCCTTCATCTGGTGTACTGAAAAGCCCCGTCTATCAGATAGATTTTCAAACTGGCCCGTGGGCAGAGAAGAGTTCCTAGGCTGATGAGGAGAAAGGAGAGCTGATTTTAGGAGACTGAAAGAGCTGGACTTGTTTAGACTGGTCAGATGAAGGCCAGGAGGGGATCTGACTGCTTTCTGTACATACAGCAGAGGGGCAAACCCTAGGGAGGGAGAACAGCTATTGGCGCTAAAGGACAGTGTTGGCACAAGAACAAATGGGGATAAAGTGCCAGGAATCGGTTGAGGCTGGAATTGAGAAGGTTTCTACCCATCAGAGGAGGAAGGGTCTGGAACAGCCTCCCAGCAGGTGGAGTGGGGGGAAAACAGCCCAACTAATTTTACAAGGGAGTTTGTGGCCAGGACGATATGGCCTGGTTGCTTGTGATAGTGGGGGTTGGACTCAGGAACCTAGGAGGTCCTGTCGAGTCTTATGTCCCTGTAACTTTTCCCTATATCTTTCCCCCTAATCCCAACCCATGGCTCCTAGGACTCCTCCCACTATGACATTTCTGCTGGTGCCCTTGGATCCCCACCCACAACCCCACCAGGTCTGTCATCTGGGTGTATTCCATGGGCAGTCTTCATCTGGGGGAGCAGACATGGAGTGAGGAGATGGTGTCAGAATTGCTGCCTGGCTCCAGGAGGAGCCACTCTACTGGGCAGCAAGAGGAAGTGCTGAACCCCTCCCCCCATTTCATCCCCCAGGGTGAGTTCTGCAGTCAGGGTGTCCGCGAGGGCCTGATCGTCGGCTTCATCAAGTCCATCTGCCAGACGGCACGGCAGTTCTGTGAGACCACGGGGGACAAGGGTGGCTCCACTCCCCCGGCCCTGCTGCTCCTGCTCTCCCGCCTCTGCCTGGACTATGAGACCTCCACCATCAGCTACATTCTCACCCTGACTGATGAGCAGTTCCTAGTGCAGGTGGGTAGGTGCCAGCCCCTGGGACGCAGGAACAAGGAGGAAATACATCTCCGCCCCCAGGATCCAGGCCCTCAGTATGGGGGGGAGGGGTGTCCCTGTCTGTCTGGCTCTGGGGATTCTCCACCTGGGACCCCCTGTTCAGTTCAAAGTCCCTCAATCCCCAGGGCCTCCTTTCCCATCAAGGGCTAGTAGGATGGACCTAGACAGGGTGGGGGAGGCAGTCTCCCCGAAGAGGAGCATGCTAGGAAGTGGCCCCAGAGTGTGTGACTAAGCCAGATTTCCAGGGGATGATCCCCGGGGCTGGGATCCTCAGGGCTGAGGAATCATCTGCCCAGGGGAAGGGATGGGATATATGTATTCAGACTGGATGACAGTGGGAGATCTAGTGAGTGGGCATGCATCCCCCTGGCTCTGCTGCATGCCACAGGGTTTCCTGTCAGTTCCCAGCTGATCTGACCACCCCACTCCTTCAGTGGGTTTGAGATTCCATCCCCACCTGCAGGCAGTGGGGACATGGGGAGCATCAGGGATGGGGGCAGCTTGGGGGGAAGCGATGTATGGATGGCATTGGGCAGGGTAGGATGGGGGCAGCCCATGCCATCTTGAGTGCCCCTGCCCCACACAGAACTGGTGGGGAGTTGGGGGGAATGAAGCCTATGTCATCCCTAGCAGCACCCCTGCCCACACAGAGCCAGAGGAGCAGTGGGGTGAGGTGGGATGGAGAGGCTGAGCGACCCTGACCCACATGGAGCTGGTGGTGCTGGGTGGCACGTGTGTGGAAGGGTGGGGCAGCCTGTCCTTCCTGGAGCTAGTGGGTGTTGGGGAAAATGCCCGGTCCGGCACCACTGACCCGCTGTTCTCTCTCCCTAGGATCACTCCCCCATCACCCCAGTTACCAGCCTGTGTGCGGAGGCCCGCGAGGCAGCCCAGAGGCTGCTCAATCACTACGTGAAGGTGCAGGGGCTGATCATCTCGCAGATGCTGCGCAAGAGCGTGGAGACACGCGACTGGGTCAACACCATTGAGCCGCGCAACGTGCGGGCTGTCATGAAGAGGGTGGTGGAGGACACCACCTCCATCGACGTGCAGGTCAGTGGGGGAAAGGAGGATCCAGGGCTTCCTGTACCCCCAGGGATCCCGCACTGACCCAGGCTTCTTGCCTCCCCGCTTGCAGGTGGGGCTCCTGTACGAGGAGGGCGTCCGCAAGGCCCAGAGCAGCGACTCCAGCAAGAGGACTTTCTCCGTGTACAGCAGCTCCCGGCAGCAGAGCCGCTACGCACCCAGCTACACGCCCAGGTCAGGGGGCTGCAGCAGGGTGTGGAGTGGGTCAGGATTGAGGGGCATTGGCGGGGGGAGTGCAGGGCTGGGAAAGCAGGAAGCTGCGGGTCAGGATTGAGGGGCACCGGCAGGACTGGGATAGTAGGAAGCTGTGGGTCAGGATTGAGGGGCACCGGCAGGGCTGGGATAGCAGGAGGCTGCTGTTCAGGATTAAGGGGCACCGGCAGGGCAGGGATATTAGGGGGCTGCAGGTCAGAACTGAGGGGCACTGGCAGAGCTGCAGTGAGGTGTCTACCCTCCTAGCTACATGTTGGGGTGAGTGGCCTGCATGAAGGCAGGTCGGCTGTTCCTACCTGCACCCCAGAGGAGAGGGCTTTGACCCAGTGTTTTACTCCCAGACGCAGCCTCAGGTGAGGAGGCCTGCCCAGATCCAATCCCCTGCTATGCAGTGGGGTTCCTGGCTGCTGGTGAGTGTGTAACCCCTTGTCTCTGCCTCACCTCCCCCCCCTTCCCATGCAGTGCCCCCCTGGACACTAACCTCCTGAGTAACATTCAGAAGCTGTTCTCTGAGCGCATCGACATCTTCAGCCCCGTGGAGTTCAACAAGGTGAGCAGAGCTGCCACCCTGGGGGAGAGCCACAGATCAGAACCCCCTAAACTCAGCCAGTCCTCTAGCTCCCCCTCAGTGCAGGGACACAGCTCCCAACACTCACTCCATCTGATCATAGTGGTCTCTTCTGGCCTTGGGTCCCTTGAAGATTAATAGATCCTCCCACACTGCATTAAAGGAGGAACAGAGCTCCCCACACACCTCCCCCGTCCTCTGGGGACCCTTCCCTCTAGAGCTGTCACACACCCACTCCATGTTCACTCACACTTCCCTGTTCCCTAGCTGCCACTGATCCCCTTGCTCCTCCGGCTCGGTGTGCAGCCCAGACCTGGCCTCATTCCTCCACAAGAGACTTCAGCCACATAGGGAGTCTGGAGGTGATTCTTCCCCTCTGTGTCCTCCAGGCCCATAAGGGACAGTGCTTGAATGACCTCCCCACCCACTCCCCAGGTCTCCGTCCTGACTGGCATAATCAAGATCAGCCTGAAGACCTTCCTGGAATGCGTGCGGCTGCGGACCTTTGGGCGCTATGGCCTGCAGCAGATCCAGGTGGACTGCTACTATCTACAGCTTTACCTGTGGCGCTTTGTCTGCGATGAGAACCTGGTGCACTTCCTGCTAGATGAAATCGTGGGCAGCACAGCCCACCGCTGCCTGGACCCTGTGCCCATGGAGCAGAGTGTCATTGAGGTCATCTGTGAGAGGGGCTAATATGAGGCGAGTCAGCCCAGCCTCGAGGCAGATGCTGGCTTGCTCCTATGCGGGGAGTGGACACGTGTCCCCCTCAGACTCATCCATTCCACCAGATCTTTCCCATACCAGATGGTTATGAAGGGTGCCTGAGAGCATGGCAGAGAATGGCCTGTGAACATACCGGGGGGACGGGGAATGCCATGTGCATATTCTCACTACTGCTAGCCTGGATCTCATTGGACAGGGAGAGGAATGTGCTGAATAAAACATACCATGATCTGATCATGTCTCTGCTGCTCATTGCAAGCTCTGGGGTTAGCTCCCCTCCACTGGCCTCAATCTCAGAGACCCCCTGTCATGTATGGCTTCCTTGGTGCCTTGTTACTTGCAGGGTCTGAATCTCCCTTCCCGTCTAGCAATAGCCTCCTCCTCTGTCCTTCCTGGATGTGGGTGCAAGAGCTTTTGCCTTTGCAAGCTGCCATGTGCTACAGCCTCTCTGCATTTCTCCATATCATCCCTTCTCCCCCTCCTGTTGTTTCACTTTGTGCGGTTTATAGAATCATAGCAACGTAGGACTGGAAGGGACCACAAGAGCTCATCTGGTCCATCCCCCTGCACTGAGTAGGAACCAAGTATACCTTGACTATCCGTGCCAGGTGTCTGTCTAACATGTTATCAAAAACCCCAATAAGGGGATTCTGCCTGCTCCCTGCGTAACCTGTTCTAGTCCTTGCTTATTGTTGGGGTTAGAAAGTTTTTTCTAATATCTAACTTGAATCTCCCTGGCTGCAATCTAATCCATTTACTTTTCTTCCTACTCTATGTGGACGTGGAGAACAACTAATCTTTAGAACAACCTTTTGCGTGTAAGTGTGGTGCCCAAAACAACACATGGCTCCAGTTGAGGCCTCACCTCAAGTAGAGCAAGTACAATTACATCCTGTGTCTTACATATGACGCTCCTGTTACTACATCCCAGAATGACGTTTGCTGTTTTTGCAACAGCATCACAGCCTTGAATCATATTCAACTTGAGATCCACTATGTTGCCCTCCAGTTCCTTTTCTGCAGTACTTCTGCCTAGCCAGTTATTCCCTGTTTTGTATTTGTGCGTTTGATTTTTCCTTCCTCAGTGTAGCGTTTTGCACTTGGTTTTTATTGACTTTCATCGTATTGATTTCAGACCAATTCATCCAAGGTCATTTTGAATTCTAATCCTGTCCTCCAGAGTGCTAGCAACCCTCTTCAGCTTTGTGTCATCTGGATATTTTATAAGCATACTTTCTACTGCATCATCCAAGTCATGAATGGAAATATTAAATAGTACCAGACTCAGGATAGACCCGTGCAGAACCACACTAGATACGTCCTCCCAGTTTACAGCAAACTGTTGATAACTACCCTTTGAGAACAGCGTTTCAACCAGTTATGCACCCATCTTATAGTAATTTCACTTAGTAATTTCATATTTTCCTAGTTTGCTTATGAGAATGTCATGTGGGACTATGTCAGAAGTTTTACTCAAGTCCAGATATATCAAATCTACTGCTTCCCCTCTATCCCTTAGGCTAGTTATCCTGTCAGAGAAGGAAATTAGGTTGGTTTGGCATGATTTGTTCTTGACAAATCCACGTTGGCTTTTCCTTATAACTTTATTATCCTCTAGGGGCTTACAAACTGATTGTCTAATAATTTGTGCCTGTATCTTTTTCTGGGTATCAAAGTTAGTCAGACTGGGTCTATAATGCCCCAAGTCCTCCATTTTCCCCCTTTTGGAAGATAGGTGTTATCCCCAGTTGTCTGGGACCTCACCCATTCTCCCTGAGTTCTTGAAGGTAAACGCGACTGGTTTGCAGATTGCTTCGGCATGTTCCTTAACTACCCTATGGTGCATTTAAGAAGGCCCTGCTGACTTGAATATATCTAACTTAGCTACATATTCTTTAACCTGTTCTTTCCCTATTCTGGAATGTGTTCTTCCTCCCTCTTTTCAGTAGTAACTGTATTAAGTATCTGGTCCCAACTAACCTTTTTAGTGAAGACTGAAGCAAAAAAGGCATTAAACACACTTCAGCCTTCCCTGTGTCAGCCATTATTTGCTCTCCTTCTCCATTAAGTAATGGCCCTGCACTTTCCTTTGTCTTTCTCTTACTTCTGTTTTTGCAGAAAGGGAGATGCTGACCACAGTATGGTTGCTATGTATGAGGGGAAATGCCTGCAGCGACCCTGCCCTGAAACCACAGGATTTTCCCATCTTCATTCTTCAGGGTGGGAATGGTGGAGTGTCACTCTGGTTTTGTAATAGCACAGTGCATGCACAGAATTTAAATCCAGTTTTCATCCAGGTCAGAGGTAATTGCCTGGGGCAGATTCTACCAATAAATGGGATTGGCTTGTCATATCCTTCAGAAAGATACAAAGGGGTGGTCTACATTGGGAACTTATAGCTGTATAACTACACAGAGCTGACCTAATCTCCGGTGTAGATGGCGCTAGGTCGATGGAAGAATTCTTCCGTTGTCCTCGCTACTGCCTCTTGGGAAGTGAATTAACTACATGGACGGGAGAACCCTCCTGTCGGTGCAGGTACTCTCTACACTGAAGTGCTATAGTGGTGCGGCCGTAGCTGTAATGGTTTAAGTGTAGACATACTCTAAGCCTCACTTGCACCTGCCTCTTGGGTAGGGCATGGCAGCTGTTTATACAAAGACCATTCACCCAGTGCCAAGGATATGGCTGTACCGCAAATTAAGGTGTGACTAGTGTGCGAAAGCATACCGATGCTAGCTTGAGTCTAGAGTGTGCAGGTAACGACACCAGGGCAGATGTGGCATCATGGACTTCAACATGGGCTAGCCGCTCAGATAAGTAGCCATGGTCCCTGGCAGGCATCTACTGGGATTGCTAGTCCATGCTGATACCTGTGCCACCACATCTTCATTGCTGTTGTTACCCATGCTAACTATATGGAATCTAGAGGCGTATGTCTACCCTTGCTACACTTACACCTTAATTAGTGGTGTACATATACCCTTAGATTCAGCTGCCTCTGGGGTCGGGCACCACAGCTGTTTATATAAAGACTGCTCACCACTTGCTGAAATTTACCTGCTTCTGGTGTAGAGAGTAGCAAGCATTAACACTGTGCCAAAGCATCCCTTTAGGACAGGGAGTTAAAGGGGAGGGACAACCCCCACCCCGATCTAACTGGGACTATCAGGGGCCACTGATGACAGAACTGACCTAGGCTGGCATTTGGGTAGTGAGGTGCATTTAATGCTTCTGCGCTTGGGAAAAATGTCTTTAATCTGCACGAGGGGTTAGAACCGCAGCATTGTGTGTCTGCCAAAAAACTACAGCAGAGCAGCGGCAGCCACGCCACCCAGCAGGGTATCCTACCCCACAGCACCCCAGTAGTATCAGCACTCCTGCTGAGGGGAGCGTGCCCCTACCCTGCTCCATGCAGCACAGCACCCCTTAATGCCACACTGGTGCCGGCACTGCCTCTGAGGGGATAGTGCCCCCCTACTGAGCCCCCACCCCACTCCCTGTACCACAGCACCCCCTCGCAACACGTGGGGGCATCTTCACTGACTCCAAGGAGAGGGTGTTCACTGCAACCTACACCACTCCCTGCAACACCTTTACCCGGTCTCCCATCTAAATCCTGGCCAGACAACTCTGGGGGGTAACCAGCTCACAGCAGTCTAGCAGTTGGTTCTTTCTTTTACTATCCACTCCAATGGCAGCAAGAGCTTCTTGTCTAGAAGGGGCCTTTTCATGGCTCCGTGGTGCTTCCTGCATCCCAGACACCGGGCCCCTATGCAGTCAGAACACCCCTGGTTTCATAACTTGGACCGATCCTGTTTGCTTCAGAGGACGGCACGTGCCCCATGACCTGGCACTAGCTCAGGCTGTGATGAAAGGGCCACAGTTGGGTAACACTCCCGAGCACCCTGTAGTTACCCGGGGTCCTGGGACACTCTGTGCGCAGAGAGTTTAACTCCTTGTGCTCTGCAGCGCTGCTCAGGGAGGCAGGGAGATTCCAGGGTTGGGCAAGTGAACATGCTCTGACAATGAGGTAAAGCACAACCTGGGAAAATACCAGTTCAAGGAGCCAGAGAGTTTGGTTCTCCCTGGCCAGGCTCTCTCCTGGCACGACTGAAATGTCAAGTGTCATCACAGAGCAGTCCCAGCTGTGGGTCTTGTCTCCTTTTCCTCCCTCCTAACATAGTGCCAAAACGTGGTCCTGGCTAGGCCCCCGGTTACCATTCCAGTGTTGGAGCAGCATTTACCACTGGCATTGCAGTAGCACCTACAGAGCCCAGATGAGATCAGGGCTACATTGGGCCGGGCACTGCACAGTCCTTCACTGAGACAGGGGCCTATTGGTAGCCATCGCTGCACAGACCTGACTGAAATCAGAGCTCCATTGTATGGAGTGCTGCACAAACCCTGATGAAGACTAGGGCCTGCATTGTGCCAGGTGTTTCACAGACCCTGACTGAGAGTGGGGCCCCCATTGTGCTGGGGGCTGCCTATGCTTGATCGAGATTGGGGCCCCATTGTGCCAGGTGCTGCACACACATACAGTAAGAGTCAGCCCTTGCCCCAGGACAATCTGAATAGACAAGGCAGAGGAACAACTATTCTTCCCATTTCACAGATGGGAAACTGAGGCCCAGAGAGGTTCAGTGATCTGCCCATGTGCACACAGGGAGGATGTGTCCAAGCCAGCAACAACCCAGGGATTCTCCAGCCTCACTCTTCAGGCTTGGAGCTGGTCACCAGTGGGAATGAAGAAGGACTCTGCCTCGGGCCAGGATTGCACAAGGTTTTGGTCTGAAGCATCCTGAGGTCACGAAAGTCCCAGTCCAAATGGCCAGCCTTTCTCACATTTACTGGTATAAGTAGGAGACTGGGAGTCAGAACTCCTGGGTTCTGTTCCAGCTCTGGGTGGGGAGTGATGTCTAGTGGTTAGAGCAGCAGGGCTGAGAGTAAGGCTGCGGCCCATTAACTCAAGAAGATATAAGGCCACGCACACCAGCTTGCTAGGGTGACCTGCGACCGTTCACAGCAAAGGCCCGAGGAAGCAGTAACTGCAGGAGGGGGCCCGGAGGGGAATTTCCCCCAACTTCCTATTTCGCAAGTTCCTGAACACCCGCTGAGTAAACAGCAACCGAGGTGGGGGCTGGAGCTTCCTGGGAGCTGCTGTCCTCTTCCATGGTGGGGGCTTAAATAAAGCTGGAGCAGACGGGTGGATGGCAAAGGGCATAGGCGGTGAACGCGGCTGCTGTGCAGTATCTCCAGCACGAATCCTCGCTCCCTCAGGGTGAGTAGAGGGTCTGGTAGGGATGGGGGAGATGCTGGGTGGGAGGGGAAGCTCTGCACAAGGATAGAGCAGGGTGCCTGCAGTGCAAGCTTCCCGGTCAGCATGCCTAGGTGCTGCCTTCTGAGTATGGCTGCTAGAGGGGAGCTCTGACCCTGTGGTCCTCTGCTGAGATGAAGGGGCCAGTTATGGTCACCTGTTCCCTGGGAGCTGAGCTGAGACTGGTCATGCTCATTTTTCATATGCTACTGGGCAGTCGTTGGTTACTGCCAGCAGTCACTGCCAGCAGTCACTGCCCTGGAGAGGGAATCCAGTGGGCTCCCCATTCCCTCAACCGCACAGTGCCCTGTACCTGATCCCTGAGATAGCCAGGATATGAGGACATTGATGGGAGGGAAAGGCATGCTCAGCTACCCTTGAGAGCCTCCTGGCTTTACTTGTGCCTGTACCTTACAGCTGTAGCGCACAACAGAAATGGGTATTTCTAGAATAAAATTGCTAGAAGTCTAAATAATGAAATGGGTGAACTGGAGTGCCTTGTATTAAATGAGGATATTGATATAATAGGCATCACAGAAACTTGGTGGAATGAGGATAATTAATGGGATACAGTAATACCAGGGTACAAAATATATCAGAAGGACAGAACAGGTCGTGCTGGTGGGGGAATGGCACTATATGTGAAAGAAAACATAGAATCAAATGAAGTAAAAATCGTAAATGAATCAAACTGTACCATAGAATCTCTATGGATAGAAATTCCATGCTCTAATAATAAGAATATAGCTGTAGGGATATCTTACCGACCACCTGACCAGGAAGGTGATAATGACTGTGAAATGCTCCGGGAGATTAGAGAGGCTATTAAAATAAAAAACTCAATAATAATAGTGGGGGATTTCAATTATCCCCATATTGACTGGGTACATGTCACCTCAGGATGGGATGCAGAGATCAAGTTTCTTGACACCTTAAATGACTGCTTCTTGGAGCACCTAGTCCTGGAAACCACCAGAGGAGGCAATTCTTGATTTAATCCTAAATGGAGCACAGGATCTGGTCCAAGAGGTGAATATAGCTGGACAGCTTGGTAATAGTGACCATAATATAATTAAATCTAATATCCCTGTGGCAGGAAAAACACCACAGAGGCCCAACACTGTAGCATTTAATTTCAGAAAGGGGCCCTACACAAAAATGAGGAGGTTAGTTAAACAGAAATTAAAGGGGACAGGGCCAAAAGTGAAGTCCCTGCAAGCTGCGTGGAAACTTTTTAAAGACACCATAATAGAGGCTCAACTTAAATGTATACCACAAATTAAAAAACCTAGTAAGAGAACCAAAAAAGAGCCGCCGTGGCTGAACAACAAAGAAAAAGAAGCAGTGAGAAGCAAAAAGACAGCCTTTAAAAAATTGAAGTTAAATCCTAGTGAGGAGAATAGACAGGATCAGAAGCACTGGCAAATGAAGTGTAAAAATACAATTAGAAAGGCCAAAAAAGAATTTGAGGAACAGCGAGCCAAAGACTCAACAAGTAATAGCAATTTTTTTTTAAGTACACCAGAAGCGGGAAGCCGGCTAAACCACCAGTGGGGCCACTGGACGATCGAGGTGCTAACAGAGCACTCAAGGACGGTAAGACCATTGCAGAGAAACTAAATGAATTCTTTGCATTGTTCTTCATGGCTGAGGATGTGAGGGAGATTCCCGAGCCTGAGCCATTCTTTTTAGGAGACAGATCTAAGGAACTGTCCCAGATTGAGGTATCATTAGAGGGGGTTTTGGAAAAAAAATTTGATAAAGTAAACAGCAATAAGTCATCAGGACCAGCTGGTATTCACCCAAGAGTTCTGGAGGAACTCAAATGTGAAATTGCAGAACTACTAACTGTAGCCTGTAACCTATCATTTAAATCAGCTTCTGTACCAGATAACTGGGAAGGGGAAATATACCTCACCAATCTACTAGAATTCTTTGAGGGGGTCAACAAGCATGTGGACCAAGGGGATCCAGTAGATATAGTGTACTTAGATTTTCAGAAAGCCTTTGACAAGGTCCCTCACCAAAGGCTCTTATGCAAAGTAAGCTGCCGTGGGAGAAGAGGGAAGGTGCTCTCATGGATTGGTAACTGGTTAAAAGATAGGAAACAAAGGGTAGGTATAAATGGTCAGTTTTCAGAATGGAGAGAGGTAAATAGTAGTGTCCTACAGGGGTCTGTTCTGGGACCAGTCCTATTCGACATATTCATAAATGATCTGGAAAAAGGGGTAAACAGTGAGGTGGCAATATTTGCATATGATACAAAATTACTAAAGATAGTTAAGACCCAGGCAGACTGCGAAGAGCTACAAAAGGATCTCTCAAAACTGGGTGACTTAGGCAACAAAATGGCAGATGAAATTTCATGTTGAGAAATGCAAAGTAATGCACATTGGAAAGCATAATCCCAACTATATATATATATATATATAATGATGGGGTCTAAATTACCTGTTACAACTCAAGAAAGAGATCTTAGAGTCATTGTGGAGAGTTCTCTGAAAACATCCACTCAATGTGCAGCAGCTGTCAAAAAAGCGAACAGAATGCTGGGAATCATTAAGAAAGGGAAAGATAAAAGGACAGAAAATATCATGTTGCCGCTATATAAATGCATGGTTTGGGCCCACATCTTGAATACTGTGTGCAGATGTGGTCGCCCCGTCTCAAAAACAGGTATATATGAATTCGAAAAGGTTCAGAAAAGGGCAACAAAAATGATCAGGGGTATGGAACGGCTTCTGTATGAGGAGAGATTAATAAGACTGGGACTTTTCAGCTTGGAAAAGAGATGGCTAAAGGGAGATATGATTGAGGTCTATAAAATCATGACTGGTGTAGAGAAAGTATATAAGGAAGTATTGTTTACTACTTCTCATAACACAAGAACTAGGGGTCATCAAATGAAATTAATAGGCAGCAGGTTTAAAACAAATAAAAGGAAGTAATTCTTCACACAACGCACAGTCAACCTGTGGAACTCCTTGCCAGAGGATGTTATGAAGGCCAAGACCATAACAGTGTTCAAAAAAGAACTAGATAAATTCAAGGAGGATAGATCCATCAATGGCTATTGGACAGTATGGGCAGGGATGGTATCCCTAGCCTCTGTTTGCCAGAAGCTGGGAATGAGCGACAGGGGATGGATCACTTGATGATTACCTGTTCTGTTCATTCCCTCTGGGGACCTGGCACTGGTCACTGTCGGAAGACAGGACACTAGGCTAGCTGGACCTTTGGCTGACCCAGTAGGGCCGTTCTTATATTCTTATGTTCTTAAATTGGGAAAGAAAGAGAAGTTACCTGCTTGTGACCCCCAGATTGACATCTCTTGCCCTGCAACCTGCTCAGGGCAGTCCCCTTTTAGATATCTTGCTATCTCTGTATAACACCAGTTCTCTGCGGGCATTGTTAGTAGTAGGAATCACACCTGGAATCTCAAGCAGGAACCTCTATGCCTGGGCTAAGAGACAGCTTTATTATGCCTGTAGCAGCCTCATCAACCGCTATATATCTCCCAGCCATCACTGGCAGGTGCTAGCGTGCCGCACAGAATGGGTGTGGGTTGTATCTGCACTTAGCACCACTAGCAGGCACAGTATAAATGTCCCATTACAAGAGTGGGTGCTGTGGAGTAACATCGTTCTCACTCTTTGGCAGATTCCACCATGCTCAGACACCTTTATCTCCTAGCGCTCTGGCTCCTGGGCTCTAGTGCTGCCCTGGCTGACGTTCGGAGCTGTCATGCCTCCAGGGTCCAGGCTTCAGTGGTCTCCAGCTGCCAAGCTCAACATCATGAGACGCTGCCGGAAATTGACCCATCCACCCAGATCCTTCTGCTGAATTTCAACCTCCTCTCCAACATCTCGGCCTCCTCCTTCCCCAGGCTGGAGAGGCTCAGGAAGCTGTCTCTGGGATGTCAGCTAGGGGGATCACTCTCCATTGGAGAGAAGGCCTTTCAGAAGGTGGCCAATATCACATTCCTGGACCTCGGGGGCAACAGGAAGCTGAGCCTCCAACCCACGGCCTTGGCTGGCTTGCAGCAGCTCGAGGTGCTCCTGCTGGATGCCAATGGCCTTGACGAGACTGTGCTGGAGAGTGGCTACTTCCAAGATTTAGTGTCCCTCAAAAGACTGGATCTCACAGGGAACCAGATAAAGAGGCTGAGACCCGATTCCTCTTTCCAAGGCTTGAAGCTGCTGGCTTTCCTCCAGCTCCGGCTGAACAGGATCAAGACAATCTGCGGGGAGGATCTGACTCACCTCGGGGGACGACACCTGTCTCTTCTAGATCTCTCGTCCAACCTTCTGTCCTATCGGAACCCTTGGTACAACCACTCCTGCCCCAGTCCCTTCCGCAACATCACAGTGGAAACTCTAGATGTCTCCTCCAACCCATGGGATGTGGGTAGTGCTGAATGGTTCTTTAAGGTCATGGCGGGTGCCCAGATATGGCATCTGAAGTTACAGCACTCGGGGGCCATTGGGAGGGGGTTTGGGTTCAATAACCTGCAGGGCCTCTCTGCCAGCACCTTCTCAGGGCTCAGCCGGAGCAGGGTCCTCTCTTTCGACATGTCTCACGGCTTCCTCTCCAAGCTGGGGCCTTTGGTCTTCTCGGGTCTCCCTGAGCTGCGCGCGCTGCGCCTGGCATCCAATCAGATCCACGAGATCTCTGGGGAGGCCTTTGCTGGACTGCAGCACCTCTGGACCCTGGACCTCTCCCACAATCTGCTGGGGGAGCTGAACACGAAGACTCTCCAGAGCCTAAGCTCTTCCCCACTGCTGCACCTCAACCTCAAGTCCAACCACATTGGGGCCATCCAGCACAATGCCCTGGAGGGACTGAGGACCCTGCGGACGCTGAATCTGCAGGACAACGCCCTCTCACGCATGCTGTCAGGGCGGCTCCCTGCCCTGGAGCGCCTGCTGCTGGGCCAGAACAGGATCAAGGACACCTGGGGAATTGGGAAGCTTTCCACAAACCTGACCTTCCTTGACTTGTCTTCCAACCGCATGCAAGACCTGAGGGGACTCTGGAATGAGCTGAGGGGCATCCCTGCCTTGCAGTTCCTAAACCTTTCACACAACCTGATCTCAAGGTGCTCTGAGCGCCAGGACAGAGCCATGCCCAAGCGCAGTCAGCTCAGGGTTCTGGATCTTTCCCAGAACTCCCTGAATATCATCTGGAATGCAGGGGGCTGTGTGGATGTCTTCCACCATCTAGACAGGCTGACAGCCCTGAATCTCAGCAGAAACAACCTCCAGACCTTGCCTGAGGGCCTCTTCCAGGGGCTGGTGTCTCTCCAGGCTCTGGACCTGTCTGGGAACCTCATGGCCATACTTTCTGATGGGTTGTTCCAGGATCTGCGCTCCCTGCAGGTGCTAGGGCTGCAGAGTAACCCCTTGGTGACCCTGTCACCATCTGTTCTTCAGCCACTCCAGGCACTGGCATTCCTGAATCTTCAGGAGGTCTCTCTGCTTTGCCACTGCAGCTTGCAGGACCTGGAGACTTGGCTGCACTCCACCAACGTGACCCTGAGTGCTGGGAAGGAAGGGGTCACCTGTCTTGTACCCACCCCTCCCTTCCCAGGAATGCCCCTCCTTTTCTTCACCCAAAGCAGCTGTGTCCAGTAGTACAGCCCATGCTGTGCCCAGCTTTCCCCAGCATAGGATCCCACCTGTGTGGCTTTAAAAGCTGTTCCATATGCTGTGCGCTTGGCACTGAACTGTGATACTTATGCGATCACAGGCTGCGATGCCCAGGCACCTGCAGCTGTGAACCGGTTTCCCAAAGGCATAAGCACAGCCTGGACTAGGAGTCAAGGCATCTTGGTTCGACTCCTAGTTCTGGGAGTAGAGTCTAGTAGTTAGAGCAAGGGGAAGGAAGTAGGGTCTAGTGGTTAGAAGGATGGGGCTGGGGTGGGGGGTCAGTTGTATTCCTGGTTCTGGGGATGGGGGTCTCATGGATCAGAATAGGGGGGCTCAGAGTCATGACTCCTGAGTTCTGTTTCCATTCTGTGGGGTCTAGTGGGTTGGAGCAGAGGGCTGGGAGTCAGGCTCCCTGGTTTCCAGCTCCAGGAGGAGAGAGGTCTAGTAGTTAAAGCAGGGGTGTTGGAAGTCAGGAGTCCTTGGTTCTATTCACAGTCCTGCCCCTGGCTATACAACCCTGTACAACAATTCTCCTTTGCCCATCTTACAGTAGAGGCATTGGGAGATTTCATAAATCTCTGGGGTGTTATAAAGTGCTCGGTGTCATCACCTTTATTCTTCTAATGCCTGTAGAATGGGTTGAAATCCCTTATAGCTCCTGGCATGGCAGAAACTATGCTTTCTCAACCCTGAAGGATTATGGGTACACTATGGGCATTAGGCAGGGTCTGTTTAGCACAGACGCAGGTTAAATCACTAGCTACACTCCAGTCACTGGGGTCTTGTCTTTCTTAGGGAACAAGGTGTGATTTTAACACGTTAGCCCATATCTGTTAACTAACCCTGTTGACATGTTGAAATCATAGTGCAGACCAGGTGAGCTGCAGTTTTAACATGTTAGCTTGTCAAGGTAAACCCACATTAAACCTACAATCACTTTGTCTATACTAGGATTTTAACACGTGTTTAAAAACACACCTTTTATCCTTACTTAGACCAAGGGATGTGCTCACCCAAGGGGAGTGCTGGTATTATTCATTATTCTTATATTGTGTTAACGCAGTGCCTAGGGATCCTAGTCAGGACCCCTTGGTGCTGTACAAATACAGAACAAAAAGTCCCTGCCCCTACTTCAGAAATGACCCACAAGGCAGTGCGCTGGACAGTGACACAGGGGGCACTGGTATACCTACTCACAGTGCAGTGTCCCGTTTGCTTTCACAGCCTCTCACAGTGAGGCTGCGTGGTACTGGCAAAGGCCATGCTGGTGACACTGGAAGAGCAGCAGCTGTATGCTGGCAAAAATACTACTGGTAAAACTTTCAAGGATGGATGTGGCCTTCGATTGCAAGCTCTTTGGGGCAGGGACCGTCTTTTAGTTCTGCACATGTACAGCACCTAACACAGTGGGCTCCTTTTCCATGACTGGGACTCTAGATGTCATCACAGTAGACAACATAATTAATAACAATGTATGTAGACATGGTTGGGGCTTGCATATGGGAGCTGGGATTTTGTATGAGTGCTATTTCCTAAATGGTCTCTCTGAAATAGCAGTGTTGATTTTTTGTTGTTACCTTTGCCAATAAAACCTCAAATTCTTAAATGCAATTTTAAAAGAACACAATAGTCTGGATTCATAGAGCCCTGGAATGTGCCAGGGCTGCAGGGAGAGCTACAAAGACATGGGAGTACAAGGGTTTAAGAAAGGAGAGGAAAATCAAGTAGGGGGAAAGCCAGCAGGACACAGAGTTTGTCTGTGCAGGAGACCAAGCTTTCTCAGCAGCCGGTCCAAAAATGTGGAACAAAATCCTTTGGGAAACAAGGACCATCCCAACCCTCCTTGACTTCTACTCCTAGTGACAGGCTCACTTCTCCAACCAGCCTTCTCTGACATAAACACAGAACAGTGTGGACAAAGACACAATCCTACCTAAACAAACCACTGCATGCAGGATTCTCCCCCTGGGGAGAGGATAAGAGACAGAATGACCCCCATGGGGCAGATGTTAGTCATATTACATAATGCAAAGATACTGCAGTGATGAGAGTGGGATAAGAGCCTGTATAGAACAGAAAACTTTATCTCACTGCTAAGAATAGGTTCCTGCTATTCAGCTCTGAATTTCTCTCTTGTCAAATTCAGGCACTTGCTCCCAGCCACACCCCTTGAATGCCCCTCAACAAGCCCATCATTTGTCTCAGCCTTTGTCCCTTTCCATGCCTCTCAGTCAGTTCTGACCCAAGCTTAGACATATTTAGCAATTTTTATTCTTAACTCATGAGTCAGTCCCTCCAGCCATTTTTGGCTGTTCTTCTCTTAGAATATCTTCCGATCTGACATCATTCTCTCTGGCAGAAAGGGGACCCAGAAGTGAACAGAGTTCCTAGAGTCACACAGAAGGGCTGTCTCTGCCTTGCTTCAGGCCTATTTGGTCCCCATGTATGTGATGAATCCCCAAAGGAAATCCATCTAGTAAACCAGAAGTCCTCCCTCTCCTCAGAGGGGAAGGACAAAAAAATCCAACATGGGAATCAACTAATTCTGGGGGGCAACAAATGAAAAAGACAAGAATGGGAGTGAGGGTTGTATGTTTACAAGCAGAGTTCCAGAGGGGGACACTGCGCAGAGGACCCCGAACAGCGGCCATTACTTCTCAAAAGAGTCCAGGGAGCTAATGGGCACTGCCCAGAGGAACTCTGCCCAGAGACATGAATGTGCAAGTGCACAAATTGGAGCCCCACAGTCATGTTTGCAAGGAACCCCCCTGTCCTACCCCCTCTTCCTTGGTAGATACATGGCCAACTCCCAGAGGAGGTTGATGAAGAGGTCCTGTGACTTCACGTGACCACGGATAGGGAGAGTGTAAATAAAAAGGTCTGGAAAAAAGTGAAGCCAGAACCTCAGCAAGAGGTTCTGGAGGATGCAGGAAAATGGCTGCAACCTGGTGCACAGTAAATATGAATGCGTCAAGGTCGCCCTCTCGCCACAAGAAAAATAAGCGTTGGGGAGTCTGAAAAGTACGTCAGCAATGTGTCTGAGCTCATGGCTCCATGGCGGAGCTGCCAACCTATAACGCCAGTGGGCTGTGGAACCAAGGTGGAATACAGGCTGGCCCACTGGGGCTCCTAGCCCTCCACAGATGGCAAAAGGACAGTTCATATCAGGGACAGGACAGAAAAGCGAGGATAGTTTGGAGCTCCAGCTTCTGTAGTTGTTCCTGTGATGCAGCTCGGAAGCGGAGCTCATGTGGGAGGTTTGAAGCAGCTGGCTTGCAGGGCAAGGGCCAGGGGATACAGGTGGGTGGGGAACACCCTGCTGCAGGACTCACTCAAGGAAAGATAAAGAGGCAGGGGGCAGGGCAGCCTTTATATCCTGGAGCATGAGGTGGGGGACACATGGGGTGGGCAACTCCATACACTCAGCGAGTGTACAGTATCCACCTAGACCTGCTGACTGTAGAGTCCAGGAGGTCTCCGACTTTGGTGTCACCAGCCAAGACCAATCTCCTGTGCAGCGAGGTCACCTCCTCCACCTCTGCCACCCAATGTAGATTGTGGAACCAGGGTTCAACAGGGAGTTGACACCCTTGGTAGCCACAATGGATCCAGCTGCAGAGGCCAACTTCAAGGTATTGAGGAGGTCCTGGTAAAAGACCAGTGGCTCAGAGGCATCTCGAGGGAGACTCTTGGCTTGAGTTAAAAGAGCTGCCAGTCATATCAGAGCCCTCAGAGGCGGCACAGGAAGGCGTGCCATAACTGGCTCCATGTCGGACTATGAGCTCTAGAAAGGAGCCTCTGCAGAGCCTGAAGACAGAAAGTATGAACCTGGCTGTGTATACATACCAGGCCCTACCATCCCTCTTCCAGATGGAGGCTCAGGACACCTAAAGAGACCTAGTGCTTCCCTGGTCAAAAGAACTCCAGGACCTTCCTCTGGAAGTGGAGGAGTGGACACAGGATGTTGAACCAGTCGGGGCGCTGGAGCTCTCCCAAAAGTGGCTCCCCACAGCTGCTGCTGAGACTCCCCAGCCAGGCTCCATGCTGGCATGGCCAGGGAGGGGCACTCGGCAGGAAGAGGAGGGGAAGGGGACAGGGTCTGCCCAGGTGACAAGTGGACGGGCCAGGCCCCCTGACTTTCAAAAAGTGGGAGGGCCCTGCCCGGTTCTGGTGCCTCTGGAACCAGTGACAGGGCATGGACAGGACCAGCTAGTTAACAACCAGTGCCCTTCCCCCAAAGGGAAAGGTACCGGAGAAGCCCCGCCCATGCCTGCAACCTGTCAGACACTCTGGCCTCTAATTTTCCAGCTGGGAGGGATTGAAAGGTAAACAGCCAGATAGAGCGGCAGATCCGCACTGCACTGGATGCCCGGCTTCAGGACAGGAAACCTCTGGGAATGAGAGTTCCACGTGGGGTGTCTGCCCAGGGCCATCCAATCCCTGCTCTGTGCCCAGAAATAAAATCAGTATCCCAGCTGCAGCTTGGAAACTGCATGTGTTGTGAGTGGAACTGCTGCATGCTCTTTGGTGGGGGGCCTCTCTTTGTGCAGTGCTTAGCACAACAGTCCTAGGGACTACTGCAATATAAATAATAACTAGCGAAAGAGGTTCAGGAGGGACGGAATTTGGTGTGGCACCAGGGTCTCAGGAACACAAGCTGCGGTCAGGCTGAGGCTTACATGCACACAAACATGAGAGACTCAGAGTAAAGCACTGGCCACTCAGCAGGACTCAGCAGGGTCTGTTTCCTACACACATCTCTCTGTTGCTAAAGAAACACCCTGTGATGCTGAAAGGTGCTAATGGTGCCAGATTCTTGCATCCCAAGACAATCGCAGCCCTAGGTCAAGCCATTGGCTGCCCCACTCAGCCTTCTTCACAGGCAAGAGGAGGAGCAATTAAACCCCTCGATGTAGTAAAGACAGCTGCAAACAATGGAAGCGACCCCCAAAAGCAGTACTAAGGCTGTCTTTACTGCTAAAAAAGGGTGTGTTTCTACAGTGAGCTAGCTAACAACTGGGGAATTAGCTCAAATGGCAGAACACTCACTTGGCACGTGGCATGTGACAGGTAGCGGGACAGATGCCCATTTATTTTATTTTATTTTTAGATGTGTCGGGATGGCTAAGTGATCCAAGGCACCAATCTCAGGGCTTTGCTTTCTCTTGCCCTGGGTATTCAGGTTGCTGTGTAGAAGCATGGGGTCAAATCTCACTCCTGACACACCTCTTAAAACAGAGCAGTGTGGCCTAGGGGATAAGGGCATTGGCCAGGGGCTCAGGAGAGCTGCGTTCGGTTCTGCTGGGTTACCTTAGGCAAGTTGTTTCCCTGCTCTGTGCCTCAGTTTCTCCATCTGTAAAATAGAGATAATGATAACTACTTGATAAGTTTATGAACAGGCGTATATGACATAGTTCTCTGCAACAGCAGCGACTGAACTTGTTGATCCAGGAGGTCCCTGCCATCCCCATGAATGTTAGTTGTTTTGCTGTAAAACGCTATGGGGACAAGGCTCTGTAACTTTCACTGTAATGCAGATAGGCGACACCAGATTGGGGAGATGGTGTTGCTACATTGGTAAAAACTGGCTATGTCTTGTCTCCACTAGGATTTTACAGCAAGGCAGCAAATGTTCATTAGTTATCCCGCTGTAACACCCCTCCTTTGACTGACAGTGAAGACATAGCCTAGGCTGCATGGCAGGTCACAGCCAAGCCAGAGAGCTGAGGGGTTTCCCTGATGGCAGACACAAAGACTAGGAGATTGGATTGCCTGTGTGTGCTGGAGGCAGGAAGCCAGGAGAAGCAGTTGTGAGCATGACCCTGAGAGGAAGCAGAGATGCAGGGCTTCTTGGGCACAGAGCCTGCTGAAGAGGCAGACGTGGGGATTTCGGAGCAGGGAAAGCACCTGCTGTTGTTGATTCCTACTCTGTTCAGGGCAACAGGACTTTGTGTGCATTCTTTGTGATTGCAAGATTGCACCAAAGAACAGACCTGGCTTGTATCCTCAGTTCCTCTTAACAGAAACAACCCTGCAAGGCCCTAGATTCTAGCAAAACCACACGGGCCAAAGAAGTGACAACTGCAGGGAGCCTCTGCCAAAACAGCCCCAAACTGCACCACCCGACTGCCACATCCTACCCTTTGCAATCCTGTATCTAAGCTAACTCATTTGTAGGGCCCTACCAAATTCACGATCCATATTGGTCAATTTCACGGTCATAGGATTTTTAAAATAATAATTGTCATGATTTCAGATATTTAAATCTGAAATTTAACAGTCTTGTAATTGTAGGGGTACTGACCCAAAAAGGAGTGTGTGTGTGTGGGGAGGGGGGGGTTGTGGTACTGCTACCCTTACTTCTGTGTTGTTGCTGGTGGCAGCACTACTTTCAGAGCTGGGCATCCAGCCAACAGTGGCCACTCTCCAGCCACCCAGCTCTGAAGGCGTGCAGAAGGGTGGCAATACCGCAACACCCCTAAAATAACTTTGTGACCCCCTGCAACTCCCTCTTGGGTCAGGACCCCCCAACTGAGAAATGTTGGTCTCCCCCATGAAATCTGGTCTTTGGTGTGCTTTTACCCTCTACTATACAGATTTCATGGTCCATGATGCGTTTTTCATGGCCCTGAATTTGGTAGGGCCCCAGTCATTTGGCTTGCCCTGCATACAAACACTTTGGTACCGCCCATGGCCTGATCCTATTGGGATCTGGGCTGCCCATGGCCTCTTTCTGTGCTGCAAGACTCCTGGGATGGGCAAGGCAGCCATTGCCATGACCACAGCTCCTGGCCAGTAAGAAGAGAGCTTAGGGAGCTTGATCCACCCACTTAGTTAGTAAGAGGCTTGGAGTCATCGTGATAGGCCAGAAGCTCTGGCTTTGCCCCTCGCTCGGCAAAGCTCCCTGCTCTCAGATTGGATGTTTGGTGATAGTAACAGGCCGGGGACGAGCTACAATTAGCTGGCGTGACAACAGCTGCTGTGGGTTAAAGGGACAGGGGGCGTGGTGTGGCGTATGTATGGGAGGAATCTGGAGTCACTGCTAGCACCTATTGTGTGTGCTTTGGAGAGACGGGACACCGGGTTGTCAGGTAGGACTGTGCGGCAAGGGGGAGCATAGGTTAGTCACACAGAGGTGGGCAGCAGGCAGAGATGCAGCTTGACATTGCTCAGAGCGTTAAAGGTGACCGGTGCTGCTGCATTTCATATGGCTGACAAGACAGTGCAGTCTTGTGCAGCCACCGGCAACAGCCTGTGAAACCAAGAGATCCCCACCAGGAAGGGGGTTTCTGGAAGAGTTGGAAATTCTTCCCCTTTTGTGAATTTGGAGGCTCTGAAATGCAAGTGCTGGGGGCCTGAGCTGCACATTGCCCAAACTTTCCCCTTTGTGCTCTGATGCCCCTCAATCCCAACCTGCGTTGCAATCCTGGACTCCCCTCACGTGCCCTGTTGGTGCTCCTCAGTATCAACCTGCAGCCTCACCTGCTATTTTGGTTCTGGCCTCCCGCCCCCGCCAATGCCCCTCTGTCCTGGCCTGCAGTCCTCAGCTATTCCATTCCTGGCCTCTGCACCCCATATGCAGCTCTGCCAATGCCCCTCTGTCCTGGCCTGCAGCCCCCTGCTATTCCATTTCTGGGGTCTTCACCCCACATGCAGCACTGCCAATGGCCCTCAGTCCCGACCTGCAGGCCCACCTCCTGTTTCCACTATGGATTCCTCCCTCTCAATCCTGATGCGCAGCCTCCCTGCTATCCCTTTCTACAAACATACTTTAAAACAACAAAACCCTGTTCTGCCAGATGACTAGGAACTCCAGAGCAGACAGGGCTGTTTTCTGTCTCTAACGCTATTGCTGGAAGCATTTCCAGGTCTTCTCTTAGCCAGCAACCTCATCTTTCCCTTAGCTATAGACCCACATTCAGTGCCCTGCTCTACCACAGGCTCCCTGTGGGACCTTGGGCAAGTTGATTAGGCCCAGATCCTCAAAAGTATTTAGGTGCCTAACTCCCATTGACATCTGTCCTCCATCACTGCACAGGAGTTTGATGCTGCTCATATCTTATAAACCTGTGGACCTCCATGCTACTGGATTTTACTGAAGCAACGAGTAAGATTAAAAGAAAAATGAGTGGGAGACATGAATGACCAGGAGGGGACTGTCAAGAACCATGGGGCTGAGTTCCCTAGCTGAGGCTGGGGCTAGCAGGGTCAACCTTCAGACAGGTTAATGGGCTTCAGCAAAATCACTTGATTGGCCAGGCCGTTCAATTGGCTGAAAGAAGCCAACAATTCTGCATTTATGCTCAACAACAGCACAGCTTAACACTTATACCTGCAGCTGCAATTGCTCTTGTGCACAGCTCGCCAGGGATATTAGTTGGCGTCTCCTTCATGGAGCTGTGAGCATGGGCATGTACCTGGGATGGTTCACCACCTCCTCCGATACCTGCCCCTTCGGTGGTGAGAGGGAGACCCTGGTGCACATCCACTTTGAGTGTGCCAAGTTGCAGCCCCTTTTCCGGCTCCTCCTGAACCTCCTCCTCAGGTTCTGGCTGCACTTTTCACCACACCTCCTGATCTATCTGTGGCCCCATGAAGTTGCAAGACCTCCTCGTTGACCTCCTTCTGGCATTTGCCACGGTGGCCATTCACCATACCAGGAGGAGGAAGCTGGACGGGGAGGTGCTCTACAACTGTGAGATCTATTTCCGATCCTCCCTTAGGTCACATCTCTGGACAGAGTTTCTCTGGGCCGCATCCACTGGACGCCTCTGAGGAGCAGTAGGCATTGTCCGAGGTTCTCTGCTTAGCGTTCCCCTCTGGATCCCTGCTTTTGACCCTGTGCACCTCACTCTCATTCCTGTTTTTTCACTTGTTGTCCCCTGAATTCAGTTGAGACTTGGGCCTAGTAGCTCCTCCCCATAGGCTGCGGGGAGGGGCCTTTAGATGTGGGCAGGCGGCGCCCCCCAGAGCCTCAATAGGTGCAATTGCTTCTGTGCCTGCTTGCTCCTGCCCTGTTCTGGTCCTCCTCCAGTCCACCTGACCCTGCATCCTTGCCTGGCTTCTGCTCCTGGCTCTGATTATTGGCTTCAGATTCTAGCTCTGACCATTGACTCCGGGTAGTGGCTTCTGATTCTGACATTTGGCTCTGGCTCCTGGTGCCTGTTCCCCAGTCTAACCTCTAGGGTAGACTGCCCACATCCTGGTCCTGACAGGGGGTGGGTTGCCAGCAAGAAAAAAACAATCCAGGCTAATCAGCTAAGAGTCATGCCCTGTTCCCTTCCCATGATCACTGCACAGGGGCTGGAAACCTCAGACTCTCAATTCACCTCTTTGTAGTCCTGTGACAACTCCAGCCCCAGCAGCATAACATAGGCCTGGTCTACACTACACGGTTAGGTCAATGTAAGCTGCCTTGCATCGACCTAGCTGTGGAAATGTCTTCATTTAAATTTGGCTCACCCCGACGTAAGTGCCTCTCTACGCTGCTTTAGTAACACCACCTCCCAAAGCGGTGGAGAGTCAAGGTCAATGTAATTAGGTCGATGCAGTATCAGTGCAGACTTTCATTGACTGTGACTGACTTTCAGGAGCCGTCCCACAATGCTCTGCACTGACAGTACAATCGATACAAGCGCCCTGGTGAGGACGTGCACCGCCAACACAAGTGATTTAATACCTGTGGTGGCTGTATGCAGACATAAGTTAGATCGACATAATTTTGTAGAAAGAAAAGGAGTACTTTTGGCACCTTAGAGACTAACCAATTTATTTGAGCATAAGTTTTCGTGAGCTACAGCTCACTTCATCGGATACATCTGATGAAGTGAGCTGTAGCTCACGAAAGCTTATGCTCAAATAAATTGGTTAGTCTCTAAGGTGCCACAAGTACTCCTTTTCTTTTTGCGAATACAGACTAACACGGCTGTTACTCTGAAACCTGTCATAATTTTGTAGTGTAGACATGGCCATAGGCTAAACATCCAACCCAGATCAGTGCAGGCTCTCTCTGACCCTCCCGCTGCAACCACTGTCAGCTGAGAGTGGCAGGTGCTAATGACCCATGTTCTGTCCCATAGGTCCGGGATCCACAAGAGCCTCTCCTGAAGGAGGAAGTGACTGCAGCTTGAGAGACTTCCTGTGGGAAGAGCTTTGTGTCTCTGGAGCACAAGGATGATGGATCGGTATAAGATCCCACGCACCAAAGAGTTGGAGTTTGGAGGGCCCCTGGGTAAGGCGAGAGGGTGAGGGCGGTTGGAAGGCAGTGGCTCACATACCCTGACAGGCAGGGCAAACTGGAGCTTTGCTTCAGGGCTGTGCTATGCAGCTACATGGTTAGAGCAGGGTTGGTCTGGGAGTCAGCACTCCTGGGTTCCCAGCTCTACCACTGACTCACTGTGTGATCTTATCTCTCAGGGATGCTGCTGCCTGTCACTCACCCACAGTTCTGATCACCCTGGAGACCTCGTCCCTCTAACCTCTCCTTCCTCCCTCCATAGGAGCCATGATCCTCATCTTTCTCATGCCAGCTACTGTCTTCTATCTTCTGCTGACGTGTCGCACTGAGCAAGCCAGCGTGCTGAACTTCCCGCCCCCGCTGCCACCCCTGAGCACCCTGTGGAGTCCCCACACCTTCCTGCTGCTCCTGGCTTGGGTGGGACTCCAGGCTGCCCTCTACATGCTGCCTATGGGGAAGGTAATGCTGGGTCAGCCTCATTGGAGCAGAGGGGAGGGCAGGACATCCCCTTCCCTGCTGGGTGCCATCCGCCTAATGCTACCTGTTTGGCTGCCCATGGGGGGTCAAGGGCATATGTGAATTGCCTGGGCCACGGGTTGAGCCAGTTCATGGCCAGCTGGCTACACCATGTAGGCAGAGACCTGCCCAAACTCAGTTCATCTACACAGTTGTGAACTGAGGCTCCAGGGAGGGTATCAATGAGAGGAGTTGGAGTCGAGACCAGAGAGACTAGTGCTAACTGGTTCTGTGGCTTTCCCCCAGGTCACAGAAGGGATCGTCCTTCGAGACAAGAGCCGGCTCCAGTATCGCATTAATGGTGGGTGTTGGGTTTGGTGAGGGAGGAGAGATCGACTATGACCTGCCCCAGAATTTGCAGCCAATCACATCGCTTACGGAATTTTCTCATTGTAACAAGTAATAGTATTGGGGGGGAAGTGCTGTCTATTGGGTCTGAGCAAGGGGCTAGGAGTCAGGACTCCTGGGTTCTATCCCCAGCTCTGCCACAGATTCCCTGTGTTATGTTGGGCAAGTCCCTTCCGCTCTCTGTGCCTCCGTTTCCCAGAATAACAGTGCACTGTGACTCGCGGATCCTCGGCTAAAAAGCCACAAACTGTTGCTTTATCTAAGCAGCCTGTGTCCTGCTTTCCTTCCTCCCGCACCGCAGCTTTCCATGCGATGGGGGTCACGGCCCTGGTGGTGGGGGCTGGACTGGCAGCCGGGCTGCGCCTCAGCTACATCTATGACCACTTCCTGCAGTTGGCTTTCTCGGCCTTGCTGCTGGCCTTCGGCCTCAGCTTCCTCCTCTACTTCAAGTCCCTCTTTGCCCCAGAGACAACACTGGCGCCAGGTGGGAACTCAGGTGAGTCCTTCCTCAGGACTCAGGTGAGCCCTTTCTCAGGTGAGCATGGGGCACACAGACACAGGAATGATCTTGTGCATGCAGACACATAGACGTGTGCACATATGCATGTGTGAACACACACAGACATGTGCACACTGACAATTGTGCATGCACTAACACATAGACACTCTTCGACACACAGGTCACACCTGGTGTGTCACGGAGGGTGCAGGTGGGAGAGCAGCCAGTGATGCCAGTCAGGGTAAAAACCGCCAGGACTCTACGGAGGTATCTGATCAGTTGATGCAGGTCAGAAAGGAACCACCCTTGTTGTAGGCAGTTTAACCTTCCAATGAAGCATCCAGCAACAGCACCCATTGGAAACTAGACACATCCAGATCTAGCACAGCAGGGGTGGGGGATACCAGGTCAGTGGGATGGGCCCCCTGGACTGATCTGGGGTAGCAGGGAGGGGAGCATACCAGACTAGATGGACCCATTGGTCTGATCTGAGGCAGCAGGGGGATACCGGGCTGGACAGGCCTATTGGTCTGATCCAAGGTGGCAGGGAGAGGAAAGGGGAGTAGCTATTCCGCCTTGAGGTGCCTGACTTGCTATTGATCACACAGGGAATCCTATCTATGACTTCTTCATGGGCCATGAGCTGAATCCACGCATTGGCTCCTTCGACCTGAAGTATTTCTGCGAGCTGCGGCCAGGCCTCCTGGGCTGGGTAAGTGGGTGGGATTTTAGGGCTCCCTGCTGCAGAAAGACCTTGGACCCATGGCTATAATGGCCTTGCTAAGGCAAAGGATAATCAGAGAACCTGCTGCAGGAGAACACTAGTCCCGAGGGAAGGGTTGCAAGGGGGAATTTCCCTCCCTCCAGATGGCCATGTGTAGCAGATACTATCCACAGCCAGAAATTCCAGCCTAGATAGACCCATTAGTCTGACCAAGCATGGCGGGAGGGGTGAGGAATACCAGACTGGATGGGCCCATTGGTCTGATCTGGGGCAGCAGGGAGTATGGGATGCCAGGCATGGGTGGGCCCATTGGTCTGATGCAGGGGTAGGGGTAAATCAGGCAGGATGGTCTTGCGCAGGGGCTAGATATGCCTTTGGTCAAATCCAGGGGAGCAGGGAGGGGAGGATACCAGGCTAGCCTGCCTCAGTATGTCAGTGAGATATTCGGGGGTCTCACTCAAGGATGCCAGTTAGGTAGGGCGGAGGAGGGGCTGCCACACCCCCTTCCCACCCCACCCACAATCCGAGTTTCATACAGGAGGTGTGCTCCCAGGTGGAGCTCTTAACTGCACATCATTAGTGTGGAATGTGAGTTCTGCAGGGAGGTGCTTCTCCCAGCTTGTGTCCCTGGGGCAGGGAGTTAGTGTGTTGTTTCCAAACACAGGCAGGGTGATTGAGATAAGAAAAGGCAGATAAATAAATTAAAGCTCTGGAAGTCCTTAGATGAGCCTGTAAAGCAGGTTTCAGAGGGGTAGCTGTGTTAGTCTACATCAGTAAAAACAAAGAGGAGTCCTTGTGGAACCTTAGAGACAATTTATTTGGGCATAAGCTTTCATGGGCTATAACCCACTTCATCAGTTGCGTGGAGTGGAAAATACAGTAAGCAGGCATAAATATACAGCACATGAAAAGATGGGAGTTGCCTTACCAAGTTGGGGGTCAGTGCTAACTAAGCCAATTCCATTAGGGTGGATATGGCCCATTCCAGCAGTTGACAAGAAGGTGTATCAACAGAGGAAAAATTATTTTTTGTAGTGGCCCAGCCACTCCCAATCTTTAATCAGGCCTAATTTGATGGTGTCAAGTTTGCAAATTAATTCGAGTTCTGCAGGTTCTCGCTGAAGTTTTTTTGTTAAAGAATGGCCACTTTTAAGTCTGTTTATTGAGTGTCCAAGGAGATTGAAGTGCTCTCCTACTGGTTTTTGAATGTTACAATTCTTGATGTCTGATTTGTGTCCATTTATTCTTTTGCATAGAGACTGTCCGGTTTGGCCAGTGTACATGGCACAGGGGCACTGCTGGCACATGATGGCATATATCACATTGGTAGAAGTGCAGGTGAATGAGCCCTTGATGGTGTGGCTGATGTGGTTGGGTCCTATGATGGTGTCCCTTGAATAGATATGCGGACAGAGTTGGCAACGGGGTTTATTGCAGGTGTTGGTTCCTGGGTTAGTGTTTCTGTTGTGTGGTGTGTAGTTGCTGGTATTTGCTTCAGGTTGGGGGGCTGTCTGTAAGCGAGGACTGGCCTGTCTCCCAAGGTCGGTGAGAGTGAGGGATCATCCTTTAGGATAGGTTGTAGATGTTTTAGTTGGGGACTGTAGGTGATGGCTAGTGGTGTTCTGTTACTTTCTTCATTGGGCTTGCCCTGTAGTAGGTGACTTCTGGGTACCCTTCTAGCTCTATCAGTCTGTTTCTTCACTTCCCCAGGTGGGTACTGTAGTTTTAAGAATGCCTGATAGAAGTCCTATAGGTGTTTGTCTCTGTCTGAGGGATTGGAGCAAATGCGGTTGTATCTTCGGGCTTGGCTGTAGACAATGGATCGTGTGATGTGGTCTGGATGAAAGCTGGAGACGTGTAGGTAAGTATAGCAGTCAGTAGGTTTCTGGTATAGGGTGGTGTTTAGGTGACCATCGCTTATTAGCACCGTAGTGTCCAGGAAGTGGATCTCTTGTGTGGACTGGTCCAGGCTGAGGTTGATGGCGGGGTGGAAATTGTGGAAATCCAGGTAGAATTCCTCAAGGGCCTCTTTCTCATGGTTCCAGATGATGATGATGTCATCAATGTAGCGCAAGTAGAGTAGGGGCGGTAGGGGACAAGAGTTGAGGAACCGTTCTAAGTCAGCCATAAAAATGTTGGCATAAAATGGGGCCATGCAGGTACCCATAGCAATGCCGCTGACTTGAAGGTATAAATCGTCCCCAAATGTGAAATAGTCGTGGTGAGGACAAAGTGACAAAGTTCAGCCACCAGGTTTGCCGTGACATTATCGGGGATACTGTTCCTGACGGCATGTAGTCCAACTTTGTGTGGAATGTTGGTGTAGAGGGCTTCTACATCCATAGTGGCCAAGATGGTGTTTTCTGGAAGATCACTGATGGATTGTAGTTTCCTCAGGAAGTCAGTGGTGTCTTGAGGATAGCTGGGAGTGCTGGTAGCATAGGGCCTGAGGAGAGAGTCCACATAGCCAGACAATCCTGCTGTCAGAGTGCCAATGCCTGAGATGATAGGGCGTCCAGGATTCCCAGATTTATGGATGCGGGTGATGGTGGTGGGTGGGCGTTGAAGAGAGAATGCAGGGGACTTGCAAGAAATACAACCAAGCCCTCTGAGCCAAGGTTACATTCAGAAAAGGGGAAGATGTGAGGGGCATAAGTGAAAAGAAGGGGCCAAAACCCTGGGAATCGCTAGCAGTGATATAGAGAAGTTCCCACTCCATCTGTGGTACTTATGTGGCCCCATCACCATAGTATCTGAGTGCCTCACATCACAGCCCCTCGGTGAGGTCGAGCAGTGCTGTTATCCCCATTGTACAGATGGGGGCACTGAGAGACTAACAGCCAGATCTTCAAAGGTATTTAGGCACCTAGTGGGATTTTCAAAAGCGCCTAGAAGGCTAGGTGCTTTGTAAACCCCACTAGGTGCCTAACTGCATCTTTGAGTGCCTAAAAGCCTTTGAAACTCTGTCCCTAAGGCACTGACCTGAGGTCATACAGGAAGTCATGGGCGGGGGAGGGAGGGTGTAGAACCCAGGTCTCTCAGGGCTAGCTCCCTAACCACTGGACCAGCCTTTCTCTCTGCTGCATGCTGCAAAAAAGAGGCCTCTGATGCATGGGAGCAAAACCAAGAAGGCCGGTTCGCTGAGACCCCAGCAATTGGTCCCAGGGGATTGGGAAGAATGTCATAGCTGACAGTATGAAAAGCAGCACAGAAGTCAGGAAGGATGAAGAAAGAAAGAGGATGAGAGGAGAGCACTTAACTGCCAATGGCTGGCAGGTTCTGCCCCAAGCTGAGTTGTACAGCAATGCCTGCTATGCAATTTTAGGGCCTGTCTACAGTGGCACTTGACAGCGCTGCAAATTTCTCGCTCAGGGATGTGAAAAAACACCCCCCGGAGCGCTGCAAGTTTCAGCGCTGTAACGTGCCAGTGTAGACAGCGCACCAGTGCTGGGAACTGTTCCCCTCCTGGAGGTCGGTTTCTTATGACGCTGGGAGAGCTCTCTCCCAGAGCTATGCTGCGACTACACAGCCATGTTAGAGCGCTGCCTGCAGCAGTGCTCTAAACGTTGCTAGTGAAGACATGCCCGTAGATGTTAACTGAAAACCACTTTTTGTTCTGAATTTGAAAAAAGGAAGAAATGAGGAAGCGTTGTATGAGTATCAGATGTGATTATACATCAGATTCGTAGGGTTTCAGCTGTATTCAGGCCAATTCCAGAACAAAACAGAAATTGCATCCACAGAGTCCATAAAGTCGATGATTATTGTCATGATTTGTGTTATTCACTGGGCACCATCTGTGTGCCCAGCACTGTTCAGAATATGCCAGAAAATTTAGTCCCTGAGCCAATGTGTATAAGGTGTGTAACGCTGGATAAGATGGCTCTGATACTTACGTATGAAGTGCATAGTTATTGACCTCACGTGTTCACTGGGATGTTTATATCTATGAGTGGAGGCGCTGATGACAATATAAGTCTTACTTGATAAAAGACTAGAAGATTTGCCCCTCCAACTTTCTTTCAAGAGGAAGAGCTTCCCAGAGGAAGAGGTGTACCTTTTTATTTTCCTTTCCTGCCTGCAGTCGCCCTGATATACCTCAGAAATCTCAATTTTCCCCTCAACTTTAAAATGTGGAATTTTCTTGGTGTTTGATTTAAAATATTATCCGGTGAAAACAGCAACTCAATCACTGTAGTGTTATGTTTAAGACCCTTCTGGAAAGTAACTAGCCTTTAAACAGAAGTGAAAGCAGTGTTGCCAACTCTCATGATTTTGTCATGAGTCTCATGATAATTAGTGTTTTCCTTAAAGCCCCAGCTCCTGGAGTCAAGTGATTTGTGATGATTTCAGCCTTCATTCTTACAAGTTTCTAGTTCTTGTGGCTGTGGAGAAAGCTTCAAAATGTGACCCCAGTACACTTAAAGGCTCAAAAAGCAGAATATACATTAACACCCCCCCCACCAAATCAATTATTTTTACATAATCTCATTATTTTAAAGCCCATCTCATGATTGTTGGTGAGTCTGATTCTTGATTTTTTTTGAACATTTGGGGTTGGCAATACTATGAAAGTGACTTGAATGTGTCAGTTTCACTACTGCTTCAAGTCATTTTCTTGTCTATTATTTATAGTGGGGTAACACCCCTAGAGCCCCAGTCAGGTGCAGTATAAACTCATGGGGGTCTTACCCTAATAGGATGTTTCCAAAAGTTAAATGATCTATTCCAAGCTTGATGAACTGCAAAAAAGTAATAGAAAGTAATGTAGATTACTTTTTACAGTTGTTTCAATTTTTGTATTCAAGAGTTTAGTTACAAATTAAGAATATACAGTAAAATTTTAAACCTAACCAGTGTCCCTTCAGTGACTTGACACAAGATGTCAGACCATGTTAGTATTAGAGCTGAGTGGGTCTAATATTTATTTAATTTTTTTTCTTTATATAGGAATTAAAGATTATTATCTGACAGGAGCACTGTATATAAGTTATTATCTGCAAAAAAACCCCAAGAGTTTTTAGGTGCTCAAGTGGCCTCTGGAATCATGGTTAAATTTGCCCCTTCCCAAAATCTGAAATGGTACTCCTGGCCCACTCAGCAATCAGGTGTTTTTCTCTGGGCAGACAGGGTGCTGGGGGCAAGGGAAGGAGCAGGGAGGGAGGTCTTCTCCAAACTCCATCTGATTTCTCCCCTCCTGCCAGGCACTGGTGAACATGGCCATGCTGGTGAAAGAGACTGAGCTGCGGGGAAGCCCCTCGCTGGCCATGCTCCTGGTCAATGCCTTCCAGCTGCTGTATGTGGTGGATGCACTTTGGAATGAGGTGAGTCATGCCCACATCCCTGACTTAGCCTTGGCTTGGGATCTGCACTGGCCTAGGGGCTACAAAGGGAACCTTAGGGGAGGCCTCCTGGGTTCCCTTCCCATGTCTGGGAGGAGTGTGGAGTCCAGTGGTTAGAATGGGGGGGGCTGGGATTGAGGACCCAGCTCTGAGAAGGGAGTGGGGATTGGTGATTTAAAGCACAGATGTGGCCAGGGTGGATTGATTTAAATCAAAGCAATTTAAATAATTGATTGTAGTCAAGTTTTGCATTTGTACTTCATAGTTATTTTCCTAACAAAAGGTTGATTCTCACTGGTGGGTAATTATTAAAACATGTTAACTTGCAACCAAACATGTACCGAATTTAGTATAAAGTCAGGATTTCTTTTTGTTAACCAGGAGGACACAATATATCTATACACATTTATTTGAGCAATTATATAGCTTACTTTACATGTATTCTGATTCTTAATTTTTACATTTTTATTATGTTAGAAAATGATGAATGTTGTATTTATTTACAGTATGATGATTAATGTTTTACTTGCAATTTGTGTCCAGCTCTATTTGTATGGAAATTTAAAATTCAATAAAAAATCTCCAGAAACAGCATGTTAGGAGTTTTAATAAAATAAAACTATTTTGTGTGTTAATACACTTTAAAACTGATTGTATTAAACAAAGGAAGTAGTATCTGTAGTTAGTGAATTCAACTGATTGTTTCTGGTCACCATGTCATTCAAGATTTTAGAACTAGTAGATCTCTTCCTCTCACACATAGTTTTTCTTCATAGATTGGAATAGAAAAACCAACTTTCCTGTCTGTTCAACTCCCAATTGAATTCTTAACTTTGAAGGAACTAGTCACTGAACTGATTTAGTTGAATAAAAGGAAATGAAATGGAAAATATTCTCTCTACACCTTCAGAAGAGACTACTGCCAATAGTTGAAAGGTGGTTTAGCGCTTCAACAAACTCTGATTCCAGGTGCCTAGCCAGTGATGTCAAGCAGTTCCACGTGTTCACTTTCTTTAAACTTGGCAGCAAACGTGTCCTGCCTAATATTGGGTGGGTTTTTTGTATTTAAATGATTATAGCATGGTTAGGCGTTAGCATAGGTTGTCTGTTTCAAATTTAATTTTAAATAGATTTAGGGTTTTTTAAATATTTAAATTTTTTTAGCATTGACTTTTATCCATGCTGGATGTGGCTCCTCTGTGTCCTGCAGGAGGCCATCCTCACCACCATGGACATCGTACACGATGGATTTGGCTTCATGTTGACCTTTGGGGACCTGGCCTGGGTGCCGTTCATCTACAGCCTGCAGGCCTACTTCCTGGTCAACCACCCACAGAAGCTGAGCCTGCCCATGGCTGCCGGGATCCTCTTGCTCAATGGTGAGGCTCAGGTGATTCCCTCTCACACAGCAGACCAATAGGCCCATTCAGTCCCATATCTCTCCTCTCCCCCATCCTGGATCAGACCAATGGACCCATCTAGCCAAGACCAATACGTGTAGTATCCCTCCCACTTTACCCCATGACCCCATCTATCAGAGTATTTCTTACCCTCACCCCGACCCTCCCTGCCTCACCAACCCTACAACGCACCTTACTGTACAATGGGGTGAAATCCCTTCCTGACCAGCCCCAAGCCACACCCTGAAGCCTGAGGATCGAAAGCCCTGCTCAGTGTCACCCCCTGAGCCAGCATCCACCAGCATTGTCACTCATCCCTTTGTCCTCTCCAGAGAGATCTGTTTCCATACCAATCCATGTCAGAAGTGCCAGTATCCCCATGCCTAGAGCTCCCACAGCCTATCCTCACTCTGGTTCTCTTCTTGGCAGGTGTGGGCTACTGCATCTTCCGCAGCGCCAATTCCCAGAAGAACACTTTCCGCAGGAACCCCAATGACCCCAGAGTAACTGGTGAGCTGCAACCATATCTTGGACAGGAGTTATATGGGGGACATGGAGTGAAGGAATCTGGAGTGGGAGAAGAAAGGAATGCTAATGGAGGGTTAGGTAATGGGAGGGAGGGAGAAAATGGATGCTATGTGGGTAATGCTCTTCTCCTCCTCCCAGGTCTCAAAACCATCCCCACAGCCACGGGCCGGCGTCTCCTGGTGTCTGGGTGGTGGGGGTTTGTGCGCCACCCCAACTACCTGGGGGATCTCATCATGGCTCTGGCCTGGTCTCTGCCCTGTGGTGAGTCTAAATCCCTGCCTGGAGGGGGCCAGTGGAAAGGCTAGCAAGGAGGTGGTGTTGTCTCCTTCTCCTGCCCCAGCATTGGTGTCCCACTGGGACCTGTGCCTTTAGGGCATGCAGGACATACCCCTATTGCCCCTCTGCAATGGAGGCAGGGCAGCATCTCTTTAGCCCTCAGGGCAGTGGTGTCTGCCTTGGGGCACCCACTGTGTCTTCCATGAGCTACACAGAGGGTGCCTGCTCTGGCCCAACCTCCCAGCCATGTCCAAAGCAGATGAAACCAATATGCTGCCCCATACTCCAGCCACAGGTCACGTAGAAGGCGCCTGGTCTGGTTGGCCTGAAGTCCCAGGTGGAAGGCGCTAGTCGCACCTTCAAAGTGATGCCATCACTTTGATTATTAACGTGGGAGTGGGGAGGAATCTATGCCCCTAGACAAGCTTGCTCAGCGCTCAGGCTATCCACTAGAACAATTGTTCTCAACCTATTTACCATTGTGGGCCACATATGCAGCTCTCTCTGTTATGTGGGCTGCATCCACACAATATATATACTACCTGTAATGCCCTGAGGATGTCACATGGGCCACAGCTGTGTGCTGATTAGGCCACAAGCAGCCCATGGGTTGCGAACCATTGCACAAGAAGGTCCTAGAGGAAGGGCCATGGCCTCCTCTTCTCATGGCCCATGTCTCTCCCACCTCCTCAGGCCTGACACACGTCCTGCCCTACTTCTACGTCTTCTACTTCACCGTGCTGCTGATTCATCGGGAGGCCCGGGACGAGCACCAGTGCCTGCGGAAGTACGGGCTCGCCTGGCAGGAGTACTGCCAGCGAGTCCCCTACAGGATCTTCCCTTACCTTTACTGAGACGCGTCCCAGCACATCATGCCCCATGCAGACCCAAGCACAACAGCTTACATCTGCCCACCTCTGCTCCTAAGGCTGGTAGGACGCTAGCCTCTGTCCTTACCACTGGGGCACGTTGTCATCCTCTACCGCATCTTTGCTGTGACACTGTCCATGCTGAGTCAGTGCCAAACACCCACTCAACCAGTCCCCAAAGGGAATGAAGTCCATCTCCCTGGAAGTGCAGGATTGTTCCCTCCAGTGTATTCCATGGAGCTATGCACTGTCTAGCTTTAAATGGTTCATACAATGCAGCTCGCAACTGGTCCCGGAGGGAGAAGATCATCTCATAATGGAGCTTTCTTGTTCGTTATGGAGTAAATCCAGACCCCAGAGCAAGTGGGGAGACTCTTCCTCCTTCTGAACATCCACAGTTGAAGTTGCTTTGACCAGCTGTGTCCTAAACGCCATCAGCCCTATCTGCACACTAATGCTCGCTTACCATCACTGCTGCCCAAAGGCAGCTTGGGGCTACGCCGAGCTTTGCCACTGAACACTAAAGAGGAACTGCGACCAAATCAAGGCAAATGGCAGTACCTAGGTGACAAGATGCTGCCCCCATGGAACTATAGATTTTGTTTGTGGAGCTGCCTGAATTCACAGGAAGTGGATGGCTCATGGAAGCTGAACTCCTTATGTCTTAGAGAAGCTGCCACTCCACCCACCTTGTGCCTATAGTGAAATAGAAAGCCATTGTGCCACAGAGTGGGTGCAGAAATTGAACAGACTCAAGGTGCTTTGCAAACTGCTATGTGTGATTAGCAGGCGATGGTACTCTCTCCATCCTGGAGTCTAGAGAGACTCACACAACAAAGTTGGGTAAACACATGGAAAGTTGTCCACACTCATGGCCTTACACCAGAGGTGGGCAAACTTTCAAGGTACAGGAGGGGGCTCTGGGTTGGGGCAGGGCCATGAGGTGCAGGTCCAGTTGGAAGTGTGGGCTCTGGGGTGGGGCTGGGGATGAGGGGTTTGGTGTGTAGAAGGGTGTTCCAGGCTGGGACCGAGGGGTTTGGAGGGTGGGAGGGGACTCCAGGCTGGGGAGGGGGGAAGGGCTCTGACTGGTGGTGCAGGCTCTGGGGTAGGGCTGGGGATAAGGGGTTTGGGGTGCAGAATGTTGTGAATCCTTAAGAAAGGGATGATAATAAGACAGAAAATATCATATTGCCTATATATAAATCCATGGTACATCCACATCTTGAATACTGCAGATGTGGTCGCCCCATCTCAAAAAAGATATATAGGAACTGGAAAAGGTTCAGAAGAGGTCTAAAAAATCATGACTGGTATGGAGAAAGTGAATAAAGAAGTGTTATTTATTCCTTCTCATAACACAAGAACTAGGGGTCACCAAATGAAATTAAGCAGGCTTAAAACAAACAAAAGGAAGTATTTTTTTTCACACAACGCACAGTCAGCCTGTGGAACTCCTTGCCAGAGGATGTTCTGAAAGTGAAGACTATAACAAGGTTCAAAAAAGAACTAGATAAGTTCCTGGAGGATAGGTCCATCAGTGGCTATGAGCCAGTATGGGCAGGGATGGTGTCCCAAGTCTCTGTTTGCTAGAAGCTGGGAATGGGTGACAGGGGATGGATGACAGGGGATGGATCATTTGATGATTACCAGTTCTGTTCATTCCCTCTGTGACATCTGGCATTGGCCACTGTTGGAAGACAGGATACTGGGCTAGATGGACCTTTGGTCTGACCCACTATGGCCATTCTTATGTACAACAAAACCCACAATGTTTTCATAACAGCACTAGATGTCTGAGCTGCATTCCTCTGTGCTTCACTCGAGCTTAAAGCATTGCCTTCCATGAGGGACCACAATGGAGCTTACTGCATGATTGGTAAGGCTTTAATGAAAGGGTCTAACTATCACAACCACTACAGTTGGCTGCAAGCTCATGGCAGGCTTCACCCTGGACATCTGAGAATGGAGCGTGCCTGAATTCTCCTCTGCTGCTTGTAAGGAGGTGACAGCAGAAAGGTCAGCCCAACAGATGCACGGGTCATGATGAGATGGAGGGTTTGTCTTCACTGCAACAGTTAGCTCAAGTGAGTACACTGGAGTTACTCTCACTTGAGCTCGGCTAGAGTATGTCTACACTCCAATCAACTGTGTGAGTGCAGCCTAGACTGGTATAGCCACACTACCTTTACTCTAGCTAACATGGCTAAAAATAGTGCTGTGGATGCGCGGGCTTATACAGCACATGCTGCTGCATCGTCACTATCCTCAGCCATGCTAGCTAGAGTAAAGCTAGGGCAGGTGTGCCCACCCAAGCTGCAGTCATGCCTCGGACAGCAGCGTAAACATACACTGAGAGCAGCATGAGAGCACCTGCACTGTGAAACAATACTGGAGCTGTACAGGGTGATTGGATTAGCAGTTGATGTGCTGCTGTAACTCAAGAAGCTGCATTACTAGCTTGAGTGGCAGCAGCACTCCTGCTTCAACTTCCAACCCCGTACAGGCCAGCTAGCTTGATTTTAAAGCACCACTTAACTCATGCTAGAAATGTGTGTGTGGACAGGAGTCAGGTTAGGAGCAAAACTTGACTTAAACCTTGAGCTAACACCAGAAAGAAGACAAGCCCCAAAGAGAGAATCACAGCTGGGAGTCTGTTTTGGCTTGAAGTGGAATACAAGTTTGGTTTGCTGTGTCTGTAAGGGCCTGATTAATTTTAAGGACTGGGGAAATTCCCTTTTGGGGAACACTGGAGTGTGGCTTTGGATAATGCACTGACGTGACAATGATTTTATTAAATGCAGTCTCCATCTGGGTTCAAAGTCAATTGTTTGCGATGCTTTTGGGTGCTCGATGAGCAAACTGTCAGATCTTAAACACATGGATATAAACTGGCCATCAGGAAGTTTAGACTTGAAATTAGATGAAGGTTTATAACCATCAGAGGAGTGAAGTTCTGGAACAGCCTTCCAAGGGAAGCAGTGGGGGGCAAAAGACATATCTGGCTTCAAGACTAAGCGTGATAAATTTATGGAAGAGATGATATGATGGGATAGACTAATTCTGGCAATTAATTGATCTTCAACGATTAGCAGTAGATATGCCCAATGACCTGTGATGGGATGTTAGATGGGGTGGGATCTGAGTTACTACAGAGAATTCTTTCCCGGGTGTCTGGCTGGTGAGTCTTGCCCCACATTCTCAGGGTTTAGCTGATCGCCATATTTGGGGTTGGGAAATAATTTTCCTCCCGGGCAGATTGGCAGAGGCCCTGGGGGGTTTTTCGCCTTCCTCTGAAGCATGGGGCACGGGTCACTTGCTGAAGGATTCTCTGCACCTCAAAGTCTTTCAACCACGATTTGAGGACTTCAATAGCTCAGACATAGGTGAGAGGTTTGTTACAGGAGTGGATGGGTGAGATTCTGTGGCCTGCGTTGTACAGGAGGTCAAACTAGACTATCATAATGGTCCCTTCCGACCTTAAAGTCTATGATATGATTCTAGGAAATAATCAACCAAATAGGCAACACTCCTTTCAGGGGGAGTCTGCTCCAAAACCTCCCTCCCCTAATGGGTAGAAATCTTCTTCTCATTTCCAGCCTCAGTTGATTTCTTGACATTTTTATCCCTACTTGTCCTTGTGCCAACATTGTTCTTTAGCTTCAATAGCTCTTCTCCCTCCTATGATTTATCCCCTTTGTGCATTTATAGAGCATGATTAGATTCCCCTCTCACCCTTTAATGGCCAGGCTAAACAAACCTACTCTTTCAGTCTCCTCTCATAAGGTTGCTTCTCTACTCCCCTCATTGGCCTAGGAGCTCTTTTCTGCGCCTGGGGCTGTTTGAGTATCTGATAGATGGGGCTTTTCAGTCTAGCAGAGGATGGCACAGCAAGATCCAATAGCTGGAAGTTGAAGTTAGACAAATGTAATCTTGAAATAAAGCAATTTCCTAGCAGGGAAGGTGAGTAAACACTGGAACAGCTCACCAGGGGAGGGTGGGTTGGCCACCACCTGGAGTCTTTAAAGCAAAACAGATCTCTTTCTAAAACACATGCTTTAATCTAGCTTCTGGGGAAAATTCTACAGCCCATCTGTGGGGGATGGGGAAAAACAAACTGGATGATCACAATGGTCCCTTTAGGCCTTAGGTCCATGACAGGCCCACAGGGCTCAATCATGTACCAACATAAAAGGGCACATCTACATCGTAGTCTCAACTAAGTGTTTGTGGGGTATGGGACATTCAGAAAGGCCGCAGGCTCTGAAGCCAAGGAAGAGTCAGCAGCAGTCAGGAAAACCCTGCAGACTGATACAGAATGGTGTCTGTATGGAACATGTTATTCTGATTCCCTGAAGGCCTATAGCCAAGGATTAGATGTTTATGGCCATGTGGCTTAGAGGATAGAGCACTGGGACTCAGCAGACTGGGGTTCTATTCCCAGCTCTCAGAGTAACAGCCGTGTTAGTCTGCCACCGGCCTGCTGGATGACCTTCAGTAACTCATTTCCCTCCGTGTAGCCTAAGGTACATCTACACTTTGATTAAAAAAACAACATGGCACAGTGTCTTAGGTCAGCTGACTCAGATTCGGGGGGCTTATGCTGCAGGGCAATAAAGTTGCAGTGTAGACTCTTGGGCTGGAGCCCGGGGAACTGAGATCCCAGTGAGCAGGGAGAGTCTAGCCCCAGCCTGAACATCTGCATTGCAATTTTATAGCTCCACAGCCCCAGCCCATGTCAGGTGACCTGGCCAGCTGCAGCTGGGCCACAGATCTTTTATAAAAGCATAGATGTACACTTGGATACTGATATGGCCCCAAACACAGTGGTATCCAAGGACCTTACAACATTTTAATGTATTTATCCTCATAACATCCCAATGTGGTAGGGCAGTGCTATTATCCCTATTGTACTGATGAAGAAACTGAGGCAGAGAAAGGCTAAGCGGCTTTCCCAAGGTCACATAGGAAGTCTATGTCAGAGCAGGGAGTTAAACCCAGTAAACTCAGTAAAACTGAGTCATAAGCTAGTGCCCAAATGGAGTTCTCAGATCATAGGGCCACACTCCACCCAGGATAGGTTAATGCTAGTTCGAAGTTTACACCCTAACCCTTCTTTGGCTGGGCAAAGGAATTTGAGGTAGGAGGTGGGTTGCGGTCAATTGGATACCATTATAAGAGCTAGGAATTATTTTAAATTCATACATATTCTATTGGATTAAGCCCCAGAGCTTTCATGACTTCTCCCTCCCCATTGATTCTCCCTCACTCAACCAACCCACCACAAATAAAATGCCCAATGGTTCTCAATCCGTAGCTGGCTCTCAGCCCCAAGCAAAAGAACAGACAGGCTGTGCAGCATGCCCTGAAGGGCTACAAATTCAACCTCTCTCACACCAAAACCTTAGGGTATCATTCTATGAAGCCTTCCACCCATCACCAGCCCCATAGGACAGAGTGTAAGACTAAGGTGTTCTAACTAATCACACCAAACCAATGGGACTTAGGGACACCAATAGCTTTCCAAAAATATTTAGGGGACAACATCCCTCTCTTTGAGACACCATGAAATTCACCTGTGACACCCTAGGGCAGTTTGGAAATGGGCCTATTTTCCAACAATCCTGCAAACCTTTAATCAAAGTCCCATGCTGTGCATTTTGTGTCACTGATAAAATGAAACACACCTTTTGCAGACAACATATTGTTAGACTGTGGAAGTCACTGCCACAGGAAGTCATTGAGGTGAAGAATTCAGCAAGATTAAAAAAGGAATAAACTATTTATATGAATATCAAGAATATCCAGTTATCATAATTCAAAACAACATTATGGAAGGAATATTAAACCTTGCTATTTAGGTCTTAAAGGCAGTCTAACTCCTACAGAGCAGCAAGGGCAGATTACACTTCATCTGCCTACTGTGGGGTTTTTACACTTTCCTCTGAAGCATCTGGAGCAGTGTCACAGATAGGATACCGAACTAGATGGACCATGAGTCTCATCCAGGCCAGCAATTCTTACATTCCTGCCACAGTGATCAGTTACAATAGCTTAGAGAGCTAAATAAATATTAACTAGATAAGACTACATACATTAAAATATCAGATCTTAAAAATACCTGATACTCATTCGCTCTCTTTCCTGCCACTGTCTCTCACTCTCTCCTGAGCTGTGAATGGGTCCGGCCTCTCTCTCAACAGGAGCTTTTTTACTTATTTCAGCTGAAGCTCCTGTCTAATGATGCAGAGTAGGACTTGGGGGAATACATCTCCCATATTAATGCACAGGAAAGAAAGAACTTTTCATGGTCTGTTATTGCTGTTGAGTGGTTTATAACAGCTGTCAGCACTGATGTAAGGATGCAGAGTATGTTTGTCCTTGCAATGCTAGTTTTCTAGTTTACAGCAACTCTAGCTATGATGGTGTCTAGCTGTCCTTTTATTGATGATTTCTGCAAAAAATCTATACTTGGTAGGATACAAAACACATAGTATGGGACTCTGTGACCAGCTAGAGGTTTCTGCAGCACCAGTGGGAAACACACCAACTTTGAAACCAACAAAGTAACAGCCAAAGCTTTAAGCGCATGGAACACACCAAGGATCCTGCTGAATGAAAGACAGGAATGCACACAGCCAGCTGCTTTGCTCTTTTTATTGCAACAGGTCAACTCCCTAGAAACCAGATCAACATTTGTGCCAAGACTCAGTGTGGTAGATTTATCTAAAATAGCTATTCACCAAGAGAGGGTTCATTCAGTTTTTCCCACTTAAAAAAATAATCTGGTCTCTAAATGGGTCCAATTCCCGCAATGTTTTAAGTGTGGAAGGTTTTAGGGATGACTAAGTTCCAGCCATCAGTCCAACTCCTCGATCAATGGCTTTTTTGCAGGGGGCAGTTTCCCACCCCACATCTTCTGCAGTTCTTTGGTAACTACATCTACTTCTTTGACTGCCTCCAAATGGGTTTTATATTCCCTTTGCACCTCTAGGGCCAGGACAGTCAAAGATTCCTGGTTCTCATTGACCCAGGAGAGCAGAAATTCACACTTCTTCTTGGCGCCATACACCCTGGGCCGTTTCTCTGTTGGCACCATTTTCTTGGCCTTGCCCAGCAGCCTGGCAAGATGGGAGAGGGCTGCCAGGCTGTAGCCTTTCTGCATGGCTTGATTCTCCCCCATCAGGATCTGGGCCACTGCCATCATAGCACCTGCATTCCCCAGGGGGCACTCAGGGTACCGGCTGGCTGTCACTGCCTGGAGGGAAGCCTGCAGCGCCTCTGCTGTGGAGTGGAAGACCTGCTTGGCACCCAATGCCCCAGCGACATCCAGGACCATGTCAGAGAACTCAGGCAGCAGCTCATCTTCACTCAAGTCCCCATTGTAGAGGGTGAGGGCGAAGACGTAGGCATAAAGGACATTAGGCAGCTGGAAACACACCAGGGGTGAGGCTGGGCTGCAGGTCAGGGAGCTCAGTGGTGGAACGGATGCAGGCACAGCAGGAACTGGGCTTGGCATTTCTTCAGGTTGCTGGGTGGGTGCCATACTTGAGCTCGCCTGTGGCTGCTGGGTGCCCATGGGGGGGGAAGCACCTTGGGGTACCAGTGGCTGGTGGATGGGTGCCGAGCTTGGGGTCTTCTTCTCTGGCTTCTGGACAGCAGGGGGTTGGGCACCCTCAGCACCCCCCAGCTCCTGGACCAGCCCCCGGCCCCATCCCCACCACCAGGGCCTCCACGGGGGCAGAAAGGCTCCAATCTCCCCGCTGCTCAGCAGGCGCTGAAAGGCGGCCTTTTCGGCCGGACTGAGCCGCTCCCACAGACCGTCGTCCTGGTCCTCAGGGTCGCGGCCTAGCTGGGGCTCCGCATCCCCGAGCTCGCGTAGCTCCCGCAGCCGGAGCAGGGCTTCTTTCAGGCGGGTTCGGGAGGCCGGGTCCCCCCGCTGGCCCTGGAGCCGGAGCAGCAGCTGCCGGCGGTGGAAAGCCTCGGCGCAGGCCCCGTGGCCTTGGTAACAGGGCACCGAACAGAAACGCATGTTACAGCGGGGGCACGTGTAAGCGGCCCGCTCCCGCAGGCACAGGCCGCAGGGTTCAGCCGCCTCCATCTTGGCAGCGCTCGGACATTTCCGCCACCGCTCGGGCATTTCCGCCTTCACCTCAGAGGCGCTCGAGGGGGTTCGCAACCGCCACTGTGTGGTTCGGCTATTTCTGTCTTCGGCTCGGAAGGGCTCGTACAACTTCGAAGAATTCCGCCCTAGATTCGGAAACGCTCGGGCGTTTCGCCTCTCAGCTTCGGAACTCCCCCCCCCGTTCGGCTATTTCCGGCGACCCCGGCGTAGGGTCACGCTGTTTCAGGGTATGACAGTCCGCAACATTGTGGCCGCCCCTGCCCTTACAAGGCTGGCACCTATATCTGAATAGTCACAGCGTTGATCACCCGCGTCACTACTACAGCTGCCAGGAAAAAAAAAAATAAGCCTGCTCCACACTCAGAGGCAGCTGCAGCAAAACTGCATCAGGTTCTTGCAGAATAAAGTCCCATGGAAGTCTGTACATTTCCTTCTTCCCAGAATTAGATCCAGCAATACCAAAAGCAGCAGCATGGCCGCACAGCATCATCACTGAAAAGGCAGGTGGAGTAACACTCGGCCCTTTTGTCCCAGCACTTCTCAAATGCTGACACATTAAGCCATAACTGCCTTGGAAGTATCATCTCTATATTACAGATGGAGAAACTGGTGCACAGAAGCACACAGACTCGAGCTATCCGAAGTGATCAGCACTAGAGCCCTGCTCATGTCTTCCATGCTTTAGTCTAAATGAAGTGGAAAACAGGACTGAGCTAGTGCACAGCTCAGAGCACATGATCAGTCTTTTTGTTCTTTGTTTCTACTAATCTGTTTAAGCAGAGGATAAACAGTTGCCTGCTCATCATAGCTACAGCTTCCAGAAGGGTTTCTCCCCACCCCCCCACTAGATTTTGGGCACCAAAATGAGAAGCCCCAGGGAGACATACTGGGAGTGTTCAGAATTCAGCCCATAGAGAGAAAATCAGAACTCATTCCCCTGCCTGCTTGCAGTGCCAGTAATGAAGGTTGCCTACAGGACATGGAATGTACAGAGGCTCCAGTGAACATGCAGTGGTATGTAAACTCAGAGTGAAGACCACAGGTAGGGCAACCTATGGGTCATCCCCAGTTGTCCTAGCTCCTTCTCAACTTCTCTTTCTCAGTCTCTCACAGCTGGTTCCCTCCCTTGAAGTGCCCCAGAGGAATCTGAAGCACAAGCAGGCAGGAGTGGTTGAGAGTGGCTGGGACTCAAGGGCATCTTGAACAAAGCCAGCTCACATGCAAGCGGAGGGAGAAGAGAATGCCTCCCCTCCCTCCCCCCCAGACCCTGAGAATGAAAGCAGCCACAAGACAGCACGCTTGGGTGACATCTGCTTTATTGGGTGAGGTGTCATTTAGGAGTTAGCATTGGGGCCCTTCTTCTTGCCAAAGCCTGGCACGATATTGACAAAACGCCGGTTGTACTGCATGCGTCTCTTGGCACGGCCAGTCTTCTTCTTCTTCTTCTCTTGCTTGGCAACCTTTGAGGGAGAGAGCACAGTTAGCTTAGCAACATGCCAAGAGGGGGCACTCCCATTCTAGACCCAGGACTCCTGGCTCCTAGTCCCACTGTGTGAACCACAAGGCTGTGGTGGTCTCAAAGTGTTTACTGATAAAGTGCAACAAACCCTCAAAGTCTGCAGCAGGTGAAACAGCTCCCCCCCACTACCACCCTTCGGTGAGGGTACATCAATGCACCAAAAGAATCTCTTACCTTGGGAGTCTGGCCTCTCACCTTCCCAGCACGAGCCAGGGAGCCATGGACCTTACCTGGGGAGAGAAATCAGGAGGGCTGCACTCAGCGCCACAGGACACTGGGTAATATGTACAGTGTGGCTGGGACAGTTGCCCTGGTGGCCAGATTCATCTCAACTTTGTTATTCCAGGGCCTGCACTTTATTCACCAGTCCTTTAAGTTAACCCATGTGTCACCAGTGCCCTGGTAACTGGTTCCTGAACCTCCTTTGTAAAAGAGACATGGGTGACTGGGGGCCTCTAAGGGTATGTCTACAATAGAAGACTAAGACCATGGCTGGCCCAGATCAGCTGACTTATTCTCACAGGGCTACAGAACTTCAGCGTAGACTTTCTGGCTCAGACTGGAGCTTAGGCTCTGAGATCATGTGAACAGGGAGTCTCGGAGCTCTGGCTCCAGCCAGAACATCTACACTGCTATTTTTAGCCCCACAGCCTGAGTCAGCTGATCAATGCTCAGACTGTGCTGTGGGTATTGTTGTTTGGGAGCGTTTTTTTTTTTTTTTTTTTAAATCACAGTATAAATGTACCTCAAAGGACTGACAAGGTTCCCACAACCAACCCAACGGGCCTCAGTCCTGGACTGGAGGGGAGTTCAGTATGTTCTATTCACTCTGGGGGGCCACAGACTGAATATGAGGGGCCTCTCAGTGCTGTCTGATGTGAATCCCTGTACACTGGGCAGAGACCCAGCAAGCTTGTTTTACACAGGCATCCTCCAGGTCCTCTGGCATCTCATGCACCATTCAGAGCCCCAATGGCTACAGTGGTCTTAGTCTAGCAAGACCCTGCTATAGCTGGTGGAGTTAACAGCTTGGCCATCCACTTTTGAAACCCAGCTAAAGAGCACAGTGGGCTGGATCTCTTTTGCATGCCTCTTCCACCTGTCCAGGAGCTTTATCTGGAAATTGAGTCTAGTCCACCTCTCCCAGAACCTTTTAATACTTACCACCCAGCATGCGAGCAGCCACCTCCAGGGTGGTAAACTCGCTGATGCCACATTGCCCAATGAGAGATTCATCCTCCAAGGGAGTTCCACCCAAAAGAACCACCTGATCCTCAGGTGCGATGCCCTCCAGGGACTCAATGTGAGCCTGATAGGAGACACAAGGTACAGAGGGGTACAGTCAGCTGGTAAGGCCAGGAGAGCAAAGCTAATCAAGCACCTTCCTCAAGTCAGCAGGCGTCACTGTAATCCTCCCCATAACATGAGGTAGAGGTGTGCTATCCAGGGGGGCACAGTATCCCAGATCAAAGAGTTTCTTTCTGGGCAGCACAATGCTAAAAGGGTTGAGTGGTTGGAAGGAGTTCAGATCCCACTGACATAGATCAGGAGTGAGAAGAACTGATTCAGGAGGAGAGTTAGATCTGTGGAGACTGGCTTTGCAGGGAAAGAGATGATGCATTCCAACAGTCTCTGGGGATATGAATGGGGTAAATGCCATGGAGGGAAAGGAATCCATGCACTAGGACAGACAGGAGTTATAGAAAAGCCTGACCAAATTGATTAGAGTGGCAGTGGGGAGGGGTACCACTGAGTTATAGGGTGAAACTAACAGCCCTTCATTCAAACTGCAAGGCCAAATGCAATTACCCCAATTACAATTTGGTGTCAAAGTGCCAGAGGTATTTTAATGATAAGCAATCAGGAACATTTAATATTTCTTCTGAAGGAGCAGACACCAGGGAGTACTGGTTGAGTCCAGCATTGACTCAGAGGTGAGAGCAACCCCTCCTGGGCTCAATCCCACCCCACCCCCTGCAGCACAGCCCTTTCCAATACCATGCTGGGAAACTGGAATCAGCAGAATGCCCCTTACTGACTCAACTCCAGAGCACCATGGCTTTCTGTGAAGGTCTTCCATCCAAGTTCTGGACTTGGAAGCACATACACAGTGTATAATGTCAAGATCAAAGCCTGATGTGTTCCAGCTTTGGGCAGCCATGTCCCTAGGATTCTCTCATAAGGCTACCTTCAACACAGATCAAGCAGAGGAAAGAGACATGCAGTGCCCAATACTTTCTTTGCCAATATTTATGATCAGAAATCAGCAGCAATTCTGCTCCTTCCCCTCCCCTCGGGCAGGAGCAATCAGCTGAAGGATGCACTGAAAAGCCCAACAGACGTGTTTAGGGTGACATGGGGTGGGGCACAAAAAAAGTATGTGGCTAGCAAATCCTTACCTTAATGTGAGCTACTGTTTCCTGTCCAGACACCTCAAGGGTGTGCAGGTTCTGAGCACGGATGAACAGCTGCATGGTTCCAGCTATGCTGAGTGGACAGAACAAGAAGAGTTAGAGCAAGTTACCCAAGATCAGGCCATTCCCACAGCAGGCTAAAAACGTTAGGTGTCGCATTCTGTGGCTACATTACATTAGACAGGCTGAGAGACACACGCAGCTTACTTGTCAGATTTCACCGCAGCTACCCAGTAACCTACTGGGAGCTCTACAGATAAAAACCCAAACAGAAAACAAGCAGACACCATGAGCCAGTGAAACACCTAGGAATAGAACCCAGGAGTCTTGACTACCAGCACCCTTGTTGTAAAAACTAGGCCCCACTCCCTCCACCCACCCTTCCAGACCCAGTGACAAACCCAGAAACAGAACCCATAAGTCCTGTCACTTGCTTAAAACACAAGAGCAAGTGAAGGAACTCAGAAGACCTGACTTCCAGCCTCCTTCTCTAGCTGTGAATCCCATATTGAAACATAAGTTAAGTGACTGAGCCTGCAGCAGTAAATCATTACTTACACAATGCAATCAGGATACACAAACCCTGGCAAAGGCAGGAATCTCCAAAGGCCCTGGAATTCTGCTCTGACTACCCCAGATCGAGCACAGTCTAGCCAAAGTCAGTCTCTGCACCCTCCCAACAAAGTCAGTCTCTGCACCTTCCCTAGCAGATCTGCTAGGGCATAAACAAGGAAACTTTACTGACGTTCCTCCCCAGATGGACTTTGCTGCCACCCCAGCAACAGACGGTACTGGTAAAAAAATCAATGCCACCTGCTGGGCCTGGATTAGTTTGAAAGGTTGTCTAACGTGGAAGTTTGGATACGCTTTTTAGCAGCATCCTTAGTATGCCCCTGAAACAGAACCCAGGAGTTCTGATGCCCAGCCCTCCCCTGCTCTAACACCCACTGACTCCACTTTCCTCCCAGATCTGGGGATAGAAGCCAATAGTGGTTCACTAGGGAATGAGGATTAAAAGTGCCCAGCTGAGCTAGCCAACTTTACCAAGAGATGCAGAATGGGGAGCCACTTCCCAATCACCAGCAATTTGGGGGGCGACACAAGGCACCCGGCACCATCCAGGGACCTCCTCACCAGTCACAATCCAGGACTGGAGTCAGCCTCAACCCCTCTCACCGTTTGCCTGTCAGACCCATCGGCCCTTCCCTCGTTGGGCCTCCTTGTTCCTGGCCCACCGGAGGAAGAGGCGGGGGAGCCTCCTCCCTTCACTCACCTAAGGGGTGGGTTTCCTACCCGCACCACAGCGGCCAGCCGCCCCCTGCCGCCCGCGGGTGCCCCCGAACCACGAGTCGCCGGGGGACGGGAGAGGCGAGGGCTGCTTCGAGTCCCGCCCCGCTCTGAATCCCTGCCCTCCCTCTCACCAAACCAACGCTCCCACCGGCGTCCCCCACCACCTGATCCAGCCCCGCGGAGCGCCCCGAGGCCGCGCTCTCAGGCGGGCAGGACACCGGGGCCTTACTCACCACGAGACGCCGCACCGTACAAAATGGAGCCGGAAAGAAAAAGGAGTTGACTAGGAGCGCGCACACTGATATACGTACAGGGAGACGCGCGCGGTGCGTAAAGCGTCACGTCATACGCAATCGGCTGTCGCCCGCGGAGGCGTCCTATTTTTACGTCACAACCCGCCCCCTCCCCGCGGTGCCAGCCGGACGCGGCAGCAAAATGGCGGCGACGGTAGCCCTAGCGGGGCTGAGGAGGCGGCCGGGTAGCGTGTGGGGCGTGGGGGCCCGGCTGCTGCTGCAGGTGACTCCCCAGCAGGTACCGCGGACGGGGGCTCAGGTGGCCGGATCGTCCTTACCGCCTGCAGCCCAGACTCCCCGCCCCCCCCACAGCGCTACGCGGCTAGAGGGTGGCTCTCCTGCCCCGCACTGAAACGGCGCCCGCCGTGGGGCGGGACAGGCAGCGCGTGGCTGCTGCAGGCGGGATAGCACCTGACGGTTATTTACCCTCCCCCCCCCCTTGCATTTCAGAATCCGTCCCGGGACAAAACTGAGACCCACCACCCCCATTATCCCGGGATTGTGGAATCCACTGAAGAATATAAATTTGTGGAGAGACTCATTCCACCCACCAGAATTCCTGCTCCCCCCAAACACGCCCAGTACCCCACCCCGTCTGGCTGGAGAGCGCCATCAGGTAACTGTATGGGGCACCCGTCAATTTCACTGCATGCACCCAAACCACTGAAATATTGCTATTGATAATTGACATTTACAGATAGTCCACGTAAAAATACTGCTTGAGAACTTAATTTGGTTTAAGGATATTTACTTTATATATTTTGATATGTGATGAGTTTGTATTTTAATGGATATAAAGCTTTAACTTTTAATTTCAATATGTCTTTAATTTCCCACAACTGTGAACATTTAAATCAATAAAATGCTTCAAATCCATGATTTTGCACAACTGGAAATTTAAATTGAAAAAGCTGCATAAAACATTGATATTATCCTTCAGAAACAAACAATCATTCTGCCAAGCTTACTTGTAGCAACTGTTCTTGAATGCCAAATATCGGAAGGGTAGCCATGTTAGTCTGTATCCACAAAAACAGCGAGGACATGAAGACAGTTACCTTACACGTGGAGAACTTCCCTTCTCTTCATGTACCAATATATATTTATGCCTGTATCTGTAATTTTCACTCCATGCATCTGAAGAAGTGGGTTTTTTACCCACAAAAGCTTATGCCCAAATAAATCTGTTAATCTTTAAGGTGCCACCGCACTCCTCGCTGTTTTTGTTGTTGAGTGCTGATCTAGTGTGCTGTGCCTGTATCCCAGTTCTGCATTGACTAGCTCCTCCCACCAATAAAATGAGTCCAAAATGGTGCTGTTGTGAGGAAGACCAGCTTTGGCCTGAGCTAGAGCAGTGGTCTCCAACCTTTTTTATGCGCAAGGTCACTTTTTTGAATTTAAGGGCAACCCAGCATCAACACCCCCCCACCCCACTTTCCCAAAGACCTGCCCCACTCACTCCATCCCCCCATCTCCTCTGCTCGCTCTTCTCCAACTTCACTCACTTTCACTGGGCTGGGGTAGAGGGTTGAGGTTCGAGGTTCGGGAGGGGGTGTGGACTGTGGGCTGGGGGGTTCACTGTGGGAAGGAGCACTGGGCTGAGCCTGGAGCAGGGGGTTGGGGTGCAGTAGGGGGTGAGAGATGCAAGCTCTGTGAGGGAGTTTCAGTACGGGGGGGTCAGGGCTGGGGCAGAATGTCAGGGTGCAGGAGGAGGTTTGGGGTGCTGGCTCTGGGGTGCAGCCTCCTGCTGGGTGACACTTACTGTGGGTGGCTCCTGGTCGGCAACGCAGTGAGGCTAAGGCAGGCTGTCTGCCCCGCTCCACTCCTGGGAGGGACCAACGTGCCCATGCAGGGGGCACATGGCTCTGCAAGTGCTGCATCTGCCATTGGCCACAGCTCCCTGTTCCTGGCCAATGGGAGCTACGCGGGCAGTGCTTGCAGGTAGCAATAGTATGCAGAGGGAGACCCCTGCTCTCCCCCACCCCTGGGGCCCACAGCAGACAGAGAACAAGCCTTAGCACCAGTAGCAGCAGCCCCGCTACACTGCCAGAGACTGCGATAGACTGGGAGATCCTCTGGGATCATGGTGACCACTGTTCTAGAGTATCTTAGAACATCCAGTGCTCTTAAGTGAAAGGGAACTAGTGTCACGCCTATGTTTTTTCCACCAGATTATGGGTTATGGTGTAGTAAATGCACTGAATGTTGGCAAGTCCCGTATGCTCCTCAAAACATTTTTCCATGTGATATTAAAGTGGAGGGTTTTGGTCACAGTGTTATATTCCTATGACTCAAATTATTATTTTTAGTCTGAGGAAGTTTTCATACAGTTAAAGAGCTGGGTGCCATTTGTCTCTGAAAATTTCCCCCCATAGTGCTGCATAACCCTAAAGGGTATATGAGCCTAGAGCAAAAAGATACATTTTCTCAGATCAGAAGGCATCCAACCTGCAGTACTTTTTTTTTTTTTTTTAAACTTCTAACAACACAAACTGGCCCCTAACTCTGTTCTTGCTTCCTGTAACTTAATTTGAGCTACCGTCACTGTTGCTTGCATGTTTTATTTCAAGGATTTGTGGCTTTAAGAGTAAGGTACAGAAAAAGTGATCAAGGCTTGTAGTAGTCCTTCCAGCAGGTTATGCTGCCTCTTTGACTGGAATAGGCTTACCCCTCTGTTTCTAAAGCTTGAGAAATACAAGCCTTGTTAAGCAGTTGGTATCAGAAAAGTGACTAAAATTTATTCCAGTCAGACTTTTTTAGCAAAGCTACTGGCATATGAGCAGGCATCTGTTTTGCCATAATGCGTAAGTCAGCTAAATTCTGACTGCATTTTTACCAGTGACTGGCTTAGCCAGGAACAACCCAGTTGGATTTTAGATGGTACTGGGAGTTTGTGGTACAGAGAGTAGAGTTGCAAACTGAGATGACTTGAGCTTCACCAGGGTCACTTTTCTGATCTGGGCTCACTAGTGGAGCATGCAGAGCAAACAGTGCTCTGGCCTAGAGTTGAAATCAGGTTTTTTTTGGTTAGATACTCCACCTGCCCTTCCTTACTTTGTGAGACGTTCCCGCATGCACAACGTTCCAGTCTATAAGGACATCACCAGTGGCAACAGGAGGATGACTGTCATCAGGAAAATCGAAGGAGATATCTGGGTACGTGCCATTCCAACGCATTCCTAACAGCCTACCAGTGATAATACAGATTCTTAAACAATGCATATTCGGTGATTCTCCTTACCCCAAAAGGGAAAGCAAATTTAATAATAGGAGAAAATATACTGAATGTGTCCTGCAGAAGTCAGTTTCACAGCCAATCACAGGAATATAGCTAGGGCCCTACCAATTCACAGCTCATATTGGTCAAATTCATAGTCACAGGATTTTAAAAATGGTAAATTTCATTTCAGCTATTTAAATTTGAAATTTCGTGGTGTTGTAATTGTAGGTGTGCTGACTTGAAAAGGAGTGGGGAGGGGGGAATCGCAAGGTTACTGGGGAGGGGGTGTGGGTTGGTTGTTGTACTGCTACTCTTACTTCTGCACTGTTGGTGGCAGCACTGCCTTCAGAGCTGAGCAGCTGGAGAATGGCAGCTGCTGGCCAGCAGCAGCGCAAAAGTAAGGGTAGCATGGCATGGTATGAGCAAAGAAGTAAGGATGGCAATACCATAACCCCCTAAAATAACCTTGTGACCTCCCTGCAACGGCCTTTTGGGTCAGGACCCCCAATTTGAGAAACACTAGTCTCCCCCCATGAAATCTGTATAGTACAGGGTAAAAGCACACAAGACCAGATTTCATGGTTTGACACGTTTTTCATGACCATGAATTTGGTAGGGCCCTAAATATAGCTTTGTAAGAGAGTTACATATTCCCCAGGGTATCAGCCACTACAGTGATATTAGTTAGGAAAAAGGCTAATAGGGATGCTATACTAGTCCAGGATAAGGAGCAAAGCTTTTTTTCTTGAGGAGAGATCACTTTCCTCCTTGCGGAGAGATCACTTTCCTCCTTGCATGGATGCAGAAAATGGAGAGTTATATTTGTTAGCGAATCATCTACCACCCCAGGAAACAAAATTCCAGACTAGCTGGAGCACTGACACTGCTGTTCTGGCAGATCCTACAAGACCTAATTAACAACATAACATCTCTGAACTGTTTAGTGTTATGCCTTACACAGCTTTAAACGAAGACAGTCAAACTAGCTCTTAACTGCTGAAAGCATGGCCTAGTGTTTGATGCCTAAACTTTTGGGCTGTCCTTATTTGATAGTTGTATTGAGACTGTATTCTTGTTCTGTTTCTTTAACCTCAGGCCCTAGAAGAGGAAGTTAAGGAGTTCCTCACTCAGCTCGCTGGGAAACCACCACCTATTCAAGTCAACGAAATCACCTGCAGCATCCGTATCAAGGGTTATTTTGACAATGAACTGAAAGAGTGGTTGTTGAACAAGGGGTTTTAAATAAACCAACTATCCTGTTTTCTTTGTGCTGATTGATGCTATCTATCCCCTTCTGAGGAGGATGTGTTTTCTTGCTCAGAGCTATTCTCGACCCAGATGAACCAGTCTTACTTTTTATGCAAAAGCAGCAAGGATCCACAGGGACATAACAAGGTCCCAGTAACGTCCATATTATACCCCATCCAGAAAAGGGGAAGTGTTCACATAATGTCCTAGCAGCACAATGCTTTTTGCCAAGAGAGGGAGCTGTACTATAACTTCCCCATGAAAATGAACAAAACTCCAACCTCTGCTGCACTGAAGAACAATGTCTGATTAATTGCACGTTTATTTATACCACATGAAATGTACAGGAAAAGTTTACAAAATGACCCTTCCCTGGGTGACTGTTGCAATAAAGTTAATTTTAAAAAAAAAAAGTTCTGCTCTATGAGCTCCAATAAGGGATCATTCCTTTGTTGCTGCTGCCAAATGAGTTCAGCTTTTGGATCCCCATTGTGTTGCAGTGAGGCCAGTTTGAGTTCACTGTATACAGGAAGGGATTCTTAGACATTTCCATCTAAAAGAGATCAGTTCAGTGCAAAGAGGCAGTGCCCACCCTGGCTGCCACTGGAGGTGAAGGCCAGACATGATCTAATCCGGTTCATAATGTGGGCTAAGGAAGGAGTTCGGGCAGCTCACTGCAATGAGAGGAGAAATGGGGCTTTTTAACAAGGCAGTTCAGTTTCCCTCTCTTACAAACAGTCAACAGCCACTTTCCTTTCACTTCTTGTTTTCTTGGAAGCAAGTGTAAAGTGGCTGCTCCTTGATCTTTAGAACTGGTCACGCGTCTCACACGGTGTCACTTTCAGCTCTGAGAGTAATATTGGCTGTAGTTCCATGGATTTTGATACCCGTAGACACCGTAGTTCTACATTTGAAACAGAAGAGGTATTAGTTATTATCAGAGTGGGGTGAAGCATGAGACTAACTTCTCCCCCAGCATCAAGGAAATTCCTTTGACAGTGAGGCCATCATAAAGAATTACATTTCTACAGCACCCTTAACCCAAAGGATCCAAACACTATACATAAAGGAAACACTTCATCCATCTCTGGAGTTCAATATGACCACTCTAAACAACTCATAGTAACACTGGATGAGGATAGGAAAGTGAAGAGTCTGCCATACTGGATCAGACCAACCATTCATCTAGTCCCATATCCTGCAGTAGCTGCCCTGCTGTCAGAAACTATCATGGGATCATCTACCCTTAGGGGAACTTCCTTACTAACACCAATCAGTTATTGGGGCTGGAGCAGGGAAGTTTACATCTTATGAAGGCTAAGAATGTGTAATTGTGGAGCGAATCCCATAGGCAAATAAAACTGGGATGAGAACAGGAGGTCAGTGAGTCAATGGTAGCGGTGGGAATAAAACATGAGAGCCCTGACTTCCTGTTCTAGCCACAAAAGCTCATTCCCCTTCCAGAACTGGGACTAGAACACAGAGGGGCTGAGAGTTAGCCCTCCTGCTAATCACCAGAAAACTTTCCAAGCTAGGAATAGAAACCAGGAATCCTGAACCCCAGCCCTTTGATCCGATCACCAGACCACACTCTCTTCTTTATTAAAGACCCCAGAACTTTGTTAACACACAGTTCAGGTTGCCCAGCCCTGCCTTGTGCTCTTCCAGAATGTGCAGAGACACTAACCAAAAACCATTTAAAACCAGAAACTACAGAACTAAGGCACATATGCAATGCAAACGTAACTCTGCCCACTACCCCTCAGCTGGCAATAGCTCCTGGGAATGGATGCGGTGAAGAATAAAATTACAAAGAGAAAGAGTGGATTTTCCATATCTTCAGGTCTTCAAATCCAGACTGGATTCTTTAGTCAACCACAAGTTATTTGGCTCAATATAGAGGTAACTGGCTGAAATTCTCTGGCTTGTGTTATACAAGTGGTCAGACTAGAAAATCCAATTTTCATTGCTTGTCTTAAAAGCTATGAATCTACAATAAGTGGATACAAGAAAGTTCTAAGAGAAAGTGCCATTGTGTTTTCCAGAAATCCAAATGCCAGCATTTATTTGTATGCACACCACCTGCGTTCAGTGTTAGATGTAGCTGAATGAATGGTGGAGAGATTGGTTGGAGCATCTTTGCAGACCTGTTACTCTGATATGACAGGTGCACATGTACCTTGAGGGATTAAGTATGCCCCTTTTCAGTGCTGAGTTCTGCAGGTTGTGTCAACAGAGGTACATCAGGGTGTCTTCTTGTCAAAGGGATTTTGGTGTAGTCTGTGGTCTTTAAGGCTTTGTGAGGGGTAAATGAAGGCAATGTCTCAGAAAGAATCCTCACGGCAAGGGTGAAGGGGAGGTAAAATTTAGCAAGGCTGAATGGTTTGTGTGGAGTAGGTCGTGTTTGAGTGTAAGTACCTCTTGTTCACCACACCTGACCTAAATGCAAGGATTGCCTTAGCAAAAAGGTGGCATTAGACTGGGTTCTACAGTGCTCATGTGCTCTGTAGCATCTGTGAAGGGACAGTGCTAGTATGGGTGTTATTGGCATGGTAGAGCGTTGCTCAAAGAGGGCAGATTTAAGGTTGCTTTGTGGGGAAGGACAAGGGATGTACCCTAACTCTTCATTTCCTGGTGTTCTGTGGTTTAAACTTAGCCACTCTCCAAATTCTGGAAGGGCCCAAGACACCACTAAGGCAACCTTGACATTTTTAGGCGTTTAATTTCCTCTTTTTGTTTTGTTTTTTTAAATAATCTCTCAGCACCTCTGTAACACAGCCTACTTCTCCGCTGTTCAACATCCAGCACTGACCCACTAACCCTATCCCCACATCCCCAGAAAACACAGCAAGTTTTAAGATAATCTGAGTTACCATGCAGCAATCATCTTAACCATTACGCAACTCGCAACCTGAACTATAGCAGAGCTGCTGTTCTGCTATAACAGGGAATGGACATAGGAACATGTCACACACATTTATTTCAATCCTGCCAGAGGTATTAAAATACAGGGCTCAGAACACCATATTAGTGCCACAATGCTGACCTGATACCAGGTGCTGTAGTTATAAGCGGCTGCTGGATTGGTACTCATATCTCCACCCATCAGTGGTGGGATGCCTGCAGTAGTGACCGCAGGGTTGACCATCCCAGGAGAGTCCTCAGCTCTCAGCTTTTTGTCTTCTGGTTCATCAGTGCAGCTGGGAAAAAATTTAAAATGCAATCAATAACTCAGTTCATAGCACAGGACCTAGAGGGGTCTGGAATCAGAGAGAGGAAACCCAGTATGGTACACAGCACCTCCTTGTCTGAGGTCTGGGGTGAGCATTAATTCATTAAGGATGTCTATCATCAAAAATGCTGCTTAGTCTGTGAACAACAGTTGGCAAGCAGAAGTCTTAACTGAGCAAGGTGGCATTCAAGATTAGATACTGACAGCTCTGGTGCACCATAAAGCAATCAGGAGTGGGAGGAACCTCCTGTGTCAAATCCAATCCATGCTATCACAGGCAACCTCAAGTTACAATCCTGTTTATAAACTTATGAAGGGCCATCTTCAAACTACTCTGCCCCCACCCACTGCCTCTACTGGCAGACTGTTCCACAATATCAATCCTCTGATTGTTAGTACCCTTCTAATTTCCAGCCTTTAGCCTCGACAGCTTTTCTCCCTCCCTGAGGTTTATCTTCCAGTGTATTTATAGAGAGCCATCAGATCTCATCTCAGTCTTCATTTTGCCACGTTAGACAAGCCCAGTTCTTTCAGCCTTCGCTCATAAGACTGGTTCTCCATTCCCGTCATCCTAGGAGCCCTTCTCTGCACACATTCCAGTTTGGCTTCATCTTTCTTGAACACAGATGATCAGGCTTGTACGCAGTTTTCCAGATGAAGTCTTACAAATGCCTTGTCCAATGGCATTATTACTTCCCTATCTCTACTAGAAATCTCTCACTTGATAGGATTGCATTTGCCCTTTACATGGCTGCATCACATTGGTTGCTCTCAGTAATTCTGTATTCTGACTAATACACTGGCATCTTTTCCTCCTCATTTCCAACTGATGAGCATCCATCTTATAGCAGAAATTATTAGTTTCTAAGTGCACAACCTTGTACTTTGTACTATTACATTTCATTCTGTTTCTATTACTCCAGTCCTCAAGATCTTCTAGTTCAGGGATGGCCAAACTGTAGCTTGCGAGCCACATGCGGCTCTTTTACAGTTAAAGTGTGGCTCACTGAGCCCACCAATTTCCCCCCTATTCTCTACCTACCAAGCTGAGGGAAGAGCTCTGGGCTTCTGCCCTGCAGCAGGGTGGTGGGGCTAAGGGCTTCTGCCAAAGGTGCCTGCAGAGAGTTGGGGTCACAATTTAAAGGTTCTTCCTCCCCCGCCCTCCGCAACAGCTTGAGTCACACACCCCAGGCATGGCCCCCCCCTTACCCTCAGAAACCCCTTCCCGCAGCTCCGAGGTGTTAGCTCCACATGGAGAGGCAGAAGCAAACAGATGGGAGCTGCAGGGAGGGGCTACTGCTTTAGCTCTGCAGCAGCGCTCCTTGCAGCTCCCAGCTGTTTGCCACTTCCTCTCGTCTCAGGCCACAGCTCTCAGCTTTTTGGCTCCATCTGCTGCTGCGGAGGGAAGGCGCCTGACATCATGTAACTGAGCAGGGCCAGCAAACCCTGGCAAAAATTGTCGGGGGGGCGGGCACGCGCGGGGGTAGGTATGATCCCATATCCCAACCCCCAAGCATCGTCTCTGGCTTCTGCCCAGCGGGGAGGGGTTCTTGGGGTTTCAGCGCCGTGGGGTGCGCCTAGTGGGGCTTGGCACTTCAACAAGAGCGGGGCTGAAGCCCCAAGCCCCGGGAGGCATTCTCTGGCTCTCAAACATCTGAAGATTGTCATATTTAGCTCGGAGGGTCAGTAAGTTTGGCCATCCCGATGTAGTTCTTCTTATATAATATTCTGACCCTCCTTTCTATTCATGACACTTCCCAATGTATGAGAGGCTGTTTAAAATCTGGTAGCATCTGTGCCTTACCCATTCTCAGGGGCTCTTTTCCTGGTCATCTGGTGTTTGAGGAACTTCTGGTGTTCATCATACGCTGTCAGCAAGCTGGGAAGACAGAAGGGGAAAGATGGTCAAGAACAGGAGAACTTCCTGTGTGTGTTTCAGTGATTTTACCAAAGTTTGCACTGGTGAGAATAGAAAGCTTTCCGCCTCTAACTTTGAAAGTGCTTTGTTTTGCCCCAAGCTTCCTTTGGCCCTTGGTGCTCCCTAGCAGAGGTGGGAATAGAAGTGGCATGCTAAACTCCAACCACTTGAGCCAAGTCTTTACCCCCAACAAGATGGGTATTTTACTCCTGCTGAACTCATTCCACCACCACTGGCCTGTTGAGCCACGATTTGTGGTTCCTTCTGGCTTTATAACCTATGAACGAATGATTGGCTCCCTTATTGGTAGATTTGAAAGATGGAAGATTAGGCCATCAAGTCTCAACTACTGTCCCTAGTGGTAATTCAAGGGCAAGGGGCTGGCGTTAGTCACCCTGTGACTGATCTGACGTTTGTGGATGCAATTAACCCGAAGTCAGTTCCAGGCTAGAGGATTCTGGGTGCAAGAATAAAGGGCTTAATTCTTTAGAGCCATCAATCAGGTACCTTTCACCAGAGAAGAAGAGCCCCAAGAACACTCCCCTCTGTGGGCACTGGGATGGGAGGCGGTGTGGCCTAGTGGACAGTACTCTGGACTGGGATGCAGGAAATCTTGGTTCTATTACCAGCTCTACCACTGGCCTTTTGGGTGAACTTGGGCAAGTCACTTCCACAATCTATGCTTCTGTTTCCCCATATGTAAAACGGGGATAATGATACCAGCCAGCTTTGGGCTCTACTGATTAAAAGCATTGTAGAAGAGTTAGGTACAGTAACTCCTCACTTAACGTCACCCCAGTTAATGTTGTTACATCACTGATCTATTAGAGAACATACTCATTTAAAGTTGTGTAAAGTCTGCTTGTTTGGCCGTGGGGGCTTGGAACCAGGGTAGGCCGGCAGCCCCCCTATCAGCTCCCCTCTGGCGGCCCCACAGATCAGCAACTCCCCCTCCCTCCCTGCGTCTCCTGCCTGCAGCAATCAGCTGTTTTGCGGCGTTCAGGAGGCTGGGGGGAGGAAGGAGAAGGAGCAAGGACATGGTGCGCTCAGGGGTGGAGCAGGGCCTGGGGCAGAGCTGGTGGTTGAACACCCCCTGGTACTTTGGAAAGAACAGCAAGAGGAGCAGCTGGATGATCCACCTTCTTTCTCCCTCTGACTTCACCACCTCAACCAAGCTTCACAATCATCATTGCTGAATACAGTATTAAATTGTTTAAAATTGTTTAAAACTTATACTGTATATGTTTTGTCTGGCGAAAAACATTTCCCTGGAACCTAAACGACCCCCCTCCCCCATTTACATTAATTCTTATGGGGCAACTGGATTCACTTAACATTGTTTCACTTAAAGTTGCATTTTTCAAGAACATAACTACAACATTAAGCAAGGAGTTACTGTATTATCTGACTTTTTGTACCCAAGAGGTGAGGGAACAGAACCAGCCCCATGCAGACAGGGTGTTCTCTTACCTGTGTATGCTGGACCCAAAGTCCTCAAGGAACTCCACTCTGCGCTGTGAGAAGACAATCTTGGTCTCCTCAGGGAGGCCACTGCTCAGCGCTCTCTCAAAGCAGTTCATGGTGTTGCCTTCATTCTGCCTGACATCGGCGCTGAACTCTATCTCCAGGAGGTTGGTGTAGAGCTTTGCATTTTCCTGTGTGACATAGGGGAGAGGGAGAGATGAGAAATGTGGTGATTGGCCCAGGTGGAAAAGGCATGTTCAGAAGGCACCGGGGAAGTCTTATTGAAATCTCCCTGCTTCGGTCTTCATTCTTAGGACCAAGGATGAATGTCCCTCAGCTCCAAGAATTATGGGGTGATCTCTTCTGCACTCAAAAATTCCCCAGCTCCTTTCATCCTGAAGTGCTTCATCATCTACGTATGGGACTCCCTCCTGCCCTACTAAAATGTAGCTGCCTCTGGACTGCAGTGCAATAGCTGTTGAGCCGCACAAAAATACCACACCACGATTTAGTACAAGAAGCAAAAGAATCCCACACTGAGTTGCAAGTGTAAGAGTGTGTGTGTGGGGAGGAGGAAAGTAGATTCAATAAGGCAGAATGGACTGGTCCAACCTGGAATTCAGCCAGGACCCTGTCACTAACAGAAGCCAAAATGGCTAATAGTTGGTTGTTGCCCTTTGATCCTTGCTTATCACACCCCACCCCCCATAAACCCTCAACCTGACTGCTCTCATATTAAAGTTGTTTGAATGGGCCACTCCAAGAGTCAGGCAGAAGTGTGGTTTAGTGACTGGAGCACTGGGAATAAGGATACCTGGGTTCTATTCCCTGCTCTGCCATCACAGGCACATCCTTTCCTTTCTCAGTGCCTCAGTTCCTCTTGTGACACTGGCAGGCCACAGGTGCCTACTGCTGCCCAGGCTGTAGGCATAAGCTAAGAACCAACAAACTCATAGCTGGAGACCAGACCAGTTCACCTGTATGTTCATTTTACTCATTAGTCTTATAAGAATGTATTTAGTGTTTAGACTCTATGAAAGCTTGTCCTGGGGATTTGGAAGCTGAACGAAGTAAAGAGAACAGTCATGGGAAAATTTTCCATCTTTTTGGCTGTTGAACTCTGACAGGGGCAGAGACTCTAAACTGAAGCCAGAGATCCCCAGGGTCTGCCTCCTGGGTCCGCCCTGAAAGACACTTTGAATTGACACATGACTGAAAGTCTGTCACTCTTAGGATTTACCTGGTAACATCTGTGTGTAAGTTTGTTTGCTTTAACCTGTAAATAACTTATTTCTTTTGGCTAGTTAATAACCCTTTAAACAGTTTATTAAAGGACTGGCTATAGGCGTTGTCTGTGGTGTAAGATCTAGGGTACCAACTGATCTGGGGTTGAGTGGTCTCTTGGGACTGGAAGCAACCTAAATGTGGTGTGATTTTTGGGGTAAGTGACCAATTAGCACTAAGTCCAGTTTGTCTGAGTGGCAAGATAGAATGTAGAGTCTAAGGGGACCGTCTAACTCCATGGTAAGACCGTTATAATGATCTAGGAGTTCACATTTGTTACTGGGTTGGTGAAATTTAATTACAGAAACCACCACCAATTTGGGGTGTCTGCCTTGAGGTTGGCACTCAGAGTCATGAGTCACTCTAGACAATGTGATACTCCTCACTAAGCTTGACTACTTAGCCTGTGAGCTCTTTGGGGAGGGATTCTCTCTCACTAAGTGCCTGTGCAGTGCCCAGCATCACAGAAGGATGGCCCCCAATCTTGGTCAAGATCTGCGTGTAGTGCCTAGCACCCCCTCAGTCTTAGCTGGAGCCTAGATGCAATCAATATACTAATAAAAATATGCAATTATGCAGAACAGTCTTCCACAGCATCTGTTCCCTCCTGGACAGAGACACTATCTCACCAAGAAACCCTAATGCATTGTCTTCTTGGGAACATCACCCTCCCCTTCCCAAAATCTCACCGGGTCTTTCTCTAGCGCTTCCATGAGAACCTTCCGAGCCTTTATTAGATTCTTCTGCACTTTCAGCACCTGTCGGGCCAGCTTGATGGCATAGAATGAAGCCAGGGGCATCCCCTCATTGTCCCGTATGGCTTCCTGCAGCAGAGCCTCAGCTGCCTCTAGGTTGCCGTGTCGCCGCTCCAGGCTCACTCTCCGCAGCCGAACCATAGCCAGCCCTGGGATGGACTCCTCATAAGACTTCAAGATGCGACGTGCCTCCTCCAGGTCTCCTGCACAGATGCGGGAGGGGAGAGAGAAAGAGGTGACAGTGGCAGTGAAGGCAGGCAGCATGGCAAGCACATGTGGTGCTCTGTGAATTTAGAGGCTATATTTATTTTGCTTTAAATCTATGTTGTACGAGAGTCTCACTCGTTTCAAAGGCAAAAAACTTACCACACTAGGGGGCTTAAAGGGTTTAGCGGCATTTTCCAAATCATCTAACCTCCGCTTTAAGCCTGTAAAGACTGAAGGGGATAGCGCACCATCACGGATACACATCATGGTCTTGGCTTTGCAATTTAAACATGGTACAGGCCAATATTTGCAATTGAAATCAAAATAAATCTGACAAGAACACATTTTAAACACATGGACACAGCTAAAGCAAAGGGTTTCCGGCCAAGAAGCTCCTAGGTTTCTGTATGTCCCTTACTAGGCAGCAGTTCACAGATTAAGGCCAGAAGAGACTATTAGATCATCTAGTCTGACCTTCTGTATAATATAGACTGGAGAACCAACCAGTTCCCCCTGTGTGGAGCGCACACGCTTATAATTGACTGAAGTATCTCCCAGGAAGACATCCAGTCTTCATTTAAAGATCTCAAGAGATGGAGAATCCACCACTTCCCTAGTGAGTGTGTTCTGATTGTTAATCATCCTGTCAAAAACATGCCTTATTTCTAATTGGAATTCGTCTGGCTTTAACTTCCAACCATTGGTTCTTGTTCTGCCTTTCTCCAGTAGTTTCCAAACTCCAACGAGTTTGACAGTTTCAGCCAGGTCCCTGAATCCCCAATTGGCCGGGAAGAGGAACCTCACCTGTACATGGTGGCAAAGAAATACTGTACAGAAGTACAGTAGGCTAAAGAGCCCTTTAAGTATCCAGTATTTCTCCCCCCCCACCCATAATTAAGTCACTTCTTGATCTTTTTGATAAGCTAAAGAGACTGAGCTCCTTAAGTCTCTGTAAATAATTTTTTTCCAACTCTTGAATCATTTTTGTGGCTCTTCTCTGCTGGAGCTTTGAAGACAAGCACCCAACTTACATGTGAGTTTACAGAAAAGCGAGCCAGAGCCAAGATTTACAGAAATGACTAGTGATTTTGCTCAACTTGAAACATCTTAAAGGAGCCTAGATTTTCAAATTGCTAAGCACTCAACCTCTAAGAAAACATCAGGTGTCACGCTGGGCACTCAAAACTCACTAGCTGATTTTGAAAATCTTAGCCCAGCATTCCCAGATTCTATTGTCCGCTAAGCATTCTGGCGGAGACTAGCACACGAAGAGCTAACTTTAGAATCCAGAACTGAACCAGTCATGTCTGCCCCTTAAGATTTGGCCTCAATCTTTCAAAGAGTTACTGAGCAGGCTGGTTGTGAACACACACAAAAAAGGGTTGGGTGGCTACGTGAAATGTCAATGAAAAACTCTGTCACCTCCCCCACTATTGAACTGCTTAGTAAAGTCAACTTCCAGCTAACCAAGGGCTTCTCAGGCCAGCAGATCAGCAGAGAGGTGCAGATAGGGTAAGTTTCCTCTGACCTTGCTTCTCTTCAAATGCAGCCCACAGGAGGTGGATGTTGGGCTTCCTGGGGAGGTGGTAGCCACAAGCTCGTTGGAAGACACTCCTGGCCCCAGCCACAGTGTGGTTCTCAAGGTATTTCGTGTACTAGATTAGAAGGGGTTGGGGGGATACAAAGAGGACATGGATGCGTTAAGGTTGCCCACTTCCTGCGGCATAGAATGTATGAAAGTCTGCTACATCAGCTTGTATTGAGAAGGTTATGGTGCACTCACGTTAAGGGGCTTAACACACCTCTCTTCAGAATTTCCTGCACCCTCTTAGGCAGGTAGGAAACACGGGCAGATAAAAAGCAGCAACGGAATTTAAAAGAAGGGTGTTAGAATTTTGCTCCACAATATACATGCAGAATAAAAAAAATAAATGAAACGTTTGGAAATCCATAAGAGAGCACCACTTGAACTCGTGCTGACTGCACAAGTAATGTGGGCAGCAGCCAGGGTGGGGAGAGGGATCTCATGCCCTGGTGCAGAATTAACTCTCTGATTCCCAGGGGGCAGTTAATACCCCCACCCCTGCAAGATGCTGCTGGCTTAGTCCAAGAGCTAGGGGACTCTGCCCAATGCTAAAGGGGAGCAGAATTACTAAACCCCTGCCTAAGTGCTAGAGGGTGAAGCCAATCTACTTTAAACCAGTGAAACAAAAGACTGCATCAAACCATTCTGTTCCAGCTCTGAGCTGCTGTCCCAAGGGGTGGGCTTGCTAAGCCCTGTAGGCCAGTGTGCCCTGGGGATTTAACAGATGCTCCCCCCTTTACCCACAGCCGTTTTTTTAAAAAAGCAGCAGGGGTATTCAAGTTAAAATTTGCTCTTATCAGCTGCAGAATAGGGACACAAATCCTCCCAAGGCCTGCTACCTCCATCCAAAGCCAATCCACCCTCCTAGTATGGCATTGTTGAACATTTGGGACTGCAACGAGGCTTTGGCTTATCTCCTGCCTGTCTTCTGTGAATGACGAAATACGGTAAACTAACAGATCCATCTTCCATGGCTAAGACACCACACAGCCATTGAGGATATTTTTTTAGAGCATCCTCTTAACTGCCTTAGGAGCAGAGATGGAGGAGTGTGTGGGGAGGAGGGGAGTAGCGCCGCCCATCTTCAGCATGAAGTCAGCAGGATTCAGATATGCGGAGCAACCCCCAGGGAGAAGGGGGAAGTGGGAAGGGGCTCACCTTGATCCAGAACTCCTCGTAGAGGGCACAGGCAATGACGCAGCGCTCAAAGAGCACAATGGTGCGCTCGTGGGAGCCATTGGTAATCTCGTAGTCCAGGTAGTCGCGCCAGTTCTTCAGCTGTGCTCTTTCCAGCGGCTTGACATGAAAGTATGGCCTCTTGATCTGCAAAATGTTTGGGATGGGGAGGAATAAAGAGAGATTTGCAAGATAGACAGGAGGGGGGCTGCAGAGGAAGCAGGCTCAGTCACAGAGTGGGGGACAGCTAATCTAGAGAGTGAGTTCTTAGGGGCAGGTATTGCATTTAGTTTTACAGTGCCTTGTACAATGGAGCCCTCACTAGGATCCTTCGATGTTACAATAAAGATACTACACTGTAGAGCAGACATTCAGAGCAGCATTCAACCCAGAGAGGAGCTAATGGAGGGGCACCATAATGGTACATCCTTCATCTATCTCCCTATATTTGCTAAATGCTACCCAGGCAGCAAATGCAGCCACCTTTGGGGGCGTGAGATGAGAAACCCCCAGTACACAGCAGCAAGGGAAGAAAATTTTGGCCAGATATCTCCCTTACAAAGAGCGCTGTGAAATCTTATGTCCATGTAAAGAGAGGCGCTCAGGTTAAGGCTCCATGACTAGAAGCCCCCGACTACAGCTCCATGTTCAGCGTTGCTGCTTCTAGAAGGATGAAGGAGTGATTCCACCGGGGGAAGTCTAGGTATGTCTAACCTAATACTTAGAGCACTGAGCCATCACCTCTGGCTTTCTATCTCTCCATAAGAGATGGCCTGTGCGAAACAGAGAACCCACAAGAGCTTCTGTGAATTCCTGCCAAAACAATGCACGTTATTTCCTCTTCACCAAACAGAATCTGAGGCTTCTGCACATAGGGACTGGGGTGTCTGCTCAGACAGTGGATGCTGCTAAGCACGTAGCCCATGCCGTGGAGCCTTGCCTACAGTGGAGTCCATGGTTACCTACCCCTTCCTCAAAGTTCCAGCGCTTGCTGACTTCTGCCTCATTCTGGGTGTACACTTGCTGCCGGATGGAGATAACGAGCTCCCGGATCTTGTCCTGGTCCAGGTCTCCCTGGAAGACGAACCAGTGCAAAGAGATGGTGATAACCTTATGTTTCTATAGCATCTTCCATCTCATTTAGATCTTAAGAAGTCATGTGTGAAAGGATCACTAAACATGGCTGCCCCGAGGTGGAACACAGCCATGCTGCCTAACAATTTAAGAAAGTCAGTGAAGTAGACTCCTTAATTCAAATGAAATTGAAAGGGGGGAATTTCAGGGAGCCAGCACATAGCTGGAATATGTTGGAATATGTCCAGGAGAGGGAGGATCACATGCTGTCTTTGACAAGAACTGCCAGGGCATCTTTAGTAACAATGATCTATGTTTCACATCTTAATCCCTTCCACCATGCTGGGTTACGAAGGCAAAGGCTCACAGCAATAAGTGATCCACGCTGAGGTCACTACCACCAATTCCTGCAGTTCTCCAGGATGGGAAAACGCTCTAAAGTGAAAACCTTGAGTACTGTGCAGGACTTCGCATACAAAAACTGAGGAAATTTCAGATTGCACTGGGCAGTCTATAAGATGCAATGCAACATAGAGCAGGCTCTTGATGGGGGAAGAATAGTCAATTCTACAGCAATCTCTCCAGGTCTATTCAAGAGTGAATAGTGCACCGGACTGGGAATCAGGAGAGACTGGACTACTATTCCTGGCTGTCATTTACCACTGTGACACCCTGGAAGAGTCCCTTCTCCTGTCTTTGTCTCCATTTCACCCCCTACCCTTTGTCTATTTAGATTCTAACATCTTGGGGGGGCAGGGACTCTTTCACTAAGTGTTTGTCCAGCACCCTGCAGAATAGGCCCCACACCCAACATTGGTCAGGGCCTCTCTGTGCTACCATAACACAAACAACAAACAACAACAATACCCACCCTGACAGCAGATGTCAGCTCAGAATAACTGTCAAAGTCTGCATCATTTGGGTAGGAGGCTGAGAAGCGTGGTACCTGGGCATCAGCTCCTGTTTCTGGCTTTACTTCCACCCCCGGAGGCAGGTCTTCCCCAGGTGGCACCTCCTCCACCTCTGTCTCCACACTTTTCTGTACTGTCTCCGTGGTGATCTTGGATTGCAACCAGAGCAGCTCCTCTGCAGACAGGATGTCTTTGGGGGAGTTGCTCATCACGTGTTCCTTGAACCTGAGGCATGGGAGGAAGGAACAACAGCTGATGATGGATACCAAAGCCCACTCAAGTCAGAGTGAGGAGGCCCTTTAAACCTGGTCATTCAAACTGCTTAGGAGAGTCTAAAACAGAGGAACTGCTGTACCCAATCAGGTCACCTGTCTGCCTGAAGTGGTGTCCCACTCAGCCATCGTATTTTATACAGCAAGCTAATTTGGAGGCATCTGCACCAATTTTTATGTCGTTTTTCTTAGGTCATTACCACAGTATCAGAACACCTCACAATTTTTAATGGATTTATCTTTGCAACACTCCTGTGAAGTAAGACAGTGCTATTAGCCCTACGTTACGGATAGGGAACTCGGGCAGAGAGAGACTAAGGAGAGGTCTACACTGCAATCAGGAGGTGATCCAGGTAGATCAAAGCCAGCTCAAGTAACAATAACAGTGAAGCCACAGAAGCATGGGTGGTGGCCACCTGAGTATGCCCCCAGGATCCCAGGTGGGTGGGACTAACCCTTGCTGCCAGAGCTTATGTACTCTTACTCAATGAGCTAGCTCTGATCTAGCTAGCTTGGGTACATGTACTCTTGCTGGCAGAGCTGGGAACTGAGCCAGGTCTCCCAGTCCCAGGCTAGCACCCTAACCACTGAGCCATCTTACATCTCTCATCTTCACCTCCAGTTGTATCAGAGCAGCCCAGCATCTGCTGTATCAGATCAGATGGACAGTGTGGTCTCTTGCTCAGAGTAAACAGTGCAGGGTGCTCCAGGGGAAAATGTACAACTCCTTAATGCATAACAGTTTGATACTACACTGCATGCATAGATATATGTGAAAACATATACTCCCCACCTCCCTCTCTGAACCAGTTAGCAATCAGCTCATGCCTTGAAGATGAAGAATCACTAAGCATGTTTAATCCTTTCCTCAGATTTACTAAGCTCTCTGCCTCCAATGTCCTGTCACAGAATTCCACAGCTCAACTACTCAAATTGGCAGCAAGTGGGTAGAGGAAGGATTATCCAGCAGTCAGGGCACTAGCCTGAGACCTGGGTTCTATTGTCTGCTCCCTCAGAGTTCCTGTGTGAACCTAGGCAAGTCACTTAGTCTCTCAGCTCCCCATCTGTAGGATGGGATAACAGTTCCACCCTACCTCACTTGGGGGAGAGGGGCGCAAATTGCGAGGCCATTAAAAGATTGTGAGGCACTCAGATGTTGCAGGAATGGGAAAATCTGCCTTACAGAAAATGACGACAATCGACTTCTACAGCTAGGAACTGAGCAATTTGGGAGAAGGACGTGCAGGGGGTTGTCCCACAAAATCTGGGATGATATGCATGTTGCAAAAGATAAATTTTTGTGAATTTTTTGTGTGAATTTAACCTCAGTAGTAAGTTCCACAGTGAGCCATAGAAAGGGTAGTTCTCCATCTACAGAATAGGCCAATAACTCCACCAGATTAAAAGAGAGAATGGATACTTATATGGACATCAAGAAAATCCAGAGTTGTAATAACTAATGACAAATATTATGGAAGGAACATTAAACCTCATGCTTCAGGGGTTAAACCAATCTCTAACTATTAGACATCAGCAGCAGTCTAAATGTGGGGACCAGATTATTCCATGTCTGCTAATCTGGGTCTTTTTATGCCTTCTTTTGAAGCACCTGGGATGGACCACTGTTGCAGACAGGATATTGAACTAGACGGACCTTGGGGGTGATCCAGTCTGGTAATTCACAAAGTTTAAGACCAGAAGGGACCATTAGATCATCTAGCCTGACCTCCTGTATAACACAGAGCAGAGAATTTCAACCGGTCATTCCTTTATTAAGCCTAATTTCTATGTTCAGACAGAGTACCAGCAATGTGAGTTTCTCTTATGCTATCCTGCAAACACACCCCCTCTAGGGAAAAGAGGGAAGGTCAGTTTAGATGGCCTACCCCTAGTCAACACTTAGCCTCTCTGCAAAGACCACCAATAGTGAACCAATCACTGCCAAACTGTGGTGGTTGTTGCTGAGACTCAGGGACTTGTTTCATCCTGAAGGAGACTTACTTTTCCCAGTGGTGGCTGTACAGCTGGGTTGGTGTGGAGAGCACTCGGTCATAAATGGTTGTGATGGCCTTCAGGTCACCTTGCTCCTTCTCCCACTCCACATACATCTCCCACAGTTTGTCTGAGCGGAAGTCCATTCCTGCGGCAGCCACGGCTGATTCAAACACACTGTAAGAGAGAAAGAACATCCATTAACAAGAAAGGCAACATGATCTAACGGGTGGGGCACTGGACTGGCATTCAGGAGATCTGAGTTTTATTCTCATCCCATGGGCAGGTTGCTTCCCCTCTGTTTCCTCTCCACCCCATTGTCTTGTCTATTTAGACTGTATGCATTTTTGGGGCAAAGACTCGCTCTCCCTATATGTCTGTACAGTGCACCATATTATGGGGCACCGATCTTGCTTGACCTCTAGGCACCACTGCAGTACAAACAGCCACCCCAAAGAAAGCAAGATCCCTGGATCTTCTAGTAGCTCACTGACCCAGCCAATATTACAGTCTCCCCTAATGCCTTACACAGTGTTGTCCTGTGTTTTCAATGTTCTGGTTATGTACCTGTGGATCTTCTGTATGGAATCAGGAAGGTTCATATCTAAGGTGGCCTGTAGGTAAGAGATGTAATGAATCCAGAGGTCCATGCTGAGGGGGATAGACTGCAGCCCTCGTTCGAACACCTGCAGAGCAAAAGGTTCTGACAATGACTGAAACAAAAAGAAGCTTCATAATGCTCCCACCCATCTGACCTATGTGAAAGATGCTGTGGTATATTCAAAGACTATTAGACTGATTTCATAGTACTGTATGTATCTGTATGTGATCATTAGCGATTATATTCCTAGCTAAAAGGGTAAGGTACAGAATGCTTCCTCCAATAACTAAAGGAAGTGGGGTAACTAATGCAAATTCCTAATACTGAAACAATGCAGCTAAAGTCTTTTGAAGATTCAACCTCTTGGGGAAAAAAGCACACAGACTGCTCTGACCTGACTCAGAGGCCTTAGCAGACAAAGGACTTGAAGCAGCACAAAATAACAACCCCGACCTGAGATATGGTCATAAACCATTCAATAACTGACAGGCATGAGACGTTTACCAATACAACCAGACTGCATGAGAAAACCCCAAGTACTTTTAGACCTGCCATGGTCTCCACATGAAAGAAAGATGACCACCTGGTAAACAAGACATGCATATAAGCTTTTGTTGTGAATAACTGGTACTTTGCTTTACGAAAACTGGCTGGGGACTGGATAATTCTGACATTGAGAACTGCATGTAACTGAAGACAGACCAACTGAGGCAATCCAGTAAATTGCAGGGGTCTGCACCTAAGGACCTGGTCTGGAGAGAGAGAATTGTGGTATTTCACCCTGAGAAAGGGGACTGCTGGAGGCCTGACACCTAAGTGTGGTGCCTTTGAGGAGATGAGGGGGGTCAGAGGTGCAGTTAATTCAGGAACTGTGCAAAACCAGTCCCAGGGAAGAGCACCTTATTGGCCACCAGCTCCTGGGAAACCAGCACAGCACCAAAGGAGGCAATAATAAAAAAAATAGGACTGGAAGGGACTCAGGAGGTCATCTAGTCCACCCCCACCGACCATCCCTGACAGGTGTTGGTCTGATCTGCTCCGAAAAACCTCCAAGAACGGGGATTCTACAACCTCCCTAAATAATCTGTTCCAGAGCTTAACTATCTTTAGAGTTAGTACGTTTTCTTTAATATCTAGCTCTCCCTTGCTGCAAACTAAGGGAATTACTTCTTGTCCTATCTTCAGTAGACATAGAAAACTATGGCTTGCTCTCCTCTTTACAACAATCTTGTACATATTTGAAGATTGTTATGTCTCCCCTCAGTCTTCTCTTCTCTAGACTAAACATGCTCAATATTTTTAACTTTTTATTTTCAGTCATGTCTTTCTAAACCTCTTGTTTTTGTTGCTCTCCTCTGGACTCTCTCCATTTTGGCCATATCTTTTTTTAAAGTGTGGTGCCAAAAATCAGTCACAGTACTCCAGCTGAGGCCACACAACTGTTGAGTACAGCAGAGCAATTACCTCCTGCATTTTATATACATCATTCCTGTTAACACATCCCAGAACAACATTTGCCATTTTTGCAACAGCATCACACTACTGACTCGTATTTGATTTGTGATCCACTTTAACCCCCAGATTCTTTTCTGCCTCGCCAGTTATTCCACATTTTATAGTTGTGTGTTTGATTTTTCCTTACTAAGTGTGGTACTTTACAGTTGCCCTTCTTGAATTTCATCCTATTGATTTTAGACCACTTCTTCAATGTATCAAGGGCATTTTGAATTCTAATCCAGTCCAAAGTGCTTGCAACCCTTCCCAGCTTGGTGTCATTCTCTAATTGTTATAAGCATACTCTCCACTGCATCATCCAAATCATAAATGGAAATATTGAATACTACTGGACCCAGGACTGACCTTGCAGGACCCCACTAGATATGCCCTCCCAGTTTGACAGTGAACCATTCGTAACTACTCTTTGAGAACAGAAACTAAACACAGTCTTTCAGCCAATTATGCACCCACCATATAGTAGAACATTTTCCCCTAGTTTGCCTATGAAACTGTCATGTAGGAATATGTTAAAAGTCTTACTAAAGTTCAGACATATCACATCTGCTGATTTCTCTCCTATCCACTAGGCCGATTACCTTGTCAAAGAAAGAAATTAGTTTGTTTTAGCATAATTTGTTCTTGAGGAATCCATGTTGGCTGTTACTTAACATCCTATTATCCTCTAGGTGCTTATAAACTGACTGTTTAATTTGTTCCAATATCTTTTTGGGTATCAAAGTTAGGCTGATTGGTCTATAATTCCACAGTCTATAATTCCACATTGGTCTATAATTCCAAATCAAAGTTAGGCTGATTGGTCTATAATTTCTCCCTTTTTAAAGACAGGTGCTATGTTTGCCCTTCATCAGTCCTCCGGGACTTCACCCATCCTCCATGAGCTCTCAAAGATAATTGCTTATCGGCTGAAACAATGCATTCCTGCTATATAATTACCAAGTCACCTGTGACAGACACCAAGAGGTACTTTTGCACAGGCTTTGTGAAGAACTCCTGGCCCTATCGCATTTGGTCCATTCAACAAGGACTTAGCCACTGGGGTAATCAACCTTGGAAGGGCTGCTGTAGCACAGCACAAAGAAATCCCAATAATTCTCCTCCCTACCTCCTCTGTCTCCTTGCTGAAGTCGAAGCGCCTCTCCATGTCTGCATACTTCTTCCAGTAGCCGTAGCAGTAGGGGTAGCGAGCAAAAAAGGCGTCGAAGGCTTTTCGTGCTGCAAAGATGTGATTCTGTATAGAGAGAGGGCAGCAGGAGGGGAATGAGCATGTGTGAAGAGCCCTGGAACTGGGAGAGCTGGAAACCAAACCCTGCCAGCCCCAAAGCAGCCTTTCAAATAGAGCTGGTAGGAAAACAAGGGTCCCTCCACCCCCCCCACAAAATATCATGTTTTTGGCTGAAAATTTAAGTGTTTCAATTCTGAAATGTAACTGTGGTGCCTCACTGGAGTTGTAGTTCAGGTGTCCCATGCTCCCATTCTCCCCCATAGAATGGGCTCCCTTAGTCACACTACAACTCCCATGATGCACTGGAGTCTCCCCCTCTTTGTGATGGGACACTGTGCATCATGGCAGCTGCATTAATGCAGTGAATCACAGAAGATATTGTCCAGCTCCGAACCACAACTTCCATGAGACACTACAGGTGCACTTCAGAAATTAAACACTTGGGTTTTCTGCTGAAAGGTTTCTGGTTTTCAGGCAAGGTTGGTGATTTGCGGGCGGGGGGAGGGGCGGGGGGGGGCAGCGGTGCGGCGGCACGTGTTTTTTTTTTTTTGGGGAGAGAAAGCAAAAAAAAAAATTCCATAGACAGCAGACACTTCTCAAAAAGTTTCATTTAATCAAACCTCCAATTTCCATTGAAAAACAGTTTTGACTGAAAGTTTTCGAACAAGAACATGTTGCTCTTACTTAGCACTTGACAAACCCTAATTTGGGTTTACAATACAATAAGCTGCTGGTGTCTAAATACTATGTTACCACACCACTTTCAAAGGGAAACTCCAATTTGCAGCGAGCCTTAGGCTCTTCCAAATTATCCCTTGTATAATGCTCTTTCAGGTGGCAATTTGATCTTTCATCTGAAGATCTGCAAGGTCCTTGCATTAAATCTCTCACTAATTAGTACTGAAACTTGCAATACCTATTTAAGAATTATCCTATTAAAATTAATCAAAGGGGCGAGAACAAATCTAACCCTTGACAAACCAGGTGCAATACCAGAGACTTCAATGAAGTTGCATCTGTTTGTGGCAGGGCTAAATTAGTCAGACCTTAAAATGGCTTGTAATTAGGGTGAAGCAAAAGTGCTGCACATAAGTGACTGATCTTACAAATGGGAAAACAGACACAGATAGGTGAACTGTCACAAAACAAGTTAGTGGCAGAGTTGGAAACAGAACCTAGCAGTCCTGTCCCTTAGCCATCTGCTGCGCTAACCATTCAATCCCACTCCCCTCTGAAAGCTGGGAATAGAATACAGAAGTCCTTACTCCCACCCTCCACACTGCTTTAACCATTGGACCCCACTCTTCTCCCAAACCTGGAAACAGATCCCAGAAGTCCTCTCTGCACAGGACCCTGCTCTAACTATTAGACAACGCATTCCTTTTTTCTAAATTAAAGGAGTTGCTACTTTTTTGTAGAATTATAAACTTCACAAGCTTGTGGCACCTGCGCCACTGTTAAAAAGCAAATGCAGTAGACAAATTAACAGCCCCATGCACCAAGAAAGTTCACTCCCTACCTCTTGTTCCACATATTGCAGCAGTTCGGTCCATGCCGTGAAGTCATGAGGATTCTCCTGAGCTGCCTTCCAGTACTTCTCAAACTCCAGAGGGTATGAGAGGGAGACTTCTTCCGCTGCCACAGGGGTAGCCACTGCTGCACGTTCTTCCTCGGAGGCAGGATATTGACAGTTCTCTTCATTTGCACACGGGTCCTTGAGCCCTGACACGTTGGCTTCGGCGTTAACTCCATTGCACCCTTGTGCTGCTTTGGTGTCTTCCTGCTTACTGGTACTATCACTTGGCGGTTTTGGGAGCAAGTCTTGGTTGGGACCTACAGCATCAAGATCAGTGAGGAGGTGAGGGATCTATCTTGGGTTTCTCTATCTTGCTGCCAAAGATTACCATCTTTTAAGCATATGCACCAGTGAAATATTGTATCAGTTGTGTCAACTTTCCCTGACATACATTCATTACCCAGCATGTGTCAAGGTGTGTGCCCCTTTAATTCTGCTTTTATCTTGGAGCAGATAAAATAAAAAGACAAGACAAGCCTCCGCAATCTTGTTTCACTTCATATACCTATACTATGTCCATGACATTGGATAGTTCTTCTGAGAGGTGTAAACACCGAAGTCAGAACCACACCAGACCTAGATTGATATCCTGTCTCCAAACACTACAGGATGATTGATGGGAAAATGCAAGAAACCCCTGCAGTGGATAATTATGTAATAACCTGCCCATAGGGTAAGTTTCTTTCTCTTTCTGAGGCAGCCAGCAGTTGTCTTACATGAGAAGGACCAGAGGGCCTAAAGTGATCTAAATAGGAGCATCAGGACAGAACTGAACAGAGCAAAAACTTCAGGCTATATACCTGAATATCTAGAATCATCTTCTAATGAGGAGAAATTCAGATTGTAAAAGAATCAGTGGTAAAAGCCTCATTGCTTGAGCCACCGAAAACTGGATGGTCAAAGCCCTTGAGAATATATTGCAGAAAGCAATCCTACATTTGCTAAGAGGGAGAGGAGAAAGCAGACTCCAAAGTAATCTGGCATATCATCATTAACTTCACAACACGGATTACTGGAGAGTCATTCTGTAATTAACACACACCTTACTACCAGGCAATATTTGGGAAAGAAAATTAATATACAAACTACAGCTCTTGAGTAAACTGGGAAGGAATGTAATGTTTCTTTGGTGTTGGAAACTACTTCACTCTCTTATTTGTACTGAAACGGGAGCAAGTAATGTGGTTAAGAAAGAAAAAGCTATTCCCCAGAGCATTAGACTAAGGATGGGTGGGTAAGATTATGAGGTGGGGACACAAGAGTTCTATGTACTTATATGGTCCTCATCACAATAGTATCTAAGCATCTCATAATCTTAATGGGGGCTTTTTATCTTTCAAAACAACCATGTGAGGTAAGGAACTAATTATCCCCATTTTACTGAAGAACAGGTTCTATTAAGTGACTTGCCCTAGATCACACACGAGTTTGTGACTGCACAAGGAACTGAACCCAGGTTTCTTGAGTTCTACCAGTCCAACATTCCTACCCTAGGAATGTATACCTAAAGTGTTATACAGAAGGGGAGCATGGATGAGGAAGGTTATGAGTAGCACGGTGAAGATGCAAATCAAATTCCTTTGTTGTATTTCTCAGTTGCCTTCTATACAATTTCTTGCATCTTCCTCTGAAACAGCTGGTACTGATAAGTATCAAAGACATAATACTGGACTAGACACTGCTCTGAAACAGTTTGGCAACTCCTAGGAGCCTAATTTTTCCAATTAGCTTTTCCTACATTTTGTTGCAAAATTAGTTCCAGTGAAAGGTGCCAGCTTGACAACCCCGGAGACTAAGGCCCTAGGAACATTTCCCCAGTACAGCTATCCCAGTATACTATGCCAACAAAGGGCTCCTAGCGTGGATGCAGCTTAGGCCAGCAAAGATGCACTGTTATGGTCTAGCTTATTTCAAACCCCCAAACAAAAAACACTACCGTATACAAGTAAAAGTACCGTTCTGCCAGTATAGGAGTTCTGCCGGGTGCAACTAGGCCATTTGAGGATTGCACCTCTTCACAACCCCTGACCAACAGAGCTGTGCCAGCAGAAGTCTGTAGCAAAGACATAGCCTAGGTTCTCCAATTCTCCACAGATCAGGTGTCACCAGGGGCTGTAGCAGGGCAAGCTGCCTCACCCTATCAACATACTTCAGCCCTTACACAGAAGTTAGCTCCAAAGGTGTTCAGTCTCCCTGGTTCATGCAGTCCCTGGCGTCTCTGGGAAATCGACTAAACTCAAACTTGGGTCACACAGCCCTCTGAATAGTCACTAATTTTAAAGTTTTGAGCCTATCCCCACACCTGTAGGTAAGGTAGAACCTAAACCGGTTACATTTTTAAGAGGCAAGGTTTTGCTCTGTGATAAAGCACCAAAGATGTCAAATACCCCCTCTCCAATAAGTACCCAATATATGACAGCATTTTAGAAAGTGAGTCGTCTTCATACAAGCATCCCACCAAATATCTTTGTTGAAATCCATCTCTGTCAGCAAAGCTAGCTAATGAGTCTCTCCCACTTAGAACACACTTTATAAACTAGGTTTCAGAGTAGCAGCCTTAGAGACTAACAAATTTATTAGAGCATAAGCTTTCGTGGGCTACAGCACACTTCATCGGATGCATAGAATGGAACATATAGTAAGAAGATATATAAACACATACAGATAAGTTGGAAATTGCCATACAAACTGTGAGAGGCTAATTAGTTAAGATGAGCTATTATCAGCAGGAGAAAAAAAAACTTTTGTAGTGATAATCAAGATGGCCCATTTAGACAGCTGACAAGAAGGTGTGCGGATACTTAACATGGGGAAATAGATTCAATATGTGTAATGACCCAGCCACTCCGAGTCTCTGTTCAAACCCAAGTTAATGCCGTCTAGTTTGCATATTAATTCAAGGTCAGCAGTTTTTCATTGGAGTCTGTTTTTGAAGCTTTTCTGTTGCAAAATTGCTACCCTTAAACCTTTTACTGAGTGGCCAGAGAGGTTGAAGTGTTCTCCTACTGGTTTTTGAATGTTATGATTCCTGATGTCAGATCTGTGTCCATTTACTCTTTTGCATAGAGACTGTCTGGTTTGGCCAATGTACATGGCAGAGGGGCATTGCTGGCACATGATGGCATATATCACATTGGTAGATGTGCAGGTGAACGAGCCCTTGATGGCGTGGCTAATGTGATTAGGTCCTGCGATGGTGTCACTTGAATAAACATGTGGACAGAGTTGGCATCGGGCTTTGTTGCAAGGACAGGTTCCTAGGTTAGTGTTTGTTGTGTGGTGTATGGTTGCTGGAGAGTATTTGCTTCAGGTTGGGGGACTGCCTGTAAGCGAGGACTGGTCTGTCTCCCGAGATCTGTGAGAGTGAGGGATCATTTTTCAGGATAGGTTGTAAATCTGTGATGATGCGTTGGAGAGGTTTTAGTTGGGGGCAGAAGGTGACAGCTAGTGGTGTTCTGTTATTTTCTTTGTTGGGCCTGTCCTGTAGTAGGTGACTTCTGGGTACTCTTCTGGCTCTCACAATCTGTTTTTTCACTTCAGCAGGTGGGTATTGTAGTTCTAAGAATGCTTGATAGAGATCTTGTAGGTGTTTGTCTCTGTCTGAGGAATTGGAACAAATGCAGTTGTATCTTAGAGCTTGGCTGTAGACAATGGATCGTAAGGTGTGTCCTGGATGGAAGCTGGAGGCATATAGGTAAGTATAGCGGTCAGTAGGTTTCTTGTATAGGGTGGTGTTTATGTGACCATCGCCTATTAGCACAGTAGTGTCCAGGAAATGGACCGCTTTTGTGGACTGGTCTAGGCTGAGATTGATGGTGGGATGGAAATTGTTGAAATCATGATTTCACCACACAACACACACACTAACCCAGGAAACTATCCTTGCAACAAAGCCCGATGCCAACTCTGTCCACATATTTATTCAAGTGACACCATCACAGGACCTAATCACATTAGCCACGCCATCAGGGGCTCGTTCACCTGCACATCTACCAATGTGATATATGCCATCATGTGCCAGCAATGCCCCTCTGCCATGTACATTGGCCAAACCAGACAGTCTCTATGCAAAAGAATAAATGGACACAAATCTGACATCAGGAATCATAACATTCAAAAACCAGTAGGAGAACACTTCAACCTCTCTGGCCACTCAGTAAAAGGTTTAAGGGTGGCAATTTTGCAACAGAAAAGCTTCAAAAACAGACTCCAATGAGAAACTGCTGACCTTGAATTAATATGCAAACTAGACGGCATTAACTTGGGTTTGAACAGAGACTCGGAGTGGCTGGGTCATTACACATATTGAATCTATTTCCCCATGTTAAGTATCCTCACACCTTCTTGTCAACTGTCTAAATGGCAGGTTTCACAGTAGCAGCCGTGTTAGTCTGTACTCGCAAAAAGAAAAGGAGTACTTGTAGCACCTTAGACACTAACAAATTTATTTGAGCACAAGCTTTCGTGAGCTACAGCTCACTTCATCGGATGCATTTTCTTTTTGTCTATTTAGACATCTTGATTATCACTATAAAAGTTCTTTTCTCCTGCTGATAACAGCTCATCTTAACTAATTAGCCTCTCTCAGTTTGTATGGCAACTTATCTGTGTGTGTGTATATACCTTCTTACTATATGTTCCATTCTATGCATCTGATGAAGTGTGCTGTAGCCCACAAAAGCTTATGCTCTAATAAATTTGTTAGTCTCTAAGGTGCCAAAAGTACTCCTGTACTTTATAAACTAAGGAATGAATTCCAAGCAGACCATGGCAGGAAGAAAAACTACTCACTAGCAAAGTATCTGCATGAAAACCTAGGCCCCACTGCCTTAAATCTGGAGCATGTCTCTGTCTGGGTCATCAGTCAAAAATTACATTTTTTGTGTGAATACTTCAAACGGTGCCCCACAGGGCAAAATCCACTGCACTGAGAGATGATGGGGAAAGAGACACAAAAGTGAAGCAATATGCCCTACATCTACACCATAAATGAAGTTAGGGAGAGGAGTAGAACTCAAGAGACCAGGCTCCCAATTTCCTACACTCACTGCTAGGAATCACTCCCCATCTCAGAGCTGAGAATAGAATTCAGGGATTCTGGCTTCCCCTGCTCTCTCCCCTAGATCCTCCCCAAAACCAGGAATAGAACCCAGGAGTCTCTAACCATTAAGCATTGCCATTTCATAGTATCAGACAATGAAGAAGGTGAATTCATCAGTCCTATGGCCTCCAAAAGAACCACACACAGGTCCGCTATCTATATTCAACCCAGAAAGGAACCAACTCCAGTTTCCCTGCTGTGTAACCAGCCTGCCAACAGATTTATCCCATAAGAAGTTAACGGTTCAGACTAATCCAGCTGGCAGAGTTGGACCAGCAAGAGATACCAAACCCTCCACCTCCCCAGAGAAGGCCATACATCAGGGATCATCCCAATACAGTGATCCCTTTTGAGGTGCCCCTCCTCAGCCCAGGAAGCACCCCACCCTTTCCCCTCTGAACCATGCTACAGCATTCCCCCCCCCTCCACCAACAATACCATAGGTCCCATTGCAGAGGGGTCTTCCTCAGCTCCAGCAGTTCTCTCCCACCAGGTCCTATCCCAGAAGTACCTTCCCCGGGGAATCCCCCTGAAGAATCCCTCCTCCCCCAATCCCCAGGAGGCCCTCACCTCTCGGAGCACTTTGCTCCCCTCGCCCCAGAGAGACCCCTCCACCGCCCAGTGGGAACCACCCCCCAGCCAGGCTCCTGGCCTTCCTCTTCCCCCTGTCCCCAAGGGGACACACTCCCTCTTCCCGAAAATCTCCCTCCTTCCACCAACCCCATACCAAGAACTCCTCCCCGCCTCCTGAGAGAGACCCCGGGGGCCAACTCTCTTCCAGGACTCCCTGCACGCCAAGGGGATCCCCCCAGCCGGGTCCTTCCTCCCACAAGCAAGGGTCACCCCGTAAAGGAACTCCCCCACCCTCGGGGAGCAGCTTGGCCGGGGACTTCTCCCAGCCGGACCCCGAGCAGCCCCCCTTTCCCGCTCTCACCGCCAATGTCCAGGCCGCTCTCCCCCCTCTCGCTTCCCCCGCCGAGGGCCCTCTCGGTCCCGGCTCCGCCACAGCTTGAGCTCCCCGCCGCCTCCAGCCCCTCAGCCGCCATCTTGTCCCGCAGCTACTACGGCGCCACCAACTGAGCCAGCAGTGCGCACGCGCCCGTCACAAGGACCCGGATGGGGATGGGTAGTCCGCCGGCGTAGTACAGGAAACTAGAGAGCGTAGCGGGAAACAACCTGGAGCGGCCCATCACCGGTTCGGGACGCCCACCGAGACCCGGCAGACGGGGAGTTGAGCGACTCCCTAATCCAGTAGCTTTTAAACTTTTGTACTGGTGACCCCTTTCACATAGCCAGCCTCTGAGTGTAGACCCCCCCCCATAAATTAAAACCACTTCTTTATATATTTAACACCATTATACATGCTGGAGGCAAAGTGGGATTTGGGGTGGAGGTTGACAGCTCGCAACCCCCCCCATGTAATAACCTCGTGAGCCCCTGAGGGGTCCCGACCCCCAGTTTGAGAACCCCTGCCCGAACCCGTTCTAGGGCTCCGTGCTATATGGCGGAACCATAGGGAGCTGGTGGAAGAGGAGCTAGGGCGGCAAAGAGGCTTTTCAGCTGAGCAGAGGCCTTGAGGAGGGGCCAGAGAGCTTCCTCTCAGCGGACATGTCTGTGCCATAGAGGGGGAGGAAGAACGGGTCAAGTGCCAACCGGAGTCCCATGGCACCAGCCCTACTCTTAAGATTAGAAGACAAAAGGGAACCATAGAGGCCTGGCTAAAGAAGATCTAGAAGGGCCAATCAATCAGGTGGCTGATGGACTCCCTTGCTACTGCGTGAAGTCTCTGCATGTAGTCTGCAGGAGAAGTAAAGAAGATGAACTTTATCCTGTCTTTCACCAAGTCTCTAAGGCTATGTCTACACTACAGCTGGGATTGAGGCTCTAAGATCAATCCACCAGCAGTAGATTTAGCAGGTTTAGTGAAGATCCACCATAGCAACAGCAGGTCGCTCTCTAGTCAACCCGTTCTCTGCCCCAACGACCCCGCAATAACTCGACCTAAGGTACGTCAACTCCAGCAACATTATTCACATAGCTGGAGTTGCTTAGTGTAGGTTGACTTACCACAGTGATGTAGACATAGCCTAATAGTCTCCCACAGCCATCACCGGAGGTGTTTGTGAGCGGGAGACGAAGGGAGGAGCTTAAGTCTACCAGTGTTACACTTTGCATTTGCAACATTAAGCCTTATAGTACTCCTGGGCAGGGATAGTTAATAGGCAGACTGGGGACCACCAAACACTTTTGAATAGACTCTGAAATCTTATTTACTTATTATTGTTGGGTTTATTATTATTTTCTCTGGAGGCCTTGACTATACCTTTGACCAAGAAATTTGGTCCTTGACAAAAAATAGATTACCCCTGTTCTAGGGCATAGGCTGGGTGGTAATTATTATTGACATTTTATAGAAATGTAAACTGAAGAACAAGGAAGTTACAAAACTTGGTGCTGGCCTCCTCCCTCGTTTCCCTTTCAGTAAGGGCAGAACCATGAAGGAAAATCAGGCATCCTACCATTTTTGTGCCTGCTATCAGTACTAAATCATCTTCAGTCGCCAAAGGGAGGCAATGGATTAGTAGGGTTGTGTACTTACTATAGGGAGAGCTGGTAGCACCACTTAGGCAGCCTTGCTTACAACACTTCCCATCCAAAACTATCAAAGCACTACAACACCATCTTTAAAGCAAGTTTTATTTTGCAGTATATACAATTTAAGCTATTAAAAATGTACACAATATTTACAAATTAAATAATAATTATCCAAACCCTCTTCACCTCCAACACATAACTCTGCAACACAAAAACAATGAAAGAGAAGTTAAAGGAAGCCATTGGGATGAATATAGGCCATGAACATTTCCCAATGGTCTCTCATTTATGTATTTTCCTCTTCATTTATGTATGTAAATAAACTCCTGAAGGATGCAAATGTCACGGAATGTGTGGCACAGTTTAGCACATCCTCTGCTAAATAGTCATTTTATTGAAATTGAAAACAAAAAATATGGACACTTCCCTAAACTATTCCCATCTTTAAATTCAAACAATTTAATTTTAAACAGGACATATGGCATATTTTTTAAAAATAAAACTTTCTAACCAATCTCTGGAAGCATGAGACCAAGTTTTCTCCTCTTCCGCACACCCGGCAGTAAATTAAAGATGTTTATGCAGGCTAGCTTGTTATTGCAGAGTTCCTCATATTACCACAGTTATTTCTGGTAAGGAGCCAAACAAGTTATTTTGGGGGCATGGAGGAGGGGAAGGGATCCTCAGCATTACATGGACTTTGGAATCAAAGAGGATATATGAGGAACACATGTCAAATTCTGAGTTGATTGATCTTATCATCCCTTTATAGAATGAAGAAAAGGCCCTTCTGCTCACTGAAGGAAATGAACATGTTCCAAGCATGCAGTCCCCTTTAAAAAAGAAAAAAATGCACTCTCTCACTACTTCATGTTCCATAGCCAGAGAACAGGAGGTTCTCGATCCACATTTACAGATGAGTCTACATTTATGTATAGATTTTACTCATGCTTTTTGTTGTTGTTCTTCCTTAAAACCAAGTTTTTCCTTTCTTAAGGTTTGGATATAAAGAAAGGAAGGAATGCATAGTTATTACACCAAATGCAAGGTTAGCCCACTGTCTTGCTACAAAGTGATATGCAGCCTGGTTGCCTTTTGATACCCTCTCCCCACCAGAACACCAGGATCCTAGCTGTCTGCCAGATATCACCATCCCTTGTCAGTCACTCACTCCCGTCCTCAATGCTCTGTTCTAGGTCTCGGTGGTTGGGACTCCCATCCAAGCCAGTATTGTAATCCCAATGTGCCGCCAAAAAAACCACAGATCTATGTTTTAAAAATATAAATCTTTAACTACTTTTGCCCTTCTCCAGAAGGAACTCAAGTATTAAACGAATTTACAACCCTTAAGTGCTGTCTCTGGATTGTTTCCCTGAGATAGGTGTATGATTAGAAGCCACTTAAAGAGAAGCACTGAAGGGTTATACCAACTGCTGAATTAAAGTAAACTGAATAGCAAACAATGGTTTAGAGAGTCACCACACACACAATTTTTGTTTTTTTTGGGTGGGGAGGGGAGGAATTTTAGGACTCATTCAGTGCTGGTTCTATGATGTAATCTATTGCCCCTTGCAGAGCATCTTCCCGATACCAAAAATGCTTATTTAACCCTTCATTGCCTCTCCTATCTAAATCCAGCCCATGGCTTACTTCCCCATTAAGTTGATATCCCTATAGATACAGGGGTTTTTATACTGTATTTTGCTTGCGTTAGGTATGTGAGTTCACATAACACTATTGGATGGGATTTTCAAATCACTCAAGGACTTTTAGGACCACCAGTCCCACTGAAAGTCAACAGGACTGGTGCTCCTAAGTCACTTAAGTGATCCCCCTGTCATGACTTACACTCAGGAGACATGTCAAACAATTACTCAAGCCAGATTAGTCCTCTCAAATTACATTTTTGAAACACAACGTTTGGGGACTTTAATATCCCTGCCTGTTGTCTTAACCTATTGGTCCTGTTTTTAAAACTATATAGGCTCACACAAAAAGGGATAGAAATAGCCTATCGTAGTGGCCAAGATAGCCAAGAACTTTTTCCAGCTGATTGCTAGCAGACTGAACAAACTCACAGTCCATAACCACGACTACGGTTTAACTGCTCGCTTACGTCAATTCAAAAAGTTTTGAGTTTGGTGTTAGTCTTTTAAGGTGCATCGGTGTGCAAGCAAGGATCTGGGGAAAGAACTAGACTGGACAGATTGCGGAGGAGTTACTAAAAATCTAACATATGTGAAGGTGCTACAAGTAACAAATCCATAAAGTCATATGTTCTTATCATATCAATTAGCCTAATGTCCTTTAATTGACCTACAGAGTCTGGGTAGTAAAACAGACTGGATGAGCAGGGTCTCATTGCTAATGGGAAGTTTCTACTTATTTATTCAAAGTAAAGGTATTTTCCAACAGGAGTCCACCACTAATACTGTCAATCAACAAGAGTCCATTCAACCGTTCATAAGCCCTTCTGAAGTTGTTGGGCCACTGCTATAAAAAGAAAAAGAGCAGAGGTGACTGTTTTGTGTCTTGAAAGCAGCTCTTAGAGAACCTGACTGTGGTGCCAGGAGCTGTACAAGATCCACAGGGACAATTCACAGAAGATGGCTATGGGACCATGGCCTGCATACAGAACAACATAAACCTGGCCAATAAGCCATTTTCATCCCAAGCATAAAAGCACAGACTTAAGTAGAATCACAAAGGATGAGGCTGGCCCATTCTCTTCCAAGTAAGACTGGAGGTGAAGAGGTATTTCATCTCCCAACTCCTTAGCAACTAAAGCGTCACTATGATGAACAAAGTATGTGAAAGCTGCAACATTAGAGAATATCAAAGGCCAGGAGGATCACTGAAGAGCCATGGCTACTGAAACTTCTCCAATCCTTCAATGTGGGAAACATGACAAGTGCTTCTCTGGTGGTGGGGCACAGAGAAGGGGGGAATATTAACTACATATGACTAACTTCTAAATTCTTCACTATCTGTGCCATCAGCATAGATTCATTGCTAAACACAGGCAAATCAATACTCTGGTTTCAAAGGTCTAACAGACTCCATTCTACATCCAGAAGATGTTATTCTTGCTGGGATGAATATTTTGAGCAGTGTAAGCCAGGGGATGTCGTTTTAACTCCATGATTATCTCCTTCTAAGACGATCATCCCAATGCCATTTGGATAAAACTCTTTGAGCATCACAGTTTGCGATCAATACTGAAGCCATTTGCACTAAGTTAAATTATAGATTGTGAGAGCCCGCACTGGGCTTCCTCAGATGATGCAGAACGTTGATCTCCACCCACACTAGAGCACTCAGGGAGGAAATAAAGTTAAAAATGGACTTTAAACCAACTCACAACTCTCCCACAGCAACCCATGGGCCTCAAGTATCCCACAGTGTCCACTGCTCCATTCAGTGCTCCTCGCTCAACAAAAATAAATTCAAAAAAAGGTATAAAGCAGAAGCGATGGTTGATATTGTAACTTTACCCCACCACAAACCAATTCAAACTAGCAATGTCTACCAGCAACACCTAGGGTCTGGATCCTGCCATCCTTAGGCTTAACTGTCTTGGGAGTTCTGGCTGAGTATTAGCAGGGGATGACAAGTGTGTTTCATGAACTCCTCTCACCTTGAACTGAGTCACCTACACACATTGCTTCTACATATAAATCTGAGACTAAACTCACTTACAGGTATCCTTCCAAGGGTAGTTTGTTAAGGAAATACACCTCTTTCCCCCTTTCATGATGGGAGCATGTTTCTTATGGACTTCCTTCAGCTAAACATTAGCATTGTTAGGATGAGCCCAGAAGGCATTGCTTGAGGATGGAGGCCAGCCGCCGCATGAATGCCAGAGAGGTAGAAAGAACTGGGTTAAAGCAGGAGAGAACTATTTTGAGAAGTTGCCACCCAACTCCTGTTGGGCAGATGGGGGAAGGAACGGCAACTTTCTAAACAATAGATATGCCCACTGTAGTTAAGTGGCACACCACAGAAGTCCCTGGGGTCTGATCACCTCAGCCCTGTGCATCACGTTTTGTAGAAGGACCCTGCTTTTCAGAGAATGCTGCTGGGAAGGCTCTGGAATTAGAACAGTTAGTGCACAGGTGGGTATGACTAAATCTGCACATCAGAGAGAGGACAGCTGCAGACTGGGCGGTGGGGTTTTTTGTTGTTGTTGGTTTTTAAATTAGAAACCATGGCAGATTAAAGAGTCAATTCTGAACCCCAGCATAGCGGCCCTAGCACTCTCATGTCAAGTCAGCACTTGGTGCAGGTTAGAACGTCCTAACAGAGCGATGGCAGAGTCTCATTTCTCTTGTTGTATCCCCAACCACCACCGCACACGCTGCTTTTCAAAAGAAAAAGTCAGTGTCAAACGGTAACCCAGGCAAGACAAGGTACTTAGGAAAGGGGGATTGGAGGGGTGTCAATGGGAAGGGGGAGAGGAGGATTCCAGTTTCTGAAGCCGGCGCCTGCGAAGCTCAGCTGTGTCAGGCTCCCCCGGTAAAGGCCGCTCCTCTTCTTCCTCATGCCCAGCTGGCTCTGTGTATCCCTCCGCACCCACCAATCCAGATGGATCATCTGAGACAGCAAGGGGGGAGGAAATCATCAGAGGTTGACATCCACCAGATTCCTTTGTTTCCCCTCGCGCCAAAGGGACTTAGAACCACTACTTTAGAACAGCCAAATGTGGCCATTAGCACTTAAAGGGACAGCCACATAGCCGGTCTCATTCAGCAGCAAACCCTCAGGTGGGACACACACCAGCATGACAGATGCTGCCTATCTTGGATGCACCTGTACCCTGCACAGTCAGTAGATGTGTTGCACCTAGGATGAACATGGTGCAGCCACGTGCCATCAGCTGCTAAAGCCTCTTGCTACAACTTTTGGCCCCCTCTGCAAGGTTTCTTAGGGAATGGGTTAGGTCTTGTTCCTAGACCATGTGGCTAAACAGCGACACTATGAGGCTTCGCACTACAAGGTCCTGCAACAAGGAGGACTTTTGTCTACCTGTTTGACCTGTCGAGTCTGGTTCCACTGCTGGAGAGGTCCCTGGGGAAGAGGTACTGTCGGGTGAATTGAAAGTGGTGGATTCTCTGGTGGGTGTCTCTTGAGAGGAGGTTGAAGTGTTTAGGCTGCTTGGCAGCTGCGTAGGACGGGGTGACCTGTCCAGAGGGGAAGCCAGAAGAGGGTTACAACGTGGAAAGCTAGAAACAGACCATGTTTAATTCTTTTTAGTATGCTATCACCCAGAGGGCCCAGATGAAATCAGGGCCCTAACAAAAGAACTTTACAAAAGAACTGTCAGACTGGATCAGATCCTTGGTCTATCTAGTCCAGTATCTTGTCTCCAACAATGGCCAGGACCAAATGCTTCAGAAGCAGGTGTAAGAACCTCACAGTAGGCAGATACAGGCTAATCTGCCCCTCCCACATTGGCTTAAGCAATGAAGTAGGAAGTTCAATGTCCCTTCCAAAAATTTTTGCTGTCATGACAACTCTCAATATTCCCGATATCCATATGCAAGCCCTTTTTGAATCTTGTGTAATAAAAAGAGTGCTCCTGCCCAGAACAGTTTACAATCTAAATGGATGCGAAAGACAAAGGTTTACCATCCTCCTCTTTATTTATAGCAAAGCTAAGGCAAAGAGAGAGAAGTGACCCAACTCACGCAGGATGTTGTAGCTGAGCCAGGACTTGAACCCTGATCAGACTTGAACCCAATACAGTGTCTTAGCCTCAAGAACACACTTCTGGCTTCCAAACTCTGCTTTCCTAGCTCATGTTTCCTTTCACAGGGGTGGTGAACAGAACCTTGGCCTGAGTGCAAGTGCAATTGCATCTTCCAGCACTTCCAGTGCAGGCTTATTCCTGGCCCAAGGATAGGAATAAGGGTGTCTCCACACTTCGGTGCCAATTTGCCCTACGAGCAAGCAGGACTTAAAGTATCTACTCAGTGCTATAAAAAGGAGGTATTGCCAGGAACTGAAACTCTTGAGTTCTCACCCTCACTCTGAGAAGCTATCTATGGCAATAGCTTCTCCACCGCTCTGCTTCAGGCCCCCCATTTTTACCATGCAGCTGGTTACTGACCTATGTCATGTTTTGAGGTTTGTACATAATCCCTAGATCTTACATGGTACTTTTCATCAGCACATCTCAAAGCACTTCACAAAAGGTGGTCAGTATAATGATTTTCATTTTACAGATGGGGAAACTCAAGACCAGTGGCAGAGTTGGGAGTAGATACAGGTCTCCTCAGTCCCAGTCCAGCACTCTATCTCCTAAGCCCCACACATTGGTGGTACAAGCTTTGGGTACCTGTTATCACCAATGAAGACCACGCACTTTTAGCATCGTGAGGACAGGGAGCCAGCAGTTTGGAATCACATGTTATTACAATATGCTATCACTAAGCTAGATGGATTATAGTCAAGTCAGTGGTTGCACCATGTGTCCGACAGAGTAGAAAAGGTCTCACACCCTGCTGCAGTACTGGATAGTTACCCAATGGTTGCCAGAACGGTGAGATACTGGTTTATCTGTAACATGGCTGCATCTAGGAGTGTGTGGATGTTCTGCAGACACTGGAGCCTGGCTTCCAGATGCTGCCGGTCATGTCCTTCCATGGCACGGAGCTCTTCGTCTGTCAACCCAGCAAACCCAGCGGGTGGCACAGGCATAGGAGGGAAGCCTGTTCAGAAGGAAAACAGATGGTCTGTAAGAGAGGACGCAAAGCAAGCTTCCTGACTCCCTCTCCAATGGGCAAGGTTTTAGTTACTGGTGAAATCTATCAATTTACTGAAGACGATATGAGCCACCATGCTCCTGACAAGTTGCTAATTTGGCCCTTAGAGACAAAATTTGGATATTTTCTTTTCCCTCCCCATGCTCCCAGTAGAGGAACATCCTTCCCCCATCCAGCCCTGGATGGAAAAAGCCACCCTAGCTTACCAAATAGAGGTGGCAATGCCATTCCCATCCACGGGGGAGGGAACGGAAAGCCAGGCACTGTTCCCACAGGGGCAGTGTCCGATCCAGATGCTGAATCACCAACAGGTCTCGAGGTACTCGCTGCAGAGGGTGAAGGGGACAAAGCAGATGATAGCCTGGTTAAACAGTCATGGTACATTTATGCCCATCCACAGCTTTACACATAGCCAATGAGGTTTCAGCATGTCTTCAAACACACAACACCGGGGTATCTTTCTTGGGTCAATGTTAGTTAATCCCACACTATAAAATAACGTCAAAAAGTTAAGGGGATATGAAGCCTTTCATCTCTAGGGGTGCCAGATCCAACCTGGCCTGGAGGTGGAGACTAGCTACCTTGGAGGGGGAATGAAATACAGAGCTTTTTCTCTCTCGTGCACTAGCGCAGTTCCAGTACCACGTCTGAGGGACTGGCTGGATCAGGGAATTGGATACAGGGCCTTTCCCCACTTAGGGGCACCAGCTCCAATCCAGCCCCAGACTGGGGAGATTGGCTGGCTCAGGAGGTCAGGGAATGGGATATAGGGTCTTTTCCCTTTAGGGGACGAGCCACAGATCAACAGCGTCAAAGCGGTTTTCGTCTTGTGGCAACTCTATGGTCAGTTGGTGAGTCTCTGTCCAAACCACAGAACCCGCAACTGGCATAACTGGCCTCCTTGCTGGCAGTCCCAATTTACAGGTCTAGAACAAAATGGGCCGTGGAGGACCAGAAGCAGGTCACAGTTGAAATATGTTGGTGGGGCAGTGAGAGGGAAGCCTGCGCCAGTGATGGCATGAAGAAGAAGGTTAGACTGTGTGGCTTCTCACCTGTTGTCTGAATGCCTGAAGCGGAGGGTGCACTGGAAGCAGCAGAGGGATTCTCTGCATTGTTGGGTGGCTGGACACCAGGCACTGGAGGAAATGGACCTATGGGAGGCCAGAGGGGGAACATCCCAGGAGGAAATGGGGGCAGGATTCCTTGGGGGACTGTGGAGTGAAGGAGAGAAGTGGATGACCCACAGAGAAGAGATGCGAGACAGACACTACATTTCTCCAGCACCTTCCAGCCAAGGATCTCAAGGCACTTGAGACATTAACAAAGTCTCAGGGGAGGTAGGTCACTGTATTACCCATTTTACAGAAGTACACTTATGGAGAGTGGCAGTCACACAATGGCAGAGCGGAGTCCTGATTCTCAGCACACCCACACCCAGCTCCAGCCACAGGACTATATTCCCTCTCCAGAAGCAGGAACAGAATCCAGGAGTCCTGATTCCCACTCTGTTGCTCCAAGAATTACACAATTCCTCTCCATTACACAATGCTCTTACTTTCCTTCTAATGACAGAGAAGCTAAAGGGCCAAATGTCTTTGGTTATTCCCATACGGCCCAACGTATTGTAATGTGGTTGTGCGTATAACTGAAGGCAGAATTTGGCCCAAACAAGGTACATTCAGTAGTACAACGTAGTAATACACTTCAGTTTTTCAGTGCTGGGCAAGTAGTTCCAGTATCAACAGCTGCTGCACCTCAGCCCAAAGGTGGCTGCAGTGATTCCCACCTGGGATGAATGGCATCAGGACAGGATTACTGAGAAACTGCTCAGCCCTGCTGGCTTGGTGTCCAGAGAAGCTGTACTCACAGTTCGGTGGCTGGGGGATCAGTGGAGTATGGTGCGGCGGTGGCTGCTGTTGCTGCTGCTGCGCTTGCTCCTGTTGCTCGGGTGGCGTCTGGGACTGAGTGGGGAGAGAGGCACGGAGGACGTCCATGCGGCAGGTGGGGCAGGTCTGCTGCCGCTGGAACCATGAACGCAGGCAGCTGTGGAGGGGGCAGAGGACACCTGGTTAAGACTGGCTCATTTAAACAGGTTACTTTTTCAGGGCAATAGGATTTACACACAGTCCCGCCAATTAGCTGGAGACACCCCTCGCCTGCTATTGTTTCTCACTCTTGCCATGGGTAGGTGGAGAAGAGAAGAGATTTCAGCCTGCGTAGCCCATTCAATCCATGGCTTCTCGACAGAGACAGCCAAAGAGTCCAGTTCGGATTATGTTTGTTACATGGACCTGCTTGCTAGGGATTGAACTTGGAGCCACCAACTCACAGGCCTCCAGACAACAGTGACCAGGCATCACAGTTGAGAAGAGATGGATTGGACGCAGTGAGCTACAGCCGAGGGGACTGAATTCTTTTACAAATCCTTTTTATTTGTTTGGTTCTTCCCTGGTTCCATGCACCCTACAGCAAGGAGGAAGTTACCATGCCCTGGCTCCTCCATTATACAAGGACAAGGCTTGGATTTTCATGCCTTCGGCAGCTAACTCCACACCACAAAGAAAGCCACCTGCAAGCAGCTGCGTGGGCAGACGTATTAGCAGTAAGTCTTTCCTCACCTGGTGTGGAAAATGTGGTTGCATGGCAGGCGTTTAGCGCCCATCACCATCTCCTCCCGGCAGATAATACAAACATTATCCATTGCTTGAAGCTCTTCTGGAGTGGCATCAGGGTATCTGGGGAAGCAGTAGAGTTTTAAGAGGCAGTAACATATATATTCTCTGATGATCTACAACGGCAGTGATGTCAATGATGGAGCAGGGGCTATAACAGGAGATAATTAAGCAAAGGGAAATTTAGGCTGGATAGCATGGAGATCTATGTGAGACAGTCCACCCAACCCCAAGGGAAGTCGTCTTGCCCAGGGCATTCCAAACTGGATGAGACAGGACTGAGGGGGTTGCGCTAGATTAGCTGTGATTTACTAGGCCTCTAACAAGCTGTACACTGGACTGAGTGTCTTAAACCAGACTGCTCTAATGTGGATTTCCCCTGTTTTAATTAAGCTTAAACGGCCAAAGAGATTCATTGTAAACATGGCTGTGTGGTCCTGTGGCCAGATGACTGGACTAGGAGTCAGGAAATCTGGATTCTACTCCCAGCTCTGCCACTGATCTTGGGCAAGTTCTTTCCCCTCTGTCTCTGTTTCCCACTCCCACCCTTTGTCTATTTCGAATGTAAACTCTTTGGGACAAGCGCCATCTCCCTAGGTGTCTGTGCAGCGCCTGGCCCAATGTGGTCCTCCACACCCCAATCTCAGTCGAGGGAGTGAGGGGTCTGTGCGGTGCCCTGCCCAATGCCTTTATGCCCTACTGTAACAGATTTCACTCTATAGAAGCAATTTCTCTCCAACTGGATACCTACAGAGTGTTCATGTTGCGAATGGCGCGGCGTGACATGATGGCATCAGTCACAGCTCTCTTGAACTGCCTGAAATGACACAAAAGTTGCTGGAGTTACATACACACACACAGGAACAGTATCAGACACTCAGCACGTGCTCAATCGATACCAGAGACATCTTACCTCATTGCCAGGTACATGGGCCGGATAGCAAAGAGAGGGAAAGTGTGCACTTTGATCATGATGGTCATGAAGGCCATGTACAGCAACACTTTAATGAAGCCTGAAGAGGAAGGAGAGATATTAGTGCTCTCTCTCTCTTTCTCATGTGCCTCTACTCAAAGGATCTCATTGCCCTTAAACACTAGCGAACTCCCACATCAAACCCTGGGAGGCAGGGAAGTGCCTCAATTTTACAGGTGGGGAAAGAGGCACAGAAAGGAAGCAATTTGCTCCCCATGTCACACAGTGAGTCAATGACCAAGCTAAAAACAGAACCCAGGAGGCTCTAGTAAAGCAGTCGCACTCCCCTCCCAGAGCTGGGAATAGAACTCTGGAGTTTCGGCTCCCAGTTCCTCCCCGCTCTAACCACTGACCAACACTCCCCTCCCAGAGCTGAGGATAAAGCGCAGGGATCCTGACTCCCCATTTTCCTTGCTCTAGCCACCAGACCACAATGCCTGCACAAACCAACCCACTGTGGCCTCCAGAAATCCACCCAACCCACATTTTGATTCCAATCTTACCAAGTCATCAGCATTTTAGGCCTGGTCTACGCTACAGAGTTAGATCAACATAAGGCAGCTTACGTCAACCTAACTCCGTAAGTGTCTACTCTAAAATGTAGCTCCCACCAATGTAACTCACCCACTACACTGACTTAACTTCACCTCTGTGAGAGGCATAGCACTTAAGTCAATGTAGTTAAGTCGATGCAGAGTCAATGTAGACACTGCGTTGCTTACATCAACTGTTGCTGCCTTTCAGAAACCGTCCCACAATGCCCCACACTGGAAGTTCAATCGGTGCAAGCACTCCTGGTGAGTACACACACTGCCAACGCAATAAGCGTAGTGTGAGTGTGTAAAACTGATTAAATTACTGTGGTGGCTGTATGTCGATGTAACTTAGGTCAACTTAATTCTGTAGTGTAGATTGCCCTTAGTTTTAATGATACATTAAATCATTTTGGATGGCCACAGGCTTCTCTTACAAACACAGCTCCTACTTAGCTCCATTTCAATCCCACTTTCTTCCCTTCAAATGATCAATGAAGTGGTGAGACCATCTACAAACTACCCCTCCCAACCATGCTCCTATGAAGAGCTCTAGCACAAGGCCCAATATAGCACCACAATTCAGGCTCCCATGACTGTTAGATGTTCATACGGGAGAACACACAAGTCCCCACTGGGCTATGAAAGGAGCTGGCTGTTATCCAGAGCTGGGGAGAGAGAGCGTACCTGTGAAGAGCTCCGTGTACAGCATGTAGACGGCCTTGTTGTCCCATGGATTCTCACTCTGCAGGTCGACTGAATGCAGAATGTACTTTATGAAGATTGTGAGCACCATGGTCATGAGGATGGCATACTGTGGGGGCAGGAAGGAAAGAAGAGGCATATCACAGGATGCTAATCTTTTAAAGGCATTGGAACTCATCTGTACCCTGTGCCAAACTCAGCCCAGGGACCAGGTCACATGGTTGGAAACTGGTGTCTCCGAGCCAGGCCCGCACAGATACAAAAGGCAGCCTGAGTTCAGGGAGAGAAGAAGGGAGTAGGGCGGCTCTCCTTATCTCCCTGGCAGATGGCCTGGGAGTGCAACCCTACAGGAAGCAGGCTGGAGGAAAGCCTAAGCAGAAGGGAGTAAAGATTCACCTTAAATTAAAGGCAGAGGGCCTGGGGAACCAAACCTGCATGGAGCAGATGGTCTCCATCAGAAATCCCAGGGCAGGGGAAAGGACTTGATTGATATGCGTAACTTCTGTTTTTGGAGAAATAAAACAGAACCACGAAGAAGAGGAACCAAAATCCAGATGCTGCCAAGAGAACTCTGATGCACTGGCAGGTTAGTCCGCCCCACTGGGTTACAATGCATCACAGAGCTCTGATTTGCAGTAAGTAGCATAGCAAGGCAAATATTCCTCCCTCCCTCCTTGCCACACAGGCAGACATTTATTTCATACCTCAAACCCAAAGACCAGCTGGACAGAGGCTCCCCGGGTGAGGATGCTGTGGTAGGCATGGCTGACAAATAGGAAATCCAGGATGCCCAACAAAAGCATCAGAGCTGGACACAGAAAGAAGGGAGGTCAGACACTGGAATTACAACACTGAGCTGTGATTTGGGGTACACATGGGGAAGGGTTGACAGAACTAAATAAAGGGATGATTTAAGGATAAGACTAGGAGCCAGGACTTCTACAATCTATTCCCAATCCTGGAAATGGAGTGTGATCTAGTAGCCAGAGTATAGGTCTGAGAGCCAGGATTCCTGGGTTAAAACCTTAATTTTCCCACTGACTCATTGTGTGACTGTGGGCAAGTCACTTCATGTCTCAGTTTCCTCATCTGTAAAGTAGAACTAACACCCTTCTCACAGGGGATTGGGAAGCACTAGGCAAGTGCCACGTGGAAGACATTGAACTGCTACATCCCATATACAGAACATTTCAAACTCTAAACTGCATGGGATGAAAGCCATGCTGGGGTGTCAGGCATTGATATTTATATTCCAGCAGAGCCCCAGTCAAGATCTGGACCACATCACACAGCACAAACACATTTCAATGGGTCCCTTAGGATCCTCTGAAAGCCCCAGCCTCAGTTTCCCATAGCACTTTCTTGCACGAGTCAGTATGTTAACCCCAGTGTGCTGCATAGTTTCATTCTTCCTTCCTGAAGTTTTAGCTAGCTACAGGGTTCTCCTTGATATCCTGTCTTCAACTAGGTTGCTGTGAGCTGTTAAACAGCTGCTCTGCTCCAACCCAGAGTTGAAAAAGCAATCTAATCCATAAAAAGCCTTCTGGAAGACATTACATACTGTTCTGACAAGGTTATCGATTCTGAACAGTCTCACACTCAACTGCACAAATGAGAAGGGGTTTTACATTAGCGTATTTAGCCTGTCACATGCAAATTATCTTCTGAAATTATCTTTCCTGGCCAGCTGTTGCTGCTCGTTGAGTCCTGGAGAGGAAATGTTTAGAGTAGAGAAACTCTTCCCCCTCCCCAGGAGATTTCTGTCAGGTATCAAGCCAAGTCATGCCTTCATTAAACTTCGTTGCTTTAATGATTTCTCCACATCCTACCCTCTGCATGCGTAACACTTACTCACAGTCATTTTCATTATTAACAGTGCAGGCAGAGGTTAGCAAGCTTCTCACCCACAACTTTGCCAGTGCACCTCATTCAGAATGGCAGCCCACCACCCTCACTGCTATTCCAGGGCTGATCTGTTCCCACACCTCTGCCAATACACCTCAATCCTGACTTGCAGCCCCCACATTCCAGTCCCGGATCCTCCGTTACCACTGCCAGTGCCCCACAATTCTGAGCCACTGCATCCCTGCTACTCCAGTCCTGCATTCTCTATGCCTCTCAGTTCTAATCCACAGCACTTCCTGCTAGTCTAGTCCTGGACATTCTCCTGACACTGTTCTGCCACTGCTTCTAAACCCTGACTTGCTGCACTCCCTGTTATACCACTTCTGGACTCCTGACTCTCAGCTCTTTTAATGCCCCTCAATCCCAACCCACAGCTTTCTGCTATTCCAACCCTGAACCCCAAAGCACTCGGCTGATGCCCCTCAATCCTGATCTGCAGTCCCCTTGCTATTCCAGCCCTGGGCTCCACCCAGATACACAACTCTACAAAGGCCGCTCAGTCCTGACCTGCAGCCCCACTCCCCACCCTTACTAATCGTGCCCTGGACTCTCCAGTAGAAATAGATCTGCCAGTACTCTCAGTCCTGACTAGCTGCAGCTCCTGCTATTCAAGTCCTGAGCTCCAAACATAGATTGTTGAGGGTGAATTGTATGTTTGTTTTTGGAAAATGGGGACTAAGCCTGTTACAGAGATCTGCGAATCTCAGAGATAAGAAACCTATTAGGTCCTAACAAAACAGTCTCTAAAGGACCAGAACTAGGCAGGGAAAATGAGATTCCACATATGATCTAAAGAGAATTTGAAGTAACTGCTCTCACACCACAAGGCAGATATGTTAACATGCTGAACCAATCCTGCTCCTACAAGTCTGAAGATTTCCCTTGCAGGTAGATTATCCCATATCTGCCACACTGCAGTGTTTCTTGCACCTTGCTCTGAAACATCTGGTGCCGGGCTCGGTCAGATACAGGAGACTAAACTAGATGCACCTCGGGTCTGACCCAGTATGGCAATTACATTGTAATGGGAGGAGGAGGGGAGAGAAACAAGAACAGGGGAGGACAGGCAAAGGGAATAAAATAAAGGCACTTACAGATTATGCGGAAATGAAAGAGCCAGGAGATGTTTGGACTCCTCTCCATCTGGGAAGAGATGAACAAACTTTTAGGACTCTCCACCCAATTTTCCAAAACTCCATTCTCTGCATTCTGACTGCATGAGATATCCAGGAACTGTAAAGAGTTACTGATGTAGGACCAATAGGCCAATCTTATTTTCTATCCATTTTGGTTTCTACACCATAAGCATCATCGTGTCTTGCTGATTCCTTGTCTGCTGGCATCAGTGTCTTGCTGCTCTGCAAAGCGCTCAGCACACTGAGGTACTGAGCTACTTTAGCTCCTATGGAATCAGCGCTTTTACTATTTGTATTACTCTAGAACAGGGGTTCTCACAACAAATTTTTTGGTGGCCTAACTCTTGCTGGTGGCTGTTCTGACAATTTTTCCTAAAGTTACATAAGTAACTTTAGGAAAAACAAATAAATATGCACATATAGATGTCCAAATTATTGTAATTTATTTAAGTGAGATAATCCTGACCAGCCTGGCCCGAAGGACAATTGCAGAAGCACTAATGAGAAAAATGAATGTAAAACAAGCAGAGGACACAAAAGGATCTGCTTCCAATGCTCCCTACACACAGAACACACTATGCTGTGACAACCAAAGCACAGTGACAATGGTTTTCATCCCTCAAAAGGCCACAGAAGTACCTTAGATAGACAGATCCCTTTTTGTTACCAAGATCACTGAATGACTCCCCGATAGATTGCAGCCAACCCCAATCCGGCATCCTTTTCAGCAGCATGTCAGACTTACAAAGTCCACCCGGTCCTCAGCGAGCCAGTGGAAGCACTTGAGGAACAGGAGAAGGGTGAAGAGGGCCACAAATCGGGGACTGAAGTCATCTCTGAAGACAGTGAAGGCCAGGCAAGTTTCCGTGACAGCATACCATGACCTCTCAAGTAGGTGCTGAGAGAGAGAGAGAGAGTTAGCAGCACTGTCCCAGTTCCCCACATACAGCTCATCTTAGCTCTCAGTACTGAAGGGAGGAGGGGAAGGAACATCTGCTTGTATGTCCCAATTTCTAAGGGAAAGCATTTTCTTTTGCACTCCACCCCCTTCCCTCTGAGGATCTCAGAGCACTTGGGTATCGAACTCTGTACCATGGTTCTGTAAAATGGGGTAACAGCAGTGCCCTGCCTCACAGGGATGTTGGGAGGATACATACATTCAAGACGGACGCTCAGACACTCTGGTAATAGGGGTCATGCAAGTACCAATGATAGATATGATTTTATGCTCAGCATCAAAATCTCATTTAACTTAAAATCAATGCAGTTCTCAGAGCAACCCTCTGCTACTGTGTACCTTCGTCACCCAACATAAGATTGTGCTACAAGTAATCAGTTACAAGGGCCAGAGGCCTCACTCACCTCCATTTCTGCTGCTCGGAGCTGGCCAAAAAACACTTTGCCCATGAATTTGCCCAGGAGGAAAACCAAAACAAAAGCCTGAATGTAGAGAACCTGCAGGGAAGGGAAGGGGAGAGATTGAGCCAAAAGAAACACACACACACTACAGTTTATGAACCAAACCAGACCAAAAGAAACGGCTGGTGAGAACAATCCTGCAGCACCGCTTCTAGCCCAGATCAGACCTTCCCATCCTTAAAGTCTATGATTTACAACACCCAAGGGATCTACTTTAACCAGTCTGTCCTCTGTCCACTTTCAAGGCACGTAACACACTCGCATCTTATTTCCCATCCCCAAGGAAACATATGGCTAGTTTTCAGTTAACCCCTTCACAACATCCTAAGGCCCTTCAGGGTGTGTGTAATCTGTGTACCCTTGGGCCTGGAATTTGTATTTTGAAGGTACTTTGGTTACTGTAGGGAATTGGTGAGATGTACAGATTTCTACCCCACTTGCACCTGCACGTTATGTGTATGTTAAAAAAGCCCAACTGAAAACAGATGAATGAGCCTTTCCAAATTTAGCTAGAATTTTGCAAGCCAGCTGTGGAGTCAGTTACATGCACACATACTTATAAATATTTCCCACACTAAAGCAGTAGTTTGTTCCGAGTACTACTGGCTCAGCAACTGCTGTAGCGTGGAAGTGTTTGTTTTGGTCAACATACCCTGAGGGAATAGAAAGCAGAAGTGAACTGAAAAAAGAGCCACTGGATTACATTGATAAAGAGAAATGACTCATCTGAATGCTGTCCAGTGCTCCCTGAAGTAAATTGAGGGTGGGAGGAGAGGGACAGGACTCTGTCCACTCCCTAGCAGATGGATGCCAACCTCACACAGAAGTCACCACCACAGTTTGCACTTATTAGTATCCTTGCTGGAAGACTGAGTGGAGTGGTTAAATACACATTAGGCCATGGAGACAGAACTACCTCCAGGCAGGGCTAAAGCCCAGTGGTGGATCAGTATGGAATACTTGCCCTGCAGCTGGCAATGCTGTACCTATCCTTGGGATAAACAGAGTGTGAGAGGCTCCAGAGTGGTCAATCCAGCATCTTTCACTGACATTGCATCTCCTCAGTTAAACAAAAGCACAAGGAAAAAGGAAGCCAATATTTCGACTGACTAGCAAGATTCATTTGGGACCTCAACTCCTGAGCCTTCAACTTAAGAGTCAATCAACCCAAGGATGAAATGAGACAGCCAAAGACTGTGCAGAATTTGGCTCTGCTCTGTATCAAAATAACCCTGGATTTCAGCTCTCTTGAAAATGGTGATGTCCCCCACGCCCTGTGTAAATGTAGAGGTACTACATAACAAATTGTTTCCAGGGATTGGAATACAGCACTGGTTAAAAGGATTGCGTTGACAGGAATTTTCATTACTGCTGCTCCTGTTTTTATACCACATCCCACCAACATACCAGAGCCCTCCCTTTAAGAGGTAAGCTTAAATTCCATGTCACACTCAATTCACACTCGCTCTGCTGACGCTGACAGTAAGGGGGACACAATTAGTGCCAACTGTGCTGGGTTAATTGCAGCTTGGATTCTCAAAGTGGGCAAAACCCCATGAAACTCATTGCACTGATGAGCAGCAAACAGGAATGACTTTCAGTCACTACCAAACTGGGAGCTCAAAAACTAGCTCTCATTACCAGTCCCCCAGAATCAGGTCACTTCCACATGGCTTTGGATGGCCACTGTAGCAGTGCAAGTTAAATACCAATAGTTGACAGGCTGAGCCATTATCAGAGCAATCTGATCTCCACCCCACAACCTGGACAGCCCATGGACTGCATACTTACTGCCATGCTGGGGCTGGATTTGGTCAGATACACCACTGTTGGGTAGAATTGGTGCTTCAGGTAATAGGCGTGAGCCACTACCACCGATGTCAGAGCCAGGCTGGCAGCCATCATGATTGCCGTTCGGAACATCTCCCCAGCCCAACGACCTGGGTGAGGGAAGACAGACATGAGCAAACGGTTTAGAGATACAGAATAAAGCCGTAGCTGCCTTCACATCACCTAAGGCAACAGAAGAGCCACCAAATTTGCATTGTAAGGGGTCAGTGGATCATTGCTGTATTTGGTTTGCTGCTTCTTGGCTTAACAGAGTTTTCATTACATTCCCCCTCTCCATCTGCTTTGTTCTTGGCCTCGCATACTGTAAGTTCCCACCAGGGCATGGACTTTGTCTTCCGATATTTGTCTGCAAAACGCCTATCAAACACTAGGTGATCACATAGCAAACTTCCTTTAACCTGGATGTAAATAGTTATCAAAGGATATCAAGCACTTTACAAACAAAAGTTATCAAACACTTTAAAACAAAAGAATCATTCCATGCAGCCACCTCTAGGGGTGGGACAGGGAAGCTCTTAAACAGCCACACAGCACCAATCAGCAATAGTTTATGACTGGATGCAAAGAACAAGTCAACCAAGATGGAATTTTAGTTAAGAAGAAAGCAAATATCTTTGGAATTGGACCACAATATCATGGGTTTTGGCATCCCATGCTTGTGAAATCAGGGGTATTTTAATGATCACAAGTGAGGGATTGGTGCTTCTACCAACATTTTACCAAATGCATATGCAAACGAGGAGGTATTTTCAGGCAAGACCTCCATCCCTTGAGGTGCGTAATTCAATGCTGAAATATCTGACATGATCTAACTCTAACAGAATTTATGAACTTGATGCAGGAAACCCTGGGTGACATTCTCTGGCCTGTGTTATGCAGGAGATTGGAACCTAGATAATCAGAATGGCCAATGCTACATAAAAACTGGTGAACAGTAACTGTTTTGAGCCTGTTGCCCTACACAATCAATGGATATATTAAAACAAACGCCCGCTGAGAATAGACCAAAACTTCAGCGAGGCCATGATCCAAGCAAGGCCTTTCTCTAGCATCAAAAATGCAATTTATTCAGTGGAGATTTTACACTTTGTACAGTTCAGTCAAGAAAGTGAATACAGCCATTGTACTGACTATAAACCTAATAATGAAAACAATGTTCCTGGATTGTCAATGTTGTGAACAGAAAAATTAGTGAAAACTTGAGCTTTCTCCAGGCTAGAGAGCTTTTACCCTGCTCCTCCAAGGATTCTCAATTACATTTTATAGGCCAGACTGACCTGATTTAGAGGGGGAAGTGAAGGCAGCTATCAAAAAATAAATTATAACAAATGAATGAAAGGGGAAGTTAACAGTAATGAATATAAGTCAAAAGCCAGGAAAAGCAAAAAATTGATAAGGGAACCAAAGAGACACAAGGAGAATCTATGACCAGCAGAATTAAGGACAATAAGGAGTTTTTTTAATACATTAAGAACAAAAAGAATCCTAACAATGTTTTGGTCCATTACTAGATGTAAATGGTAGAATTATCAATAATGCAGAAAAGACAAAGGGTTCAATAAATATTTCTGTTCTGTATTTAGGGAAAACACAGATGACATAGTTATATCACATAATGATGACACTCTAACATCCTCCAGAGATACTAGTGGAACAGAAAAAGAGCAGCTACTGAAGTTACACATTTTTGAATCAGCAGGTCCAGGTAACTTGCATACACAAGTTTTAAAAAAGCTGCTAAGGAGGTCACTGGAAAGTTAATGCTGATTTTCAGTAAGTTTTGGAACACTGGGGAAGTTCCAGAAGACTGGACGAAAGCTAATGTTGTGCCAATATTTAAAAAGAGTAAACAGGATGACCCAGATAATTATAGACCTGTCAGTCTGACATAGATCCCAGGCAAGGTAATGGAATGGCTGATATGTGAGTGGGTTAATAAAGAATTAAAGGGTAATATAATTAATGCCAATCAACATTACTTAATGGAAAATATATCCTGTCACACTAACTTGATATTATTTACTGATGAGATTACAAATTTGATTAATGAATTTCTGTAAGGCATGAGACTTGGTACTGTACTACATTTTAATTAAAAAATAGAATATAAAATTAACAGGCACACATTAAATGGATTAAAATATGGCTAACTGATAGGTCTCAAAAGGTGATTGTAAATGGGGAATCACCATCATCCAGGTGTATTTCTAGTGTAGTCCCACAGGCATTGGTTCTTGGCCCTATGCTATTAAACATTTTTGTCAATGGCTTGGAAGAAAACATGAAATCAACACTGAAAGTTTGCAGTTGACAAAAATTGGGGGAGCAGCAATTAATGAAGAGGATAAGTGAGGTCACTGATACAGAGCAATCTGGACAATGCATGTTTTAATACAATTAAATGTAAATATTAGGGCTGTAGATTAATCGCAGTTAACTCACGATTAACTCAAAAAAGTATATCGTAATAAAAAATTAATCACGATTAATCGCATTGTTAAACAATAGAATACCAATTGAAATTTATTAAATATTTTTGGATGTTTTTCTACATTTTAAAATACATTGATTTTTATTACAACACAGAACACAAAGTGTACAGTGCTCATTTTATATTTTTTATTACAAATATTTGCACTGTAAAAAATGATAAAAGAAATAGTATTTTTCAATTCACCTCATACAAGTATTGTAGTACAATCTCTTTATTGTGAAAATGTAACTTACAAATGTAGATTTTTTTGTTACATAACTGCACTAAAAAAAAAAAAAAGTAAAACTTTACAGACTACAGTCCACTCGGTCCTACTTCTTGTTCAGCCAATCAGTAAGACAAATAAGTTTGTTTACATTTATGGGAAATACTGCTGCCTGCTTCTTATTTATAATGTCACCTGAAAGTGAGAACAGGCTTTCGTTCACATGGCACCTTTGTAGCTGGCGTTGCAAGGTGCCAGATATGCTAAACATTCGTATGCCCCTTCATGCTTCAGCCACCATTCCAGAGGACATGGTTCCAATCAGAGGATGCTCATTAAAAAAATAATGAATTAATTAAATTTGTGACTGAGCTCCTTGGGGGAAAACTGTATGTCCCTTGCTCTGTTTTACCCGCATTCTGCTATATATTTCATGTTATAGCAGGCTCAGATGATGACCCAGCACATGTTTGTGTTAAGAACACTTTCACATCAGATTTCACAAAACGCAAAGAAGGTACCAATGTGAGAGTTATAAAAATAGCTATAGCACTCACCGGAGGTTTAAGAATCTGAATTGCCATCCAAAATCTGAGAGGGACGAGGTATGGAGCATGCCTTCAGAAGTCTTAAAAGAGCAACACTCCAATAAGGAAACTACAAAACCCGAACCACCAAAAAAGAAAATCAACCTTCTGCTGGTGGCATCTGACGCGGATGATGAAAATGAACATGCATCAGTCCGCTCTGCTTTGGATCATTATCGAGCAGAACCCATCACCAGCATGGACCCATGTCCGCTGGAATAGTGATTGAAGCATGAAGTGATATATGAATCTTTAGCACATATGGAACACAAATATCTTGCAATGCCAGCTACAACAGTATGATGTGAATGCCTGTTCTCACTTTCAGGTGACATTGCAAACGAGAAGCGGGCAGCATTATCTCCTGCAAATTGTAACCAAACTTGTTTTGTCTGAGTGACTGGCTGAAGTAGGACTGAATGGATTTGTAGGCTCTAAAGTTTTACATTGTTTTATTTTTGAATGCAGTTATTTTTTGTACATAATTCTATATTTGTAAGTTCAACTTTCATGATAAAGAGATTGCACTAGAGTACTTGTATTAGGTGAATTGAAAAAGACTATTTTTTACAGTACAAATATTTGAAATAAAAAGAATAATATAAAGTGAGCACTTTACACTTTGTATTCTGTGTTGTAATTGAAATCAATATATTTGAAAACATAGAAAACATTCACAAATATGTAAATAAATGGTATTCTATTATTATTTCACAGTGCGATTAATCAGGCAATAATCGTGATTAATTTTTTAAATCGCTCGACAGCCCTAGTAAATATACACATCCAGGAATAAAAAAATGTAGGCCATACATACAGAATGGGGGACTCTATCCTGGGAAGCAGTGGCTGAAAAAGATTTGGGGATCATGATGGATAATCAACTAAACGAGAGCTTCCACTATGACACTGTGGCCAACAAGGCTAATGTAATCCTTGGATGCATAAACAGTGGATTACTGAATAAGAGTAGAGAGGTTATTTTACCTCTGTATTTGGCACTGGCGTGACCACTGCTGGAATACTGTGTCCAGTTCTGATGTCCACAGTTCAGGAAGAATGTTGATAAATTGGAGAGGGTTAAGAGTAGAGCCAGAAGAATGGTTAAAGGATTTGAAAACATGCCTTAGATGATAGGCTCAAGGAGCTCAGTTTATTTATCTTAACAAAGAGAAGGGAAAGGGGTGACTTGATCACAGTCTGTAAGTACCTAGATGGGGAATAAATATTTGAGAATGGGTTCTTCGATCTAGCAAACAAGGTCTAACATGATCCAATGGCTGGAAGTTGAAGCTACACAAATTCAGACTGGAAATAAGGTGCACATTTTTAAAAGTGAAGACATTTAATCCATGGAACAATTTACCAAGGGTTGTGGTGGATTGGCAATTTTTAAATCCAGATGGGATATATTTCTGAAAGATCTGCTCTAGGAATTATTTTGGGGAAGATCTATGGCCTGTGTCATACAGAAGGTCAGACTAGATCAGTGGTTTTCAAACTTTTTTTCTGGCGACCCAGTTGAAGAAAATTGTTGATGCCCATGACTCAACGGAGCTGGGGATGAGGGGTTTGGGGTATGGGAAGGGCTCAGGGCTGGGGCAGAGGGTTGGGGTGCAGGAGTGAGCGCTGCAAGGTGGGGTCAGGAATGAGGGGTTCAGGGTGTGAGAGGGGGCTCAGGGCTGGGGTGCAGAAGAGGGTCAGGGCTCTGGGCTGGGGGTGCAGGCTCTGGGGTGGGGCCAGGGATAAGGGGCTTGTGGGAGGGGGGGTGCTAGGGCAGGGGATTGGAGCACAGGCTTACCTTGGGCGGCTCCTGGTCAGCGATGCAGCAGGGGTGCTAAGGCAGGCTTTCTGCCTGTCCTGGTACCGTGGACCACGTTGCGCCCTGGAAGCAGCCAGCAGCAGCTCTGGCTCCTAGGCGGAGGCACGCAAGTGACTCCATGCAGCTCTCGTCTGCAGGCACCACCACCCCAGCTCCCATTGGCCAGTTCCCAGCCAATGGGAGTGCGGAACTGGTGCTCAGGGCAGGGGCAGCGCATGGAGCCCCGTGAGCCCCCTACCTAGGTGCCAGACCTGCTGCTGGCCACTTCTGTGGCACAGCACAGTGTCAAAACAGGTAAGGACTAGCCTGCCTTAGCCGGGCAGCACCGCCAATGGGACTTTTAGCAGCCTGGTCGGCAGTGCTAACCAGAGTTGCTGCAACCCAATACTGGGTCGCAACCCGCAGTTTGAAAACCGCTGGACTAGAAGATCACAATAGCCCACTCTGGCCTTGGAATCTATGAATTCTATACAGTACACTGTCCATCTAGGGAAGTCCTGCTAATGTTTTTTCTCAAGCTACTATGCAAACCTCTGTGGTAAAATTCCCACTGATATATGCCACATGACAACATTCAATACCATGATTAATAAATATTAATACCACCTAGCTCTTATAACACTTTTCATCAGTAGATCTCAAAGTGGTTTACAAAGGAGGGGCAATACTATCCCCATTTTATAGACGGGGAAACTGAATTACGGAAGGGTGAAAGTGATTTGCCCACAGTCACCAACAGACCAGTGGTAGAGCCAGGAATAGAACCCAAGTATCCTGAGTCCCAATCTGTTCTATCCACTAGGCCACACTACCTCCCCATACTGATTAGCACCTTGCATCCAAGGTTCACAGAGCGTTGTAAGAAAGAGCGGACATTATTCCCATCTTACAGATGGGGAAAAAAGCACATGACCCATGGGCACAAAGCAAGTCAGAAGAAGGATGGTTCTGTAGTTTTGAAGCACCAGACTGGGACTCAGGAGATGTGGGTTCTATTCCCAGTTCTGCCATTGACTTGCTGTGTGACCTCAGGCACATCACTATCATTCTGCACCTGAGTCGTAAAACAGGAATAACAATCTTTCCTTTTCTGTCCCATCCTTGTCTTTTTTTAAGTTGCCCTGAAAAGCATACAGTCTAAGTATTCTCTCTTACGCTGTGTATTTAAAGCAACTAGCACAATGGGACCTCGAGGCACTAATGCAATAATAAATAAGAAAATATGCCAGTAGCAGTCAAGGGAAGAGAATTAGGTCTCATGCCTCCCAGAAGTCTCTGCTCTAGTAACTAAAGAGCATTCTCTTCCAGAGCCAGGCATAGAACACAGAAGTGTCTCACAATCCTCCAGCTACCAGATCAGACTGAGAGACACCTGTGCTTTCTGAATGCCTAAATACTCAAGTCCAATTAGCAGCATTCCTGTGCTAGAACATTAAAGCATCACATTATAACAAAGCAAAACACTGACACATAAGAGTGAACATAAAGCAGTTCTGTGCGCTAAGGCTGTCATACATTTCACAAGTCACAAGTAGGGGGGTGGAATTTTAGTTAGCCATCCAGATTGCTTCTTTGGCCATATCTTGCCCCTTTTAGGAAGTTATTTATAAAATGAGTTTTTGAGACCACACCTTTCTCTTTGCTTAAGTTTCAACCAGAACTGGTCTGTCCCCTTGTCCCCTAAACCTGTGAATTATAATCTCCATGTTTAGATTAAGATAATTTAAATTCTATAAAACAGATGGCAGAGTTGTCATTAAAATGTTAGACAACAGTTTATGAGCCTGCACATGACTAGCTACTTAGGTTACTTTAACAGTGGAGTTACATGCACACCCTCCATTTCAAGTAGCTTATAACAGAAATGCTGACAGCCTGTATCCATTCAAGTGACAGGGAGCACCACTTGGAGATTCTTATGCGGATGTCATTTCCATGTCCCACACTAAACACTTTCAGCTTCAGTCAGTCCACCTTGCACTAAAACAATTTAGTTCTTTAAATACTTATGTGCTAGAAGTGGATCTTTTATAACACAGAGTTCGCTAATATATTTTACATTTCATTAGTGCCTTTCAGACCAAAGGCTCTGGAAGCACTTCACTGATTATACATTATTAATCCTGTTTATGACAGTAGGGCCTACAGGCCAACCAAGAATGGGGCTCCATTGTGTGGGGAACTGTACAGAGTAGTCAATAGACTCTGCCCCAAACAGCTTACAGTCTAAACCACAGGTGGCCAACCTGAGCCTAAGAAGGAGCCAGAATTTACCAGTGTACATTGCCAAAGAGCCACAGTAATATGTCAGCAGCCCCCATCAGCTCTCCCCCGCTCCCAGTGCCTCCAGCTCACTGGCAGCCCCACTGATCAGCACCTCTGCCCCCCGCACCTCCCAATCAGCTGTTTCGTGGGGTGCAGGAGGCTCTGGGGGGGGGGAAGGGGAGGAGCGAGGGCACAGCAGGCTGAGGGGAGGGGATGGGAAGGGGTGGAGTGGGGGCAGAGCCTGTGGCAAAGCCAGGGTTGAGCAGTGAGCACCCCCCGGAGTCGGTGCCTATCCAAGGAGCTGCATATTAACTTCTGAAGAGCTGCATATGGCTCCAGAGCCACAAGTTGGCCACCCCTGGTCTAAACAGATAGAACAGATGAAGAGGGTGGGAGGGGGAGAGCATATGACAGACAGACCCAGAGCATCTTAGAAAGCACAGCCAATTCAGAGATGAAGGAGTAAAACTGTAGCTGACACAGTGTGTTATGAGGGGGTGGGACAGGTGAATCATGATCAAAGACTCTCCAATAAGCCCTCTTTGTTGCAGAAAGTACTGGGAGTGATTAGGCGGGATCTATAGTTTCTATCCTGAGCAGATAAGACCTTGTTTGTAGACTGCATGAATCTTATTTATCAGCCTCGAGCGTGGTAATGTTATCCCCACTGGGCTTCGATCTCTGGTTCCAGGGAATCTTGACAACCTTTCAAACCTGAGGGTAGAACTGAGCCTTCCCCTTCACGTAAGCAAGATTTATCATATAAAGTGCTTGGGACATACTTCAATCTTGCTGGCAGATAGGAGACAGTCAGCATTCATATTATTTCCCTCACAGCTCCAATCCTTTCTCCTCCCACATCCATTTTTTAAAATACTTGCCTCTCCTTCAAATTATTTCCTCCTGCCAGTTGGGTTTTAAACTTTATTGAAGTTTGAGAGATGGGAAAGTGAAGAAGTTACACAAATTGGAAAGGGGAGAATTGTTAATTCTTTCCTGAGCTGCTTCAGAAGTTCTCTCCCTTCATTTTTAATATTGAAAGAAAGGGAGGGTATCAATTTCCTTACGGGTCTCTTCTCCCCCAGTACATATGAGTGACACCAAGACACACAATAATCCCCACCGCTTCCAGCACTTTCAAGGGAGTCATAAAAGGACACTCTCCATCCATGTGAGCTCTACTACCCCTCCCAGCATCTTTGCCCCTCTTTTCCCCCAACCAGAACAGCTCAGGCCCCCAACAACTACTTAAATCCCAGCACTCCCCTCCCAGCTTCTCAGATGCCTCCTACTACACAGGCTCTAACTTGCCCACTCCACGCCCCCCTCCCCAAATCCACCTTACTCAAGTGCCCAGAATCGAGCCCCCTTCTCACGTACCACGTACCCAGCCCACCCAGATCCGATCTCCCCTTCTCCAGACCTTCCAGCATCCCCCTCGCTCCCTATGTCCCTCAGGCTTCAGCTCCTTCCCCACACCTCCTACGTCCCCAGCAACCTCACTTCCCACTGTTCCTTCCCCAGATTTCAGCCCCTCCCCGGGCCCCCTTGCTCCCCAGCTCCTTCATACCCGCTGCACCCCACAATCGGTCCCTCGCCAGGTCTCCCCGGCCCGGACTCACCAAGATCCGGGAGCCCCTCAGGCTGCTGCTCCCACCACCACAACCAGCTGCACCTCCCCCCCCCACCCTCCGCCGGAAGTCCTGAAGCTAGGAGACACCTCACTTCCGTTTGGGATGTACCATCCGCACACATCGTAGAAACCCCACCCAATTCACCTCTACGGGGACTAGCTCCAGCCACTCCCCGGGGTCTCGCCTCAGACCCTCCCTTACTTAGAGCAGCGAGCGTTACAATTCGGACCCAACCAGCTCCCCCGTTTCAGGATGCAGCAGGGCTGAATCAAATTCACAATTCCCTGCTGCCCCCCACTATTTCAGACGGTACGGTCCCAGTGTCTACTTGGTATCGTCCGCCTTCCACGGCTAAGGGGTAAAGAGGGTCCCGTGGCCCCTGCTGATTGGTCTAGCGTCATGGGTCTCCTCTAATCAGAAAAATCCCCATTGCTGGCCAATGAGGAAGGAACAGTTGTTGCTAGGGGCGATGGGGCAGATTATAGAACAGACCTATGGTGGACTCTGCGTGTGTGAAATGAGTTGGGTATGTTCTCATCCCAGATTCCCCTCTCGTCACCTCCCCACCAGCTCTGCCCTGAGGGGAGAAGTGGGTCCCTCAGGTCTGGAGTGGGGGTGACGCTGTGGGACAATAGATAGGGCACAAGAGTGGGAGCTATATCTGCTGGGTTCTTTCCCAGTTCTAGGAGGGGAGTGGGATCTAGTGGGTTAGAGTGGGGTGGTGCTGGAAGTCAGGACTCTTGGGGTTCCATTTGTAGCTCTGGCACTGACTTGCCATGTGAGTGACCTTGGGCAAGTAAGCTCTGTGTGCCTTAGTTTTTCCAGATGTAAAATAGGGATAAGGATACTATGAGATAATGCTGTGAGATCCTTGGATATCAGTGGTAAGTTTGACTGTGAAATTTCCTACACAAGTGAAAAATATGCTGCACCCCGTGCTATAGTACGTGCTATAGTCCTGAGAGCATTAAGAAGCGAAAGAGAGAGATCAGAGAGAATAAAATATCCTCTCTATTCTGCATTTGTCACCTCCCTGCCACTATGGTAACAGATCTGACTCTGTCTTACTGTTCACTTGCATCAGAAAGTGAACACTTCTGTATCTGAGATGCTCAGTCTTTCCTGCAAGAAATCCTTCAGGGTGCAAATGTATTTAACTAAATTAAATGCAGTTCTGTGACTCTATTATTGAAAAAAATTATTGCAAAACAAACAACCTTGTGCTTCATTTTATTTGCAAAAAGAAAAGGAGTACTTGTGGCACCTTAGAGACTAACCAATTTATTTGAGCATAAGCATCCGATGAAGTGAGCTGTAGCTCACGAAAGCTTATGCTCAAATAAATTGGTTAGTCTCTAAGGTGCCGCAAGTACTCCTTTTCTTTTTGCGAATACAGACTAACACGGCTGTTACTCTGAAACCTTTCATTTTATTTGTGAGTTAATTTAGTGCTCAAGAAAGTAAAGCATATGCCTAGCATTCTGGTGTGGGCAGTTGCTGGAAACATCCCTTATACTGTTAATTTCTCCTGATTTGCAATACCCTTCTAATCCCAGATTCACCACATAGCTCTGCCAAACCAATACTTCTCAAGATGGTTCAGCAGTACTGCTGTTCTAGTCTGGGGGTCTGTTTCTGCACTGCCCTTCACCTTTGGTAGTCATTTACACCAGTGCAAAGTGAGTTCAAAAGTGGGTGTGTAAAATTCCACTGTTCTAATTTGGTAGCAAATTATATTCACCACTCATGTAAATGTCTAAGTAGTGCTGGGCCCCTTGTTCTCACTACACACGGTTTTGCCAATACATCTCGATCTTATCCCACAGTACTGACTGATTTTCCAGTCCAGAGCTCCCTTGAGCTGACTGCCAAATATGCTTGTAATGCACACAAATAAGGCACCAAGGACCTTTTCGCTTGTGACCTAAACTAAAATTTGAACCCATGTGCATAGAATTGATAGCCGAGTACATTAACCTATTGTGTTTCAGGCCTTGCAAATGCCTTTCCATCAGGATATTTATTTATTAACTTATTATTATTATAGCACCTAGGAGCCCCAGTCATGGACCAGGACCGCGTTGTGCTACACACTGTACAAACACAGAACAAAAAGATGTTGCCTGCTCCAAATATCTTCCAATCTAAGTATAAGATATGAGACAACAGATTGATACAGACAGATGGGTAGTACAAGGAAACAATTAGACAATATTGGTCAGTATGATGGGCATTGTAATCTGAATTTTAAGGGCTAAGTAAAGTAAAATAGGATGGCAGATATGTGTGTAAAACTGGGCATCAGGTGTTCCTTTGCATATGCAAAACTGAATGGCAGAAGTGTGTGTTAATCTGAAAGAGTGTGTGTGTATTTAAGACTGTCTGGAAGCCAGTTGTATGTGCTTTAAAATGGATGACAGGTAGGTATGTGTGTGTGTGTTAAAGTGGATGGCAGGTTTTTTCTGTTAAACTGTATGGCAGATTGGGGGCTTTGACAAGCTGGCAGTTGTGCATGTATTAGACTAGACTATAGCTGTGCATGCCATGCAGGGATCTTGAGGCTTTGTAGCTCACACAACCATGTCTGATAATCTAGTCACGGCACTGCTCTTGATGTGTTGTGCTTCCTGAGCCCCAGTGAGACTTTGTTTTAGCTGTCACCCTCACCGCTGCAAAATAACAGGGACATTTGGACAAAGGATGGGAGGTCCAGGCTGGTATGTGACTTGCCACACACTAGGGTCACATGGTGAGCTGGGAATGTAACCTAGGAGTCCTGACTCTGTTGTGCTAAATGTGGGCTGATTTCACCATGCTCTGACATACAAGTTCCTATAGGAAGCTATATTGACAGGTGACTCTATAATAAATATCCCTTTAGACTTATTGGCTGGGAGTCTGAATAGCTCCCAGAAACCTCATCAGAATCCAATAAAACCCAGGAGTCCTGACTCCAAAGTGTGGGATGGGGGCAGCTTGACCTGATATACATGCTGCTATAGGAAGTTATGTTTGCAGGGGACCCTATAATAAATACATAATGAGAGTTGCTGTGTGGGCCTCAAATAGAGCCCCTGGAGCCCAGAGCCACGTGAAGTGTAACTTAGCCTACGCTCTCAGCAACACCCCTCCCCTCCCCCACGGCCCATTCCCCCGGGCTAATAGGGACTGAAGTCCCGCCTCTGACTTCCTGCTCTTTGATTGACAGGAGTCTGCGAGAGGCCGGTCTACCCATCGCTGATTGGCTAGGAGCTGGCAGGATTGAGCCTATAGAAGCCAACAGTGGGTAAGGGGGCGGGGTAAGGTTGATACCACCCCTGCGTGATTGCTGCGCGCGTGCGCGCTGCTTGGTTGCTCTGCTCAGGTGAGCGGGGGAGGCGGGAAAAGCAGTTGGTAGGGAGGAGCCACAACGGGAGGAGTAGCGGCTCCCTCCCTTTCTCTCACGCTCCCCCCTTGGCCCCCTAGGGGCAATGAGGGTGGGTAATAGGTATTAACCATTCCCTATATTAAAACTGTGGGGTAAATTGGAGGCTCCTTTGCCTGGAAAAGGGAATCTCTGTTCTTCCTCAAAATGGTGCCTTACATTTCCCGCCCCCGCCCCCCCGGGCATGAGCGAGGCACCAAGGTGTGTGTGGGAGGGTCACCCCAGATACTGAGGGCGTAGTATTGGCTCCATGCACCAATGTGGTAATAATGCATCACGTGGGATGTCAGTGGTGACCCCAGAAATGTACCTCCTACCACCCTCATGCCCTGCTGTAATGGGTAAGGTGGTGGTGTAAAAAGCCCTTTCATATTATTCCACTACACATACTGAGGGGGTAACAATGTACCTTTGTGTATGTATTTGGGAGTGTGTGTGTGAAAGATACCCAATCATTTCCCCTACCTGAGGGAAATAAGGCACCAATGCTCCCCCCACCCCCAAATACTCTTCTTATAGCTGCCATATAGACTAAGGGGATAGTGGGTCAAGCTGAAGGGTGAAATACAGCTAGCTTGGTTTGTGCAAACTGTTTCCTCCCCTTTTATTATGAACCCTACATTTGCCTGAAAGGCTGATTTTTGGTGAATTAGATCTGCCCCATTTAATGTGGTGGCTTAGGCTCTCCATAAAGGTCCATGAGCCTAAACCTTTGTTTGATATTTGTAAGTGCCCAAAATGGTTGGGTTTCATCTGACTTTAGTCTAGCTCTTAAAAATAAACACAAAACAACCCCAGATGTGGAAATCTGAGGTGAAAATCTTTCTTGCCTTAAATTTGCCAATTGCATTAGCCTGATGGGCTGAGTTATGTGGTCAAAGTTTGGTGACTTAAGTCCATGCAAAGCCCCAAACTTCCTTTAATTCCAAGAAGCCCAGGTGTTGGGTCAAAACTGCCATGTGGTATTGGCCCCAGGTCATTCCAAACTGGATACCATGTTTGCTAAAACTGGCAATTGTGACCTCTACAGTCCATAGTTAATTTCAAAAATATGAAAATGGATCACTTTTGCTTCATTTGAAGTGTTGAAAAATTAAATGGGGCTGGGGGGAAAGGTTGTATGTCTAAGTAGGTACTTAAAATGGCCAGGTAGGCTGTGGCTAGATAGCATGTCCATTAGTTAAAGCAGAGGGCTTCTATTCTATTCCCAGCTCTGGAATGGAGTGTTGACTAGTGCTTAGAGCACAGAACTAGGCATTGGAATGCCCAGGTTCCATACCTTATTCTGAGCCTTGGAGCAAAGTTGCTTCACATCTCTGTGCCCCAGTTTTTTCTTCTCTGTAAAATTGGGATAGTGCATGCACTTGAAAAGGGCTATAGTATATAATGGCAACATGTACTGCTTGATTGTTTCAGAGTTGCAGGATCTGACTTCATAGTAGTAGAACTACCAAGTGATATCCTGCATGGAGGCATTTTGATCACTTAGAAATTATTTGGTATTCCAGCTGTGTATACACACACGCTCACTCACTCACTGGCTAAAAAAGGATGCAAGGATTAGACCCATCAAACTGTTTTAATAGTGTGTGCCCTGAAAGTGATTCTGGGAACTTCAAGGTTAATTAGTGGTATTCTTGGGATTGGTTTTACATTAAAGGTTAGGAGGATGCTTGTACAGATGAAAAGTAGGGTGGGGATAGGAGAGGAGAAGAAAACTAGTGTGTTGGATTTGACACTCACTTTAGGAAGGGAAACCTTTTAAATGGGGGAATTCAATCTACATTTGAGACAAATTGCCTGTCTTCTGCCTCATGTCCCCAAAGAGAGAGAAATGATCTCTCTTACCCAATGTTGTATTAATTATCTAGACTGGTGGTAATTCACTAATTAAAATTCATTCTTGAAGAATATTACATACCATATGGGGTCAGCAGTCATAGAAGGTCTGTCTGGTAGAGTTGATTAGTCTTGCTGTTGAATAAGTATTTTCTCTCTATAAATGTTATTTCCATTGCCTCCTGTGAGGAACGGACTTTAAGAGGTTACAGAATACCTACATATTAATTTTTTGGTGAGATTGTTAAAAATATTATCGGAATGGTCAAATGGAGGCCAAAAAAATCCCTGTGGCTTGTGTAGGTGTAGGAAACAATTGTTTAGACTTCAGAACAAATTTTAAATCCTGTTTTCCAGTTTAATTTTATTTACCACTTGCTGGGAAGAGACCACTAAACTTAAACTACTCTTTCTTTTGGGGGGAAGTGGAGGTAGGGGGAAGGTGTTTAAGTTAGGAAACAGTTGGTGAAGTTGGCGGGGGAGGAGGGAAGGTTGGAAAAACAAGCTTTATGAACAAAGATGTGGGGTCTGACAAGGTTATAGGGATGGAAAGCATGTGGAAATTAAACATGAGGTGATTTGAGATTCTCTCCACTCATAGTAGGTCTGACATACAGTAACTCCTCACTTAATGTCATTCCAGTTAACATTCTTTCATTATTAGTTTGCTGAGCTATTAGAGAACATACTCGTTTAAAGTTGTGCAACGTTCCGTTATAAGGTTGTTTGGCTTGCCCCCCTCCACCCGCCCACCTGGCGCTCCTGCCAAGGAGCGGGCACGGGGGCTTGCCCCATTCTGCCCGCCTGGTGTTCCTGCCAGGGAGCGTGGTCAGTTACTGTAGTAATATTCCTTTCCCAAAATATAGTCTTGTATTACTTTCTAAAGTACTTAAATGTGGGTATTCTAGCTAAATGCATTCATAGACAGAAATGTAGGACCAGGGCAAACACCTTAAAAGGAACAGGAAAACATCTCCTTTGTGAAAGTTTTTATATTATAATTTTTCTCACTGTCTATGGTAATCCTGACACCTGTATGTTAATTACTTTCTCTCTGTTTGGTGTGTAAATTAGTTATTGGGTTAGAAAATGGTATTGGAAATATCGGTTTGAGTTGGTGGGACCATAGTTCTGCAAATGGATTAAAAAGGAGGGGCGGAGTTTAGATCCTAATCTACAATAACAGATTTGACAATGTTTTAACACCTACTCTTCACCCTAAAACAAGTAACTGGCTGAGTGTGTGTTGTACAGGGAATTTTAAATGGGAATTCAGAGGTCTAAACTAGTATTTTGGAAGGCTTTAAGGCACCAATGATTGATGTGTCTTTAGCATGATTCATTACACAGTTCCATTTTCACCTATCTCTGCTGACTTTATCCTTTTAAATTTAACAGGTATTGTTGTATGGCTCCCTCCTTCCCCATCCCACATGCACAGTTAAATGGTTAAAGCTCTTATTTTTAAAAACAGTTAAATGTTTAGATTGGTAAATCTGTGCTCAAGTTTTGGCAAAAGGCTCTTTGCAAGTCCAGAGTATTGTAGGAGTGATTTAAAACATAGTTACAGGAGTTTTAAAACAAGTTAAGCTTTTCCTTTAGATTTATACAAGTCAGCACCATATATCTAATGAGTCACGGAGTTCCACACTGCGTGGCAAAGGCAGGATATTCTGAATTAATAAACAGAGAATGTAAATTGATAGTCTTGTGCTGCAGCATTGGATGTATAATGGGCAGTAATTTTGAAAGGCTAGCAGAGGGACCATTATTCCCTTGGTTTGTCTGTATGTATTCAACTACTGACTTATTTTCATTTTGGAGGGATTTTTCTCCCCATTGCCCTTACATTCATTTATCTTGATTAAGTACGTTGTAAAGAAAAAAAATCTTTGATTTAAAAACTAAGGTCTCAATTTTTACAAGATCCTAATGATTGCAGGTGCTGAACTCGAGACACTTTAAATGGGCCTGATTTTTCAGAGAGTAGGTGCTCTGTGCTTCCTGAAAATCAGGCCCCTTTAAGGTGTCTCGAGTACCCATAATCATTAGGATCTTGTGAAAACATAGACCTTAGGTTTTGCTTTGTTTTTTTTTAAACCTGATTTGCTTTTCCTTTTTTTCAAAACGTTTACTCAGCTCGGACAGCGAAACTGGATTGGTCAACGTTTTTTTGTTTTGTGTCGTCCCCCCCATCTAGTGCTGGTGGGCATGATAGCTTGACAATTGTGGAAACGCAAGTTATTGTTGTGTATCTAGAACAGGTGCAACATGGGCAGTAGCAGTGCGAACTGTCTCTCAATGCTCTAACTGGGTGCCACCGTGCCTTAAGCCTGCCTCTAAAGAAGAACGGTATTCAATCTATGTAACTCAAAGGCTGACTGCGCCAATGAAGGCGGCTGTCCAACTTCAATTGTTGTGATGGGTCTTAATCCACTTCCCAGTGGATAGTTATCTGTTTTACAAAACCAATAACTAATATCTCACAGGCCACCAAACAGCCATTATGTGATAACAGCTCTTGATTGCTACTGATTGAAGCTTGACTTGGAAATGGTAACCTTTACTGAAAGAGCTTCCTATTGAATTACCAATTCTGTTAATTCTACTTCTTAATCCCTTTCCACTGCAGAAAAGCCCCTGAGCCTCCACTAATACCAGTAAAAAAATGAGGCATACTCAGAGTATTTCCCATGTACCTCCTGTGGTCACCACTGGGGTGAAGCCAGGGAACATGAGGCCGCATCACAACAGCACAAAGGGCATTGGAGCACTTAGCAGGATGCGAATCCCTGAGAGAGAGCATTCCATAGCAGTGCTGAAAAGCATGCAGCGACCTCCATTCCATCTACACCAAGAAGAGCAAGAAGCCTTCTTCAACCTACTGGGTAGGAGGCTAGACCAGTCATTCAAACTGTCCAGCATCTTGGGATATACAGTTTAGACAAAAGATGGTATACAAAACTGTATTGTGTATTGGGAATGGGTTCCCAAGGCTGGATAAGACTGCAGTGACCAACTGGCAGTAAACCCAAGTAGGGAATTGCAGGGAAGGGGTATTTTTAACTGTCTGTAACAAGATAAGCTTTGTATCCAAGATACATTTTAAATGATCTGGAGGATTCAAGTTGATGATTTGACTGTTCAAGTTGACAACTGCTTGAAAAGGGGAATGTTATCTGTGTTTAGCACACAGTATGGGGAGTAAGGAAATGTGGGTTTCTCAAGGAAAAAAAATTCTTTGACTTAATTCCCTTATCTCCACCTCTAAATGTTGGATGATACCACTATTCTAAAGTGCTCTGAGAACCTTGAACAAAGTGTCATAAGTGCAAAATACTTAAAATTCCATTTTAGAAATGGAATAGTTTGATGGAAGTCTAGACTTTACCAACTCTGGGAGTATGGCACTGCTAGCTACAGCTATGTTTAAGCTGCTATATTTAGTAGAGTTCTAGCAACTTTCTTTGACCACAGGCTGTGAAAGTCTCTTGTCTGAGAACAGTGTTGGAACCATGTTCTAAATTCATGCTATAAACTACCTTGGCAGGTCACTCTAGAGAGATTCTTGCAAAGATTCCACCATTGCTAGAGTAGGAAACAGTACTCACATTCTGAAAGCAACAATCTTTGAACAATATGAAACAACTAAATACAGCTGCCTCACTTTTTCTTCCCTTTACCAGAGGATGACTTGGTACAAGAGTTCTTGTCTATGGACATATGCTACAAGATTTCAGATAAGGTATGTCCCTCATGCTCCTACTTCCTTTCAACTTCCCTATAACAACCTTTCTAAATAGCAATGCACAGTAGTTTAATGACTCTAACTTTTTGACTCTTATGCAGTATCTTATTTCACTAGGAGGGTGGTGAAGCACTGGAATGGGGTTACCTAGGGAGGTGGTGGAGTCTCCATCCTTAGAGATTTTTAAGGCCCAGCTTGACAAAGCCTTGGCTGGGATGATTTAGTTGGTGTTGGTCCTGCTTTTGAGCAGGAGATTGGACTAGATGACCTCCTGAGGTCTCTTTCAACCCTAATATTATATGATCTCTAACTTATAAATCAAACTTCAACACAAGGGCCAGGGCCTCATCACCACTGAAGACTGATATTTTTGCATTCATAACTCAAATGACTCCACCACTTTTCTTCAAACTTTCCATAAATCCCATTCTAGGCTGAGAGAAAGCATGAGGCTTTAGCCCTTGGGAAAACTGTAGGGAGTGGTAATGAATCATAGAATATCAGGGTTGGAAGGGACCTCAGGAGGTCATCTAGTCCAACCCCCTGCTCAGAGCAGGACCGATCCCCAATTAAATCATCCCAGCCAGGGCTTTGTCAAGCCTGACCTTAAAAACTTCCAAGGAAGGAGATTCCACCACCTCCCTAGGTAACGCATACTAGTGTTTCACCACCCTCCTAGTGAAAAAGTTTTTCCTAATATCCAACCTAAATCTCCCCCACTGAAACTTGAGACCATTATTCCTTGTTCTGCCATCTGCTACCACTGAGAACAGTCTAGAGCCATCCTCTTTGGAACCCCTTTTCAGGTAGTTGAAAGCAGCTATCAAATCCCCCCTCATTCTTCTCTTCCATAGACTAAATATCCCCAGTTCCCTCAGCCTTTCCTCATAACTCATGTGTTCCAGTCCCCTAATAATTTTTGTTGCCCTCCGCTGGACCTCTTTCCAATTTTTCCACATCCTTCTTGTAGTATGGGCCCAAAACTGGACACAGTACTCCAGATGAGGCCTCACCAGTGTCGAATAGAGGGGAACGATCACATCCCTCGATCTGCTGGCAGTGTCCCTACATATACATCCCAAAATGCCATTGGCCTTCTTGGCAACAAGGGCACACTGTTGACTCATATCCAGCTTCTCGTCCGCTGTAACCCCTAGGTCCTTTCCTGCAAAACTGTTGCCGAGCCATTTGGTCCCTAGTCTGTAGCGGTGCATTGGATTCTTCCGTCCTAAGTGCAGGACTCTGCACTTGTCCTTGTTGAACCTCATCAGATTTCTTTTGGCCCAATCCTCCAATTTGTGTAGGTCCCTCTGTATCCTATCCCTTCTCAGCAGTGTATCTACCTCTCCTCCCAGTTTAGCATCATCTGCAAACTTCCTGAGGGTGCAATCCACACCATCCTCCAGATCATTTATGAAGATATTGAGCAAAACCGGCCCCAGGACCGACCCTTGGGGCACTCCGCTTCATACCGGCTGCCAACTAGACATGGAGCCATTGATCACTTATAGTCCATTCATCCAACCCATACTACTTTAACTTGCTGGCAAGAATACTGTGGGAGACAGTGTCAAAAGCTTTGCTAAAGTCAAGGAACAACACATCCACTGCTTTCCCCTCATCCACAGAGCAAGTTATCTCGTCATAGAAGGCAATTAGATTAGTCAGGCATGACTTGCCCTTGGTGAATCCATGCTGACTGTTCCTGATCACTTTCCTCTCTAAGTGCTTCAGAATTGATTCCTTGAGGACCTGCTCGATGATTTTTCCAGGGACTGAGGTGAGGCCGACTGGCCTGTAGTTCCCAGGATCCTCCTCCTTCCCTTTTTTAAAGATGGGCACTACATTAGCCTTTTTCCAGTCGTCCGGGACTTCCCCCGATCGCCATGAGTTTTCAAAGATAATGGCCAATGGCTCTTCAATCACATCTGCCAACTCCTTTAGCACTCTCGGATGCAGTGCATCCAGCCCCATGGACTTGTGCACGTCCAGCTTTTCTAAATAGTCCCGAACCGCTTCTTTCTCCACAGAGGGCTGGTCACCTCCTCACCATGCTGTGCTGCCCAGTGCAGTAGTCTGGGAGCTGACCTTGTTCGTGAAGACAGAGGCAAAAAAAGCATTGAGTACATTACCTTTTTCCACATCCTCTGTCACTAGGTTGCCTCCCTCATTCAGTAAGGGGCCCACACTTTCCTTGACTTTCTTCTTGTTGCTAACATACCTGAAGAAACCCTTCTTGTTACTCTTAACATCTCTTGCTAGCTGCAACTCCAGGTGTGATTTGGCCTTCCTGATTTCACTCCTGCATGCCCGAGCAATATTTTTATGCTCATCCCTAGTCATTTGTCCAGTCTTCCACTTCTTGTAAGCTTCTTTTTTGTATTTAAGATCAGCAAGGATTTCACTGTTAAGCCAAGCTGGTCGCCTGCCATATTTACTATTTTTTCTACACATCGGGATGGTTTGTCCCTGTAACCTCAATAAGGATTCTTTATAATACAGCCAGCTCTCCTGGACTCCTTTCCCCTCATGTTATTCTCCCAGGGGATCTTGCCCATCAGTTCCCTGAGGGAGTCAAAGTCTGCTTTTTTGAAGTCCAGGGTCCGTATTCTGCTGCTTTCTTTTCTTCCTTGTGTTAGGATCCTGAACTTGATCATCTCATGGTCACTGCCTCCCAGGTTCCCATCCACTTTTGCTTCCCCTACAAATTCTTCCCGGTTTGTGAGCAGCAGGTCAAGAAGAGCTCTGCCCCTAGTTGGTTCCTCCAGCACTTGCACCAGGAAATTGTCCCCTACATTTTCCAAAAACTTCCTGGATTGTCTGTGCACCGCTGTATTGCTCTCCCAGCAGATATCAGGGTGATTGAAGTCTCCCAATGAGAACCAGAGCCTGCGGTCTAGTAACTTCTGTGAGTTGCCGGAAGAAAGCCTCGTCCACCTCATCCCCCTGGTCCGGTGGTCTATAGCAGACTCCCACCACGACATCACCCTTGTTGCTCACGCTTCTAAACTTAATCCAATCTAGGTTTTTCTGCAGTTTCATACTTGAGCTCTGAGCAGTCATACTGCTCTCTTACATACAGTGCAACTCCCCCACCTTTTCTGCCCTGCCTGTCCTTCTGAACAGCTTATATCCATCCATGACAGTACTCCAGTCATGTGAGTTATCCCACCAAGTCTCTGTTATTCCAATCGCATCGTAATTCCTTGACTTTGCCAGGACTTCCAGTTCTCCCTGCTTGTTTCCCAGGCTTCGTGCATTTGTGTATAGGCACTTGAGATAACCCGCTGATCGCCCCACTTTCTCAGTATGAGGCAGGAGCCCTCCCCTCTCACGCACTCCTGCTCGTGCTTCCTCCCGGTATCCCACTTACCTCAAGGCTTTGGTCTCCTTCCCCCAGTGAACCTAGTTTAAAGCCCTCCTCACTAGGTTAGCCAGCATGCTTGTGAAGATGCTCTTCCCTCTCTTCGTTAGGTGGAGCCTGTCTCTGCCTAGCACTCCTCCTTCTTGGAACACCATCCCATGGTCATAGAATCCAAAGCCTTCTCTCCAACACCACCTGCGTAGCCATTTGTTGACTTCCACAATTCGACGGTCTCTACCCAGGCCTTTTCCTTCCACAGGGAGGATGGATGAGCTTAGAACCAGTGCTTAATTTGTAATGAAAGAGGTGCTGGGGCTCAAGCAATTTTTTTATTACATTCATAACTGATGCAGCAAGTCCAGAAGTGCTGGGGCTATGAACTGCAAAGCCTCAAGGTGCCGGGGCTCAGCCCTGGCACAAATTAAGCACTGCTTAGTACAGACACTCAGTCTGACTTCTTATAGCCGTCACTCTGGTAAAGGACCTTTGGGATTCTATAGATGTTGCATTAAAATGAACGACAGTCCTAAGCTGTCATATGCTTTTTCCCATGCTGCCTGTCACGCTTGGGAGAAGCTCACTGTGAATGTCTGGAGAGCTAACTCTATCCACCTTCAAATTCCTCTGCCATGAAGCTTACAGGAAATTTTTTTTGCCAACAGTTAGTTAACTGGTGTGCATAGACCGCTGCTTATTGTGCTGACCAACACGGTCTCATTGTTTCCTTGTACGCCCCTGTCTGTATCCCTCCATCTCCTGTCTTGTACTTGGAAGTTTTGTTCTGTGTTTGCACAGGGACTAGAATAATGGGGTCTTGGTCCATGACTGGGGCTCCTAAGGGCTATGATAATACAAATAATTAGCAAGCCTCCACAAAAGTGCTTCCTTTCTTCACTCACTCCCCTTATGGCTCAATTTCTTTTGTTTTTAAACTTAAATACTAGATAGAACATATTTTGTTTCTTCTGATCCAGAACTGGGTCTATTAAAGGTAACTCTTGTTTAGTATCTTCTAGCCATGGCTCTGACTTACTTCAAACGTGCTGGCCTGCATATTAGTGAATACACACGGATGAACCTTTTCACTGCTCTGTAAGTACCTTGTGGCTCTTAACCTTGTGATCCCAGTCTGTAACGATCCCACCATATAAATAATGCATAGACAGCAGAATGGAGAAGACGAATTGGGTTACCTAGTCCATGCCACCAAATGGTTTGGCAGGAGGAATGGCTATTAGGAGTATAGTTTACTGTGGACCCAGACACTATTACGCACACCAGTATCTGAAGAAGTTATACCCAACTTAAACCTCCCTGCACCTACCCCCCCCCGCCTCCCAAAAATTCCCCATGCCATACTGATCAGCCATAATTATCCCCCAGCTTGGAAAAGCACAATTTACTTGCAGTGTTTCCAGTTAGCTTAAGTAGATGATTTCAAAGGGTTTCCCTCTAACACTAATTTTAGACTTCATTATTGGGTAGAGGCTAGTAGATATTTTTTTTAACCTTCTGTTTCAAGAGGCTAATGATGATCCCACTGATTTGTGTTTTATCCTGATGAATTTTAATTACATGGACTGGATGCAGGGATCCCGAAGTCATACTTATGTCTTTTATCTCTCTATGGATAAGGAGCATTTTATTCTGTTTGTATAGTGCCTAGCACATTGGTGTCCAGGTCTATGACCGGGCTCCTACACATTTTTATTATATATGAATGAGAGAGAGAATGTAAAAAATCCCCACCCCCGTCTTAACATAATTACTATTTCAGGAGTTGCAGAAATCTCCCATAGTGCTTGCAAGTGAATTCCACTTCCACCATGATCTAGTAGCAGGAGAGGCCTCTATGGGTTGCTCTTCAATCCCTCCTTCGTGTACTAAGGTTTTAGGTATGACACCTGCAGCTGAATATACTGCATGGGCACTTGAGGCCTGATTCTTACTCTAAAGCTCTTCTGCCTATGGACCCACTTGTAAGGATACTTTACTCTTTCAAAGTGGTGTAGAGCTACATTGGTGTGAATGAGCATTATTCCTGTTAAGGGCAAACACAGCATCAATCCAATCCCAAACTAATCACATCACCTTGCAAACTATACGTATCTAATAGAATCAGTATCTACTGTCATACGTATGTTGTGTGAGAACTCATTTACAACATAATCCACTTGTATTCTATGCACCTATAGGAAAAACTCACGAGCTATTGTATGCACCTAAACACAATTGGCTTTCATTGCAAATGAGTGATTTGTAAAACCCTCTTACGGTGGAGTTCTGTGGGTTTAGAATGCTCCCTCTTTTATACAATGTAATGCTGGAGTGTTTAGGCTTAACACTTGTTACACTGAAAGCTAATATAACAATTCCAGGCTGTATCATACAACTTCCTAGGCTGAGTGCTTCTGAGAAGCACTGGTTAGAAGAATTTCTGTGGATATAGCCTGTTTTGCCCCATTTTCCTGATGCAGGTACTTGGCTAATGACATGGAGGAAGATGAAGAGGATTACAAGTATGAGATCTTTCCCTGGGCCCTTGGTGACAACTGGCGGCAGCTGTTCCCACAGTTCTTAAAACTGAGGGATGGCTTCTGGGCTAAAATGAACTACCGAGCAGTGGTCAGCCGGCGTTGTTGTGATGAGGTTAGCCATGGCAGACATATTTTTTACATGCTTGTAATACTGGGACTATGGCTAACACGTTAATAGTCACTAGAATCAATAGTTTATGCAAATCAGGCCTTAACCCTTTATAGGAACTGGAACTGACCATGGGAGGATAAGTGTCCCTGCTAGCACACTAGGAAGGTCAGGAATAGCGTAGTGGGTGCATCTGTCTAGCTATTTCTCAGACATTAAATAAAACCTCAGTCTCTAGGATTTTCAAACCACTCTTAGTACAGAATCCTACTTAAGTTTAAAGATTCTTGGATCAGCGATGGCTAGGATTCTACTGAACAGTCACAACCTTTATGTTCTACAAATGTTTTCCCCACCAACATTAATTAGCAGTTGCTATTCTAGCTTTAGTTATGATCAAAGCATTCTTATATCAATAAATCTGTCTGATAAATAAATCCATCTGGAGAATGTTCAGATGCTACACTGTAGTTCTTACTGTCTTTGAAGCCTTATACCGGGGTGGCCAAACTTAGTGACCCTTTGAGTCTCATACAACAATCTTCTGAACCTGCTGGGGCTCAGGGTCCAAAGCTCCTCCACCCCCAGTCTGGTAGTTAGAGAATAGGGGAGTGGAGGAGCTTGACGAGCCACACTTTAACTGTACATGTGGCTCACAAGCCATGGTTTGGCCACCCCTGCACTATACACTAAAACGACTAGATATGACAAGATATATATATATAGATATATATATAGATATATATATAGATATATATAGCCTTAGTTTTAAATCTTACTGAATACAATTTTAAATGAATCCAGGAAGATTCAGTGGCGAGGAAAAAAAATTGGCTGGTCTATACTCTTCTGGTCTAGATAATGTCAAAGGAGCCATCCCACTGGGCTTGGTCACGTGAACGACCCCTTCATCACAGTGGAGCACTGAGAAGCTACCTGAAGAATGAAAAGGACTCACTTCCCCGAGGACCTGGTGTTACACCTCCAAGCTGCCCCCTCTGCACTTGTGAGCTGACTGAAGAGGAAGGCAGCCCAGAAGATGCTCCAAGTGCCAGTATTACTTCTGATGGTGACCTATTGCCATTCACTAACAAGTGGTCCCAGAACTTTATTATCTTCCCTCATAAAATAATGCTGGATCCAGTGGCAACATATAGCCTGCAGAGTAAGTAGGGACAAGTCCCTCTCCCGGGCTCCAGCTCTGTTATCTGATTTGGAAAGAATGCGCACACTTTTTTAGAGGAATAGGGTTCCTAAGTGCCCAGTTTCCATATTCATAACTAGTGGTGAGATGAATTGATGGGAATCACTTTCTATTCTAGGGATAAGCAAGTTAAACTTGTTTGGATGCAGTTACCGTACTTGAGTTAATTTAAACCCCATGTTGAAGAACTAGCCCTCTAGGCTAAGTGTAATGGTTTCTTTCAGGAAACTGGAAACAATCCCTCTCGCATGGCAAAGAAAGGGGCCAGTTTTACTCCTCAGACTTGCCTGCTATTGGGAGCCCTTTAGATTTTAACCTTTTCAGGGCCACCCACATACATCTGTAAACCATAAATGGAAAATTAAGCATGGATTGTGCTGCCTCCAGAGTCAATGCTGCATTTCTCTGGGCAGAATTCAGCAAAGAGGTGGGGTGTGACTTTTGGATGACACTCCAGAAGTACTGACTCTGAGTATCCCTCTAGTAGTTCTGCTTCTGGGAGTCTGTCCTTGGCACCAAGATGCTGTCTGCTGTTTTATTGGAATCCAAGAGCCAGTGTGGTCTCCAACCACTGACTTAATGTTTAGTGGCTATAATTGTGTATTTCCCAATAAGGTGTATAGGTACTTGATTTGCAAGTGTGGTTATATGTTAAGCCTCTTGGGTTTCTTGGTCTGCAGTCCTGCAGGAGCCAGGAGTCACTATGGAGCCTGATGGAACCGGCATGGATTGGCGATCTGTGGGGTGACTGACTATTCCAGGACCAAGATGTCTCCTCCCAAGGAACTGCAAGTGGCACTGGACTTGTTCTCATTCTGCTGTTCACAGAACTATGTTTTCCCCACGCACTTTATGAATATATTCTGGTTGTGAACAGGAAGACAGGGCAGTACTTATGTATTTAAAAAAATTGCTTGCTGATGCAGCTATTCAAATGTGCCTTATTTAATGTGCAAATGCCAATGTAATAGGTGGACAGGCTCTTAATAAAAATGTCCAGGAAAAAAAGTTTATTTTCTGTTCATAGAGAATCCTGGTGAATGTAACAATTATCAGGGCAACAAAACTTGATATTGAGTGAGTATAGCAGTGACCTATGGTGTCATGGTTGTACTTGTTTAAGGCTTGGGATGAACACAGATGTGGAGGAGGGATTCCTGGAGAAGAAAATCAGAGTTTTTACATTGCTGGTAGGTCTGTTTGAGCAGAGCATCTGAATCTTTCAGGTCTCAAAGGGAACTCAATGGCAGTAATATCCACTTGCACCAAAAAGGCTTTATTGGGGGGGAGGGAATGTAATCAATACTGGGCTTCTGTTTTAAGAGCAACTAGTACTGGCTGCTAACACACAACACACTTTTCTAACCTAGAATAATTGCACAATGTTAGGAGTGTTAGTCACATTATCTTGATCTACTGGGAATGACCACGAGGGTTAACAAATACAACACATGCCATTTCTGTCAGGGCCGTGGTGACTTCACTGACCAAGCTGAATGCTCTCTGCCACAGTTCATCTGGATCAGTATCTGATGCAAGTAAAATAATTGATGTGGAATCAAAGCTTGGTAGTCTCTTTAATTTGGCATCCCTCTCCGCAGCTGTCTATAGGCAATGAGAGAGCCTGGGCTACAGGGCACAGCACTTTCTCAGGCTGTGGTGCCTGGCATTACTTATGGAGGTAGGGACAGTGTCTGGGTGGAGCATGAAACTCCATCTTATTTCCAATTAATAGGCAAATGCAAATCTTAACCACTAAACAGGGTGACGGGAGTCTTGCCACTGTATTCCTAGGGCTGCCTTTGACTTGTTATATGGGAGGGATACGTCCCTTCTCAGTACCTTACTGGTAGAAATCTAAGGGTATGTCTACACAGGGAATTAAGAACAGCTCTTTGTGAATAACTTCTGGAACAAGAGTGTGTCTTCACCGAGACATGCCTTAATCAAGTGGCATGTGTAGAGGAGACCTACTAAAAATGTTGGTGCCTGTCACAGCTCTTGAGTCTTTTGACACAGTCCCATGTGACATTCTGATAAGCAAACTAGATGAAAGCACTATAAGGTGGGCGCACAACTGATTGAAAGACCATACTCTGAGTAGTTATCAAAGGTTTGCTGTCAAAGTGGGGAGGTCAGACCTATGGGGGCCTAACGGGTCAGTTCTGTATTCAAATGCCACATTTATTGTGAATATAGAAAGAATCATAGTAAGCAGTTAGTTATAGCTATAACATTCCATTCAGTTTCATATTTATTCATACATTCATTCACACACACAGGTTCTGCAAGGTTGTTATCATCGTTACCAGCCTTAGAGTTACTCATGCCGAGCCACTGGCCAGGTGGCTTGGACACAAGGAGGGAGAAAGGCCTTGTCAGATGCCCATCTGATGCTCCTGGAAGATGGTTTGCAGAATCAGACCCCAAAGTGCTCAGTTTCTAGAGTCCATTTTTATAGGAATTTATTCCTATGCCAGTCATTGGGAATTGCTTCATCATGCTGTTGCTGAATCTATCAGCAGATGGCACATTCCTGACAGCTCTGTGTTGTTCTTTGGTTCTCCCATCCTTGAGGCTGTTGGGTGGATTCCAGTCTGCCCTCCGGGGGTCCTCTGATTGTTGCCACTTGATGCCTTCTTTGGCCGCTGGACACTGGATTCTTAGGCTGGCACCTCCCTGATCATTCAATTATTATCCCCACCAAGCATCCATCCACATACATCCTCTATCCCTATTTTAATCACAATTGTTACCAAAGCGAGATAAATACAACAAAAGAGCAGGGGAGTCTGTGTGCTGTTTCTGTTACAAAGTAGTGCTTTGAGAACAGACTCTGTCTTAGGATGTACTAACACAATTAGCAGCTTGCAAGTTTCACACAGAGAGGGAGAGAAACCATACCAAAAACCAAGAGACCTCTTAAATAGTAATACCCTGGAATTTAAACTATGGGGAATCAAACTCATTTGTGATTTTAATACAGAACTTCTTTAATATTATCCAACAGTAGTACTGCTGAAAAGGAGTTGGGAGGTTATAGTGGATCACAACCTGAGTCGTCAAGCTGGTGCAGTTACAGAAAAAGGCTAATATTTTTCTGGGGTGTATTAACAGGGAGTGTTGTATGTCAGATAGGAGGTAACTGTCCCTCACTGCTCAGCCAGAGAACTGTGCCGAATTCTGGGTGCCACACTTTAGGAAAAATGCAGACAAATGGGAAGGAATGCAGAGGCGAGCAATGAAAGGTTTAAAAAAAAACCAAACTGGTTGTGTTTCTTAAGAAAAGAAGACTGAGGGACTTTGATAAGTCTTCAGATATGTTAAGGGCTGTTATAAAGAGGACTGTGATAATTTGTTCTCCCTATCTACTGAAGGTAGGACAAGAAGTAGTGGGCTTAGCCTACATCTTCGATACTGGGGATTGTCTACACTGCACTTTTGCCAGTAAAACTTTTGTTGGTAGAAAAAAAAAAACACACCACTGACCAACAAAAGTTTTACTGACAAAAAGCGCCGGTGTGGACAGTGCTTTGTTGGCGGGAGACACTCTCCCACCCACAAAGATACCATCTCTCGAGGGGGGTGGCTTTATTTTGTCAGCAGGAGAAACAAAGAACAGCTACACTGCATACCTTACAGCGACACTGCTGTAGCAGCACAACTGTGCTGCTGTATGGTGTGCAGTGTAGCCATAGCATTAGGTTAGACAATAGGAGAAACTTTCCAACTGTAAGGGTAGTTAAGTTCTGAAAGAGACTTCCAAGGGTGATTGTGGAATCCCCATCGTTGGAGAGTTTTAAGAACAGGTTAGACAAACACCTGAAAGGGATGGCCTAGTGAAGGAATGGAAGTTCGACACCATGTACAGTCAAGCACGAGGATTTATTACACACAGTGCTGTCGGAGTGTCACTTTGCTTATTAGGCTCAGTAAGACACTGCTAAACAATTGATTACAATAGATTATATAGGGTGCCAATGGGTGGAGAGAAGCGACAGAGTGCGAGTTTCCAAGCCCCTAGATAGGTTCTAGCAGTAGTCTAAAAGATTACATAATGGCTTCGCCCATAGCTCAGGTTAACATGTTTGCTAATACACAGTTGTTATCCCTCAAATTCTCTTCTTGCAATGTGTAAGTTAAATCCTGATTTCAGGTCCATAGAAATGACGGTGGCTCTTTCCAGACAGGTTGGCCCACAGGTACATTGCTGGAGGGTTTAAAGCAAAAAGAAAAGTAAACAGTACACAGCAATGACAATTGTGTATGGTTTACCCCTGCATTTCTGCGAACTGGGGTTGGCATCTGTGAGGGAGGATGCCATAACTCATGCTATCATATTAGGCCTCTCTGAACCCTGGTTGGCATTAGGGGAGTATGTACCGTTATCTTTTCCTGAACCAGGGAGTAGACTTCAAGTCTCCTCTCAGTGAATTATGTGCCTATGATTCCTGATAAGCCTCCCAATTACTGCTCTCTACCTGGAGTTATGCTGTCTCTGTTTCAACTATACATAAAATAAGCAAAACAAGGCTGTCTCCTGCTCATCCCATCTTTCTTTAGCCATGTATTGTCCATTGTTAACTAAGCCTCAGACCAAGCCGAGGAATTAGGGCCTATGTGAAAGGTCATTAACAGAGACTATGGTCAAGATCTTACCTACATATTATTGGGATTTTGGCCCTTCACCTAGGTTTACTTTGTCCTGCCTCAGCACAGGAGATGGGATTTGATGAACTCTCAAGGTCCTTTCCAATTCCAGTCCTATGGTTCTATGATGTTCAAAGTGCTGAAATCCCTGCATAAACCCCCCAAACACTTGATTCCTTTCAGTCACACTCCAGCAGTGAATGCAGCAGTTTGAGCTGGAAAAAGATCCCACCTCTTCTTAATACCCTGCACCATGTTTTATGATTCACTAACAACAAGCTGAGTTGTATCATTTTCTTCCTTGAGGGAAGAGCCTTTGTTTTGACCAGAACATACCCCACATAAACTACCAAAGAGAAGAGGGAACAAATGTATAGTATTAATTCATGTGCTAATAATTTTGTGCTTTCTGTATATCATTCTCTATAGCAATGGATCTGCTCCTGTCTTGTCTAGTTCCTCTCCTCTTGAACTGAAGGGTAGCTGCTGAAAAATGGCTCATCCAGGAGTCACACACCTACAACTGAGAGAGGCTGCTTAGATTGGGCTGAAAGATGGTAGTAGTTTAATGACAGACAGCAGTGCTACAAAAACATGAAATGATATCTCTGAAACTGCAGCAGGCAAACTAATGGTGCCAAGCTACCTCTCTGTGCACTTCATCTTCCCCACCTCTGAAAGCTCGTTTGGAGTTGCACTTAAAGAATTTCCAGCACCAACCTGCTACAGTAAATGGTGTTGCTCACTCAGCAACAGGACGCTCTTCCTGCGTATGGTGTGAGAGGGTGCCCTCTGCTGGGTGAAACCCAAAACTGAGGCCCTATTCACTTCTAACTAGGGCTGTCAAGTGATTAAAAAAATTAAACGCGATTAATTGCTCTGTTAAACAATAATATAATACCAACTTTTTAAATGTTTTCTACATTTTCAAATATATTGATGTCAATTACAACACAGGTGCCACAAGTACTCCTTTTCTTTTTGCGAATACAGACTAACACGGCTGTTACTCTGAAACAGAATACAAAGTGTACAGTCCTCACTTTATATTATTTTTATCTCAAATATTTGCACTGTACAAAATAAGACATTGTATTTTTTCAGTTCACCTAATACAAGTACTGTAGTGCAATCTCTTTATCATGAAAGTTGAATTTACAAATGTAGAATTATGTACAAAAAATAACTGCATTCAAAAATAAAACAATGTAAAACTTTAGAGCCTACAAGTCCACCCAGTCCTACTTCAGCCAAATCGCTCAGGCAAAACAAGTTTGGTTACAATCTGCTGCCTGCTTCTTGTTTACAATGTCACCTGAAAGTGAGAACAGGCATTTGCATGGCACTGTTGTAGCTGGCGTCACAAGATAGTTACATGCCATATGTGCTAAAGATTCATCTGTCCCTTCATGCTTCAATCATCATTCCAGAGGACATGCATCCATGCCGATGATGGGTTCCGCTCGATAACGATCCAAAGTAGAGCAGACCGATGCATGTTCATTTTCATCATCCGAGTCAGATGCCACCAGCAGAAGGTTGATTTTCTTTTTTGGTGGTTTGGGTTCTGTAGTTCCCTTATTGGAGCGTTGCTCTTTTAAGACTTCTGAAAGCATGCTCCACACCTCGTCCCTCTCAGATTTTGGACGGCACTGCAGATTCTTAAACCTTATGTCGAGTGCTGTAGCTATCTTTAGAAATGTCACATTGGTACCTTCTTTGTGTTTTGTGAAATCTGCTGTGAAAATGTTCTTAGAACGAACAACATGTGCTGTGGGTCATCATCCAAGACTGCTATAACATGAAATAAATGGCGGAATGAGGGTAACGGAGCAGGGGACATACAATTCTCCCCCAAGGAGCTCAGTCACAAATTTAATTAATTCATTATTTTTTTAACAAGCCTCATCTGCATGGAAGCATCTCCTCTGGAATGGTGGCTGAAGCATAAAGGGGCATACGAATGTTTAGCATATCTGGCATGTAAATACCTTGCAACGCTGGCTACAAAAGTGCCATGCGAACGAAAGCCTGTTCTCACTTTCGGGTGACATTATAAATAAGAAGCAGGCAGCAGTATTTCCCGTAAACGTAAACAAACTTATTTGTCTTAGTGATTGGTTGAACAAGAAGTAGGACTGAGTGGACTTGTAGTCTCTAAAGTTTTACATTGTTTTGGTTTTGAGTGCTGCTATGTAACAAAAAAAATCTACAATTGTCAGTTACACTTTCACATTAAAGAGATTGTACTACAGTACTTGTATGAGGTGAATTGAAAAACTACTATTTCTTTATCTTTTTTACAGTGCAAATGTTTGTAATAAAAATAATATAAAGTGAGCACTGTACACTTTGTATTCTGTGTTGTAATAGAAATCAATGTATTTGAAAATGTAGAAAAACATCCAAAATATTTAATAAATTTCAATTGGTATGATATTGTTTAACAGTGCGATTAATCGTGATTAATTTTTTTAATAGCAGTTAATTTTTTTGCGTTAATCACATGAGTTAACTGCGATTATTCGACAGCCTTACTTCTAACCTCAGTATGTCTTCCAAGTTCTCAGGCCCGTGTCAGCTTGAGCCTGGATCTTTTTCCACTTGATTCAGTTACAAGTGTTTGCTAACACTGCTGTTTAAACGAATAAAATACATGCCCGAGGGCACTGCTTCTCTGTGCTAGGTGTGGATCACTATGTCCAGTACACTCTTTAAAACAGTCAGCTCCTTTAGTTAATGTAGAAAAGTTATCTACATGACAGTAAAACCTACAGGTCCAAATAGATCCAGGCCCTGTTGTGCTAGGTGCATCACTTGGACAAAAGTGAGTCTGCCCCAGAGAGCTTATATGTTAAATCAATAATGAATGAAAGGGGAAGGGACTTGCCCAAGAGCACACAGTGGATCAGTGCCATAGCTGGCAACAGAATCTAGAGGCTTGTTGTCTACACCACGCAGCTTTTAGCAACAAGGCTGGATCGACACAGCCTTGTCGCTAAAAGTCAGCGTGTGTAAAGGCTCTTTTTCAGTACTTTATCGGCACTTTTGCTGACAAGCTACTTCCAGCCCCGTGAGCGGCGTTAGCTTTGTCGGCGGGAGAGCACTCCTGCCGACAAAGCTGCGTTCACACTGCCACTTGCGTTGCCAAAACTTTTGTCTTTCGCGGGGGTGCTTTTTTAAGTAACCGTGAAAGACAAAAGTTTTGTCGACAACTTTGCAGTGTAGGCAAGCCCTCAATCTCTTGATTCCCAGTATGCTGTCTTATTCTCTAGACCACCCATCCTTCCCTGTTCTTGCTCTTGTGGAGGCTTGCACTATGCCTCAATTTTCCCCATCTGTAGAATGGGAAGAAATGCAAAGCACAGTCTACACTGGTAAAGTACAGCAAAATACCGTTTCCCTAGAAGTCTCTGTGCAGTTTAATTTGGAGACCGTACACTCCACTGCTTGTCCCCATCTTGTTTTGGCATTGCCGTTAGTTGCTGACAAGGTGGCTGCATTTCCAGAATGAGTGATCCCTGAGAAAGCAATGTAATCTTTAAAGTCGTATGGGTTCGTTTGGGATGGAAAGCACTGGAAAACTATCACACTGAACTTTTAATTCGCACACACACACACTTGACCCCCTGTCCAGTATCTGCTCACCCCAGAGGAGAAGTATGAAGCTACGTTTAACCTTCCTCAACTATTTCATCAAGTTCCACCTCCCCCATGCCAAGGAGAGTGCCTAGTAGCCTGTTTGCCAGGTGCTGGGCTGAGGGGCCAGGAAGGAGGGGTGGAGAATTTGTGGAGATTAGGACCACAGAGTCCTTTTCCTGGTTGTCAGCAATGAGCAGAACTGAGAGCAGGCCCTGAGTCAGGGGCAGGCACTTGGGGTTGGCTCCGCTTCAAGAGAGATGGAAAGAATTTTAGGGGGGGTGTTAAGGAAACCCGCATATCCTGTGCATCTGGGGGAGCCAGGCAGGTTATGCACACAGGTTACTCTAGCTGGCTTCTCTCTGCAGCGTTAAGCCAAAAACACAGAGAAGGAAGGGAGGGAGGGGCAGGCTTGGGTGGATCAGTGGCGTGGGACGGGCTCTGTGGGCTGGGAGCAGAGAGGTAGGCGCTGGGGAGCCAGGAGCAGGGGTGGCACCTGGGTGCTCAGAAATGCGGGTTAGGGAACCAGGATCCGGGATGGAAGGGGGCTCAGCGTTCGTGAGTGTCTCGGCGCAGAGATCTAAGGGGACGGGAAGCTCAGGCGTGGCCACAGCCGGCGAGGGGGCTGTGTCCATTTTCCCTCGTCCCCTGCTCCGTTTTCTCTGCCGTAGTGTTTTGAGAGCTACGTACGTACTCGTTAGCAAAGAGGCCCCTGTAGGGTCGGTTCACCGCTGCCCACCGGGCGGTATTCCCCGTCCCCGGGCTCCCCCTGCCTCCGGAGAGCGAGTTCTGGCCGCCGGCCTGCCGGGAGGCTCTCGCAATGCGGAGAAGGAACTGCGGGGAGGCGGGGGAGAGCGTGTCCGGCGCCGCGCTGGTGCAGCCAGACAAACTCTCAGCTGCCCCCGCCGCCCTTCCTCCGCCAAAGCGACCTTTGCCAAGCGCGCGGTGGGGTGCCCCTGGGAGAGGGGCGGCGGCGGCGGGGCAACGCCGGGCGCTGGCCGCACCAAAACGTCCCTTCTTTCCTCTTCTCCTTCCCCGCCAGGCTCTTGTATTTGCAAGACGCGGTTTGTGCGCGGGCAGGGGCGCGAGGGAGGAGCCTGCAAAGGAGGAGTCGCGCAGGGGGGGGACTCACGATCTCCCTGGGTAGGAGCGGCTTGGCTGGCTGAGCGTAAAGGGATCAGGACCTTGGCGGCGATTCCCGAGAGGTAGGCTGCTTTCCTTCACCTGCGACCTGCCGCTTACATGAGTTGCCTTCGCTGGGCGTGCGGCGCCCGACGGGCTTTACAAACCGCTGGACTGCGGGCGTGAAGGGCTGGGCGGGGGCGGGCGGGGGTTTCCTTTTAGCCGAGTTTCAGAGCAGCTGCCGTGTGTCTGTTTCCGCAAAAGGAACAGGAGGACTTGGGGCACCTTAGAGGCGAACATATTTATCTGAGCATCAGCTTTTTTCCCGAAAGCTTACGCTCTGATAAATGTGTTCGTCTCTAAGGTGCCCCAAGTCCTCCTGTTCCTTTGAGCCATTTTCAGTTTTAGCAGACACGGCCTCTTACACAATCCTAGTGCCTGTTTTGCAGCTTTCCCAGCACGGGAGGGTTTACAGAGCAAAATCCTTTCGTTTTATTTTTCTCTCCCTCTTAATAGTTCCTTCTTTAACCCGTAAGGAGGGGGACCGGGACCTGTACTCTCCCCTAATTATTGATTTGATTGCCAAAAACTGGGGCATGCTGCCAAGCTATTGACCCTGCTCTTAATTGACAGTAAAATCTTCCATGATTTGGGGAGAGAGATCTGAATTTTTGCTGGAAGTCCAAAGTTTCTCTGCTAGTCTTTACCCTGCTTCTTATTGTGAGAGTTGAGATTTTCACTAGTCCCAAAAGGCCTGCCCCGGGCCCCATCAGGGCAAAGTTAAGAAAGGGATGGGAGGAAATTGGTACTTACATGGAGCTTTCTATTTTACAATTAACTTATTAATGCTGACAGCACCTGTGTGAGGTTGGTGCATTTATTTCCTTGCTTGTAAAGTGGGATGAAGGAGGTAGAGAGGATAAGGCCTACGTCCCCATAGGTATTTTGGTGCTTAACTCCCACTGATTTGAGGGTCTGGATGTATGTGATTTGCCCAAGGCTAGGCAGAGAGACTGTAACAGAGTCAGTAATGCACAGTCTGGCCTGTCCTCTAATTACTAGACCATCTCTCTTTAGAGGCTGTCTCATTCAGAGACTGATCCCAATAGAGAGACATGGAGCTTTCATCCACTTCTTTGTTCCGGGATGTTGTTCTTAAATCCAGTCCCATCTATACATAATTGCAGCTGTGCAATATACGTTCCTTGCAGCAGGATGTGCTTTGAGACCGTAATGTGGCTCCGAGTGGGCTTGGTGTTTGGCAGCAATGCGCCTGGCTGAACTAGTCAAATGAGCCTAAAGGAGTTAGGTGCTGAAATCAATGGGATTTGGGAACCTCATTCCCCTTGGCTCCTTTGAAAAACCCCAAAAGATGTTCTCTTCTCCAAACTGAGGACACTGTCTCTTCCATTCTTCTAGCTTTGTGTGCCAAAGTTAGTTGCCAATAATCTGCTCCAGGCCTTTGGAATGTTTTGGTGTCAGTCAGATAAGAAATGTAAAAGGAAAGAATTCTTGAGCAGTACTGTTGTCTAGGCTGCATGGTGGTGAGACAGGCTTAGCTAATGGTGCTGCATCCCTCTTTCAGTCTGAATTGGTGAAGTCTCAGCCAAACCCTCCAGTATTATGGCAGGAGCAGGACTGATGAGGCCTTTGCCTTGCGGGCACTGAAAATGGCCAGTCATCTCTTTTATGGTGCTTACGTCCTGATTCAATCACCAGTTATTCAGCTAAGTACACTATGCTATCAAGCAGGACATTTTATATTCCGCCCTGCTGTGGGTTTGTTTTGTGTCTGTTCCAAGTCTCCCCGCAGTCGCTGACTGAAGACCCACCATCAGCCAGTGTTACCAGGGTCTGGATGGCGACTCCATCATTTCTGTATTTGCTGTTGAGCAGTTCAAGAGGCTCCCGCCTCTCAAGGCCCAAGTGTGAATCCCGCATTCTTCTCTATGTTGGGTGTTTCTAATAAGCCATCAGGGTGGTATCAGAGTACCAATGAAAACAGTTGACATTTGAACCCAACTACATTAAATATTAAAAGGATTGAGACCCTATGAGCTGGATTGTTCTTGCCATAAAGGGGAAGGATGAGAGGACAGATTGTCTTGTAGATAGGGGTCAGGAGATATGGGTTCAATTCCCAGATCAGCCACAGATTCCCTGAATGATCCCGGGGAAATCACTTTACAGCTAAAGAAAAATTAAATGGGGATAATTTTGCCCTTTATCTGTCTTGCTTATTTAGATTGTAAGCTCTCTTAGGAAGGGACTGCCTCTTGCTGTGTGTCTGGACAGTGCCCGGCACCATGGGGCTCCAATCTTAGTTGATGTTACAAATAATAACTCTAAAGGATAGAGCATGTAAATTGTAAATGTTTTTAGGCTGTTGTATGAATTCTCAGGGAGGATCTGGGGTTGTTCTGCTTAACTTGTTTGACTCAGCTGGAGGCTCTCAAGGTTCATTTGTTTAACAAAGTTCTCTTGTACTGGGGAAGTGGGTTCAGTCATTAGTCCCCACACCTTCCTAGCTCTTGTGGACTTCCAGCTTGGGTTAAAAATTCACCTTTTCAATACTAAATCTGAGGACTGGAAAATTACTGCTCACCCCCAAAAGGAAAGGAGTAATTTTGGGAGTGCCCAGATGAAATAAATGAGTGATGATAAATCAGCAGATAAGAAATATTTAGTAGCTGTGGCAATTAAAAAAAAGATTAAATCTTACTGATAATCTGTCTGATGTTAATATATAAAGCCCTTAATAACCTAGATCCAATGTAAATGAGTGAATGCCTCTTTCTGTTTAACGTATGTTGTCTAAATTTCTTTCTAGTCTATTTAGTGTAAGGGGCAGGGAATACCTCTTGCTATGTGTTTATATGGTTGGGGCATTGGGGCACTATTGTAATAAAAATACAACAGTAGAAAGCAACAATCAACCCCCACCATAAAATTAATACAAGCCAAGTAGTCTTCTTTCTAACTATCAGCTGAATGTAAATGCTTTCCAAGGCACCAGAGGGGAGATTGGTGCTCTGATTTTTGGAGTCACTTCCAATCAAACATACTTTGTGTGAATAAATCTCACCTGGGCTTGGAGGAGTTCAGTTCAGCTGAGAACATATTTAGGTGCACCTATGTCCATTGATTGGTTCCTCCTGATAAACACTTGCAAATTTTGATCCTGAGTTATGCCAACCTCCCCCGGGGCAAGGTGTGTCAGTCTATTTCAGAGAGCAGAGATGTTCTTGTGGAGACTCATGAGTTATCCCTCTTCCTTCAGGCATGGTATTACTTGAAGGACCTGTTCTAAGGTTAATGCAAATGCTTCAGAAGTCTGAGGCGGGAGGTGGTATGGTTTGTGTGGAATCAGGACACCTGGGATCAATTCCCACCTCTGCCTCTGTTGTAATTTATTTGTATTGTGGTAGCTTCTAAAAGCCCCAGTCGTGAACCAGGACTCTACTGTGCTAGGTACTGTGCAAACACAGAACAAAAAGATGGTCCCTGCCCCTGGGAGCTTGCGATCTAACTATAAGATAAGAAACAACAGCTGGATACAGACAGATGCAGGAAACAAGGAGACAATAATACACTTGGTCAGCAAGATAGGTAGTGGTCCGAGCACATTACCTGCTTTGTGTTGTCAAGTTATCTGACTTGGTGTGTCACCTTGGGCAAGACCCTTTCCCTCTCTGTGCCTGTTTTCCTTATTTCAACTGTATAGTCTGCAGCAGGGACAGTTTTTTTACTATGAGTGTCTAACACAGTAGGGCCCAGATGTCAGTTGGAACCCTAGGTGCTACCATAATACAAACAGCATATAATCGGAGAGGCCCCTCTGTGCAGCTGTTTAACTGCATTAAGAGGAATAGTGTGGTTTAAAAATGGCTGACAGTAGCTGGGTCCATAATGTGACTTTTATACCTTATGTTAAGGAAGAAGGTTTGAACACTGTAACAGAGCTAGTCTAGATCATGGCTCTGTTGAACGTGGCTTAGCTGTAATGTTGTCAGGCCTAACAAGAACATAGAATTGAGTTAATACTTCTTCCCAGGCAGTTCCTCAATGCACAACATGACGTCAAGAATAGAAGTGCTTGCAGAATCCTGCCTCCTTATTGTTTAGGTTGCACCAGTGCCTAGAGACTTCAACTAATGTCAGGGCCCCATTGAGCTGGGTGTAGGGTTGCCAACCTTCCAGGATTGTCCTGGATTCTCCAAGAACTAGAGATTAATCTTTAGAGTTTGTCATGTGATGAAACCTCCAGGAATACATCCAACCAAAATTGGCAACCCTAGCTGGGTGCTCTAAATATACATGCTGAGAGACAGTCCCTGCCCCAAAAAGCGTACCAGTCTAAACCAGGGATCGGCAACCGTTGGCATGTGGCCTACCAGGGAAAGCTGCTGGCAGGCAGGGATGGTTTCTTTACCTGCAGCGTCTGCTGGTTCGGCCAATCGCAGCTCCCACTGGCCACAGTTCGCCGTCCCAGACCAATGGGGGCTGTGGGAAGTGGCGTGGGCCAAGGGATGTGCTGGCCGCCCTTCCCGCAGCCCCCTTTGGCCTGGGATGGCGAATCGTGGCCAGTGGGAGCCGTGATCGGCCGAACCTGCAGGTAAACAAACGCTCCCAGCCCGCCAGCGGCTTTCCCTGGCGGGCCATATGCCAAAGGCGGCCACCGATCCCTGGTCTAAACAGATGACAGCTAGGAGAAAGGAAGTGGCTAATTGTGTGATAGAAATACACCGCAGCCTGGAAGTGTTGGGTTCTGGAGAGACTTCCAAGAGTTCAGATCCATGCTCTTGGTCTGAGCCCACAGGAGGTTGCCAGCTGTGTGGTTGTGGTTCCTGTTTGTTCCCTCCTTTTTCCTTGAATCTTCTTGATTCACATTCTTTTCACAACCAGTAACCAGAAAAGGAGCGAGTTGTGGGTGTGGGAATTGCTGTTTATTTGGGTGGCTGGTGAATGCTGCAGGTCTGGTATTTTATCATGTAATTAGTTCTGCAGCTGCGGGACTTGGTGGTGTTGGGCAGCATAACAGTCAATTATTTTATCCCCTGGGGGGGCAGGTTTCTTGCAGGCTAGTTCTATGAAAAACTCTATCACATTAATTGGAATCATATGGATGGGTTATTCTGTATGTGAACAAATTCTAAAGTACCCAAAGAACGTTCAGCTACTCCAGAGTGCTATATTCCTCTTCCATCTTTAAAGATCTTCCCAGGGTAAAGCTTTTTGTTTGCTACAATCTTTTTGTCTCTTCTTGGGGAAACTTTGGAAATTGCACTGCATTTGTTACCATGCTGAAATAAAAAAACAAATGTGATAATAAATCAACTCATGAAATTCTGCCAATGCAATGGGCAGGCTCCAGTGGTTTGTATAATCCAACGGTTGTTACCTCATTTTACATTGTGTTCTAAATCCTGCTGGCCAGCCATTCAGTTGTGGGTCTGTTCAGGACATTATTCCACAGGGTCTTGAGGCTCTCAAACTCCCATTGAAAGCCTCTGCTCCCTCTGCTCCCCCCCACAAAGTAAGGCTGGCATTTTCAAAGGCACATGGTCAATTTAAAAATCACACTCCTCTTTGGTGTCCATCACCCTACAATTTCCTGAGATGCATGGAAGCATCCCAGAATACACAGCATCCGCTGCACAATACACAGCATCAACTTCCCACAAGGTAGTGTGCCTGAAAGTAGTATGGAGGACACTTGGATGCCTACTGCGACAAAGCTCTGTCCTTATCTCAGTGGGTCCCACACTTCCTGGTGGATTTCACTAGAGACTCACTCAGAGACTCACTGTGACCCTCCACGTAGCCATTCTCTCTCTAGAGGCAAGGGGAGGGCCGGTGCAACCACTAGGCGAACTAGGTGGTCGCCTAGGGCACCAAGTGGTTGGGGGCAGCCAAAAGCGCGCTCCGGGGAGGCGGTGGAGCAGAGGTGAGCTGGGGCAGAGGGGCACAGGGAGGGCCACCTGCAGCAAGTAACGGGGCTGGCGCACAGGGGATCCGCTCCCCGCCCCAGCTCACCTCTGCTCTGCCTCCTCCTCCTCTGAGCACTCTGCCCCGCTCTACTTCTCTGCCTCCTAGGCTTGCATGCCAAACAGCTGATTGGCACCGCAAACCTGGGAGGTGGGAGAAGCAGCAGCAGTGGCATGCTCAGGGAGGAGGCGGAGCAGAGGTGAGCTGGGGTGGGGAGTTGCCGCACGGCTCTCTGAGGGGAGAGGCAGCGCTTCAGGGCAGAGGGGGGTGCAAGCTGGAAGTTTCACCTAGGGCACAAAACATCCTTGCACTGGCCCTGGACAAGAGTCACAGCCTACTGAGCCATTTTCATCATAAGTCAGCAAGGGAGGGGAGGAGAAGCAACCTTCCCTCACCCAGTCTCTGTTGTTTCCTAGTCTCAGTGATTAATCAGGGAGTGGAGTGGGGAAGCCCAGGCCACCCTCTACTCCTGACTTTTTGGAAATAGGACATGTACAATTCCCTGGGTCACTTCCCCCCAGCAGCCCCCCAATATCTCCTTCACCGTTACCTCAGGGCCTCCTTCCTTGTACCTGATAAGGATTTATACTGCTTAGATCCTCCAACAGCATGGCTTCCTCCTACAGCTCCTGACATGCATACCTCACTGACTAACTGGGAGGCTTTTAGCTGGTTCTAGCCAGCCCTTGATTGGCTTCAGGTGTCCCAATCAACCTAGCTATCACCACTGCTTTCTAGAAGGATCTCAATTGGCCCCAGGTGTCTTAATTAACCTGGAGCAACTGCCATTTGGTTACCATGGTACCAGGGATTTGTTTAGCCTGGGGCTAACATACCTGTTCCTCGCTACTTTACTATAGCCATCTGGCCTTGCCCCGTCACACTACCCACGGTGTAACATAATTTTGCTGATGCAACTTGATGCTGTGTAGACACAGGACACTGGCACAAATGGCCAGATGTGAACAAGCCTAAATAGTTTTGTTAGACCATGTCTACATTAACACTTATGTCGGCAAAACTTGTGTCTCTCAGGAGTGTGAAAAAACACACCCCTGAGCGACATAAGTATTGTTGGCATAGCGCTGCGCACATGAGTGTTTATGTTGGTGGGAAACACTCTCCCACTGATCCTTGAGCTGGTTTTATTATGTCAACAGGAGAGCTCTCTCCTATTGGCATAGTGCGGCTACACAAGCGATCTTATAGCTTGTAAGGTGTACATATGGCCTTAGTGGAACTATGCAAACCAGTGCATCCAATGAGGTGAGCTGTAGCTCACGAAACCTTATGCTCAAATAAATTTGTTAGTCTCTAAGGTGCCACAAGTACTCCTTTTCTTTTTGCGAATACAGACTAACACGGCTGCTACTCTGAAACCAAACATTTCCTGGTACAGATTGCTAGCATAGATAAGGCCTTACTGTTGTTACAGATAGCATGAGAGAACTGTCTCTGTTTCGGCTGGGTCATTCACACAGCAGGGGAGAGAAAAACACATGTAAAGTTAAGTGTTGTTGGAAGATATCTATGTAGGTGAGAACTACATGCAGCTGAGAGCAGGTCCATCTGGGAAAGTGAGGACTTAGTACAGCTATGTATGCTCAGCAGGTTACACGCTATGCTTTGCTATTAGGTCCCTTGGCTAAAGCTGTGTAAGGGGTTGTGAGGTTCAGTTCTCCACGTATGCTGTTTATTCTTGTCTTCTCTGTTTCAGTGGGGCTTGCCTAGTCCAATAGTTGCCAAAGATGGCAGAAGAAATCATCACCCCAGTGTATTGCACAGGCGTCTCAGCTCAGGTCCAGAAGCAGAGGGCTAAGGATCTAGGCCTGGGGCAGCATGAGAATGCAGTGAAGTACTTGGGCCAGGACTTTGAGAAGCTTCGGAATGCATGCTTACAGAGTGGAGCCCTCTTCCGAGATAACACCTTCCCTCCTGCAGCCGCCTCCTTGGGCTTCAAAGAATTGGGTCCAAACTCCTCCAAAACCTATGGAATCAAGTGGAAGAGACCCACGGTGAGGCAAGAATCAATTCCTCCCACGTACCACTTATGGGATGTATTTGTTTGTGTCCTATGTAGAGAATCGCTCCTGAATCTTTTTCTTTGGGCAATCAATGAAACAAGGAAAGTTTTTCGTTTGCCTCCCTAAATTCTGTAATGGTAGAATTTTCAAACCCTTATAGGCAGTGTTGTCTGGTGGTTACAGCCAAAGAACTGGCAACTATTCCTGTTTCTGCCATTGATTTAGCTGATTTAACTGGCAATCCACCCTGATTTCAACGATTAATGAGTGCAACTGCTTAATTAGAACCCAGGGTTTGCCATGTTGTATCAGATCAATGCTACTAGCTTAGTAACCTGGCTCCTGCTGTTTCAAATCAGAGCAATCAGCCGTCTACTTTAGTATGCAGCTTCTTGCTGTACTAGATTGGACAATTCGTAAGATAAGTCTGGAATCCCACTTGTAGAAGAGGCTGATACCTGGTGCTTCAGAGGAATATACTATGTGATTTGTGCAGTTTTTACTGCTGCATGTCTGTCTAGTCTTTAAACCAATGGTTCTCAAAGCCGGTCTGCCGCTTGTTCAGGGAAAGCCCCTGGCGCGCCGGACCGGTTTGTTTACCCGCCGCGTCCGCAGGTTCAGTCGATCGCGGCTCCAACTGGCCGTGGTTCACCGCTCCAGGCCAATGTGGGCTGTGGGAAGCGGTGCGGGCTAAGGGACATGCCGGCCGCCCTTCCCGCAGCCCCCATTGGCCTGGAGCAGTGAACCGTGGCCAGTGGGAGCCACGATTGGCTGAATCTGCGGATGCGGCAGGTAAATAAACCGGTCTGGTGCTCCAGGGGCTTTCCCTGAACAAGCGGTGGACCGGCTTTGAGAACCACTGCTTTAAACCATCCAGATCTCTTTAAAATCAATAAACAGCATACCTATCTATTTATATGGCCTTACCACTGTAGTATCTGAGTGCATATAGTGGCGAACTCTGAGCTCTTGCAATGGGATTTTCCACTGACTGCATGCTTTGTGAAAATGTTTTTCTTTGTATTCCTTCTACCTGTGGAGCACCTGTTATTAAACATGAGTGACTCCCCTGTGTTTGTATTATGAGACACAACATGGAGGAGGAGTGTGTGTTGTTTGTATTGTAGTACTGTCCAGAGGCCCCGTGGGGAATCAGGGCCCCATAGCACTAGGTACTGTATAACCATGTGACAAAAGGACTGCTTGAAAGAATTGACAATAAAAGTATTATTATTTATTGTATTACGCAGCTCCTAAAGAGACCTAGTCATGGACCAGGACAGGACACCATTGTGCTAAGCTCAACAGTAATTGTCTTTGTCCTTCTTTCAAAAGCTGTGTCCAACCAGGATGATTAAGAGACTTTGGATACTTACCATGCACATAATCCTAAATGTTCACTGGGCTGCCATTGTGAAAGAGTGGCCACATACTTAAGGGTTAACAAATGTAGATCAAAGGTGATGGCTTTGCCTAACTGGACTGCATAGCATTGTAAGAACCAATATCCCAGTCCCTGGAACTTTAAAAACCAAACTATGTTTTGTTTCAGGAAATGTGTTCCAACCCGCAGTTCATTGTTGACGGAGCCACCCGCACAGACATCTGCCAGGGAGCCCTCGGTAGGGATGCTGCTGGCTTCCATTTGGGGGTCTTGCTTATTATTAGTGCTGCTGTTGAGAGACCGGGAAGGACGGAATCTGGGGGCAGAAGCTGGATTCTTGCTGCTGGAGAAATGTTGCTCCTAAGTGCTTGCTTATTCATGCTTAGTGGTTTCACGTGAATGCTGGAACAGGTGCATCTCTGAAGGACTGTTAAACATGACTAGCATCTCCTGCTTCCTTCTTTCATAAAGCCTTTAGAGATTATATGTTTTAATCTGTATGTCCAACTCTCCCACTCCCTGTCCCCCCCCCAATTCTGCATTTGAGGAAGGATGGCCCAGTGGTTAGGGTGTTAGCCTGTGATTCAAGAGACCTGTCTTCATTTCCATATTCTGTGATGAACTTCTTATGTGACCGTAGCCATATTGCTTAGTTTCTGAGTGCCTCAGTTTTCACATCAGTAAAATGGGGATAATGGCACTTCCCTCCATCACAGGGCTGTTGGTAGGATAAATAAGCTAATGATGTACTCGGATACTACAGAAATGGAAGCCTGAAAGTAACCTAAGAATAAGATAAAGGGACAAATATAACATTCAGACATCACTGTTCTAGCAGAGAATCCTTGTCCTGTGTATTCTTATGTTGGGGATTAGGTCCATACGAATTAATTAAATAATTAAATTGTATTGTGCAAGTACCTAGGAGTCACAGACCAGGATCCGATGGTGATATGCACTGTATAAACACAGAACAAAACAATGGTCCTTGCCCCCAAAATCTTACAATTTCATCTCCTTTATGCCCCAATCCTACAATGAGATCCTCCTGGGAAGACTCCTGTATGGAGCTCCTGATAACTTCACTGGTGCTCTCAGAGGGATCCATCCACATGGAGCTTGATGCAGGACCTCGGTCTTGGGCAGGGACTTGGCATATCAGTGCACAGAGGGGCTTGAATATTCCATGATTTTCCCCTGCCCCCTCATTATAGGCGGCCTTGAGGCCTGCTGTGCAAATCCCAGTAATTCCTAGCTTCCTTTGCAGCATATTCCTGCAGTTATTAGCTGTTCCCAGCCCTGCGAGACTCCATGCACCCCGTTCTTCTCTCCGCCCAAGCTCTGGTTTCTCGTGGGCTAGTCCAAACCATCAGATCACCAGGTGTAACTTTAAATAGTACAGTAGATTGGATTTAATGTGACACACAGCATCTTTCTCACTTTTGTGAAATATCACAGCTCCCTGAGCTCAGAGAAAAGGGCGGGGGGGGGGGGAATAAGCAGGGGAAACTGTACTTTTTTTTCTTTCTTTTTCTTGCAACTTCCCAATGAAGGGCCACTGCCCCATTTTTACAAAGAAATTGGATCTATTTGGGACTGGCACTGACTTCTAACCCTCTGAATTTCCCCTGGAGAAAAGGGAGTTAGTGATATGGTCAAGCTAAATTGCTTTCCAAGTGGTTTTAAGCCTTCTCTGCAATTTGTCCAGCAAAAATGTGTCTGACTCCAGAACAGTCTCCCTTTTTGCAACTCAAGGCAGGCCACTGTTGGCACATTACATATAATAGAGAAGGAAAAAATGCCACAGAGATATGATTCCCCCCGTGAGGTTTTAAAACAGGCAGAAAGGAAAGACTGGTCCTGCCTTTTGCTGAGATGAAATGGTGATATTCTGTGTCTGGTTTCCTTTACTGTAGTTTCTATTTAGCTTTATCTTTGGGCACAGTATGTGTGTGTGTATGCGTGGGCTCTCTCTTCTCTCTAATGTTCTCTAAGTTCCCCAGCCTTAAATTACAAAAAATGGATTAGAGAGAATATTTCTGAGCTAGAGAAACCAGGGCTGGCCTTACCTTGAGGCGAACTGAGGAGGCTGCCTCAGGTGCCAGACTGTGGGGGGCGCCACTAGGACCCAGAGTGTAGAAAATTGTGTCTGCTGCTGGGGCATATGTATTCTCTCTGCTCTGGATGCACAGAGATGGTGGAGTGCTGTGCTGGAGGAAGGAGGGCACAAGAGACATAACTGGCAGGCAGGCGAAAAGGTGAGAGGCAATAACAGAAAGCAGCAGGAGCTGCAGGGAGAGGGTGTGGGAGGAGCCTCTTATGTACCTCTCTAGCACCCCCAGCAGCCTGGCCTGATTAACACCAGCTTCCCAGGGAGCTTCCTGTTTCCTGCTGCTTCCCTGAACCCACTGGAGGAGAACAGGCAGTCAACTGAAGTAGTAGGAGCCAGTTAGGCCCTTAAGATGCTGATATCTTCCCTCACTCAGGCCCTGCTACCAGCCTGCTTATTTGTCCGCTTCAACTGAGTGTTGAGAGTCACTATAGTTGGCACAGAACAGCAGTCATGAGTGAAAGAAGAAAACGCCCCTCTGGGGCAGCATGCAGAAAAAGAAAGCAAGCAAAGGAAGCTTTTCTATCTAAGCAGGAAGGAGCTAACCCTAAGATACATAGACACAAATGTTCACTGTGAGCCTTCCGGCCCCAGTGAGGATGTGAGTGGTGAGGAGACGCCTGATCATAGAATCATAGAATATCAGGGTCGGAAGGGACCTCAGGAGGTCATCTAGTCCAACCCCCTGCTCAAAAGCAGGACCAATCCTCAATTAAATCATCCCAGCCAGGGCTTTGTCAAGCCTGACCTTAAAAACTTCTAAGGAAGGAGATTCCAGTTAGTCAGAGTGCAGGTGATCAGGCAGCTACTGCAGCGTCCATATCTCCATCTCAAATGGATGTAACCATGCACATTTCTGAAGAAAAGTGTAGATCAGAGAAGAGTGTGGTGGAGGCGCAAGAAACAGCTGCTGCTGAGTTCAGTTCCTTAAGTCTAGATGATCCAGGACTGTGGACCCACTTGAGCAGTAGCCTGAGGGACTTGCTTGTACTGCTTGGGCCACAGCAAGTGAAAAACTTCATGTTCCTCAAAGACAATGAAAATAGAAGTTTCCATCCAACACATTACTGGCGAGAAAGCGGAGGGGCCATGGCTTATGCACTCAAAAACCCAGAATGCTGCATACTGTTTTTGTTGCAAGCTCTTCCAATCTAGTGTTCCAGCCACATTGGGTAAAATGGATTTATTTAGGGTTTGGACCCCTTTGGGAGTTGGGCATCTGGGTGTCAAGGACAGGAACATTTCTTAAATTGCTTTCAATGAAGCCTACAGCTGTTAGGGGACATGGTTCAGGCCTGGGTCTGGGTTTGCAACAGGCTAGTGGGTCTGGCTCCAACTAGGCAGGGCACTGAAGTCCTAAGCTGACAGGGCAGGAAAGCAGGAGCAGAAGTAGTCTTGTCACATCAGGTGGCAGTCCCAAGGGGGTTTCTGTGATCCAACCCGTCACACATACTTCTAACACTTCCTGTAACAGTTGCCAGTGGAGAATGCAGCTTCTCCAAACTGAAGTTAATAAAAACACATCTATGCTCCCCAATGACACAGGAGAGGCTGGTCGGCCTTGCAACGCAGTTCAAATCTCTGCAACCAAGAAGGCACGGAAAGCACCACTTTGATTATCCAAACAGATAAAAATGCCAGTGTTTACTATGCAGACAAGAGAAGTTACATTTGCTGTTCAGGCCTTTGAAAGTTAAGTGTTACTTAAAATTTTTGAACAAGGCATTTTAAGTTGTTAGTTCTCCTTTATTGGGGTAGGTAGCAGAGCAGTACCATGAGAGGAGTAGAAGAGGAAAAAGGCAGAATTGAGACCTTTCAAAGTTTTGGCCCAAGCGAGGGGGCATGGAGGCGTCATTTGAGCTCCCCGCCTCAGGTGCCAAAATGTTGTGGGCCGGCTCTGAGAGAAACCTAGGGCTGGAAATGTACAAATCTGCGCTGTTACCTTTGGATGAATTATCCTGACTACTGCAGGTTGGAGGCTAGATCTGGATTAATTTAAACCAGAGGGGATAGTGCTCTGAGACAGATGGAATCATGTATGCACACAAGTTGTACTGCTCAAACTAGATCAATATAGTTAAAGCTGTACAACCCCCTCTTCCTTCTCTCCTGCCCCCAATGTGGCGAGAGGTTGTACAGCTTTATCCAGTTATACTGGTGTAAAGGTGTTTGGATCAGTATAGTTTATTCCACTTCCATTCAGGAATAGTTATATCAGTATAAGGCACCTTTATGCCAGTATAATTGCATTCACACCAGGTACAGTACTGCTATAACTATATCCGTTTAAAATATATATATGTGTGTATATGTACAAAACCTGTATGTAGATCAAGAGTGAAATTTTCGAAAGTGCCTAAGTGACTTTAGACCCTAAGAGCCCAAGTCTCATTGTCAGTGGGATTTAGGGTTCCAAGTGCCTAAATCCCATTTGAATATGAATTTAGACACCTTTGGAAATTTTACCCCGGCCTTTTGGGTTATGGGCTACTCCTGTGAGCGGCAAGCCCGTCCGTAGAGTCTAGTCTATAGCCTGTTTGAATCACACCCACTGCGTAGCTGTATTTCTGTCAAAGGCAAGATTAGGGCCATCAAAGCAGCGGATGGGAGGGTGGAGGAGTCAGCTATATAATAATAATACAGTGCACTTACATGGCGCCTTCCATCTGAGGATCTCAGTGTGCTTTACGAGCACTAATTAACTTTAGCTCTGAACTTTGGCCAGAAGAGGGGTGCCTTAAGATTAACATGAAATGTTCCTAACACAGGCGCAAACCAAGCTCAGTAGACTTCCCACCCCAGGAGGATGCTGCACTCTTCCCAGGTATTGGATGCTGCCTCTGCTCCCAGACCCATGAGTCACTTTTTAAATCGATACACAGTGCAAAGATGCAAATCAGTTAAACACAAAGAAGCCATGTTCCTCCCACGATGAACATTTTTTAAGTGTGTCTCAAAATGGGAGGAGAGTCTCTGAATTTGGAAGGCTTAACAGCAGCTGCATTGGAGTGATGCAAACTTTGGAGTCATACCAACTGGATCTTTAGTACGCTGCAATGAACTGTGTTAACCAGTAAGTTTGGCAGCAGCAGTCCTGCTGCCTGTGTTTTTTCTAGCCGGGGAGGGATGAGCGCTGCCCTCGATGAGGGAAGCCCCCTGACAGCTGCAGTCCAGCTCCTCCCAGAGTCAGCATGGGGGCATGTGTGTCTGCACTGTGCCCCTCCCTACAGCAGATTGGCCGTTGGAGCAGGAATGGAGTCTAGCTCTGTGCAAATGCCACAAAACTTTTAAATATCCCAGGACCACGCAGGGGGGCTGGGTGGGGAGAGAAGTGTGTGGAGAATTAAACCATGCCGTTCCAGTGTCCACTGCGGGTGTGTGGGGGAGGGAAATGGCACTAACAGCACCTGGCTGGTTGCCAGCTGTCACAGCTGTTTCTGAAAGTGAGTCCCAATTCAGTATTCTTTGGACTTAAAAAGCCTCATCGGCTTGTCCACTCCTTCCCACCTGCTGCCCGCCTTCATCCGCCTCCTCCTTTGCCACTGCACTGAAGCCGTCTTTCAACTGTCCCTCTGAGATGGCACAGGAGCAGAGGAGGCAGCAAGTGTGGGCCAGCAGAGACCACAGAAAGAGCTTTGTAAGGAGCGGGCTGGCAAGATGGGCAGCCCCACGTCTGGCTTTTTCTACTTGGTTACTAAGTCGTTTTCTGGTCCCCATGAAAGGTGAACAGCAAAGCAGACATGAGAAATAAGTTAAGCCCAAATTGCTATGGTGCCCTTGCCCTTGTCAAGCTGTGGGAACACAGAAATTGCCAAACTGGATTAGACTAGGGGTCCACCTAGCCCAGAGGTGGGCAAACTACGGCCCGCAGGACTGTCCTGCTGGGCCTCTGAGCTCCTGGCCTGGGAGGCTAGCCCCCCAGCGCCTCCCCTGCTGTCCCCCCGCCCCTGCAGCCTCACCTCGCCGTGCCGCCGGCACAATGCTCTGGGCACCGGGCCTGTGAGCTCCTGGGGCAGCGCAACTGCAGAGCCCGGCCTGACCCAGTGCTCTGTGCTGTCCTGGTGCAGCCACCAGTGCTCCAGGCAGCGCGGTAAGGGGGCGGGGGGGGGGGTTGGATAGAGGGCAGGGGAGTTTGGGGGGTGGGCAGGGGTGTGGATAGGGGTCGGGGCAGTCAGAGGGTGGGGAACAGGGGGGTTGAACTGGGGTAGGGGTCCCGGGGGGGGCAGTCAGGAAGGAGAGGAGGGGTTGGATGGGGCAGCGGGGGGCAATCAGGGGCAGGGGTTCTGGGGGCGGACAGGGAGCGGGGGTGGCGGATGGGGAAGGGGTCCCCGGGGGGGGCAGTTAGGAAGGAGAGGAGGGGTTGGATGGGGTGGTGGTGGGCAGTTAGGGGTGGGGAGTCCGGGGGCGGACAGAGGACCGAGAGCAGGGAAGGTGGATGGGGCAGGGATCCCTGGGGGCCGTCAGGGAACAAGGGGGTTGGATGGGGCAGGAGTCCCAGGGGGGCTGTCAGGGGGTGAGAAATGGGGGGGGTCGGATAGGGGGTGGGGGCTGGGCCATGCCTGGCTATTTGGGGAGGCACAGCCTCCCCTAACCAGCCCTGCGTACAATTTCAGAAACCTGATGCAGCCCTCAGGCCAAAAAGTTTGCCTGCCCCTGACCTAGTCCATTCTCTGACAGCAGCCAGCACCAGCTGCTTCAGAGGAAGATGCAAGAAATCCCATAGTGATCAGAGATCCTACCCCTCAGGAAACTGCCTTCCTAACCCTGTTCGAGATTGGCTGATGGCCTGATGCAAGAGGATTGATAAAATCCCATCTTCATTTTTTTTTAAATTACTATTGTAACTTTGGAGAGTTTCATTATCCATATAAATATCCAATCCTTTTTTAAATCCTGCTAAGCTCTTAGACTCATGGATATCTTATGGCAAGGAGTTCCACATGATGTTACGTAGGGGTTTGGTTTTTTTTTTGGCACAGAAATAAGTTGTAAGTTATCTTTAATATATATTTATTTACACAGTGTGTGAACTTTCCCCAAGCTTCACTTTGACCATGCCTCCTGGCACTGACAGGCTGGGGTCTTGTTCTTTAGCTAAGGCAGTGCTCTAATGGTTAGAGCAAGGAGGAGTGAGATAGGACTCCTGGGTTCTGTTTCTGGCTTGGCTATTGATTTGCAGCTCAACCCTGGGGCAAGTTGTTTCACTGCTCCCTGATGCTATTTTTCCACGAGGACTGACTGCACAGACATACAGGGCTTCATTGATGTTTTCAAAAGCAGTTTGAGATGAAGGGTGCTATGGATGTGCCAAGAGTCACTATTTTTATACCCTTTCCCTACAGTCTCCTCGGCTGTGCGGAGTGGCCTTGAGCTCTGTGGCCTGCCGATGGTACTAGTCATCTGATACTTTGTCTTCCACAGCAGGTCCTGAATAAGTGTAACCAATTATAGTGGCATAGCATAAAGTAAAACCTATCCTGGCTGAGATCCTCATCCCCATTCTGACCCCTTTATGCTGGATAAAAAGGGCTCTAAAAGCTCCATATCTGGCCAGGGGAGGAACCTGCAAGCCCTGTCATGGGGGATTAGGGCTGTGGGCATTGGGCAGGGGGGCCGTGTTAGGTGTGAGACCGCAGTACATAGTGCTCCATGGATTCTGAGCTGAACTGCGGCCCATAGGGCACCCCCAGGAGGCTGCCATAAGTTAGGCCCTTGGGGCTGTCTCAATTATGCCAGGGGCTGCTCCAGTTTCCAGAGAAGCTTAGGATCACAAGGGTTGTTTAAAGCTCTTCTCTCCTGGGCGGTGAGTTCTGGCCCAGCACAGGATCTCACCTCCCCCAACACCCAAGCAAAAACCCTGTGCAAAGTGCACAGAGAACTGGATAAACTTGCTTGGGGACTGTAACTTATGAGGTACCTGATCAAACTGTGAGGGGGCAGGAGCTCCAGTGGAAGGAAATTTCTCCTCTCATCTGCATGGAACTATGAGTTTTAGGCAGCTTGTAAATTTGAGGGCCAAAATGGTTGTTTCCCTTATGCCGTTCACCTTGGATATTCGTATCTCTGCCAAGTAACAGCCATAGTGCAAAAATCCAAGGGGGCTTCCATCACTTTTGGTCTAAAAAACCAAGTGGATATCAGACTTTTGCGGAGTCAGACTAAAGCCCAGAGTATCCCTTTCATCGTCAGCATTGCCATATTTTTGGTGCCACATAAGTGAGAAGAGCAAATCAGCAGCAAAATTTAGAATGCGCAGCCTTGGAAAACAATGGTGAGGATGTGTGAGAACTTGCAGCAGGAGGCTGAGGAGAATGTCTGCGCGGGAGCCCCAGGCTGCTCTGACTCATATGGGGGATTGCACAGCTAGTTCTGGTTAGCTGCAAGAGTTGGTGTGTGGTTTATGCAAATATCTTTCTCCCCAGTGGGTGCCTGAGTTGCCAAATGGCTCCCGTAACGTACAAGCCTGAAATCTTGCGCTCTACTATGTTTGCGGCCTGCACCTTTTAATTTTTCTCCTGAGAATAAAATGTGACTGCCGCATACCATGCAGTTATTTATCCAACGCAGCTAGGCTCTGCTGAAGAAACGGGAGTGTTATTTTCCATCCTTGGTGCAAATGGAACTTTCTTGACTAACTTTTCTTTCTGCCTTCATTCAGGTGACTGCTGGCTCCTAGCTGCAATTGCTTGTCTCACCTTGAATGATACCATCCTCCATCGAGTGGTCCCCCATGGGCAGAGCTTCCAGAATGGATATGCTGGCATCTTCCACTTCCAGGTGTGTTAAGGAAAAGTTAGCACATGTGACTCCATTTTGGTTTGGGGCCCACCATTGTCTAAAAGCAAGCACATCATGCACCAGGAGGAGTGTTCCTTAGATACTGCATTCCTGTGAAAATCCTCCTCCTTGTCTCCAGCCTGCCTTGACTCCCGGTATCTGTTCTTTGTCTGTCCCTAACTCCCTATCTCTTGGCCTTTGATGTGAAGCCTCCCATCCTGATAATAAAAGTTACTGATGCATTGCTTTAGGACCATGCTGTGTAATTAACATACTAATTTAGCACGAGGAATGCACCAAGCAGGGATAGGTGGTAGATAAGAAAAGGGTTTGTTTATTGGCTAAGGTTTCCGATGCACAAGGGCAACATGCTTTGCTAAGCGGTATATAACCTTTGCATAATCTGTATTCTGTGTCCCCTCCTGGCTAGCAGGGGGGCACCATGCTCGAGGGTAATAAACTTGGTGTTTTTTGGGAACTCTGCAGTTGTGGACTTTGTTCATGTGCCTCAGCCTAGATTTGAACTGTGCGTGACCTATCAGGTATAATTCGCAGCAGTTTTGTGCGTGACCTATCAGATATAATTCGTAACAGGTGAGATGCTGGGATGTAAGAAATTCTCACCTCATTTGGTGTTGGACCCTGCTGCTCCCTCAGTTTACCTTCTTCTCCAGTAAAACTGCCACAACTGGTGCTTTTGGATTACTTTCCCCTTCTGGGGTCTGGTTTATTTTATACAAAATAACCGTTTAACTCAAAGCTAGAATCTCCCAGCCTTCTTCTCCAAACTCAGCAGTTAAATTCACCCTTCCTGAGCTCCCAGTTCCTTCTTAAAGGTTTTGCTACCTGCCCTGGCAGCAGGTAGCTCCCAGCAGGTTCCTTCCCTGTCCCACTTTGACCCCGTATCCCCTGCAGGTCTCTCTCCCTCTTTATCTTTGCATCAGGGCCCAGATCTCTCTCCAGGCTTACTCTGGGCTTCTTCAGAGAGGTCTCCCCTTCTTTGAAGCAGGAAAATCTCTTATAGGAAGCCCCACCCCCTGAACTACCATTGCATGATTGCTGGCCAACCACTGGGCCAAACCCATCACATACGAGGCAGATAACTAGGTACAGATAGACCTGAGACCAACTCCCCTTAAAGGGCCAGCCCTCCCTATAACACTTGACTATTGGTATCTTTCCCAAAGATGCCCAAGTGAAAAGTGTGTGTATGCGTGAAAATAATGTATAGACCAAAAAAAGGTTCCTATCAGGCTGTGTGATACCCATTTTGTATCATGTTCATTGGCACCTTTTAACAGTTATAACCTTAAAAACCATTGGATCACATGTAGGACAAGCTTCCCCCAGGGTTTTGCAGGCAGGGGTAGAACATTAAACCTTGGTGGAAAGGTGTTGGCCTAATTTTTTTAAGAGGCTTTGGAGAGAGAGAAATCAGTAGCAACTTGTTACCTGCTAGACACAGAGGTCTCTGGCAGCCTGAAGAGCTCAGTTACTGATGAGAAATGCATGTCTTGAAGCTGGTAGGAAGCAAGAAATCATGTCATCATCAGTAAGCAAAGACCTTAGAACAACTTGTATAGGGCACTTGTATTAGGACTTTGTCTATACGTTTTTTTGTACCACTTTTTCTGTATCAGTTTTAAACTGATATAGCTGAAGCGTACAAGTCCTGGGGTATGTCTACACTCCGAAATTAGGTCAAATTTATAGAAGTCAGTTTTTTAGAAATCGTTTTTAAACAGTCAATTAGGTGTGTCCCCACACAAAATGCTCTAAGTGCATTAAGTGCATTAACTTGGCGGAGTGCTTCCACAGTACCGAGGCTAGCGTAGACTTCCGGAGTGTTGCACTGTGGGTAGTTATCCCACAGTTCCCGCAGTCTCCGCCACCCATTGGAATTCTGGGTTGAGATCCCAGTGCCTGATGGGGCAAAAAACATTGTCGTGGGTGGTTCTGGGTACATGTCATCAGGCCCTCCCTCCATGAAAGCAACGGCAGACAATCGTTTCGCTCCTTTTTTCCTGCGTTACCTGTGCAGACACCATACCACGGCAAGCATGGAGCCCGCTCAGCTCACTGTCACCCTATGTCTCCTGGGTGCTGGCAGACGTGGTATTGCATTGCTACACAGCAGCAGCAACCCATTGCCTTGTGGCAGCAGACGGTGCAACAGGCCTGATAACCATCATCATTGTGTCCGAGGTGCTCCTGGTCGCCTCGGTAAGGTCAGTCAGGAGCGCCTGGGCAGACATGGGCGCGGGGACTAAATTAGGAGTGACTCGACCAGGTCATTCTCTTTAGTCCTGCCGGCAGTCCTATTGTACCATCTTCTGCCTAGCAGCCAGGAGATGTGGATGGCTAGCAGTCCTACAGCACCGTCTGCTGCCAGCCAAAGATGTAAAAGATAGATGGAGTGGATCAAAACAAGAAATACACCAGATTTGTTTTGTATTCATTTGCTCCCCCCTCCCTCCCTCCGTGAAATCAACGGCCAGCAGTCGTTTCGGTGAGGTCTGTCAGGGGCACCTTGAAAACTTGAATGGAGATTCAGTCCTGCCTGAAATACCGGGGGGAGGGATAGCTCAGTGGGTTGAGCATTGGGTTGAGCGTTGGCCTGCTAAACCCAGGGTTTTGAGTTCAATCCTTGAGGGGGCCATTCTGTGTGACAGTTGTTTTTGTTTCTCCTTGACGTAAAGCCACCCCCTTTGTTGATTCTAATTCCCTGTAAGCCAACCCTGTAAGCCATGTCGTCACTCGCCCCTCCCTCCGTCAGAGCAACAGCAGACAATCGTTCTGCGCCTTTTTTCTATGCAGACGCCATACCATGGCAAGCATGGAGCCCGCTCAGATCACTTTGGCAATTAGGAGCACATTAAACACCTTGCGCATTATCCAGCAGTATATGCAGCACCAGAACCTGGCAAAGTGAAACCGGGCGAGTAGGCGACGTCAGCGCGGTGACGAGAGTGATGAGGACATGGACACAGACTTCTCGCAAAGCACGGGCTCTGGCAATGCAGACATCATGGTGCTAATGGGGCAGGTTCATGCAGTGGAACGCCAATTCTGGGCCCGGGAAACAAGCACAGACCAGTGGGACTGCAGGGTGTTGCAGGTCTGGGATGATTCCCAGTGGCTGCGAAACTTTTGCATGTTTAAGGGCACTTTCATGGAACTTTGTGACTTGGTTTCCCCTGCCCTGAAGCGCAAGAATACCAAGATGAGAACAGCCCTCACAGTTGAGAAGCGAGTGGCAATAGCCCTGTGGAAGCCTGCAATGCCAGACAGCTACCGGTCAGTTGGGAATCAGTTTGGAGTGGGCAAATCTACTGTGGGGGCTGCTGTGATGCAAGTAGCCAACGCAATCAAAGATCTGCTGATATCAAGGGTAGTGACCCTGGGAAATGTGCAGGTCATAGTGGATGGCTTTGCTGCAATGGGATTCCCCAACTGTGGTGGGGCCGTAGACGGAACCTATATCCCTATCTTGGCACCGGAGCACCAACCCGGCGAGTACATAAACCGCAAGGGGTACTTTTCAATAGTGCTGCAAGCACGGGTGGATCACAAGGGACGTTTCACCAACATCAACATGGGATGGCCAGGAAAGGTACATGACGCTCGCATCTTCAGGAACTCTGGTCTGTTTCAAAAGCTGCAGGAAGGGACTTTATTCCCAGACCAGAAAATAACTGTTGGGGATGTTGAAATGCCTATATGTATCCTTGGGGACTCAGCCTACCCCTTAATGCCATGGCTCATGAAGCCATACACAGGCAGCCTGGACAGTAGTCAGGAGCTGTTCAACTACAGGCTGAGCAAGTGCAGAATGGTGGTAGAATGTGCATTTGGACGTTTAAAGGCGCGCTGGCGCAGTTTACTGACTCGCTTAGACCTCAGCGAAACCAATATTCCCACTGTTATTACTGCTTGCTGTACGCTCCACAATATCTGTGAGAGTAAGGGGGAGACGTTTATGGCTAGGTGGGAGGTTGAGGCAAATCGCCTGGCTGCTGGTTACGCGCAGCCAGACACCAGGGCGGTTAGAAGAGCACAGGAGGGCGCGGTGCGCATCAGAGAAGCTTTGAAAACCAGTTTCAGGAATGGCCAGGCTACGGTGTGAAAGTTCTGTTTGTTTCTGCTTGATGGACCCCCCCGCCCTTGGTTCACTCTACTTCCCTGTAAGCTAACCACCCCCCTCCTCCCTTCGATCACCACTTGCAGAGGCAATAAAGTCATTGTTGCTTCACATTCATGCATTCTTTATTAATTCATCACACAAATAGGGGGATAACTGCCAAGGTAGCCCGGGAGGGGTGGTGGAGGAGGGAAGGACAAGGCCATACAGCACCTTAAAAGTTTAAAACTTTAAAACTTATTGAATGCCAGCCTTCTGTTGCTTGGGCAATCCTCTGTGGTGGAGGGGCTGGTTGGCCGGAGGCCCCCCCACCGCATTCTTGGGCGTCTGGGTGTGGAGGCTATGGAACTTGGGGAGGAGGGCGGTTGGTTACACAGGGGCTGTAGCGGCGATCTGTGCTCCTGCTGCCTTTCCTGCAGCTCAACCATACGCTGGAGCATATGAGTTTGATCCTCCAGCAGCCTCAGCATTGAATCCTGCCTCCTCTCATCACGCTGCTGCCACCTTTCAGCTTCAGCCCTCTCTTCAGCCCGCCACTTACTCTCTTCAGCCTGTCACCTCTCCTCCCGGTCATTTTGTGCTTTCTTGCACTCTGACATTGTTTGCCTCCACGCATTCGTCTGTGCTCTGTCAGTGTGGGAGGACAGCATGAGCTCAGAGAACATTTCATCGCGAGTGTGTTTTTTTCGCCTTCTAATCTTCACTAGCCTCTGGGAAGGAGAAGATCCTGTGATCCTTGAAACACATGCAGCTGGTGGAGGAAAAAAAAAAGGGACAGTGGTATTTAAAAAGACACATTTTATAGAACAATGGGTACACTCTTTCACCGTAAACCTTGCTGTTAACATTACATTCGTAGTACATGTGCTTTTGTTACAAGGTCGCATTTTGCCTCCCCTCACCGCGTGGTGAGCCCCTCACCCTTCCCCCCTCCCCGTGGCTAACAGCGGGGAACATTTCTGTTCAGCCACAGGCAAACAGCCCAGCAGAAACGGGCACCTCTGAATGTCCCCTTAAGAAAAGCACCCTATTTCAACCAGGTGACCATGAATGATGTACTCTCCTGAGGATAACACAGAGAGATAAAGAACAGATATTCTTTGAACGCCAGCAAACATACACTGCAATGCTTTGTTCTACAACGATTCCCGGCTACGTGCTACTGGCCTGGAGTGGTAAAGTGTCCTACCATGGTGGACGGAATAAGGCTGCCCTCCCCAGAAAACTTTTGCAAAGGCTTTAGGAGTACATCCAGGAGAGCCGCGAATGTCAGGGCAAATTAATCATTAAACACGCTTGTTTTTAAACCATGTATACTATTTAAAAAGGTACACTCAGCAGAGGTCCCTTCTCCGCCTGGCGGGTCCAGGAGGCAGCTTTGGGTGAGTTCGGGGGGTACTGGCTCCAGGTCCAGGATGGGAAACAGTTCCTGGCTGTCGGGAAAACCGGTTTCTTAACTTGCTTGCTGTGAGCTATCTACAACCTCATCATCATCATCAATCTTCCTCGTCCCCAAAACCTGCTTCCGTGTTGCCTCCATCTTCATTGAAGGAGTCAAACAACACGGTTGGGGTAGTGGTGGCTGAACCCCCTAAAATGGCATGCAGCTCATCATAGAAGCAGCATGTTCGGGGCTCTGACCCGGAGCGGCTGTTTGCCTCTCTGGTTTTCTGGTAGGCTTGCCTCAGCTCCTTAAGTTTCATGCGGCACTGCTTCGGGTCCCTGTTATGGCCTCTGTCCTTCATGCCCTTGGAGATTTTGACAAATGTTTTGGCATTTCGAAAACTGGAACGGAGTTCTGATAGCACGGATTCCTCTCTCCATACAGTGATCAGATCCCGTACCTCCCGTTCGGTCCATGCTGGAGCTCTTTTGCGATTCTGGGACTCCATCATGGTCACCTCTGCTGATGAGCTCTGCGCTCACCTGCAGCTTGCCATGCTGGCCAAACAGGAAATGAAATTCAAAAGTCGCGGGCCTTTTCCTGTCTACCTGGCCAGTGCACCTGAGTTGAGAGTGCTGTCCAGAGCAGTCACAATGGAGCACTCTGGGATAGCTCCTGGAGGCCAATACCGTCTAATTGTGTCCACAGTACCCCAAATTCGACCCGGCTAGGCCGATTTCAGCGCTAATCCCCTTGTCGGGGGTGGAGTAAGGAAATAGATTTTAAGAGCCCTTTAAGTCGAAAAAAAGGGCTTCGTCGTGTGGACGGGTGCAGGGTTAAATCGATTTAATGCTGCTAAATTCGACCTCAGCTCCTAGTGTAGACCAGGGCCTGGTGTGGATACGGTTATACAGGTATAAATCTGCATATACTGGTATCGTTACTCTCTCTCCCTCTTGCCTGTTAGATTGTTGGCTCTTTAAGAAGAGACTTTTGTTTTGCCTTTGTTCAGCACTGAGCACATTTTCAGTTCTAAACAAACTGTACCTTGATGGTGCAATGCCAGTGGCTGTTGGGACAATGGTTCTAGTGGTTACCTTTGTGCTGCAGCTCCAGCTCTCCATCCTCAGCAGGAATTCAAAGTTAACACTAATGTCATTTATTTATTTTTGCTTTACCTGCACTGTTATTTATTTTGGGCGTAGTGCTCTACATGTGTATTTAGCAGGAAGAAAATTGCGCTGATCTCTATCTAAACCAAGAAATATTTGTTTGGCTAGTAAACCAGTAGGTTTAATCACCACTGAGCAATGCCCGTGGGGTAAAGCCCAAGGCCAAGTGAATTTCATTGCAGTTGCAAAGCTGATTCGTTATTCATCACGGTTACACCCATCCTGTGCAGGGAGTGCCAGGCTGGGAAAGGAGGGAAGATGCTGTGGGGTTGGAGGCAAGCCTGACACTAGGCGCAAAAGGGACCAAATAAAGAGAAATTACAAACATTATCTGCATTTAGGTTTGGCCCATGTAGGCAGAAGCACAGTCTGAACACAGAACCACAAGTGGCAGTGGAAATTACTGGATAGGGCACTGGACTGGGCCTTTGAGACTTGGATTTTGTTCTTGGCTCTGCCTCTGACTTGCCATGTGACCTTGGGCAAGTCACTTCCTCTATGTCTTTGTGTCTGTACAACATCTAGCACAATGGGTCCCCGATCTCAGTTGAAGCCAGTAGCTGCTATTGTAGTAATACAGGACTGGGAGCCAGGAATGCTTGGTACTAATACCAGTTCTGACAACAATCTCAGTGCGAGATTTAAAGAGCTCAATCAGTTTAGTTGATCAAAAAGAATATGAAGAAGTGACTTGATCACAATGTGTAAGTCTCTTCCTGGGGAAGAATACTGGGTACTAAAAGGGGCTTTAATCGAGCAGAGGAACGCATAACAAGAACCAGTGTCTTGTTAGAAGAAGAACAAGAAACTAAAACCAGACCAATTCCAGTTAGAAATAAGGCACGTATTTTTAACAGTAAAGATGATTAACCATTGGAACAAACACGCCAGGAAAATGGCAGATTCTCCATCTTTTGCAGTCTTCAGATCAAGCTGGAATGCCTTTCTGGAAGAGCTGCTTCAGTCAGACATAAGTCACTGGGCTCAATACAGGGGTGAAGGGGAAATACTCCGGCCTATCTTCTACAGGCGGTCAAACTAGATAATCTAATGGTTCCTTCTGGCCTTAAAATCCATTAATTTAAATTCCCTAATGATTAATTACCTAATTATGTAAAGCACTTTGCAGATATAAAATGCTGTATGTGTTGCTCTTGTTCTTTACCAGATCATCTAACCAGGATACTTTATAAAATAAATTTCCTATATTTAATGTAGGTAGAAATTTGGCATGACAATTTTGTGTTGTCGCCTTGGCAAATATCAGCTGCATCATGACTTGACAGTTATGTATTTTGTGGCATTTCTACTTGGAAAACTGGAATTTAAAACTTTTTATAAGTATTTTAATATAAACGTTATAGAATTGTTGGTCTTTAATTGGAGGGTTAGCACCTTCTCTGCACCTTCATATTACCTAAGTGTCCAATGACTTCATTGGAGGCTGGAATTTAATATACCATGTGTTAGGCACCTTAGAAATCCCTAAAATTGACCGACCAATTTCAGGATCATGATATTTCTGGGGCACTTGAATAAAATAAAAAGCTTGGAATCTTGATCTGTGGTCTTACTGCATGTCAGAGGAACTGCAAATGTACTGATGCCTTTCTAGGTACCTCTTAGATGTTCTTACCAATGGGGAATGAAACCAGGCTGATTATAAAGAATTTGTACTTGTTCTCTGGGCAGCCTTGAACTGAACGATCACATTTTGGTCCTAACAGTTAAACTGATCTGGACAGAGGCCAGTTTCTGTGGGCTGAGTTGCTGCAATGACTAAGCAGTGTAGAAACCCTGAAGAGTGAAGTAGTTATTCTGAATTCTCATGAAAACAAACTGAAAATTCAGTTTTTGACAGTTGAAACATTTGAAGGGAATAGGTGCTTCCCACAGAGGGAGCCCAATAGTTCTGGTGAGAGCAATGCTTACTTGTATAGTGTATGTTCTTCCCTCCCCAACTCTGCCAGTGCACCTCAGTCCTGATCTGCAGCAGTCTGTTCCATCCCAGCCAGTCAGCAAGCAGCTCTGCCAACGTCCCTGTATTCTGAAATGCAGCTATCTACCCTTTAAATACCATTTCTGACTCTCTTCTGAGCACAGAATCATAGAATCATAGAATATCAGGGTTGGAAGGGACCTCAGGAGGTCATCTAGTCCAACCCACTGCTCAAAGCAGGACCAATCCTCAATTTTTGCCCCAGATCCCTAAATGGCCCCCTCAAGGATTGAACTCACAACCCTGGATTTAGCAAGCCAATGCTCAAACCACTGAGCTATCCCTCCCCCCACACTAGGGTGTGTTTTCTCATCTGGACAATATGTTGACAAGGGGCTAAGTTAAAACCACCAAACTCATTTAAACTTCCCCAGTCTCCACTGGTGAAAGATGAGTGCATTAACACACAGGGTCACCCATTCCCTTCCCCTACCCCAAGCCTATTCTGTATTAGCCCACAGCTACAGAACCTGGCTCTTTAGCACAAATGCTAGAGACGCATGCTTTTAGCTGTGGTGGTCCCCAGTTCAATCTCCAGTTGTTGGCCAAGATGAGGTCTTCACAACAGGACTGTGAGAGGAAGGATAGTCAGGTAGTTAGGGCATTAACACAGGATCTAGGAGACCTTGGTTCAAGACCCTGTTCTGCCCTAGATTTTGTGTGACCTTGGGTGAGCCACTTAATTTCTCTGTGCCTCAGTTCTCCCTCTATAAAATGAGGAGAATAGTTCTTGCCTACCTCAAGGGCTGAGGATAAATATATTGAGTGTGATGTGCACAGATACTACAGCAATGGGGGCCATCTAACCACCAAAAAAAAAAAAAAAGAGCCTGACTCTCCATCTTGTTCCTTACTCTGGTGCAGAATGATACTAAATAAGCTGTAAAATGCTGCTAAATAAGAGTAGGAATATTTGGCACAAGTGTTAGTGACTGCACAATGTGCAAGGCATGTGGGTCTGATTCTCTACTGTTTTTAAAATTGTACCTCCCTTGTGCATTGTGACTGAACCACACCCAGCTCTGTTACTGATCACATGTCCAAACTAGCTGGATATCTACAGAACCTTATTTTCCAGTCCCACGAGCTGTGCATTTAAAACTTCATGGATGGCAGAGGATGACATTGCAGTGTTTTGATTCAACCAGTACCCGGCGGCTGTGAGCAGATGTCACACTCTATCAAATCAGATAATGGAAGATCTCGCTATCATAGCAGGCTGCATTCAAAGTTTGCTACAGTTCTAGCAGCAGAAACAAGGAGGAGTTTTTTTTTTCCCTAGGAAGCATGTATATCAAATATTGTTAAATCCCTCTACTCCACTAAGGAGCTGCATTCCCAGTGACTTTCAATAGGACTTAGTCTAAGGCCTGGTCTGCACTTGAGGGGATCGATCTAAGTTACGCAACTTCAGCTATGTGAATAACGTAGCTGAAGTTGAGGTACTTAGATCTACTTACCGTGGTGTCTTCACTGCGGTAAGTTGACGGCTGATGCTCTCCCATCTGCTTCACCTGCGCCTCTTGCCCTGGTGGAGTACCGGAGTCGATGGGAGAGCGTTTGGCAGTTGATTTGTCTAGACGTGATAAATTGACCCTCGCTGGATCGATTGCTGCCCGTTGATCCAGCGGGAAATGTAGACAAGCCATAAGTCACTTAAGAGTGACTCTGAAAAGGACTTAGGGGTCACAGGATAACATGAGTTCCCAGTGTGATACTGTAGCTAAGATGATGAACACAGTCCTTCAATGTATAAGAAGGAGACTACAAAGTGGGAGTAGGGAGATGGTATTGTCACAATTCAGGGCAACTGCATATGTATTCCCCCTCTGTGATCCAGCAAGAGCACCCACTTTAGGCTTATAGCTCCCTATCCATTGGCTCTGTTGGGTGAAGACATGTCTCTCTCTCCCTTCTGACCAGGTTATTTCCACGCTGCATAGTCCCTTGACCATCCTGTGATATCCCCATCAAAAGACAGGCTGCCTAAGCAGGCTTCTTTTGCCTTCTCTTCAGCGATGGTCAACAGTGTAGTTACTACAGTTAAGCTACCACACCACTCCTCCTAAGCAAGCACATTTTATTCTTAAGGTAAAAGCAATACAGAGAAAAAATATATAAAAAACAATAAAAGAACTTATATACCTGCTGATAAGCTTACCAGAGATCATCCCAACTGTAACAGTGACTCTAGATGGAACAGTCCTTCAGCCTCCACTCGGGTGTTTTCCTGGGATTTCAAGTTCATCACACCCTTTGCTCTGAACAAGAACTCCCAAGAGACTCACTTATTTATCCAGTTTGGGTTTTTGAAAAGACTAATTGGTAATCAGCCAAATAATGGGTCTCTGCTCAAAATGCAGCTTAAAAAAGTCTGATTCGAGAGGGGTCATTTGCATTCCCTTCACCCCCATGTATTTCCTAGGAAATCCACTGCACACACATTGTCCCAAAAAGTCCTTTGAAATTCTTATCTCCCAGAAATTGCATTAATCCTGCCTTCCTCCTATAGAAGTTGTGCACTATGGTGGAATTGCATAGAAACATTTACATTTTCAGTACAATGGACTCCAAAAGTATTAAAACTTAATTCCTTAAAGTTTAGTTTAGTTCAGTAAGGTTTAATTTAATTCCATAAGGTTTGTCCATGATATTGTATATGTCTTGTGTCACATGTGTTACTTCTGGATATAGCATCAGTGAGACCATTACTGGATACCATGTCCTGTTCTTGTGTCCCTACTTCAAAAAGGAGGTTGGAAAAATTGGAAAGGGTTCAGAAAAAAGCTACAAGAATGATTCAAAGTCTGGAAAACATGCTTTATATTAAGACTAAAGGAGTTAAAAATATTTTGTTTATCTAAGAGATGGTTTAGATGTGACTATACTATGGTCTACATACAAGTATCTATCTACATGGAAGAGATTTCTAATAGTAGACAGTTCTTTTATCTAGGAGAAAAAAGCATAATGAGATCCAATGTTTGGAAGTTGATTCTACATCCATTCAGAGAACTGCCATCAAGTTGAGTGTAATGCCTCATGAGCTCAGCCAATTAATTAAAATTTCATTTCTGGTTCACATTCACAGGGCATTTGGGCAATAATTCATCAAGATACTTAAGAACACGGCTAACTTTGAGTATGTGAGTAGTCCTGCTGAAGTCAGGTAAATTAGACACATGCTTAAAGTTAGGCAGTTGCAAAAGTACTTTGCTGAACTGAGGCTTCAGACAACTACATGACCTTTTTGCCCATTAACTGTAAGGACTGAATGGAATCTTAGTGCCCCATCACTTGACTTGCAAAGTTTTGGGGTTTAATTACTGCACAGTTCTTTGGGCATGAGCAGTAACAAATAGCCTGGGCACTTTGCCAGACCTCTGCAAAGAACATGAGACCTTCTCATTTTCATAGCCTTTGCATCCTGCAGCACCAGTGTGAGTAGCGCAGGGTACAGCAAAATTGGCAATGCAAACATTTTTGTCAGTTGATTAGTGTCCGTGCTTACACAGGGCTATTATACAAATTAATTCTTCTCTCAAAATGGGTTTGTCTACACTAGAATTGAAACCGTGTTTTACAAGAACTTCTAAACGCACACTAAACAACCTAGCTCACCAGACACTGCCCACACAATTCTTTCCCTGGGGAGATGAGCTAGAGAATGAACCACATGTACCACATATTAACTATGTTGCTTAATGCGTTTTTGGAAGGTGTTTGGATAATATGGTGATCAGGGTGACCTTAGAACCTATAGCTGTTTTCACCATCAGTTTGCATACATCTGTCTCTCCTCTGTGCAGATCTGGCAGTTTGGGGAGTGGGTGGACGTTGTAGTGGATGATCTTCTCCCGACGAAGGATGGGAAGCTGGCTTTTGTACACTCGGCACAAGGCAATGAGTTCTGGAGTGCCCTACTCGAGAAGGCTTATGCCAAGTAAGTGCCAGCGTCTGGGCTTGCCCATCTCTGCTTTGGAAATGGCCATGATGTACTAAGCACTTGGCTGGTGGATATTTCCTGACTAATGTGGCCCAGAGTGTGTGACAGCAATAGGAAAATTCTAACTATCTGCCTTCTTCGTTCTCACTCAGGGTGAATGGCTGCTATGAAGCTCTGTCTGGAGGAAGCACCTCGGAGGGCTTTGAAGACTTCACTGGAGGGGTCACCGAATGGTACGAGCTTCGGAAACCCCCCAGTGACCTTTACCAAATTATTCTGAAAGCTCTGGAAAGGGGATCTCTGCTTGGCTGCTCCATTGACGTGAGTTCTTGTTTTGTAGGGTATCCTGCACTTTTTTCTTATTGGTGGTGGTGATGATGGGTGAGTGGGTCTTGGACCATTTTAATAGGCTGGGGATTTGAGGCTGCTCATTCCCAAAACAAGGCAGTGGCTCAATGATCCCTTTGCTCCTGGGCATCTAGCCGGGCATGTTGGGTTCCTTTGTCAACCATTCAGTGCACAAACACAGGCGCGCACGCCCACACACGCAAACTCCTCTTGGTGTCTGCTGGACTCTTCAACCGTCTACTCAGCCAGGCAAGCCACATCACTTTTAAGGGCTTTTCTTCACTGCAGTGTTAGTTTGAGGTATAGCTCAATTTTTGCCACAACCCGGTTCCCATCCACATACATTTCTATGTCGAGTTGAAAGTAGTGCTTTACGCTTGAGCTAATTTGCTTGTCGGGGTGTATAGGTTGAAGCTTGAGTGTTGCTGTCACTCAAACTAGCAATGCAGTAGGGATACAGCAGCTTGAGTTATAATAAACCAGATGCCAATCCAATATCACTTTGCTAATCCAGTCCCTCTTTGTAGTTCAAGTGTTGTTTTGCAGTATGGTTGTTCTCACTCGAGCTAGATTAGCTCAACTTGAGTGTACTCACCCAAGCTAACTGCTGCAGTGAAAATAAACCTTCAGGCTCACATTGTGGCCCCCATCCTAGGCAGGCTCTCAAGCCCAAATTCATTAACAAAAACAGAGTTTTGTTCCAAAATGGCTGTTAAGCTTTGGAAACAAATGGAGCACTCATCATGGCTGCTGATGTGCATCTCCTATCAATATTTACAGCAAATCCCCAAGTCCCACATTAGAAGAAATGTTTTAGAATAGCAACAAAGCCTTCTGGTGTCCAGTGATTCACTGACCATCAGGAGGTTAAAGTCACTTAACCTTTCGCTTCATGTACTGCTTGCAGTGTGCACATACACACCCTGCCATACATTGCAAAGCCCGTCTTTTTTCAAGGCTGAGATTCATGCATTGAGGGTTGGGACCATGGCTCCTCCCATCTCCATTTTGTTTTTTTGAAAATTGTTGTATTCAGTTTTGTTTAGTGTTTAGCTTGTATGGCAAAGATGCCTAGAGCCCTGGGTAGGCTTGCTTTTACATTCTGTACCAATCCAAATAAATGTGTGAAGTGGTGATGGTTGCATATATACTGTAGGAAACTGCACTTAATCTAGATGTGCTTCAGAAAGTAACTCCACTGGAATTCCCTCAGGTGACTTACTGGAGCTCACGAATGTGTGCACCAGTCTCAGGTTCGCCTGTCTACCAGCTCTTCTAACAGCAAGGTTCACTTCTTCCTTAGCTCAGATACACATACAAAGTGCACAGAGTTCTTAATCATTGGCTGTTAGTTTGCTGTTTCCATACCAACTGTACATGATGGGCAGCCAGAGGTCCTTTTCCCAGTGGAGTTATTGCCTGTATACCATGGGCCTGTTCAGTAACATGGCAGTCTCTGCTATCTGTGATAGTAACATGATGACAGTGGGTTCTACGTATTTGATGACAACAGGATGAGCTCCAGCACTATTGCTGAAATAACCTATTTTGTTAATCTAGAATTCTCAATTCAGACAAAAGGCTGAGATGAAGCTTTTTTTTCTTGACCGGTGCTGTGTATGGGAATTAAATAGCAGGAAACACCTTCTACATGAGAGGAAAGTGATCAGGAACAGTCAGCATGGATTCACCAAGGGAAGGTCATGCCTGACTAATCTAATCGCCTTCTATGATGAGATTACTGGTTCTGTGGATGAAGGGAAAGCAGTAGATGTATTGTTTCTTGACTTTAGCAAAGCTTTTGACACGGTCTCCCACAGTATTCTTGTCAGCAAGTTAAAGAAGTACGGGCTGGGTGAATGCACTATAAGTACGGGTAGAAAGTTGGCTAGATTGTTGGGCTCAACGGGTAGTGATCAATGGCTCCATGTCTAGTTGGCAGCCGGTGTCAAGTGGAGTGCCCCAGGGGTCGGTCCTGGGGCCGGTTTTGCTCAATATCTTCATAAATGATCTGGAGGATGGTGTGGATTGCACTCTCAGCAAATTTGCGGATGATACTAAACTGGGAGGAGTGGTTGATATGCTGGAGGGCAGGGATAGGATACAGAGGGACCTAGACAAATTGGAGGATTGGGCCAAAAGAAATCTGATGAGGTTCAGTAAGGATAAGTGCAGGGTACTGCACTTAGGACGGAAGAACCCAATGCACAGCTACAGACTAGGGACCGAATGGCTCGGCAGCAGTTCTGCGGAAAAGGACCTAGGGGTGACAGTGGACGAGAAGCTGGATATGAGTCAGCAGTGTGCCCTTGTTGCCAAGAAGGCCCATGGCATTTTGGGATGTATAAGTAGGGGCATAGCGAGCAGATCAAGGGACGTGATCGTTCCCCTCTATTCGACATTGGTGAGGCCTCATCTGGAGTACTGTGTCCAGTTTTGGGCCCCGCACTACAAGAAGGATGTGGATAAATTGGAGAGAGTCCAGCGAAGGGCAACAAAAATGATTGGGGTCTGGAACACATGACTTATGAGGAGAGGCTGAGGGAACTGGGATTGTTTAGTCTGCAGAAGAGAAGAATGAGAGGGGATTTGATAGCTGCTTTCAACTACCTGAGAGGTGGTTCCAGAGAGGATGGTTCTAGACTATTCTCAGTGGTAGAAGAGGACAGGACAAGGAGTAATGGTCTCAAGTTGCAGTGGGGGAGGTTTAGGTTGGATATTAGGAAAAACTTCTTCACTAGGAGGGTGGTGAAACACTGGAATGCATTACCTAGGGAGGTGGTAGAATCTCCTTCCTTAGAAGTTTTTAAGGTCAGGCTTGACAAAGCCCTGGCTGGGATGATTTAATTGGGGATTGGTCCTGCTTTGAGCAGGGGGTTGGACTAGATGACCTCCTGAGGTCCCTTCCAACCCTGATATTCTATGATTCTATGTTTCTTTTTGCTCACAGCACCAAGAGCACTCATTAGCCTGCACTCCTAACCCAAAAACCTCCCCCGAGGGTCAGCCACCGTGTTTTCAGCTGCTCCGTTAGACTGTCTTCCTCTCTTTCTTTCTTGTCTGTTGCACCTTCTCCCCCATACACATCCTTACCCAAACAGCAAGACTACCCTACAAAATTAAGGTTTCAGAGTAGCAGCTATGTTAGTCTGTATTTGCAAAAAGAACAGGAGGACTTGTGGCACCTTAGAGACTAACCAATTTATTTGAGCATAAGCTTTCGTGAGCTACAGCTCACTTCATTCACTGAATGCATCCGATGAAGTGAGCTGTAGCTCACGAAAACTTATGCTCAAATAAATTGGTTAGTCTCTAAGGTGCCACAAGTCCTCCTTTTCTTTCTACAAAATTAAGTTGATCTCCGTTACATCAGCGTACAGCCACCGCAGTAGTTAAATAGCTTTTGCATATGCACGTTATCTTCTGTGTGTCGGCGGTGTGCATCTTTACCAGGAGTGCCTGCACTGATTTAACTGTCCGTGTGGGGCATTGTGGATCTGCTTCTGAAATGCAGGAACAGTCGGCGTAAGCAACACAGTGTCTACACTGACACTCTGTCAACCTAACTATAATGAATTAAGTGCTACACCTCTCACGGACGTGCAGTTATTAAGTCGGTGTAGTGGGTGAGTAACATCGATGGGACATGCGTTTTAGTGTAGATGCTTGGAGTTAGGTCAATGTAAGCTGCCTTACATCAATCTAACTCTGTAGTGTAGACCAAAGCTAAGATGGGGCTTATGTTTACAGTTGTTAATTGAAGAATGAGTTCAGTCTCAATCCCATAACAATGCTTCACCCAGCTCATAACACTATAAAGTTTCAAGAGTATCTGCATTCATTTTAAAAGATTTTATAAATGACTTAGAAAAGACTAGAGGAATGTTTCTTAATCAGTGGGTCATGACCCCCAAGGGTGTCATGAAAGTCAATCCAGGGGCATTGTACAGTGTTGAATATTTTATTACAATCTAAAGAAAAGAAAATCTTGCTTTCTCATTCTCTGCACACTCTTAACGTTCAAGGTCAATTATTCTGTCAACCTCTGAAAACACACCCAAACCAACCATACGGGCTTATAATTAATAATTTTTTTACTCTTTTTTAGTAAATATGGGGGGGGGGTTGGAAAATTTTTTGACTTTGAATGAAGGGTCACCAACCTAAAAAAGTTGAGAAACACTGCACTACAGCAACAGGGAGAGAGCAAGGCTGCACATCCAAAAAAACCATGCTGTTGCTTAGGTACCACAGTGATGGTTGCATTGTAAAAACCTGAACAAAATAAAACAGTGGCATGGTGGCTCATTTGTACGTGTTCAGCTGTGGTCCTCGCATGAACTGGGGTTTACTGTGTGTGTAGAAGCTAAGTATGAGTTAATATGTCTTTTCTTTTAGGGACAGAGGTAAAGCCAATATCAACTTTAACATGTATTCTTGTGTGCTTTTTAAATGTAGATTACCAGTGCTTTTGACATGGAGGCTGTAACATTTAAAAAGCTGGTGAAGGGTCATGCCTATTCGGTAACAGGAGCCAAACAGGTACAATCTTCACTCCCTTGAAGAGTTTGAAGAGAGGGAATGTTGTGCAGTAGTTAGAACAGGGAATCAGGTCTCCTGGGTTCTATTCCCAATTCTGTCGCTGTGTGACCTTGCAAAAGTCACTTCACTTGAGCCTGCCCAGCTATATAGTAGGAACAGTAATATCTTAGACACCCATGTCCTGGGATTTAAATCATGAATGTTTGAGAGTCTCAGATATAAAGCAGTCTGAAAAGACAAAATATGTTGTGTGTTGTCTGGAGGGATTTTCAAGACCTTCAGAAAGAATCATAACTGCAGTGTTTATCGTGGGGTTGTAGGGCTAGGTAGTAAGTCAAACAGAAGAGGAGTGGGTGCAGTACACTGGCAGATCCATGTTTCATTGCCTACCCCATTGCCCACCCCATCCCAAGTGGTTCTGCTGTAGCAGGTCTTTGTGACACAACCACCTCGCATGTATCTTGTTACAAGTTTGTGACTTTGCAGAAAATAAGTGGAGTTCATTTTTTTTTTTTTCCTGTCTGATGTAATTGGGTGACCATCAACTATTGCTTAAATCCCATGAGACAGAGCAGGATTGGCACATTAACACACTTTCTCCAGTTTTGTTTTACCCATGCCCTCTGCAGCAATTAGATGCCTTGGTAGTTTTAAGGGAATGTGTCAGGTTAAAAATAATAAATCTGCAATAAAAACCTATACCCTTGAACCAGCAACTCACTTTTTTTAAACTACCACTTTAAAGTCTCTGCATGATTTAGTATTTTGTATTTGAGCCTTAAAAATAAGGCAACCTTTTTTGTTTGTTTGTTCATTTGTAATATTGGGTTGTCACTTGTGACAGATTTCACACAATGTACAAATCATAGATTCATAGATATTAAGGTCAGACCATTATGATAATCTAGTCTGACCTGCACAACGCAGGCCACAGAATCTCACCCACCCACTCCTGCGATAAACCTCTCACCTATGTCTGAGCTATTGAAGTCCTCAAATCGTGGTTTAAAGACTGCAAGGAGCAGAGAATCCATGTGTTTCTATGTGTTACTTAATAACACTTTTGGATTACTAAAGTCGAAAGAATTTTAAAATCTCATATACTTCTTGATGCCTATATGTGATTCACCAAGACTGTGAAACTAGACTGGTCAGTTTTAAAGCACAATGCTACCTGCTATGTATGGCTTCTAAACATCTGCAGAGAAATATCTATATCTGAGGATACCTGAAAATGCCCCTTTAAAACACTGTCTGCAATAGAATCAGAACCTTATTAGCTATAATGATGTTTAAGTATGACTGTAGCTAGTAAGGTCCTGATACCATTGTGGCTAGGGCCTTAATTAATGGAGCACAGTGGCATGTATGCACACAGTTCTTGGTCATAAGAAATAATTTTCTCACTATCTGATCTATTTTAGGTTTTTTCCTATAGCATTCATCCCAATAGTATCCAAATTCTGCACAACAGTTTCTGCAGAGTGAAAAAGTTGTTTTCATTTAAAGCTAATCACAGTTTTTCTTCCTCAGAGCACTCTCGTGTTAAAAGCTAGTTATGTTTTTCTCCTCTCTATCGTAGTCTTTTGCATGACAATTCTTTGTGCACCTGGCTGTAAGGCATAAATACTACAGAAAGCGAGTGTTATTGTATCTCTAACTGGATATCTGTGGTGATTACAGATTAACTTCCGAGGACAGAATGTTAATCTAATTCGAATGCGAAACCCATGGGGAGAGGTGGAATGGACTGGAGCCTGGAGTGATAAGTAAGGATCAATTCCTTTTTATACAGATTTTGAAGATCATAAGGGCTGGAACTAGGGGTACTGCGGATGCTGCCACAGCCCCTGGTTTGAACTGGTTTCCATCATATACAGGGTTTACAGTTTGGTTCAATGGCTCTCAGCACCCCCACTACACAAATTGTTCCAGCGCCCATGCTGAAGATTGGAGGGGGAAAATAATAAATAAAATTTACTCTTGGTGGAAGGTGTCAGCTCGACAGATCTAGACACTGAACTTCCACAGCATAGGTTAGGTAGCAGTCAATCTTCCCACACACAACCCTTGCTAGCATATCTCCACTCTGACTTAAAAGGAAGATCTGAAGTTGAGGGTAGTTCAGTCCTTGTACACTGCTGCAACTGGCAAAAAGGGAACCAAATAGTGCCAACTAGGATAATAATAAATGAGATGTAGATATCTTCCCACTAGGAATTGGACTGCAGATGTATCAATTCACTTCCTATAGGCTCTCATTGCTTAGATATCAAGGTGATAAGGACCTTGGATAAATGGCAAATAGCTGTCAGAAAGGAACTGCTTCTAGTCATTACCAATCTGTATCAGAACTAGTGACCTAGAGGTAAAAGGCTCTATCTATTGCAAATTTGTTCAGTCCCCAGCATGTACATTTAACAAATAAATTAAAAATCCCAAGACAAAGCATTCCACTGCACACACAATTCTTCCCCTATGGAGAGGATGAGAGACAGAATGAACCGTGTGTGACAGATGTTAGTCAGATATTATGGTGATGAGGATGATATATGAACCTATTACATACACCACACATAATATTAATGATCAATGAGTTCTGAGTTTTCCAGTGATACGTTACATGTCACCCTTTGGGTGAATATCCTAACAACGTGTCACCTGGCAGTGGTGTACTCTTAGGGTCACACCTGTATAAAACAGAATTATTTTGGTTGGATCCTACACCCAATTTGTGGAATTGGAAATAAACTGCTGAGCAACAGCACAGGAACTGCTTGGAATACAGACCACATGTGTCTACAGCCAGTAATGATAATATTTTTCTTACTAATGAGCAGTGTGGGATGATAATGTTGCCCACAATGGGTCAAATTCAGCACTGTTGTAACTGGCATAGCTCCAACAGGTCAGTGGAGTTGCACCTCCTTCTTCCAGAATTTAATTTACTGTGAGTTGTTCAAGCTATAGGACTCACGGCATGTATGAACTGCTTCACCCCTGCAGCTCTTCTGAGTGGAACATGGTGGACCCATCTGTGGGACAGCAGCTAAGGATTAAAATGGAAGATGGGGAATTCTGGTAAGTGGAAAGCACAGTTTGCACTAACCCTTATTTTACTCTCGTGTGACCAAGTTAAAAGGGGTTTTAAATATGCACAAATAAGCTGAGATTCTGTGTTTTTTTAAATTTGTCTTAAGTGGTGTTTTTACCAGTGAAAACCCATGCTACATGAAGTAAATGTTTGAAAATGTTTTTGCTGCAAATGGATCTCAGTGCTGTCTGGAATCAGTTTTGTGCTTTTTTGGAGAGTGGCACTCAGCTAACCATGAAGTCAGTTTGGAAAAACACCAAAACAGATTGGTCTTTGCAGCTGAAAATAATATTCCCACCCACCTGCTCCCCTACCAAAAAGAAAAAAGAAAAAAAAATCCACCGTGAACTCAATGGGGCTGATCTTCAGCTGGCATAAATCAGGGAAATTCAACTGAAGATAATGAAGTTAGACTGATTTATACCATCTGAGGATCTGGCCCTCTAAATTTCTTTTATATATTGTTTAGATGTTATAGAGTATTATTATTTTTTACTTGTATTCCCATAAAGTCTAGGAGCCCTACTCATGGACCAGGACTCCGTTGTACTAGGTACTGTACAAACAACAAAAAGATGGTCCCTACCTGTGAGAGCTTAGAATCTCAACATAGGATAAGAGACAACGGATGGATATAACAGATCAAAGTGTGGGTGGGGAGGTACAAGGAAACAATGAGTAGTGCTGTTGGTTTTCACCAATCATTATAAAAAGATTTTGAAAAGGCTTGGACTCCTTTGCTGTGGGATTTTGAATAAGAAGTAAATCCAAAATATAAGATCTTGGATTCACTATAGCCGGGAATTATTACCATACAAGCAAGGAATAAAAGGCATGAATTGGTGAAGGATCAGAGTAGAACAAAAAGATCTCTTTTCTTTGTGAGGCTGTCGAAAGCTTTGATAGCTACATAAAACATGATCATCAAATGCATCATGGGTCTTGAGGATAGAGCTGATTAGGAATTTTTCAGTGAAACGTTTGTTCACCAAAAAATGCAGAATTTGTTGAAACCGAAGCTGTTTGTGAAACAGGGCAATTTATACAAATTTCCTGACTCAAAATATGTTAAGGAAAAAGTTTTGAAATTGTGAAAATGAAACATTTCAACATTGTCAAAAGAAAAATCTACTTTTCTGGTCTGAGATGATTTTATTTAGAAATCTAAGCTAACTAGAACTTTAAAAAATCTAAATCAAAATGTTTTGGAATTACCAAAAAGAAATATTTTGTTTGACCTGAGCTGAATTTTTTTTTTTTTTTTTTTTGGTTTTTCAGTTTGTGAAAATATGATTGAATTTTATCCTGCTTTGGGATGAAAAACATTTTGCGCACTCAGAAATTTACATGGGATAGGAAAACTGCTTCACACCCAGCTCAACTTGAGAGAAACTTTTGCGGTAGTTTCTCTGACTGACACCTGTGTGAGCTCACTGGATTTCTTTCTTCTTAGGATGTCCTTCCAAGATTTTTTGAGAGAGTTCACACGGCTGGAGATCTGTAACCTTACTCCAGATGCACTGAAAGCACGCAAGTTCCGCAAGTGGAACTCAACACTCTATGATGGCACCTGGAGACGGGGGAGCACAGCTGGAGGCTGCAGGAATTTTCCAGGTAAGGTATATGGTCCAGTGTGCTACTTGTAGTGCTAACCCACCCAGAACACCTGATTTTAGCAAACTAGCCTGATGCTGGCTGTTAAAACAGTTTTACACTGAGACATAACAATTTCACTGCTCCCTGAGGAAATGTTTGTAGTTTACTGAGAATACCCGCTGCAGAGACCCATGTTAACGAGGAAAGCTCATTTTTAGATATATATTTGCTGAACTACACTTTTGCGATCAATTTAAACTATGAATGAGTGAAAATTTTGATTACCATGAATAGTGGTCTATCCATTTCCAGTGACTGTTTTGTACTGGGGTGATCAGGTTTTCATCGCATTCAGGGACTAACAGACTCTTGGCTCAAAGGGTAAATCTACATGTGTGTGACTGCAGCTTGCGTAAATAAACCCAACCTAGCTTGGGTACCAATGGGACTGAAGCCATGGCATCCTGGGCCTCAACATAGGGTGTACAAACTCACCCAGAACCCTAGGCTATTACTTGGGCGGCTAGCCCATGCTGCCATGGCTTTATTGCTAACAGTGCCCAAGCTAGATATGTTAAAGCTATCTTAAGTATGTCTACATGATGATCCACAGTCACGCCCTGTGATTGCAGTGCAGACATACCCTATACCTTAAAACAACCAGGAATATGTAAGGATAGCTTGTTGTTTAATTTATTCCTTTCTCTTCCTGCCCTTCAGCTACGTTCTGGATAAATCCTCAGTTTAAAATCCGACTGGAAGAGGTGGATGATAATGATGATGACTACAGCAGAGAATCGGGCTGCAGCTTTCTCCTGGCACTCATGCAGAAGCACCGTCGCAGGGAAAGGCAATATGGGAAGGACATGGAGACCATTGGCTTTGCTGTCTATGAGGTAACTATGGGCTCTGTAACAATCCATGCTCTCAGAGATCCGTAGCTTCTGGTTAGCACAACCTCCTTGTCTCTCTCCCCTCTGAGAATAACAGTTCTTTATAAGATTAATAGGATCAATTGCATATAATTAGCCTTCAAATGTTAGCTCATTGTGGAGCTGCCTCTGTACCTTGGATGAATTAACCTGTCACCCCAGCTTGTTGGGGCAGCAGGGCTTCCTAATAGGAACAGCAGTATGGGGAGTAGGGAGGGGAAGGTGACCTAGGTTTCAAGGATGGGTGCCCCTGAACACCATGTATACTTCATTGCAATGACACAAGAGAAGTAAGAGATGTGAGGGGAAACCATTGCTTAAACTCTGATCCAAGCATAAATACTTGAAATGGTAATTATAGGAATGCAGAAGATGGCTGGCTAAGTAAATAACTAAATATATATGTTATCTTTTTCCTGTTGGCTAACAGAACATTAGTTTCATTGTAACTTACTGACTTCTAATTTGTATCTCTAAAGGTTCCTCCTGAGGTATGTATGGAAATTCTTTCATCAGATACCAACTAAAGGTAATGCATATTTAAATCAATCCTTTTGGTAGGGATAACCTTGCATGATGATGCATAATGTGGCTTCACTTTGGATTCAGACACTTCTTCATTTAGAAACGATCAAGGTAGCTCCAAGGCTTTTATTTTGTATCCATCCCAGACAATCTGAGTTCTTTGATATTCATCCAGATCATGGTCTGAACAGCATGTCTTACTTTTATGGAATTTTTCATTCTTCTATTGACACACCATTAACAGGAACTGATGTACTGTAATGACATTTTGTGTGTGTGTGAGTTTTCTAAGGTCCTATTTTTATTCTAAATATCTCTTAGGTACTTGTATTGCCTCTATCACTGTAGTATATGAGCACCTCCAAATCCTTAATCATTATACCACTATGAGGTAGGGAAGTATCCCTGTTTTACAAATGGAGAACTATGGCACAGAGAGTCTAAGTGACTTGCCCAAAGTCATACAGGAGGTCTGGCAGAGCAGGGTCTTGAACTCAGGTCTCTTAAGTCCTCAGCTATTACCCTGACCACTGGACCATCCTTTCTCTTTAATGTTATCCTTTCTGCTTCCCTGGGTTGGACCATCCTATACTTGTTTTAAGAGGGAGGAGCACAGTTCCCATCAGAGCCCATTAACTCTGCTCTTGAGTTAGCCAAAGGAATGCGATGCAGTTCTCAGACCCTGCAGGCTGGGAATATGGGAACCTGAGGTTTGATTCAATGTGTGGCAGCCATTACATTTATTTTCACTCATTATTTGAGCAGGAAAACCTATGTGGCACAGAGGCAAAATGCCAATGTCTTGACCAGTGTGCTTCCAAAGGACCCTCTGCCTTTTTCCAGGGATCTTCCTTATCTTTTATTATGGTACTATTTAAACATCCTGGTTGGCTAGACCTTTGTACTGGGCCTTTAGCAGCCTGTGTGGAGCAGAAGATTTGCCAGCTCGTGGCGGTAACTATATGTCTCTCTCTGGCAGTTTGTAGGCCAGTCTGCAGTTCACCTGAAACGAGATTTCTTCCTGGCAAATGCCTCACGAGCCCGCTCGGAGCAGTTCATAAACCTTCGTGAAGTCAGCACACGCTTCAAGTTGCCTCCAGGGGAGTATATTGTTGTGCCTTCCACCTTCGAACCTAACAAGGAAGGAGATTTTGTCCTCAGGGTCTTCTCAGAGAAAAAAGCTGGAACTGAGTAAGTCTCAAGGCTCATCTTTGATTATGGCAGGTGTTTTGTGTGAACTAGTAGCTGTTTCCCAGGAATTGGGTCCCAGAGGAGAGCGGGATGAATCATGTCCAGTACCACTACCACCGCTGGCATCCCCATACTTGCTTTTTCTAACTGATGCTAGCCTATGAGGGCTTTCCAATATAGGGGAAACTTTAATAATGTCAGGGCCCTTTCACAGGACTGCAGTTAGTACACGAGTGTGGGATTTTATTCATGTATCTCTATTATCAGGTTTTTGTAATCTTTGGGAACTTTTGTTCCCAAGCTTCGTATTTTTCTCTCTCTGACTGATTGTGAAGAAGGAATGTGTCACAAACTTACTTATTTTAGATCAGCCAAGGCCTGTAGTCCATGTGGCTGTGGAAACCAATATGTAGGAGATGTGATGGTTGGAAAAAGAGAGGGCTGATACAATGGATAGTATTGTGTCCTGCTATGCTAGAGATCCTGCATTAGAGCCTTTCATCTATTTCCCTGGGCCCATAAGGGTTTGGGGCTGCCAAACATTACTGAAACATAGGTACCAGCCTCTCTTGCACCCAGAAACTTGTCCCCCTGAGAACTAATGTATAGCATTTATACATGCTCACACAATATTGTGGCCACACAGTACCTCCTCTCTTGCCACAAGGGTTTTGCTATTTTGATTCCTTCATGGACATTTTGTCTGTGTTTCTGCAGGGAGATGGATGATCAGATCCAGGCTAATCTTCCAGATGAAGTAAGAACCCCTTATCCACTAACCTCTGCAAGAGCAGAGACTAAGGATTCCTTTTTGAGGTTTAAGACCACTCAGAGTTCTAGCACAGTCACTTGGTTTCAATTCACAGCCTGTGGCTATGTTCCGAGAGCTCTGTTCATATAGTCATCATAAGAGGCTCCTCCTGTTTCCTTACATTCTTCTGATAACTTTTTAAAATTATTTTCTTTCCATGCTAATAAACTACATGCCAATGCTTGCCCTTTTCAGTAGAATAGGCAGCTAGAAAGTGTTGTTTCCTTGCATAAGAAGCCAGAGATCCATCTCTTGCAGTGCCATATCCTTAACTAGCTACTATGGCTCTATCCATGTAGTACAACTTCTGAGGCTGACTCAACCTAGCTGTCATGTAACCAGAGGCCTGAACAGCAGAAGATCTGGGTTGAACGCAGATTTTTACCTACTATAGTTCCCCATCCCTATGCAACATGTCTCTGCTCTCTGGGGAAACTGGACTTGTGTAAGAGTTCTGATTTAGTGGTGCTAAGGTATTGCTCGAGTGACCTAAACCTAATTCCCTCAGGAGCTAAATGCATTATTTTTACTGCACAACCCCTCCCCTCCTGGTTTAAGGAGTGAGAAGCAGAATGTGGGATTCAAATACTCAAATGTGGGATTCTACTGCTTGGCTATTGTTGCCATGATATCTTTACTACTTCTGTATTCTCCTGTCCAGCCATAGGCTCACAACAGATTTCCTGGGATACATATTTCCTTGCTGCATGCCTTTCATGGGCTGTGTACTTTACTCTTCTGAGAAGTAGCCAATCAAAAGTTTGTTCTCTTTCCTCAGAAAGTGCTTTCTGAAAGTGAGATTGATGACAGTTTCAAGCAACTTTTCAAGCAGCTCGCTGGAGCGGTAAGTGTGCTGTTCTTACTGAGTTAAGATGAAGGGGCAAGTATATGTCAAACCTGCTAACTTTGAAGGAGGTGTAGCTGCAGCTCTTATTCCTTTGGCGATGGGTGGAAAAGCAACGTGTATAAAGAAAAATCTATGTACTATCTACATAGTGGTCCCATTGAGGAGTCCCTACTTATTACAATATCATTTTCTAAGCAGCTGGAGCAAGTGTAACCTTGATTTATGTGTTCCCAAGTAAGAGTTTAAAGATAAGAAATAGAACCAAACTGCACTCATTCAGTTTGATCCTCCAGAGCAGTTACAGATAATTTAATTTATTGGAGGACTGTGAATGACACAATGAGTGATAGAATTAAAGATTTCATTTAAAATAAAATAATTAATTGAAGCAAACAGGCATTACAATATAACCGTACACTGCCTTTATGCGGACATTCCAAGATGAAATGGTGCATCCAGAGATGATCAATCCCTGGATGAGAAGAAGGGGAATATAATCTTCTCTCTAATGGTATCTTAATGGTGAATGAGTGCACTAATATAAAATTAGCATACTACTGTTTTTATCATCAATTGTAACAACATCCGTTAATTAATTAAGTCTACCTTTTACCATATCTATATTTCCACTACCATATTTAATCTTCTGTACCCCCAAACTGAATGTCTTTTACTCATTGGCTATAAATATCAAACATCATTCTAATTATCATTTGCGTCAATGCAGTTTCAACAGTTACCAATATTCCAAACCATCCAAAAATTTTCTTACAACACCTGCTAAAATCAGTTAAAACAAAAACATATTTACTACTTGACCATAATTTGTCTCTAACTTGCCTCTGAATTGTCTCACTTTACTTCACTTATATTTTACTAGGCCTTATTATTATCAAGCCTAAATTTTAGGCCCCAAAACCAGTTCTTTACTTACATTTTAATCTAACATATACAAGCATCATCTCTACACAAGATGAAATGCTTTCCAATTATTCAGCAAAATGAGCTGGCTGTATTGTTTGTCCTTTTTCAGATTTAGGACACTTGAGGTGTGAATCGTCTAATTCTAAATCTTTTCTCCCCATACCATACCTTAGTCCAGCTGCTAGACTAATATTTTGCTTCACATGATGTAAGAATAAAAGTATGATTAGGCCTCAGTAGCTGACTGGATTACCTCCAAAGAAAAATGAGGTTCTATGCGAAATGGTGTTGACTATCTTTTTAGGTGACAGTTTTCCAACTGCGTCATTACTGAATTAATGCCTCCATGTGGTAGTAGGAGGGAGCACTGCTGCTGGACGTTTTGCCTTGACAGTTTATGATAATTAAAGTTGAACATGTGCTCCCTGTGTGATGCAGTAGCTAAGACAGCAAGCACAGTCTTTGGATATATAAGCAAGGTAATATAAAGTAGGAGAAAGGAGGTGGTATTACCTCTGTACATGGCATTAGTGAGACCATTCTGGTATCCAAATTTCAAAAAGCTTGTTGAACAATTGGGAAAAAGGTACAGAAAAGAGCTACAAGAACAATTCAAGGTATGGAAAACATACCTTCGTGTCGGAGACATAAGAAGCTCAGTCTATGTAGTTTACTCAAGAGAAGAATGAAAGTGACTTTTTATTGTGTAACCCTTCTGCCCGTCAGAGTTGGCAGCAACAAGGGCCGGGTTCAATATCTAGGGGATCCATTCCAATAACACAATGCAAACCGGCTCGAGCCCCCACCCAGTGACCTGGGACAAATATATACCACCCCCGCTGGGCGCCTCCAAGAGGCAATACTTCCCCTCTCGCAAGCACATAGCCTGAGTGTAGCAAAAGCCTTTTAATAACAGAGAGAAACAATGTGGCATTATGTTGGGGAAACACCACCAACAGGATTCATAACACAACCCATGAGCAAAAAAAACCCACCCCAGGCAAATTGGGGCATGCCCTTTTCCCTTTGGTTCTTGAGTCCAGCAACCCCAAATCACCCAAGGTCCCAAAAGTCCAATGCCCCAAAAGTCTCTGTCCCTGGTCAGGGCAGCCCCAGAGTTCGAAAGTTTATCTGCGGAGCTTTACCCCCCAACCTGGGTGGAAATGGGACGGGGGTAAGAGGCACCTTACATGATCTGAAGCTGACCGCCCCACAGCTCCATAGCAGCGCTCCGCTCCGCCAGCCGCCCCACAAACTCCTTCGCTCCGCTGCGCTCCGCTCCGCTCCGCCAGCCGCCCCACGAACTCCTTCGCTCCGCCAGCCGCCCCACGAACTCCTTCGCTCAGCTGCGCTCCGCTCCGCCAGCCGCCCCACGAACTCCTTCGCTCCGCTAGCCGCCCCACGAACTCCTTCGCTCAGCTGCGCTCCGCTCCGCCAGCTGCCCCACGAACTCCTTCGCTCAGCTCCACGACCCACAAGCAGCTCCTGCCATCCACACACTGCTCCGCGTTGAACTGCTTCACCAGCCGTGCCGCAAACTGCTCCACAATATATCTTCAGGCTCCCCCACTACTTAACACAACACTCAGTGATTTCAGCTCTTAGGTGAATTCAGCTTGTAGTAGGGGAGCCCCAGTGCTGGTGTACTGTCAGCCCAAAGTGAGCTCAGCAGCCTATAACTAGACTTCTAATGAAATCAAAATTAGCTCTGATATTCCACAGTGGAGAGAGGAGGAAGTGCAATTAGCATGTAAGGCCCTCACCAAGGGGCCCATGCCACCAAGTATTAATACTTGTCCCCAGCCTCTCTCTATTCACACAGTTTTGGAACCCATGACCCTTGCCTAGCGAGTGCTACTTAGTTGATGGTGAATCCCTCCATCATAACAAAAGGCCACGTACAGTTCCAAGCACAGTTCCCATAATCAGGGTAATAACAATTTATTCTTCCTGCCCCAATAACAGAGACGCTGGGGATCCCACAGCAGCCAAAGTGACCATTTGAGCAGCTATGGTCTCATTCTAGGCGTGGTGGGTGTGCCTATGCAAATGACATCGGCCCCTGAAGTTCTTTTCCACAACTTGCCACACCTCACCACCAGATGTCAGGGTGGAGCTCATCCTGACACTGCTTACAATTGTATTCCACAAGTAAATATATGGGGAAGAGATTTCTGAAAATAGACAGCTCTTTAATTTAGCAGAAAAGACACAATGAGATCCAGTGACTGGAAGCTGAAGGTAGACAAATTCAGATTAGAAATAAGGGGACATTTTTAACAGTGAGGGAAATTAATCACTAGAATAATTTAGCTAGGAATGTGGTGTATTCTTCATTACCTGAAGTCTTCAAATCAAGACTGGATATCTTTCTAAAAGATTTGCTATAGCTCAAGTAGAAGTTATGGGTTAAATGCAGAAATTATTGGGTGAGACTCTCCATCTTATGCTTTGCAGAAGGTCAGAGTAAGTCCCTCCTGGCCTTTAAATCTATGAATCTCAAGACACTGACTTCTCACAGAAATATAGAGGGTTTGGCCCAAGTCATTTTAGCCAAATTCCAATTCTGCCTCTAAAACGTCTCCGGAAGTTTCAGTTGGCTAGCATATTCTTCACTTCCCATCCTAAACTAATGTGTGGTGTTGCTATGCACTGTTACTTGCTGACACAATTCATATAATAAATGTGGCTGCATCTTAGCCATGGGTGGTTCTGTACATAATTTGTACATCAATTTAATCACTTTGAGGTGAGAGACACTATAGAAATGCAGTATTATTTCTTCGGTTCTTCCAGGATATGGAAATCAGTGTCTCAGAACTGCAGACTATCCTCAACAAAATCATAAGTAAACGTAAGTAATGGGATAACCAGCTGACCTATTAATGTCATAGTCTGAATCTGGGTATTTCTTGTCAGTCTCTGTAATCCAGCGTACCATGCGGCTCTCTGCTTGAAGTAGTTCTAGCAATCTGATGCACCCAGACTGGTAGCTGTAGCTTGGGCACTGGCATTCTTTTTTGAGTATCAGTGTTGTACCAGTATATGAGACAGAATCAATATATTTCTCTCTTCCACCGGCTGGAAGCAGTCTCATTATCTACTAGCAGAGGATGGAAATGAAAATAATTATTGCCTCACTCCTTCATTAAGGTTGCATTCTTACAAGAAATCTAAAAAAACCCCTCAAGTGTTTGTAACGAGGGTGCTAGCTTTTCACACAGTGCATTATAAACAACTCTGCTATGTGCCTTACCTTTGCCCCCTCTTTGCTTTAAATTCCAGATAAAGACCTCCGGACTAAAGGGTTCAGTACTGAGTCATGCCGAAGTATGGTGAACCTCATGGATGTATCCTCCTTCTGCATCTTTGTTACATGCAAGTGACTTCCTGGCCCTTTGGGTTGTGTCATGCCTGTAAGAAGTAGACCGGTCATGAGGGGATTTTTTTTAAGATTAAGTAAAAATGACATAGCTGCCAGGGTGCTAGTGTTTAGTGGAGACTTTGGTTGGTTTCTTCTTGGGGTGCGATGGGAGAGGAAGTTCCTCTTCAGGAAGTACAATAGCTTATAAACATTTCTCCTTAATAATTTTTCCTGAATAGAGAGATGGAAATGGGAAATTAGGACTGGTGGAATTCAACATCCTCTGGAACAAAATTAGGAGTTACCTGGTAGGTGAAGTTGCTATTGATCCCCTGCTTCCTTTAGCTTATCCATATCAATGACAGAGAATTTCTGATGTCACCTGAAAATGCTCTGGTACCAGCACTGACAATTTGGTGCTTTTTTTTAATTCAGCCTTTGTTGTTCGTGTACACAGCAATGTGGTATCTTTGCACATTTTCAGTAGACTGTGTGACTCTGTTTATTACAGTCCATGAGATTGCTGACCCCACTTCAGGAGTATCCAGTACCCTTATGTGTCCTTTTTTGTTTTTTTGTTAAGGCTGTCTTTAGGAAGTTTGATTTAGACAAGTCTGGATGCATGAGCGCCTATGAAATGCGAATGGCGCTGGAGTCTGCAGGTGATGTATCACATTCTATGATGGAGTTAACTTACTGCCTTCCATTTAATTCATTTGTCAGTTAATTCGTAATCATTTCCATCAGAAACCAAACAAATACCACTTGTACCCTTTATTCCAACCACGATGGAACCAAGATTTTGATAGGTTTGTCCAGATAATCCATCTAGGCACTGTAGAAAAATGATCAAACAGTTGTATGATAGGTTAAAATTCTGAGTAAAGCCAAAGAAGAGAGCTCCAGTAAGATCTATGCAACCCTGCTTTAGATGTAGCTGACCTAAGTGCTACTGTGCTCTGTGCAAGAAATTATGTGCCCTCTTGTGGTTGCACAGAAAACCACAGTAGTTGCTTGTTACAATCCAAAATGACAAGATTTGATTGGTAGTAGCAAAGAATAATCATACTGGATCAGATCAGTGGTCCATCTAACAGTCTATCCTATTTCGAACAGTGCCCATACGAGCTGCTTCAGAAACCCTGTAGTTATGGAGTAACCTGCCCACAGAGAAAGTTTCTTCCTAACCCCTCTTGGCTAATGTCCTACAACATAAATATTTATATCCCTTCCAAAACTCTGGGTTTTTTTAATCCTTACTATAATCCAGGATATTCTAGTTATCCATATAAATGGCCAATCCTTTTTTGAATCAAGCTAAATTCTTGGCCTCAGTGATGAATAAACAGATCTCTCTATACATACAAGACTTTCCAACACTGGTCTGTTTACTCCATGTAATACCTGTTTGCCTGAAATCAAATGGTGTAATGCTGTTTTAACTTGCTTGACTTTTTAATATAGTAATGTTTTGACAGGCTTTAAACTGAACAAGAAACTGTATGAATTGATCATCACCCGTTATTCGGAGCCTGACTTGGCTGTTGACTTCGATAACTTTGTGTGCTGTTTAGTACGACTTGAAACCATGTTCAGTAAGTACAAATTTCTGAAAGTATTTTTATGTTTCTAACGTGTTGTTTCTTACCATGTGGGTAAGAATTTCCTATTATGGTACTATACAGATATTTTTGTGTACAACCCAGCTGGAAATCAGACTCTAACCTACTCACATTTAAAATATTTTCTTGATCTGTGCCAGCTCATGAAGTTTGGGTACTAATGCCCATGGTATCAGGTAACCCATTTGGTGCTGACAGTGAGTATTTTCCCAACAGTCAGCATTTTGCGTTGGCTCTATTCAAACTCTTGACCGTGAGCCATTGGTTGATGGTGCTACTCACGGAATATTTAACAACTGTTGTAAAGCTATTTGTTGGGATTAGCAGACTATCAACGAGGGTAGATGGCAGAAGGCAGGGATAATATGCAGGACAGAGAGCTCTTTGATGGAGAGATTACTAGTTGAAGCATCTGTTAGTAATTTTATTGCAAATACCAGCACCACAGTTTATTTTTTAACCCCGTCTTTATTTCGATTTGAAAGGGCTGGGCCCCCTACCTTTATTCTGTTGGTAGCAAGAATTGTACATGAGTTTCATTCAATGGATTCTGATGCAATGTTGGATTAAAACGCAGTAAAGGGAAGGTAAACGTTCTCCAGCAGGTTTTCTTGGTGAAGTGGTACATATTCCATTTAGAGAGAATTCAGAGGTATACTACTTTCTATAGGAGGTCTGAGAAATACCCAGAGGCATAAAGGTTTTTAAATGGTGCAATTAAAAAATAATAATTACAAAACATTCCCCTCTTCCCCCCTTTCCCCATCTTTGTAGGGTTTTTTCAATCTCTGGACACAGATAAAGATGGAATTGTCACTTTCGACTTATTTAAGGTACATACTTTTTTTCCTCCTCCTGGTTTGCGTGGGTCTCTTACTTCCCATAGCTGGCCCTCTGGAGTAGATATTAACACCTCCCATGTTAGTCTTGCTCCTCCCCTTGCTCATTATTCTATGAGTCATAAGAAAAATAATTACAATTCACTACACATTCAGCCACAAAAGAGGTAGTGATAGTGTTCTCCAGTATTTAGTGCAAATGATAGAGAATCAGGATTTCTTGGTTCTGTCCCAGCTCTCTCACGAATTTTGGGCATAATAGTATGCCTCAGTTTGTCCATCTCTAGCAAAAATACCTACCTCATACAGGTGTTATGAGGCTTTGAATTTATTAATACTTACTACTACAACTACTAATTTGTGGTCCTTGATGAAAGTGGCTATGGATATGCAATTATAATTAATTACTAATCTGTAAATTTGTCTCAAACACCAATTTGCCCCCCAAGTGTTCCCATAAACTACTTCGGTTTTTAATACAAACTGGTAGGTTTACCAAGACTTTTTGATTTATTTTATCCCAGCAGAGTAATGCTGTCAGCTAGTGGTCTCCTCATCTGGGGCCTGATCTAAAGACCACTTTTAATAGAAGTCATTCCACTGCTTTCAATGGATTTTGGAGCATGCCCTTAGGTGGATATGAAAGTAGAGTCTGAAAGGCTTGGAGCAAGAAGAGGGCATAGACACATACTTTTGTTGTACAAACAAACATGTTATGCTATACATGCTTTGGCGCTTTCCTTCCTTTAGATGTAGTACAAAGAAATGTACACTGATTCCTCGTTAATATGGTAATGGTTTCAGGTGGAAATGGAGATGCAGGTTCCTGGAGATGATACACATTCTCTTTCTTTCTCCTCTGCAGTGGTTACAGCTAACCATGTTTGCTTGAAGAAGAAAAGGAGCCACTCCCACCCAGCTATTCAGCTTTCTTCCCCATGTAATCTCAGCTGCAAGTGCCTTTGCCTTGGGATAAGGGGGAGGGGGGATGTCTCCTCCTCCTTGCTGCCTCTACTCCTTGCCCCACACCTACAGAAGCCTCACTTTGGACAAAGGGACCCCACGCCTAAGCATGGACATAATCTTATCAGTTCCTAGACTTATGCCTGGTTGCCTTGTCCTTGGAAGCCTTTCTGCACCTTCCCTCAGGCAGATAAAGCCGTGCTGTTTTTAATTTTTAGTGCAACATTTTGGTGAGAAACTGTAGGACACAGTGTCAAAGCCACATATGGGCCTTCTCATTCAATTATGTGCTTATTTTTTTTAAATGGATAAGTACGTCTGCTGATGCCAATGGGGGATGATGTAGAGCCCACCATGCAGAGTATCCTAGAAAAGCTGCTGCTTTCCAGAGGTCACATTTTCTAGGCTCCTTCTCTGCCCTTTGCTTTTTGGATTTGTTCTTGATTGCTTTGTTAGTGAAGACTCTAACTGAAGTGCTAAATATTACAATGTGCCACGGCAACCTCTTTCCCTCAACCCACTCCCTTCCTGTCCTTGGATTACTGGTCTTTACTCTCCACTCTTCTCTCCTCACCCACCCCCAGAACTTCCGTTTCAGGCTCTGGCTTTTTGGTTTTCAATTTCCTGAGACAGACCCCAAAAGGATTAGGGCTGTATTTGCAGGTCTCTTTAAATGAGCCCTGTTCCATGCTCTCTTTACATTTGAGAATATACATGAGAGAGGGACAGTGAGAAAGGGCCCAGCGAACTGGCAATGTGTGAACCTCATTCATGGTGCACTGTGAAAAGCCTTCACCTTGAGATGGTTGACCTGGTATTTCTTGAGCCTCAAGACTACAATAGCCAAACACCTTTCACCTATTTCACCTTTGCCTTTTCACACTTCTGGTGTACTTATCCAAGCTTAAAGTGGCATGAACACTCTCCAAAGCCTTCCCTCTCTGAGGTCAAAATGTTCTGGTCATTTGCTATTTTTTATATTCCTGTATGTGATAAGGGGATTTTGAGGTGATTAGCATGCTTATTTAACATTGCCAGAAGAATCAATATCAGGGATTATGTTATACACACATATTGAGTAGTTTTATTTTGTATTACAGAAACCGAATGTTTTAATGCCAAAAATAAATTTTAAAAATATTATTAAAACCATTTTCTCTGTGGTTTATTCCTTTCTGTTCATTTGAAAAATTCAGCCATCCTGTCATTTTGGGTTGTTAGCTTAGCGCATATACACAAGGCTCCAATACAAAACAAAACATAAACTCTATATCCAAGTTTCTCTGGTTCAGGCTGGACTTACGTGGTTATGTGCCAAGGTCTGGGCCAGCAATCCGTCTGCAGAGAGAAATACTAACTGGCACTCTGAATTGTGGAGTTAAAGCTAAGGTGTAAAATATATTGAATCTGAGAAGCCAAATAGTGTGTTGAATTAAAAAAAAAAAGTGTGCCTACTTACCACTCATGTTGAAAATAGAATACTTTAAAAATCAATTCTAGCATTCTGATTATACTACTGGAAACCCGGGGGCAGATAGTCATTAAGTATAAATTGTTTATAGCTCCACTGAGGTCATGAATTTGGAACTATGACAATTACGACCCTATAACAACTTACATCAGATGAAGCTCTGCCTCAAACAGATTAGTATTATCTTGGGAGACAGAAAATGGGATAATTTGGATTATTGCCTACAATAATTTTACTAGTAAAATTTGTTCCAGGTGAGCCTTGAGTGGGTCTGACAGTTATAAAAAGCCAGTCAGCTGCGAACCACAGAGGCTTTCATCTTGCAGGATTCTCTGAGTAGTTACTACAACATCTGAGGAAGCTCTTAGAAAGAAGGTAATATGGATGGTGAGCATTCAGCTGTTGTTACCTGCATAGAATGTGCCATGTTTGTCTTTCTTCCACAGAACAGAAGCAACTTTGTCTGTAAAAAGTGCAAGCTGGTCTCCATATTAGAAGAGAAGGTTCAAGGTCTGGAGAAACAAGAATCAACCCTACATTGCATAAGAGAAACTGAAGATTTCCTGGACAGATGTCAGGATATGCTTCTACGGACACAACATTCTGAAGATTCAGTGTAGGCTGCGCAGCGGGGACAGAAGGATGGTGGTGGCGGTTCAATACAAGACAGGACACGGCTTTAGGCAAGCAAGCAGGCTGGTCTGCTGACGGGATTGCCCCTGTCAGCTTTTCCACCTCTCTTTTATTTCTCTCCCCCCTGCGCATTACATACCCCAGCCGACCGCAAAAGGCATCAACAAAGGAAATAATATGACTTTGATTAATATTCCTATTTACTAGCCTCTATCTACTACAATCTTTATTCTCAGGCCTTGAGCTTAGGCCGAGGAAGCTTCCCACGGTTGATGTCCTTATTTTGACTTCCCAGATGGTCCATGTTTCCATGGTCCATGTCCTTGGACAGAGCAGAGCAATGTGTGCATTGCTCCTACACAACAGTCAGGGTGTGCCCAGACTGTTTCCAGGTGCATGAACGCTACATGAACCCTTCAGACGGTGAAGGAATTTGGCAGCATGTGACCTCCAGAAGAAGAAAGGGGAGTGTCCATCTACCAGCAATGCAGATACAGATAAGCAACCGTTTTCATGTTCTTTCCACAAGTAGTAATGCGGAGAGTGGACTAGATGATACATCTGAGGGAAGGGAGCAGAAGGAGACTCTGCCGATTGGAAGGCATGAGATGCACTGTCCGAGGGATGCGGGTTCCACGACCACCGCTGCCAAGAGAAAGAAGCGGGCGGGGTGATGGTCAGGGACTCCCTCCTCAAGGGGACTGAGTCATCTATCTGCTGCCCTGACCGGGAAAACCGAGACGTCTGCTGCTTGCCAGGAACTAGGATTCACAATGTGACGGAGAGACTGCCGAGACTCTTCAAGCCCTCGGATCGCTACCCCTTCCTGCTTCTCCACATGGGCACCAATGATACTGCCAAGAATGACCTTGAACGGATCACTGCAGACTACGTGGCTCTGGGAAGAAGGATAAAGGAGTTTGAGGGGCAAGTAGTGTTCTCGTCCATCCTTCCTGTGGAAGGAAAAGGCCCAGGTACAGATCATCGAATCGTGGAAGTCAACGAATAGCTACGCAGGGGGTGTTGGAGAGAAGGCTTTGGATTCTTTGACCATGGGATGGTGTTCCAAGAAGGAGAACTGCTAGGCAGAGACGGGCTCCACCTAACCAAGAGAGGGAAGAGCATCTTCGCAAGCAGGCTGGCTAACCTAGTGAGGAGGGCTTTAAACTAGGTTCACCGGGGGAAGGAGACCAAAGTCCTGAGGTAAGTGGGGAAGTGGGATACCGGGAGGAAGCACAAGCAGGAGAGCACAAGAGGGGAGGGCTCCTGCCCCATACTGTGAAAGTGGGACAATCAGCGAGTTATTTTAAGTGCATAAACACAAATGCAAGAAGCCTGGGAAACAAGCAGGGAGAACTGGAAGTCCTGGCACAGTCAAGGAATTATGATGTGATTGGAACAACAGAGACTTGGTGGGATAACTCACATGACTGGAGTACTGTCATGGATGGATATAAACTGTTCAGGAAGGACAGGCAGGGCAGAAAAGGTGGCGGAGTTGCATTGTATGTAAGAGAGCAGTATGACTGCTCAGAGGTCCAGTATGAAACTGCAGAAAAACCTGAGAGTCTCTGGATTAAGTTTAGAAGTGTGAGCAACAAGAGTGATGTCCTGGTGGGAGTCTGTTATAGACTACGAGACCAGGGGGATGAGGTGGACGAGGCTTTCTTCTGGCAACTAACGGAAGTTATTAGATCGCAGGCTCTGGTTCTCATTGGGAGACTTCAATCACGCTGATATCCGCTGGGAGAGCAATACAGCGGTGCACAGACAATCCAAGAAGTTTTTGGAAAGTGTAGGGGACAATTTCCTGGTGCAAGTGCTGGAGGAACCAACTAGGGGCAGAGCTCTTCTTGACCTGCTGCTCACAAACCGGGAAGAATTAGTAGGGGAAGCAAAAGTGGATGAGAACCTGGGAGGCAGTGACCATGAGGTGGTCGAGTTCAGGATCCTGACACAAGGAAGAAAGGTGAGCAGCAGAATACAGACCCTGGACTTCAGAAAAGCAGACTTTGACTCCCTCAGGGAACTGATGGGCAGGATCCCCTGGGAGAATAACATGAGGGGGAAAGGAGTCCTGGAGAGCTGGCTGTATTTTAAAGAATCCTTATTGAGGTTACAGGAACAAACCTTCCCAATGTGTATAAAGAATAGTACATATGGCAGGCGACCAGCTTGGCTTAACAGTGAAATCCTTGCTGATCTTAAACACAAAAGAGAAGCTTACAAGAAGTGGAAGATTGGACAAATGACCAGGGAGGAGTATAAAGTGTGGAGTGAAATCAGGAAGGCCAAATCACACTTGGAGTTGCAGCTAGCAAGAGATGTTAAGAGTAACAAGAAGGGTTTCTTCAGGTATGTTAGCAACAAGAAGAAAATCAAGGAAAGCGCGGGCCCCTTACTGAATGAAGGAGGCAACCTAGTGACAGAGGATGTGGAAAAAGCTAATGTACTCAATGCTTTTTTTGCCTCTGTCTTCACGAACAAGGTCAGCTCCCAGACTACTGCACTGGGCAGCACAGCATGGTGAGGAGGTGACCAGCCCTTTGTGGAGAAAGAAGTGGTTTGGGACTATTTAGAAAAGCTGGACAAGCACAAGTTCATGGAGCCGGATGCGCTGCATCCGAGAGTGCTAAAGGAGTTGGCGGATGTGATTGCAGAGCCATTGGCCATTATCTTTGAAAACTCATGGTGATTGGGGGAAGTCCTGGACAACTGGAAAAAGGCTAACGTAGTGCCCATCTTTAAAAAAGGGAAGAAGGAGGGGGACTCACCTCAGTCCCCGGAAAAATCATGGAGCAGGTCCTCAAGGAATCAATTCTGAAGCACTTAGAGGAGAGGAAAGTGATCAGGATAGCTCAGTGGTTTGAGCATTGGCCTGCTAAACCTAGGGTTGTGAGTTCAATCCTTGAGGGGGCCATTTAGGGATCTGGGGCAAAAATTGGGGATTGGTCCTGCTTTGAGCAGGGGGTTGGACTAGATGACCTCCTGAGGTCCCTTCCAACTCTGATATTATACATATGACATTATACATAGGAACAGTCCGCATGGATTCACCAAGGGCAAGTCATGCCTGACTAATCTGATTGCCTTCTATGACGAGATAACTTGCTCTGTGGATGAGGGGAAAGCAGTGGACGTGTAATTCCTTGACTTTAGCAAAGCTTTTGATACGGTCTCCCACAGTATTCTTGCCAGCAAGTTAAAGAAGTATGGGCTGGATGAATGGACTATAAGGTGGAGAGATCGTCAGGCTCAACGGGTAGTGACCAATGGCTCCATGTCTAGTTGGCAGCCGGTATCAAGCGGAGTGCCCCAAAGGGTCGGTCCTAGGGCCAGTTTTGTTCAATATCTTCATTAATGATCTGGAGGATGGTGTGGACTGCACCCACAGCAAGTTTGCAGATGACACTAAACTGGGAGGAGTGGTAGATACGCTGGAGGGTAGGGATAGGATACAGAGGGACCTAGGCTATGTCTACACTACGAAATTAGGTCAAATTTATAGAAGCCGGTTTTGTAGAAAGCATTTTTATACAGTCGATTGTGTGTGTCCCCACACAAATGCTCTAAGTGCATTTAGTCGGCATTTAGTCGGCAGAGTGCGTCCACAGTACCGAGGCAACCGTCAACTTCCAGAGCATTGCACTGTGGGTAACTATCCCACAGTTCCCGCAGTCTCCACTGCCCATTTGAATTCTGGGTAGAAACCCCAATGTCTGATGGGGCAAAAACATTGTTGCGGGTGGTTCTGGGTACATATTGTCAGGCACCTCCTTCCCTCCCTCCCTCCGTGAAAGCAATGGCAGACAATCGTTTCACGCCTTTTTTCCTGGGTTACCCGTGCAGATGCCATACCATGGCAAGCATGGAGCCCACTCAGCTCAGCGTCACTGTATGTCTCCTGGGTGCTGGCAGACGTGCTACTGCATTGCTACACAGCAGCAGCTCATTGCCTTTTGGCAGCAGACAGTGCACTATGACTGGTAGCCATCGTTGCCGTACTCAAGGGTGCTCTTTTGGTCAACCTCGGGGCAGTCGGGGTGCCTGGGCAAACATGGGAGAGACTCAGCCAGGTCATTTCACTTTTAAGTTTTGTCTCACGGCGATTCAGTCCTGCCGGCAGTCCTACTGCACTGTCTTCTAATGAGCAGCCAGGAGACGACGATGGCCAGCAGTCATACTGCACTGTCTCCTGCCAGCAAGATGTATAAAGATAGATGAAGTGGATCAAAACAAGAAATAGACCAGATTTGTTTTGTATTCATTTTCTCCTCCCTTCCTCCCTCCCTCTATGAGATCAACGGCCTGCTAAACCCAGAGTTTTGAGTTCCATCCTTGAGGGGGCCATTCTGTTTCTCCTTGATGCAAAGCCACCCCCTTTGTTGATTTTAATTCCCTGTAAGCCATGTTGTCAGAGCAATAGCAGACAATCGTTTTGTGCCTTTTTTCAGCGCACACGCCTGTAGCCAGACAGCCAGCCCCCCCCCCCCCCCCCCCCCCGCTCAGACCAGCATTGCTGGAAACACAGGAGGAAGCCGGAACAGGGCACTTAACATATATTCCAGCACAGCCTTTGAAGCTGTGAGAAGCACAGGTGTGCTGCTACAATGTGCCTCTGGGGGCAGATACAACGATTAAGCTCACAGCAGGCAGAGGCCCTGTGACAGACATGGCTTTTAGCCCCTACTAACTAGCGTGATGCACACACACCAACATCCTAGTTGGGAAAATATTTACCCTGATAAAAGAAATGTCCAGTAGTCAACACTTATTGTTTCTCTCCCTTGCAAGTGTAAACTACTCTTGCGAAAGCTGGCGTCACCCAGACAGACCAGCCTCAATTTGGCATAAGAAAGGAGAAAGAGAATAAAGGAGTACAGAGGTATAAGTAGGGGACCTACAGCACCATGATTTTTGAGTGCTTTTCACTATCTATCTGCTGGTCAGATAAGTGACAGCCTCCCAAGGCTTCTGCAGCTAAGAGGGTCCCTACGCCTTGTCCCTTATTCGTCTTTCCGCGGAATTGAGTGACCGATCCTGGCTTGGCACCGCTGGAATCGAGAGATGCAAGGAGGGTAAGAAGCACCCACACCTGATCTCCTATCTTTAGTGTACACATATTTTGAAATAGAGCTCTAGACTTTGTTTTCTTTCTTTGGGATTGTGGCTTCAGTTTTGTAACTTGTTTGTGTGTGTAACATCTCTACATTTAAATAAGTAGGCACTAGCAATTTTGTAACCACATGATTAGAATCTAGCTTAATAAATTTTGGTAACCATTTATGCATAAGCCTGACTTGTTTTCTCTGGTTTACTGTAAAGCAGCCGACACAATTAAAGAACCTCAGCCGTTTTGGCTCTAAAGCCTGGCCATTAGGTGAGAGTACTAAGAGCCTAGCGTTGAGTTGTGCCGCCTCCACGGGGCAAACTCTTGGGGCACCTGTCAGTCAATCCTGGCTGCCCGCTGCGAAGGAGCTGTGAGCTCTAGCAGTTAAAGTCACGGGTGTGGAGAGGCTCTTAGTGCTGCCATTGGGGCACCTGTCAGTCAGTATTGACTGCCCGCTGCAAAGGAGCTCTGAGCTCTAGCAGTTAAAGTCACGGGTGGTTAGGACCTTGGGGCATCCGTCAGCCTAGCCCGGGCTGCCCGCCGCGAAGGGACAGTGCGTCCTAGCGGTTAAAGTCACGGATGGTATAAACGGGCATAGCTGGCACCTCACCAAACATCCTTGGCCGTCGGCTAACAACGCCATAGCACTGGGAACGTGGAGCCCGCTCAGATCACCGCGGCAATTATGAGCACTATAAACACCACGCGTGCTATCCAACAGGATATGCAGAACCATAACCTGCAAGAAAAGCAAAACCAGGCAAGGAGGAGGCGACTGCAGCACGGTGACGAGAGTGATGAGGACATGGACATAGACTTCTTACAAAGTATGGGACCCTGCAATGTGCACATCATGGTGTCAATTGGGCAAGTTCATGTCGTGGAATGCCGATTCTGGGCCCGGGAAACAAGCACAGAGTGGTGGTACCGCATAGTGTTGCAGGTCTGGGACGATTCTCAGTGGCTGCGAAACTTTCGCATGCATAAGGGCACTTTCATGGAACTTTGTGACTTGGTTTCCCCTGCCCTGAAGCGCAAGAATACCAAGATGAGAGCAGCCCTCACAGTTGAGAAGTGAGTGGCAATAGCCCTGTGGAAGCTTGCAGCGCCAAACATCTACTGGTCAGTCAGGAATCAATTTGGAGTGGGCAAATCTACTGTGGGGGCTGCTGTGATCCAAGTAGCCAATGCAATCACTGAGCTGCTGCTATCAAGGGTAGTGACTCTGGGAAATGTGCAGGTCATAGTGGATGGCTTTGCTGCAATGGGATTCCCTAACTGTGGTGGGGCGATAGACGGAACTCATATCCCTATCTTGGGACTGGACCACCAAGGCAGCGAATACATAAACCAAAAGGGGTACTTTTCAATGGTGCAGCAAGCATTGGTGGATCACAAGGGATGTTTCACCAACATCAACGTGGGATGGCAGGGAAAGGTACACGACGCTCGCATCTTCAGGAACTCTGGTCTGTATGAACAGCTGCAGCAATGGACTTACTTTCCAGACCAGAAAATAACCGTTGGGGATGTTGAAATGCCTATTGTTATCCTTGGGGACCCAGCCTACCCGTTAATGCCCTGGCTCATGAAGCCATACACAGGCAGCCTGGACAGTAGTCAGGAGCTGTTCAACTACAGGCTGAGCAAGTGCAGAATGGTGGTAGAATGTGCATTTGGACGTTTAAAAGCACGCTGGCACAGTTTACTGACTTGATTAGACCTCAGCAAAATCAGTATTCCCACTGTTATTACTGCTTGCTGTGCGCTCCACAATATCTGTGAGAGTAAGGGGGAGACGTTTATGGCGGGGTTGGAGGTTGAGGCAAATCGTCTGGCCGCTGATTAAGCGCAGGCAGACACCAGGGCGGTTAGAAGAGTACAGGAGGGCGTGGTGCGAATCAGAGAAGCTTTGAAAACCAGTTTCAGGAATGGCCAGGCTATGGTGTGAAAGTTCTGTTTGTTTCTCCTTGATGGAACCCTACCCCTCCCCCGGGTTTCACTCTACTTTCCTGTAAGCTAAGCACCCTCACCTTTCCCCTTCGATCACTGCTTGCAGAGGCAATAAAGTCATTGTTGCTTCACATTCATGCATTCTTTATTTATTCATCACACAAACAGGGGGATGACTGCCAAGATAGCCTGGGAGGGGTGGTGGAGGAGGGAAGCACCAGGTGGGGTGGTGGAGGAGGGAAGGACAAGGGAAGGAGGGAAGCACTTTAAAACTTACTGAATGTCAGCCTTCTGTTGTTTGGGCAATCCTCTGGGGTGGAGTGGCTGGGTGGCCGGAGGCCCCCCCACCACGTTCTTGGGTGTTTGGATGAGGAGGCTATGGAACTTGGGGAGGACGGCGGTTGGTTACACAGGGGCTGTAGCAGCGGTCTGTGCTCCTGCTGCCTTTCCTGCAGCTCAGCCATACGCTGGAGCATATGAGTTTGATCCTCCAGCAGCCTGAGCATTGACTCCTCCCTTCTTTCAGCAAGCTGACGTCACCTACCGTCTTCAGCCCACCACCTCTCCTCGTGGTCATATTGTGTTTTCCTGCACTCTGAGATTGTCTGCCTCCATGTATTTTGCTGTGCTCTGTCAGTGTGGGAGGACAGCATGAGGTAAGAGAACATTTCATCACGAGTGCTTTTTTTTCACCTTCTAATCTTTGGTAGCCTCTGGGAAGGAGAAACATATGCAGCTGGTGGAGGAAAAAAAAGGGACAGTGGTATTTAAAAAGACACATTTTACAGAACAATGGGTATGCTCTTTCACAGTAAACCTTGCTGTTAACATTATATAGAACATGTGCTTTCATTACAAGGTCGCATTTTGCCTCTTATTGAGGGTATGCCAGTTTGGTGTGAGAGGTCACTCACGCAGGGCCAGGCAGCAGAATTCGGCTTGCAGGCAGCCATGGTAAGCCACAGTCCTTTGGCTTCTTTAACCTTCATAACATGTGGGAATGGTTTCGAACAGCAGAGTCCTCACTTCCCATACAAAGTAGCCGTTGGGTTGGCCATTAAAAATGGGTTGGCAGTTTAAAAGGAGGGGCTGCGGTTTCCGGGTTCATGTGCAGCAGAAACTCAACTAATTCCGCCCCCACCCACACCCACCCAGTTCTCTGGGATGATGGCTTCACCCCTCCCCGCACTCGGTGGCTAACAGTGGGGAACATTTCTGTTCAGCCACAGGCAAACAGCCCAGCAGCAACAGGCACCTCTGAATGTCCAGTTACTAAAACCACCCTATTTCAACCAGGTGACCATGAATATCATCACTCTCCTCAGGATAACACAGAGAGATAAAGAACGGATGTTGTTTGAATGCCAGCAAACACCGGGACCATACACTGCAATGCTTTGTTCTGCAATGATTCCCGACTACGTGCTACTGGCCTGGCGTGGTAAAGTGTCCTACCATAGAGAACGGAATAAGGCTGCCCTCCCCAGAAACCTTTTGCAAAGGCTTTGGGAGTACATCCAGGAGAGCTTTATGGAGATGTCCCTGGAGGATTTCCACTCCATCCCCAGACACGTTAACAGACTTTTCCAGTAGCTGTACTGGCCGTGAAAGCCAGGGAAAATTAATCATTAAACACGCTTGCTTTTAAACCATGTATAATATTTACAAAGGTATTCTCACCAGAGGTCCCTTCTCCGCCTTCAGGGTCCGGGAGCCCGCCTTGGGTGGGTTCGGGGGGTACTGGGTCCAGGTCCAGGGTGATAAACAGATCCTGGCTGTTGGGGAAACCGGTTTCTCCGCTTCCTTGCTGTGAGCTATCTACAACCTCTTCCTCATCATCATCTTCCTCGCCCCCCAAACCCACTTTTGTGTTGCCTCCCACTCCCTGGACTGAGTCAAAGCACAGAGTTGGGGTAGTGGTGGCTGCACCCCCTAGAATGGCATGCAGCTCATCATAGAAGCGGCATGTCTGGGGCTCTGAACCGGAGTGGCCGTTTGTCTCTCTGTTTTTTTGGTAGGCTTGCCTGAGCTCCTTAATTTTCATGTGGCACTTCTGCGGGTCCCTGTTATATATAGCCTCTGTCCTTCATGCCATTGGAGATTTTTTCAAATATTTTGGCATTTCGTCTTTTCAAATGGAGTTCTGCCAGCACGGATTCGTCTCCCCATACAACGATTGAATCCCATACCTCCCGTTCGGTCCATACTGGAGCTCTTCGGCGATTCTGGAACTGCATGGTCTCCTGTGATGATGAGCTCACCACGCTGGCCAAACAGGAAATGAGATTCAAAAGTTCGCGGGCCTTTTCCTGTATACCTGGCCAGTGCATCTGAGTTGAGAGCGCTGTCCAGAGCAGTCACAACTGAGCACTCTGGGATAGCTCCTGGAGGCCAATACCGTTGAATTGCGTCCACAGTACCCTAAATTCGACCTGGCAAGGCCGATTTCAGTGCTAATCCCCTCATCGCGGGTGCAGTAAAGAAATTGATTTTAAGAGCCCTTTAAGTCGAAAAAAAGGGCTTTGTCATGTGGACGGGTGCAGTGTTAAATCAAGATAACGCTGCTAAATTTGACCTAAACTCGTAATGTAAACCAGGGCACAGACAAATTAGAGGATTGGGCCAAAAGAAATCTGATGAGGTTCAACAAGGACAAGTGCAGAGTCCTGCACTTAGGACGGAAGAATCCCATGCATCGCTACAGACTAGGGACCGAATGGCTAGGCAGCAGTTCTGCAGAAAAGGACCTAGGGGTTACAGTGGATGAGAAGCTGGGTATGAGTCAACAGTGTGCCCTTTTTGCCAAGAAGGCTAATGGCATTTTGGGCTGTATAGGTAGGGGCATTGCCAGCAGATCGAGGGACGTGATCATTCCCCTCTATTTGACGTTGGTGAAGCCTCATCTGGAGTACTGTGTCCAGTTTTGGGCCCCACACTACAAGAAGGATGTGGAAAAATTGGAAAGCGTCCAGCAGAAGGCAACAAAAATGATTAGGGGACTGGAACACATGACTTATGAGGAGAGGCTGAGGGAACTGGGATTGTTTAGTCTGCAGAAGAGAAGAATGAGGGGGGATTTAATAGCTGCTTTCAACTACCTGAAAGGGGGTTCCAAAGATGATTTTATGATTTTTCATGATTTTCCAAAGATGATGGATCTAGACTGTTCTCAGTGGTAGATGATGACAGAACAAGGAGTAATAGTCTTAAGTTGCAGTGGGGGAGGTTTAGGTTGTATATTAGGAAAAAAATTTTCACTAGGAGGGTGGTGAAGCACTGGAATGCATTACCTAGGGAGTTGGTGGAATCTCCTTCCTTTGAGGTTTTTAAGGTCAGGCTTGACAAAGTCCTGGCTGGGATGATTTAGTTGGGGATTGGTCCTGCTTTGAGCAGGGGGTTGGACTAGATGACCTCCTGAGGTCCCGTCCAACCCTTATATTCTATGATTCATGATTCTATGATTCTAAGCATCATAGATGAATCCATGTTTGAAGGGTTTAGGGGTTTTGAATATTTTAATCAGACTGTTAATTCAGTTTAAATAATTTGTTTTATATGTTAGAAGCATAACTATCCTTGGCATTGGTCAATGAAACAATCATTCAGCTAACTTGACTCTTTAGCTGCAAAACTGTACAAGTGTGAGAGTGAGAGAATGTTTGTAAAGTGCTTTGAGATATTTAGGTAAAAAGTTCTAGGTATAAGAATGAAGCAAAATTCTTTTATACTCAATCTATTGCCTGAGCAGATTCCAAATTGATTAAGGATATCAGAAATCCATACTGTTGGCTATTGGTATATAAAGTGAGATCTGCATGTTACCAGTCTGAATACCTATCCTCAATTAACCCATGGCTCACTAGCTATGGGGTTTCTGAAAATCCTATGCATAGTGGAGGCACAATTCATTTAGATGCACTAGGAAAGGAGAAAGGAGCTGTTGGAGGTACAACAGATCTTAACAGTTTCAACAGATGTACTGGGTATTCCTTGGCCCACATCCTATCTTCTGTAGAAGAGCAAATAAAAATATTTATATTCAACGAAGTTGAAAGCTTTTCTCGGTCAATAATCCTTCATTATGTGACCAATGCTTTAGATATTTAATATTCTGCTAAGTGCTTGAGTATATGCTGTAGATGTTTCTGGTACAAAACCAAACTAGTTAGTGGGTATGACTAAAATTAACTGTTCTGCCCAGGAGGCTAGTACCTTCATAACAGAATTAAATAAAGCAATATGGTCAGAATGGACCACCATTATTTGGATCTTTACCTATTTTACAAAATAAATTACTAGATTTAATGTCTCTGAAATTAACTGGACATTTTGTAAAAGAAGAACATTTGCATTTTCTCTATCTGATGTGGAGAACCCCTTTGCATGCATAAGGGCACTTTCATGGAACTTTGTGACTTGCTTTCCCCTGCCCTGAGGTACAAGAATACCAAGATGAGAGCAGCCCTCACAGTTGAGAAGTGAGTGGCAATAGCCCTGTGGAAGCTTGCAACGCCAAACAGCTACCTGTCAGTCGGGAATCAATTTGGAGTGGGCAAATCTACTGTGGGGGCTGCTGTGATGCAAGTAGCCAAAGCAATCAAAGGTCTGCTGATATCAAGGGTAGTGACCCTGGGAAATGTACAGATCATAGTGGATGGCTTTGCTGCAATGGGATTCCCTAACTGTGGTGGGGCCATAGACGGAACCTGTATCCCTATCTTGGCACTGGAGCACCAAGCCGGCGAGAACCTGTATCCCTATCTTGGCACTGGAGCACCAAGCCGGCGCCAGGGGTACCCAGAGCTGCCTTCTCCGCCTTCAAGGTCCGGGAGCCCTGGTTGGGAGGGTATTCGCTCCAGGGTGATAAACAGTTCCTGGCTGTCGGGGAGAACAGTTTCTCCACTTGCTTGGTGTGCACTATCTTCAACCTCCCCTTCCTCATCATCTTCCTCGTCCCCAAAATCCTCATCCTTGTTGCGTGAGACTCCCCCCTTGCAGGAGTCCACGTACAGGGGTGGGGCAGTGGTAGGGGCACCCCCTAAAATTGCATGCAGCTAATTACAGAAGCGGCATGTCTGGGGATCTGACCCTGAGCGGGCATCTGCCTCTTGGGTTTTTTGGTAGGCTTGCCTAAGCTCCTTAAGTTTCACACGGCACAGTTGCGGGTCCCTGTGATAGCATCTGTCCTTCATGCCCTTGGAGATTTTTTCAAATATTTTGGCATTTCGTCTTTTGGAACAGAGTTCTGATAGCACGGATTCGTCTCCCCATACAGCGATCAGACCCAGTACCTCCCGTGCTGGAGCTCTTTTGCGATTCTGGGACTCCATGGTCACCTCTGCTGATGAGCTCTGCATGGTCACCTCTGCTGATGAGCTCACCACACTGGCCAAAAAGGAAATGAAATTCAAAAGTTCGCAGGGCTTTTCCTGTCTACCTGGCCAGTGCATCCGAGTTCAGAGTGCTGTCCAGAGCAGTCACAATGGAGCACTGTGGGATAGCTCCCAGAGTCCAATACTGTTGAATTGCATCCACACGAATTCCCATCCACACTAACCCGGCGATGTCGATTTCAGCACTAATCCCCTCATCAGGGAGGAGTACAGAAATCCATTTTAAGAGCCCATTACGTCGACAAAAATGGCTTCGTTGTGTGGACGGGTGCAGGGTTAAATCGATCTAATGCTGCTAAATTCGACCCAAATTCGTAGTGTAGACCAGGGCTCAGAGAGGTGTGATGTCTCTTTCCCTCCTGCCCTGTGCCTTGGTTGTAGGTAAAGGCTTGGGGAAAAGCCTTATGCTCCAAGGAACATTGTAAGAAAAGCACATAGTGTTGAACTTGCCAGTGGTGTGCATAAAGATTGTGTGCAGAAAGGAATCCAAGATGAGAGAACCCTGCCCCAGCCCTGTCACTGACAGACATGGACATTTTAAAGTGATACCTCACAGCTAGGGTTGCCAACTTTATAATTCCAGAAAACCAAACACCCCTGCCCTGCCCCACCCCTTCCCGAGGCTCCACCCCCACTTACTCCATCCCTCCTTACTTGCTTGCTCTCCTGCACCCTCGCTCACATGCTCATTTTCACTGCAAAGCCCAATAGGCACCAGGAGAAGACCAGGAGATGCAACAGTTTGAATGTGGGAGATAGAATGTGTGATTCAGATACCCTTCACCTCACCAGGGAGATATTTTAAACACTACTGGAAAATGAAACTTTTAAAACTTCTTCTGAAGTGTAAAGAAGACACAAACTATAGACCAAAAACAGTTTTAATGAGAGTGCCAATTGAAACTACTTAAATTTATTCTTCTGGGTTTTTTTTTCCCCATCATGCATGTATTGAGTCCAATAACTTGTTAAATAGCTTATGTTTGGCTAAAGCATATCTTCCAGAAGTGCATCTAGTCTTGATTTAAAGACCTTATGAGATTGAGAACCCACCACTTCCCATTGTAATTTGTTCCAATTGTTAATCACTCTCACTGATAAAAATGTATGTCTTATTTCTAATTTGAATTTTTCTGGCTTCATCTTCCAGACTTTTTTTATGCCTTTCTCTGCTAAATTAAGGAGCCCTGTAGTATCTGATATTATTTCCCCATGAAGATACTTCTACACCGTAATCAAGTCACCTCTCCGTTGTCTTTTTGATAAACTAAACATATTGAACTCTTTAAGCCTCTCACAGTAAAGCATTTTCTGTAGTCCTCAAATTATCTTTGTGGCTTTCTTCTACACCCTCTCCAATTTTTCAACATTCCATTTAAAATGTAGACACCAGAAACAGATACAGTAGTCCACTATTTGTTTCACCAGTGCCATATATTCTCCAACACGCTAGTGTTGCTCTCCAAAATGGTGAATGATAAAAGGGTGAATAGGTCAAAGTGACTTTAAGCTTCAAATGTAGGTGATTAAGACAGCTAATAAGAATACAACTTGTAAAACAGAAATTGGGGATCAATTTTACTTTCTTGGGGGATAATGGGTAATCCAAAAGGGAAACTAAGAATCTGCTCCACCCTTAGCTCTATTTTCTTCATAACTTGTCAGATATTTCTCTTGACAAGTACAAAACCTGATTTGTTCATGTCACATCATCCGTATAAATGTTTTATATAATGCAACATTTTGGTGCAGCAATTCTGTTCCATCTATGAGAAAATGGACTACAGTTCACATTTGTTAGTGGTGGTAACTTGTGGAAATGATAAACCAATAAATATATTTTTATTTCATAAATGCCTATATTGTAATTTTGTGTGTGGAGTTAGGACCACACATTATCACAGCTGCAATGGGTCCATTAAAGGCCCACTCCTAAAGCCCAAATACAAATCCGTAGAGCACAACCACAGAAATGCACACCTGTACAGATACCTATAAAAATAAATCTGTAGAAACTGACTCCCACACCTACATGCAGACACACACGTGTATTCATGTGTACACAATTAGCATGCACTAACACATATATTTCCAAGTTATTTATTATTACAATTGTTGTATAGTGCCTAGAGACCCCAACTAAGATCAGGGCTCCAGGGTGGAAGGTGCTGGACATACCCATAAAAAGAGAGAGTCTGCAACAAAGAGTTTATAATGTAGCTAGACAAAGACGGGGAGAAATGTATGACACATTGGCTCTTCTGCAATTACTGGTCAACAACATTCACTTTTTAAGAAATAATACATTTCTTTTAGATGTAAGCAGTGTCAGGATGAGCTCCACCCTGACATCTGGTGGTGAGGTGTGGCAAGTTGTGGAAAAGAACTTCAGGGGCTGATCTCATTTGCATAGGCACACCCACCCCGCCTAGAATGAGGCCATAGCTGCCCAAATGGTCACTTTGGCTGCTGTGGGATCCCCAGTGTCTCTGTTATTGGGGCAGGAAGAATAAATTGTTATTACCCTGATTATGGGAACTGTGCTTGGAACTGTACTTGGCCTTTTGTTATGATGGAGGGACTCACCATCAACTAAGTGGCACTCGCTAGGCAAGGGTCATGGGTTCCAAAACTCTGAATAGAGAGAGGCTGGGGACAAGTATTAGTACTTGGTGGTATGGGCCCCTTGGTGAAGGCATTCCATGCTAATTGCATTTCCTCCTCTCTTCGCTGTAGAATATCAGAGCTAATTTTGATTCCATGAGGAGTCTAGTTACAGGCTGCTGAGCTCACTTTGGGCTAATGGTGCACCAGCACTGAGGCTCCCCTACTACAAGCTGAATTCACCAAAGAACTGAACTGACTAAGAGCTGAAATCACTGAGCATTGTGTTAAGTAGTGGGGGAGCCTGAAGATATATTGTGGAGCAGTTTGCGGGAGGGCTGGAGTGCCTTGTGGACAGGCTGGTGGAGCAGTTTGTAGGACGGCGGGAGCTGCTGGTGGGCCGCGGAGCTGAGCTGAGCGAAGGAGTTCGTGGGGCAGCTGGCGGAGCGAAGCGAAGGCCTATGGAGCTGTGGGGCGGTCAGCTTCAGATCACGTAAGGTGCCTCTTACCCCCGTCCCATCTCCACCCAGGTTGGGAGGTAAAGCTCCGCAGATAAACTTTCGAACTCTGGGGCTGCCCTGACCAGGGACAGAGACTTTTGGGTCATTGGACTTTTGGGACTTTGGGTGATTTGGGGTTGCTGGACTCAAGAACCAAAGGGAAAGGGGCATGCCCCAATTCGCTTGGGGTGGGTTTTTTGCTCATGGGTTGTGTTATGAATCCTGTTGGTGGTGTTTCCCCAACATAATGCCACATTGTTTCTCTCTGTTATTAAAAGGCTTTTTGCTACACTCAGACTATGTGCTTGCGAGAGGGGAAGTATTGCCTCTTGGAGGCGCCCAGCGGGGGTGGTATATATTTGTCCCAGGTCACTGGGTGGGGGCTCGAGCCGGTTTGCATTGTGTTATTGGAATGGATCCCCTAGATATTGAACCCGGCCCTTGTTGCTGCCAACTCTGACGGGCAGAAGGGTTACATAGAATTCCCTTCTCTTCCAAAAACTTGTTACGAAATGAATACACGCACATTTTATGTCATCAATTTTTTTGTGCGCAAGCCAGCAAAAGGAATAAAAATTAAAGAGTAAGGCTGCAAATTTTATTCACACAGGTATACACACATGCAGCAATACAAGCACCTCCCTACACAAAGACACAGTCTTTTACACACACTTGCCTATGGAGACCATTTTCCATACACTTTTCCAGGGGCTGCCTAAGTCACCCAGCCAGGAAGGAAGGAGGGTGGGCTGGACGGGGGTGGAGGCTGGAGGAGAGAGGATGGGGAGGGAAAGAGGCCAAGGATGAGAGCAGAGTGGGGGTGAGAGGGGGCAGTGAAGGAGAGAAGGGGATGTGGGGGGATATGTGGGGTGGATGGGGATGCAGGGGGAGGCAGAAGGCTACAGGTGCGTGAGGATGTGGGGGACACAGGGTGTATAGGGATATAATGGGAGCGCAGCAGTGTATGGAGGTGAATGGGGTGCAGGGGGTGACAGGCATGGGGGTGGTGGCTCTGGGAGGTGGAGAGGATGGGTGGGAGAGCACTGTAAGGAGTACAGAGCTGGATGGGTAGGTGTGGGGGGCAGGATGGGATTGGATGGGAGAGGGATGCAGTGAAGGGGATGGGAGGGATACAATGACAGGGGGATGGTGGGACAGCGAGGGATGCAATGACAGGGGGATAGGGGTGCAGGGACGGTTGGGACAGGGAGGGATGCAGTGAGGAGGATGGGGATGCAGCCCCATTCCCAGCACTTGGAGACGGGGATACACATACCTCCAACTCCTAGGTGCCACTGATGGGGCAACAGACCACAGTTCGCCGCAACTCAAGCCAGCCACACGCAGAAGTGCAAGGAGAAGAGGGCTATGCAGCAGTGGGAAAGGCGTGCACCATGCAACCCCTCAACAGCCGTGTGGTGAGCACTCACAAGTGGTGCTAATTCCTCCCCTGCCCTGACCCATCCAATGGGAGCTATGTCTGAGAGCGGGGCAGCACCTATGGTTAGGATCTGGACATGCCAGCTGCTTCCCGACCTGGGAGCCGCGTGGTCCACGGTGCGGCAGCTAGCAGGGAGCCTGCCAGCCCCACTGTGGCGCCATGCACACCAGACATTCAATGGCCTGACCAGAGCCACCAGGATCCCTTTGTGTGACCTGAGGGATCTAAGACTTTTCTTTAAAGTTTTAATTCTTTTATGCATAATGACGGCCCTCTTAGGGAAGTTATTAAAGATATTCAGTACCTACTGAGAAATCAAATGGAAAAAGTCTTTGCAAGTCACCTCTAAACTTTACATTATAGATGTGATGAGTGGTCAGTTCTTATCCTGGTAGTTTATTGTATTCACTATTGAATTCTACAAAATTGCTAATATTATTAGCCCAGAAAAGCAATTCTTACATTAGCTGTATTGCAATGGTGTCTACCCTAGACCAGCGGTTTTCAAGCTGCGGGTTGCGACTCAGTACTGTAAGGCACTGGGTCATGGCGGCTCTGGTCAGCACTGCCAACTGGGCCATTAAAAGTCCTGTTGGCAGTGCTGCCCAGTTAAGGCAGGCTAGTCCCTACCTGTTCTGACACTGCGTTGCGCCCCAGAAGTGGCCAGCAACACGTCCAGCTTGTAGGCGGGAAGGCCATGGGGCTCCGTGTGCTGGCCCTGCCCCAAGCACAGCCTCCGCACTCCCATTGGCCAAGAACCGGCCAATGGGAGTGGTGCCTGCAGGCAAGAGCCACATGGAGCTGCTTGTGCGCCTCCGCCTAGGAGCCGGACCTGCTGCCAGCCACTTCTGGGGCACAGCATGGTCTCCGGTGCCAGGACAGCCAGGAAGCCTGTCTTAGCACCCCCACTGTGCTGCTGACCAGGAGCCGCCCAAGGTAAGCCCATGCCCCTCCAAACCCAGAGCCTCCTCCTGCACCCCAAACCCCTCATCCCCAGCCCAGAGCCTGTACCCCCAGCCCAGAGCCTTGACCCCCTCCCACACCCCAACCCCATGCCCCAATCCCCTGCCCCAGCCCTGAGCTCCTCCCAAACCCAGAGCCTCCTCCTGCACCCCAAACCCCTCATCCTCAGCCCCACCCCAGAGTTCTGACTTCAAACCCCTGCCCACACCCCAAACCCCTGTCCAGAACCCCTCCCACACCCTGAACCCCTCATTCCTGGCCCCACTCCACAGCCCTCACCCCAACCCTGTGCCACAGCCCTGAGCCCCTCCAACACCCCAAACCTCTCATCCCCAGCTCAGCTGGGTCGCGGGCATCAATTTTCTTTAACTGGGTCACCAGAAAAAAAGTTTGAAAACCATTGCCCTAGACACCCCACCCGCATTGTGCAAGCAAGTCTACACAACAAAAACAGACAGTCATTGGCCCAAAGATAAATATAATTCACAGTTTATCTTTAGGAGTATGATCCTAAGAGACTATGAGGAAAGCTTGACTTATGCACCAGCAGTTCCATCTTTGCAAGAACAGGGCCTTAGCTGTTGAAGCCAATGGGAATTAAAAGTGCAAAGCAACGCTTAAGATTGGGCCTGGTAATTCCACATACTAACAACACTCTGCTGTTCCCTTCTGTGTGGAGCTGTGGGGCATGAGTCAGGGAAATACAGTAAAATGTAGGGACATTAAGGAATAAAATAAAATTCACTAACTTTAAAAGAAACTTGCTTTTTCTTCTGTTTTTCTTTTTCCACCTACAGCTTCCATTCTCATCCTCCTGTTCCCTGTGTTAATCAGGTGTGATCTTGTTTCTATCCTTTGTAGTTCTTTGAAAAAAAAACAAGTTTTCTCTTATTCCCTAAATGCAGCCCTGGCTCTCTAATGACATAGCTACACACACAAGTTGTAACAGTTTCACATAAATTGGTTTAAAAGCCAAGTCAGTCAAATCAGCACAAACCGATGTGTGGGCACATTTACATTAGTTTAAAACTAGTGATACTGGATTAGCTTGTGAGGTGCAAGCTAAACTGCTACTAGTGAAGTTTAAATCTGTTTAAGAGCAACCACGTGAAAAGTTACAGCAGTTTACCTCACTGTGTTTAACATAAGAATGCCTTACTGGGTCAGACCAAAGGTCCATCTAGCCCAGTATCCTGTCTTCCGACAGTGGCCAGTGCCAGGTGCCGCAGAGGGAATGAACAGAACAGGTAATCATCAAGTGATCCATCCCACCGCTCAATCCCAGTTTCTGGCAAAGAGGGGCTAGACACAGCACTCCTGCCCATCGTGACTAATTGCTATTGATGGACCTATCCTCCATGAATTTATCTAGTTCTTTTTTGAACCCTGTTATGGTCTTGGCCTTCACACAACATCCTCTTGCAAGGAGTTCCACAGGTTGATTGTGCATTGTGTGAAGAAATACTTCCTTTTTTGTTTGTTTTAAACCTGCTGCTTATTAATTTCATTTGGTGACCCCTAGTTCTGGTGTTATGAGTAGTAAACAACACTTCCTTATCTACTTTCTCTACATCAGTCATGATTTTATAGACCTCAATCATATCTCCTCTTAGCCATAGCTTTTTCAAGCTAAAAAGTCTTATTAATCTCTCCTCATATGGAAGCCATTCCTTACCCCTGATCATTTTTGTTGCCCTTTTCTGAACTTTTTCCAATATATCTTTTTTGTGATGGGGCAACCACATCTGAACACAGTATTCAAAAAGTGGGCATACCATGGATTTATATAGAGGCAACATGATCTTTTTTTCCTGTTATCTCTCCCTTTCTTAATGATTCCCAGCATTCTGTTTGCTTTTTTGACGGCCCCTACACACTGAGCGGATATTTTCAGAGAACTCTCCACAAGGACTCCAAGATCTCTTTCTTGAGTTGTAACAACTAATTTAGACCCCATCATTTAATGTGTATTGTTGGGCTTAACACCATGCAACACAACACTGAGGGTACACTAGGCCTTTAAGGGGGTTGTTTCTCCCTACTCTCTTCTCTGCTAATCAAAGGACCCTTCCCCCCCTTAATATATTTCCCCTTCAGCGCTCCCCTTGGGGCCTCGTGACCGCTCTCCCTCAGGGAGAGGTTATATAAACTCCAGCTTTGGGGGAGAAATGGGGAAGGCTCAATATATCTCATCCCGCTCAGGAGGCTCCTGCCCAGCTCGCTCACTCTCCCCTCACTCAGGCTCCTCATCCTCGACCCTAACTGTCCCGGGTCCCCGCCCGCTCCCTGAGCACCAACGGCAGCGCGAGGCCAGCCCCTCCCTCTGGGGAGCTCCGCGAGCCAGCCTCCCCCTGGCACTCGCCGCTCCCACCTTCCCCCGCGAGCCGAAAATGGGAAAACAGCCCCGCCCCTACTGGGCTCCAGCCACGCCTAGGGCTTCGCATAGGCTGCTCGGGTGTGCAGCCACGCCCCTCAGCCATGGACCGCCGCAACCGACGCGGCATCTCCGAGGCAGCTACCCCGCCTTCTCCCGATGAGCTGCTCAGGGGTAGATAGCCACGCCCAGTCGGAATAGACCCCGCCCCCTTGGCTGCCGGAGGCTGGAGCCGGCAAGGTGACGGCGGCCGTAAAGTACTGAAGTGTCGTGAGGGTGGCGGGTTTTTCGCTTGCTTTCTGTCCCAGCAGCCGGCCGGCGGGGGTGGGCAATGGGGTCGGTCTGTGTCGAGGAGCTGCTGGAGGATCTCAGGGTCTTCGGGGTGGGCTACGAAGAAGAGGCGGTGCCCGACAAACGTGAGGCTGGCGGCACGTGCCGCCGGGGAGGAGGAGGAGGAGGAGGAGGAGGAGGGCACTGGGGGTGGGGGTGTGCGGGGAGGTAGCGGGAGCCGGAATGGGGCTTGAGGGAGGAATTAGGGCGGAGGGGCTTCTGGGGCAGGTGCAGGGGGGTTGTGGGGGCTCAGGGAGCGGACCAGTGGGGCTGTGTCCTGCGGGTTGTGAGGAGGGGGTGGGTAACAGGGCTGTGGGGTGGTGGGAGTCAGGTGATGGGGTAAATTGAAATTCTGGCGGGGAGGGGGCTTGCGGGCGGTCTGGAGGAGGGGTTTTGGGGGTATGAGGCAGAAAAGCGATGAGCGGCATAATTTGCTCTTTGGACGCTGCTTCCTTCTGCGCTTATGTCCCTTTTTGCTCCACTTCCTGTGTTTAACGTTGGGGAAACTAGTGTTTGGGACTAGCTGCTGTTTGTATCAAGGATGCCAGCTGATAAAGTGCTCTGCCCCAGAGGCTGTGAGGTGGGACGAAGTGCCCCTTTTGTTTGGTCTGAAAATGGCGAGAAACAACTGTGATTTGACTGTAATCTATCCTCTGCAGTGCTAAACAACTGTAGTTGTGGTGTCTGCCTATTAAAGTAAGAGAGATGACATCTGTAAATTCATCAGTGATTCAACTCTGTATAAAATATCTGTCTTCTTACAGTGGTTGAACTATGCATGACGCACAGACTGGCACAGAGTGACTTGGCTAATGAATTAGTTGCCTTCACTACAACTAAAGATGATGCGTCTCGTCTCACTGTAGAGATTCTGAATGTCTTTGAACATGAAGTAAGAATGATGTTTAGTAAACAGCTAATAGAGGGTTGGGAGGAGGCATAGTTTGCTTTGTGAAGACTGGGGGGAAAGGTCATGTTTTGAAGAACGTATAGCTAGCACTAAATTCCTACACTCTGGTGTAGATGAGGCATGTATATACCAGCAGATCAACTTGAAATGTAGCTGGGCATTATGGGACCTGGGCCTGCAGGCACAGCTAACGTACAACTTGCCTTGTACATGGTGCAGTTTTAGAACGTGTTGTCTAGAAACACTTTCTTTAATATAATTTTATCATAATTAAAACAAATCTACCAAGAGTGAAACAAATTCAAACCAGCCCTTGCCCTAAATATAGGTATACTAGAGAATGGTGATTTGGCTTCTTGCTGCTCTGAAGGTTATTTTCTGTATTATAGGAATCATAGAATCATAGAATATCAGGGTTGGAAGGGACCCCTGAAGGTCATCTAGTCCAACCCCCTGCTCGAAGCAGGACCAATTCCCAGTTAAATCATCCCAGCCAGGGCTTTGTCAAGCCTGACCTTAAAAACTTCCAAGGAAGGAGATTCCACCACCTCCCTAGGCAACGCATTCCAGTGTTTCACCACCCTCTTAGTGAAAAAGTTTTTCCTAATATCCAATCTAAACCTCCCCCACTGCAACTTGAGGCCATTACTCCTCGTTCTGTCATCTGCTACCATTGAGAACAGTCTAGAGCCATCCTCTTTGGAACCCCCTTTCAGGTAGTTGAAAGCAGCTATCAAATCCCCCCTCATTCTTCTCTTCTGCAGGCTAAACAATCCCAGCTCCCTCAGCCTCTCCTCATAAGTCATGTGTTCTAGACCCCTAATCATTTTTGTTGCCCTTCGCTGGACTCTCTCCAATTTATCCACATCCTTCTTGTAGTGTGGGGCCCAAAACTGGACACAGTACTCCAGATGAGGCCTCACCAATGTCGAATAGAGGGGGACGATCACGTCCCTCGATCTGCTCGCTATGCCCCTACTTATACATCCCAAAATGCCATTGGCCTTCTTGGCAACAAGGGCACACTGCTGACTCATATCCAGCTTCTCGTCCACTGTCACCCCTAGGTCCTTTTCCGCAGAACTGCTGCCTAGCCATTCGGTCCCTAGTCTGTAGCGGTGCATTGGATTCTTCCGTCCTAAGTGCAGGACCCTGCACTTATCCTTATTGAACCTCATCAGATTTCTTTTGGCCCAATCCTCCAATTTGTCTAGGTCCTTCTGTATCCTATCCCTCCCCTCCAGCGTATCTACCACTCCTCCCAGTTTAGTATCGTCCGCAAATTTGCTGAGAGTGCAATCCACACCATCCTCCAGATCATTTATGAAGATATTGAACAAAACCGGCCCCAGGACCGACCCCTGGGGCACTCCACTTGACACCGGCTGCCAACTAGACATGGAGCCATTGATCACTACCCGTTGAGCCCGACAATCTAGCCAGCTTTCTACCCACCCTATAGTGCATTCATCCAGCCCATACTTCCTTAACTTGCTGACAAGAATACTGTGGGAGACCGTGTCAAAAGCTTTGCTAAAGTCAAGAAACAATACATCCACTGCTTTCCCTTCATCCACAGAACCAGTAATCTCATGATAAAAGGCGATTAGATTAGTCAGGCATGACCTTCCCTTGGTGAATCCATGCTGACTGTTCCTGATCACTTTCCTCTCATGCAAGTACTTCAAGATTGATTCTTTGAGGACCTGCTCCATGATTTTTCCAGGGACTGAGGTGAGGCTGACTGGCCTGTAGTTCCCAGGATCCTCCTTCTTCCCTTTTTTAAAGATTGGCACTACATTAGCCTTTTTCCAGTCATCCGGGACTTCCCCGGTTCGCCACGAGTTTTCAAAGATAATGGCCAATGGCTCTGCAATCACAGCCGCCAATTCCTTCAGCACTCTCGGATGCAACTCGTCCGGCCCCATGGACTTGTGCACGTCCAGCTTTTCTAAATAGTCCCTGGAACACCTGGAGGTCCCAACTGAGAACCACAGTCCTATGATGATGTGGCCTATATATGCACAGTTAGCAAGTTCCCGCTCTGAAAAGCAAACAATCTAAACAGACAAAAATATTCAGAGAGTGGGAGAAAGGAAAGCTTAATATTTTGAGACACTCCATCACTTTTAAAGCAGGAAAAGAAACTGCTTTCTAGGTTGATAAGATTGGGGGATCCAATATACAGGTCCCTATCTATGCAATATTTTTAGCAGACAGTAGACACTTTAGCACATTCTAAAATCACAAATTGCTTTTGGGAAAAAAAAACAACTTATTTTTCAATAGAAGTCTGAGGGCTTAAGCTCATGGCTGAGAACTCCCAAATTCTAATCCAACTCTGATACTGTTTCTCTCTGTGGCCTAGGTTGATATTTCATCTCTCTGTGCCTCAGTTTCTCCATCTGTGAAATGGTGGTGAAGATTAATACCCCGGGTTGGATTAATTGGTTAACATCTCTAAAGATCTTTAGAGATGCGAAGTGCTATATAATCAAGTTATGTGTACAGCTTGAAGTAGTCTTGGACTTTCATTGTTCCTCAGGTACTCAACAAAAGAGTTACTAAAGCTCATCAGAAAAAGGACAACAGATACTCCGGAATCAAGGATATCAACACCATTCAGGGACTGTATCCTTCTCTATTTGTTTAATATCAGGACTTTTAAATAAAAAGGCAAAATAAGTCCTTTTTTAGCTGACTTTCTTGATTCAGCCTGTACTTTGGTATTGTTATATAGCATAGCTTACAAGGAATTAATTACATGTAATCTGTTACTCAAGAGAGGAAGGGTGGTTCATTCAGTGGTTAGGGTGCTAGCCTGGAACTCTGGAGACCGGTTCAATTACCTGCTATGCTGCAGACTTTCTTTGTGACCATAGGCAAGTCACTTAGTTTCTGTGAGCCTCATTTCCCTATCTGGAAATTGAGGACAATAGCACTGCCCTACCTTGCAGGTGTATGTTGCATTAAAGATTGTGAGAGTCTCCGATGCTATGATGATAGGAATCGTATAAATACCTAAGATAGTCAACTTTCTCTAGTAAAGATTTTTAATATTAATGTTCTCCTAGCATTAGGTGAAAGATAAGTAACAACTTACTCTGCAACACCAGAAGAAACTGCTAAAGAGTCAGTGCTTGTACTGGGCTCCTCTGTGCTTGACGCTGTACAAAATTTAGGAAGATACCCCAAAGAGCCTACAGTGTAATTTAAGATAACTGATATAGTTCTGCTGGGACAAAAGCTATGTAGACAACATCAGCTGGCAGTCTCCTGTGGTTATGGCAGAATTGGATTTTGAAGAGGCTTCTCCATGCATAAAAGAGCAGGATGGGAGAAAGCTGTTAACTTTAGGGTTGGAAAATGCATTCCTTTAGTGTAATGTTTCTTGTCAATATCTTAAATTGCTCCCAGAACTGCAAACTTTTCAGATACCTTAGGCATCCTAGGATACTTCCTATCCATCAATGGAATGGAATCCATCAAGAATGATTTTTTAGTGCTTGGCAAAAATCTTGTGATCTCTGTTTTACAAGAAGGGCAATAGCCCTCTAAAGATAGTTTTACCTCTATAATGTCTTTGTTTGTTTTTAAGCACTTTAATTGAAAATTATGGACCAGATTCTCCATTGCACTAGTGTAAATGGATGCACGTGTGTAGGGCAACATGCTTCCAAGACAGAACCATAGGATTTTGCAAACGACTGAGTAAAGATGCAGGGCAACAAATGGTCAAACCCTATATTTCAGTAGATGCTACTCTGTTCTCTTCCGTGACTAATATTTGTTAGCATTGACGTAGAGGAGGAAGAGGAGAACCTCTTAGATGCCTACACAACACCGTCAAAGGTAAGTATATAGTGTTCTGTATGTTTCTGTTCCAAAAAGAGCTACCCAGCTCCATTCTCCTCTGAGATGTTGGAAGCTGGGTGGAATTTTAAGGCTTTGGGGCATATGTGAAAGTGTTACTGTTTGTTTGCTATTTCATCTGTCTTAATGCAAGCAAAGATTTACTTTCTTATCTGGGGTGAGCACAATTTTCTTTCTTTGGATGTGTGATTTAAATATTGTTTCCCTTTCATCAGGGTAAGGGAGGGAAGATAGATCTTGTGGCTGGGCTGGACAGTTTTCATGATTATTGCAGGGTTATTTTTAAGGAATAAAGCCCCAGTCCAGCAATGACTTCTGCGTACTGCTTTGAATTTGGTATGGGTGCAGGGGTCCATCTGTGCAAATGTTATTGCAGGATCGGGGCCTGTGTCACTTTAAAAGTCATAGGCCTAATTCTTTGTTGCCCTACTAATCTGTTTTGGCAGCATTTTACACCCATTTTACATGGTATTGATCTAAATGACTACACAAGGTGCATTGCAGTGGAGAATAAGGCCCTCTCATGCGTCTCCTGAGGAGTAGTAGCTGAGAGAAAATGGCATATGTGTAAAACCCTCAATTGAATTTCAAAATAGACTGGGAAAGACTGACACATCTGTTCTTCCTGTATTGTAGGGCTCTCAGAAACGGAACATAACGACACCAGAAAATCCACGGTCTAAAAGGACTTTATCTACCCGTAGCCCCCACCTGCTTTTCTCTCCAAACAGCTTCTCACCAAGGTATGGTATTATTGGTCTCCCAGAGCCAACGCTCTTTTAGCAGCTCCCTGACTCCTCCTCACACTATCTTTGAATGTGGTTTAAATTGTGGCTGAATTTTGAAGCTAAAGCCTCAAGACATTTGAAACTAGAAACTGAATTTCCTCTTGTATAAGCAGGGGAATACCAAGCAGGAGTAGGGAAGTGGTATTACCTCTGTGTGTGGCATTAGTGAGACCATTATTGGATCATAACATCCAGTTCTGGTGTTCACATTCAAAAAAGATTTTGAAAAATTGGGAAGAGTTAAAAAAAAGAGCCACAATAATTATTTGCTGTCTAGAAAACATACCTTAAAGTGAGAAACTTAAGTTCAATCTTTTTATTTTACCCAAAACTCTTGGTCACAGTCCTCAAGTATGTACATGGGGAAGAGATTTTTGGATAGTAGGCAGCTCTTTAATTTAGCAGAATGAGATCCACTTACTGAAAACTGAAGCTAGACAAATTCAGGCTAGAAACAGGTGCAAATTTGCAACAATGAGAGTAATTCATTGTTGCAACAATTTAGCTATGGATGTGGTGGATTCTCCATCCCTTGAAATCCTTAAATCAAAACTAGATATTTTTTCTAACAAATATGCTGTAGCTCAAGCAGAATTTATGGGTTTGATGCAAAAATTATTGGATGAGGTTCTCTGGCTTGTACTACACAGGAGGTCAGACTAGATGATCATAATGGTCCCTTCAGGCCTTAAAATCTATGAATCTTTCCTGTCTTCACAACCCCATTGGTGATGGACACAGATTATTAATAACTATGCGGTAGTACTTAGAGGCTGCACCTAAGGTTGGGGACCCTATTGTGATAGGCACTCTACAAACATAGTGAGAGAATCCCTGCCCCAGAGAGCTACTTAGACATGACAGATGAAGGGTGAGAGAGAGAGAAACGGGCAAAGTGACTTGCCCAAGCTCACAAAGGCGGTCAGTGGCAGAATTGGGGGGTAAAACCCAGGTCTCCTGAGTCCTGGTTTGGTGCCCTAATCCACACTGCCTTCCCAGTCTCACGGTGTATGCTAATCTGATGACATGGGGGCAAAGCTAGAGTAAGTCAGGGAGCAGATCTGTCTGTCTGTTTTAACCACGTATATGGTCCCTATCACAATATGAAATCACCTCACAACTCCCCTGTGAGGTGAGGCAGTGCTATTATCCCCTATTTAATGATGGGGAGCTTAGGCTAAGTGACTTTTTTTTTTCTCTCTCTCTCTCTCAAGGTCACACAGGGACTCTGTGGTGGGGCAGGAATTAAATCCATGTCTTCCCAAGTCCTAAACTGGTGCCCTACCCACTGGACAATCCTTCTTCTGAAATGACTGACCACTGTGGGACGCTATCTGATCAGAGATGTCTCTGCTTTCCCCTCCCAAAGACAGCCAACAGAGTAGAGACAAAGATCTACCACTACTGGGTTTGGGTGGGCAGAAACTACTGACAGGTTAGACTACTGCTATCTAAGAGAGACCCAGAGTATAGCAGGAAAGACTTCAACAAGCTGCTGGCCCAGGACAGTTTCTGGGAATCCTGATACTTGCACATGCCTATGGATAGTAGGAAAGGCACAGGTGAAAAGAGAAACTTGCTACCAGTGCCTCAACCACTTAGCAATTGAAGAGCCCGCTGAGTTATGGTTTGTTTGTGTTGAAGCTTTTTTCTTTGTAAGTGTTAGTGACAATAATCCCATCATCTGGTTAAATTCCAATTTGGGTACCTATATTCTTGCCTGCTTAAAACTCCCCCTGCAGTTTCATGTGGATACAAGATTATTCTTGTTCTAAACCATTGTATTGTATTGTTATGCTGTGTTAAACAGCTGCCACATCCCACCCAAAAGGTGGCTAAATTTCTGTGGCAGAAAAAGTCGTCTCTATATCTAAGCCATTAGATATCTGAATAAACCCATGTTACAGAAGGCTTGGTCTAACTTGTACTAGATTTTTTTCCTTTTAAAGTCAAATGAGATCAAGTCACTTTTCACAATTCCTTTTCTTCCCTCCATGCAGTGCTACTCCCTCTCAGAAGTATGGCTCCCGGAGCAACCGAGGTGAGGTGGTAACCTCATTTGGCTCTGTGCAGGGCACATCCTGGAGTGGAAAAGGAGGCCACGGATCAAGTGTGAAGCTCTTTGGTCCACCAGAACAGTCGCTAACCAAGAGTTACAAATTCATGTTCCAAAAGTTTCATGACATCCGGGAAGGTACCTTAAAGATTTTTTGTATGTAAGAACCCCTAAAGACTTATGGTACCTTACGCTTCGGCTCTTAACATCTTTACTAACTAGAGAAGCCAGAAGCTTCTTCCCAATGAAAACTCTGTTCTGGTGAACATTGTGAAGGCTGCTGTGAGCACATCAGGCCTGTGTCCTAGTCCCTCCACTGGCTCCCAGTTAGCTTCCGATGCCAGTCTAAGCAAAGCAATTAATGGGTCAACCCCCAGTGAGATCAAATAGCAAATTTTGCTCTATGATCCGCCATGACAGCTGCCCTCCTCTGGGACAATACAGACTACAAAGCACAAGATGAAGAATGTGAGAACTGGGGCAGTGCATTTTTGGATAAGGAGATCCAGCTATGGAGCAAACTTCTCGAGGGGATCAGGCGAGTCTGGGCCCTGACTACATTTAGAAAATGCTGCAAAACCCTTTCCGCCATAAGAATATCATGCAAAAAACTGACACCCCTTTGTACCCAAACCCCAACCAACAGACCACAAAAAAAACACCCCCCCCCCCCCCCTGCACACACAAATGAGACCTTGAAAAGGGAGCAGTGCCATGAAGTCTGCTATAAACTTCACTTTTGCATTTAATTTTTGTGTGGAAGGAGCTCTGATACTACCGTGATTGACTGACTAAAAATCAGGTCTTGTATTTGGAGGTGCTGGCCATCTACAGCTTCCACTGAATTCAGGATGTGGGAACTCAGCATCACTGAAAATCAAGCCAATAATTTAGTGAGACACGAGATTTGGTTTGCCCCTATAAATAGGAATTCCAAAACTGGTTCAGGGCAGCATTTTGTTTAGGACACAAGATATTGAACAGTGCTAGGTGCTTCTGTGGAAGCTGCAAGAAACCTTGAGGTGGTCAGTTGTGGAATAACCCGCCCATAGGGCAGGTTGGAAGTTGGCTCAAGCTTTGAAGCAAGTGGGTTTATTTTCCTTCTCTCCCCCGCCCCCACTCTGCCCCAACCCTCTTTAATGGAACTGTGGATAGTCTTGTCCATATAAATGCTGAATCCTACTAAATTCTTGTAGCTGTATTTCCACAGACTGACTAACTGTAGCTCACGAAAGCTTATGCTCAAATAAATTTGTTTGTCTCTAAGGTGCCACAAGTACTCCTTTTTCTTTTTGCGGATACAGACTAACATGGCTGCTACTCTGAAACCTATTTATTTTATGTGTGTTTTAAATTTGCTGCCTTCCAATTTCATTGACTGCCTCTTTGCTTTTGTTATGAGAGAGGGTAATTAGGAGCCCCCCGATCAACATTTTCTGTACTGTTCAACATGTTCATATGGAATGATCCAGGTACTTCATACTATTCAAAGATGGCATTTGACCTCCAGTTAAAGTAGGCAATTAAGTTTGCCTTTCCTGATCTCAAGAAATCACTATCCATGAGTCCAGCTGTTCCCTTGCTGGTTAGGCAGAGTACTTTCTTCTGCTTTAGAGTAGCACCAGACATTGGTGACTACTGGGGTATATGGAGATAGGGGAGTTATGGAATTTTGTTAAGGCAGTAGGATAAGGTGCGATCCTCGGACTTTGGAGACCTGGGTGCAATTCCCTGCTCCACCATGGACTTCCTGTGTGATCTTAGGTAAATCATTTAGTCTCTCTGTGCCTCGGTTCCCCATCTATAAAATGGGGATAACAGCACTTCCTTACCTTACATGGGGTAATGTGAGTATGAATATGTTAAAAATTTGTGAGACACTTCGGTTCCCTCGTGGTGGTGGGGGGCAGATAAGTACCTTGGATCCTGAAAGAGAAACTCTATTTTAAATTGGCTCCTGACTTCATGTTCTGTCTGCTTGTTTCTGCAGAAATCTTAAATGTTCTTACACTGTTTTATGATTTTAGTACTGTCCTGGAAGATAGAAGAACTCGGGGATGCACTGAAGAAACATTACAAGATCGAGGAGTTCACTTCTGTGTTAGTCCCTGCACAGGTAAGCACTGCATCTCAGAAGCTTTTTCATAAGTGGGTGTGTTTGCAAGTCTCTTCTGTTGTTATTTCTTTGTCTGTCACTACATTGCATTGGCAGTGATTTTTCCATTAAATATTGCAGGATATATAGAAGTTGCACCTTTGAGACTGTTGGTCAATAGCATGTTGTGTAGTTACTCTCTCCTTCCTTATTCTCAAGGAAACTTATAAGAATAGAAGTCTTGCCAGACTGGATCAGATCGGGGTCTGCGTAGCCCGATATCCTGTCTCTGACAGTGGCCAATACCAGATGCTTTAGAGGAAGGTATAAGAAACATCAAAGAAGACAACAATGGAATTACTCCTATCGGGGATCTTCCACATGCCTGTTATTTATGCACTGGCATATGCCTTTAGGCAGGAGGGCTTAAATTCCTTCTAAACTTCCTGTCTTATGTAACAATGGATGTTAATGTTATCCATATAAATTAGGCTTAAGTAGACTCCATCTTTTACATACAAGGAGAACCAATAGCCAGAAAGTCAGCAGTATGTTGGAACTGTCTGAGGGGACAGAGCCAGAAGACCAGCTGGAGCATGTGAGGATGTCTGTAGGATGTGGAGAGCAGCACAGCAGACTTGCACAACCTGAACAGTCCAAAAGAGTTCCAGCTGAGAGGACAGATGGTCTAGTGTTTAGGGCACTGGCCTGAGACTTGGAGACCTGGGTTCAATTCCCTGCTTGCCCAACAGACTCCCTGTATGACCTTGGGAAGCAAAGTCACTTAATCTTTGCATGCCTTAGTTCCCCATCTGTACAGTGGAATAATAGTGATTTGGATACCATACCGGGGTGTAATGAGGATAAATGCCTTAAATATTGTGAGCTTCTCAGATACTACAGTATTGAGATACATGTAAGTACTTTAGATACAACTGTGACCATGCATCAATTTGCTTGGTTTGCACTGCCGCCTCCTTAAGCCAAATTGGCCCAGCAAAAACGGGCCTGATTTGCAAACTACGGTAAAAATTTGTGTCTGCAATGAGTTGCATCCACAACTGATTCATTGAGAGAGAACTTTATTTCTCTTCCCCAGAAGTCCATTGTTAGGATAGTTTATTGCAGGTCAAAAATTGGGCCTGAAAATTAGGGCTGAGGGGTCTCTTCCTTGTCCTGGGATTCAGCTTAGTTTTTAAGGCACTGGAAATTTGTGGAGCTTCTGAGACTGCTGTCTTGCATGGAAGATGAATTTGTGCAGTAAGATCCCTTTGGCTAAGATCATTCTATGCTTTTTGTTCTGTAGGAACCGGTCACTGTGCTGGGACAGATTGCCTGTGACAGCAATGGAAAACTGAATGCCAAGTCAGTCATTCTAGAAGGGGATCGAGAACACTCTTCAGGAGGGCAAGTTCCTGTGGATTTATCAGAACTGAAAGAATACTCCCTCTTTCCAGGACAGGTGAGGTGTTGGACAGGGCATATTGCTGGGGGCAGAAGGGGCTAGCAAATCTGTCCATTACTTTGAGATGCAGGAATTATATAAGAGAGTTTTCAAGGTTTGAGTCTTGATTTCTAGAATGCTGGGTGCGGATGGTTAGAATTGTCAAAGGAGCCTAATGAGTGTCAGTGGAATCTGGATAACTTTGAAAATTATTTAGTCTCTGTGACTCAGTTTATCCATCTTTAAAATGGGGATGATGCTTACTTTGTTTTGTAAAGCACTTTGAGATCTGAATATGAAAAAATAATAGCCAAGGTATTATTATTACTACTTGGGGGATAGGCAGAAATATATTACCTTCTAATAAAACCATTTTGGCATAATAGATACAACACTGGATTGGGGACTTGGATACTATGCCTGGCTCTGCCACTGGCCTATCAGGTGACCTTGGGCAAGTCATGACCCCTCTCAGTGCCTCAGTTTTCCCTCTGTAAAATGGGGCTAATGATATTGATCTCTTTTGTAAAATGCTTTGCAATCTACTGAAGAAAATACTAAATAAAAGCTAGGTATTACTGATAGCCTAGCCCTTTCCTGAGTCTGAACAAGCAGTCACCCTGGTGTCATGGATTTCTTCTATTTAACTGTTTTCCAGGTTGTGGTGATGGAGAGTATTAACAGTACGGGTGGAAAACTGGTTGCATCTAAGCTGTACGAGGTGAGTAAATCCAACTAAGCACAAATCCTTTTCTACTCTTCCCATGTCTTTGTGCTGTCAATGAAACATCAGGAGCAGGTCTAGAACTTTTTCCCAGAAACTGGCTTCTCTGTTCTTACAAACATAGGCGCCGACTCCATGGATGCTCCAAGGCTAGAGCACCACGGAAAAAAAAAAAAAGGTAGGTTCTTAGCACCCACCGGCAGTCCCCCTATCAACGCCTCCTGCTCCCCCCCAGCGCCTCCCACCTACCACGATCAGCTGTTCCGCAATGTGCAGGAGGTGCTATGGGGGGAGAGGGGAGGAACGAGATGAATCATAGATGAATCATAGAGCTGGATGTGCTCAGGGGAAGGGGTGAAGTGGGGGTGGGGCCTGGGACAGAGCCAGGGGGAGCACCCCCGGGCAGATTAGAAATTTGGTGCATATGCTTACAAGCGATTTTTATAGTTGGATGATCAAACAATTTAATTGTGAAATAATTCTGAATGATTAAATAATTAACTCTTCTGGAAAAGGAGTTAGTCTTGTCTATCTAAGTAACTTGTACTGCGTGCAAGTTAATCTTACCATTTGTGAGGCACATCTGTTAAAACATGGGTCTAAACTGTCAAAAGTAGGTATTGACTTTGGGGTGCCTCTATTTTTGAGTCCCCAACATGATACGTTTAAAGAAGCCTGGCTTTCAAAAGGTGCTTAGCACCCACTTCCTGAAAACTGGGGCCCTTTATTGTGCCTTAGGTTGGATCCCCCCACATTGTGAGGGACTTTTGAAAAATTTAGGCCAAGATTTGTTTTTCAGTGTACATCTTTTGTGTCAGGTTTGTTGCATCTGTGTATCACTAGGTGTTAGATATGGTGACACCCTAGAATATCAGAAAATACAACACTTACTAATGTGGCATCCAGAAATCAAACTGCTAGAAAGACTATCCACAACTCACTAGGAGTCCCATCACCTTTGATAGTGCTTGAGTAAATAGGTCTTGCAAAGTCAATAAAACAGGGCTCTTTTAAACTAAAGAGCGTAGAAGGGAATACTTTCTGTTCAGTTTCAATGCTGATTCTAATAGGCCAATGATATTCCCCAAGCTCCACATTCTGATTCCCAAACACCTCCTGTAGTGCTGATGTTCCTTGAAATCTACATACCAAAAAACAGCAATCTAACTTTACTTCCTTAGCAAGCATCCATCCACCTGTTTGTGCACATGCAGCAGGGGTGGTTAGACTTTATTCCATGACTTAGACATCTTGCAAAGACCTCTTAAGTAAATGCATCTCACTAAGTATCACAGGGTTTGTCTGAGGCTATCTAAGTGCTCCTTTGGGGATGTATAGTTTTTGGATGGCTGCTGCAGCAATGTGATATCTATCAGTAATGCATGAGGCTGACCACCCCCCCTCCCCCCCCCATTTTTTAATCTCACTAAGCCCCTGTGGGTAGTAGATTTATAGAGCTTAATGCACATCACAGGTGGTTGAGGTGACTTGCCCTATGGTCTTGTGTTTCACGGTACCACAGAGGCATGTGATAATCACCCAAGAATGTATTTGTCCCTATTAGTTAATCAAATCAAACTTTCTCCTCACTCCTGCAAGGATGGAATAAATGTCTTTCATGTAGAGCCTATGGACCAAATCCTGCTGTGGGTTTATATTGGTGTTGGTGAGAATAGAATTTGGCCATGTGCAATTATTCCCTTTGCTTGCAATGATTTTCAAGTATCCTTTCTCTTCAGGGGGTGCCTCTTCCTTTCTACCAATCTACAGAGCAAGTTGAAGGTGAGTTCAATTATTTTTAAAGATTTATCCCTCCCCCACCATCCCCCCCAGCTTAGAAAATCAAGGTTAGCTTTGCATACTGGTTCTTTAGAGAATTAGACAGAGACACACTCAACAGCACAAACTGCAGCTAGTGCAGTTTCTCAGATCTGGTACACGTTAAACTTTAAAAGCATCATTACGTACTCTTTACTGGGCATAGCTTCCTATTTTTTTAATAGGTCCATTGTGGGATTGTTCTTGGATCCAATCCCAGTGATCTGTTAAAATAATCTCCTGTGTTCTGACTTAGCACTGAGAATGTCATGAAAAATTGAATTAATTTCAGGGGCTGGCTTAAACCCAACCAAAGGCCTTTAGTTAGAAATTTTTAAGACGCGCCCAGATATATATATAGATATAGATATTTCAGCAGCTTTCCATCTGTTGGAAGGGCAATTGGGGAGGGAATCAGAGGAAAAATGATCAGATCATAACATGCTAAGGAGTCACTCTTGACCTCTCCAGTATTTCTGTATCAGAGAGTCTCAACCTGCCTTGAACCACGCCCCACTTTAGCACTGCCCAGTTTAGCACTTGGAGGCTCCCCCCAACTACAAAAATACCCCCCACCCTTAAGCACACTAAGTCACAACAGCACCCACTCAAATTTGGCCCAGTCTCTCCTCTCTCAGACGGAGGGGCGGCCGAGCCAAACCTGAGAGGTGATGCCACATCTCCCCTCCTGCGCACCAGAAGGCAACACCACCCACTTAAATTTGGCCCATTCCCCCACCCCCTGGTCATGACAGAGGGGTGGACAGGCCACACCCAAGTGGTGCTGTGACCTGGAACTTGCCAGCCCCTCACTTCTACCATAACCACTGAACCATAAGAAGGCTCATTGGGCCCCCTCAAAGTCTGATGTGCCCCCTTCATTGAGAACCTCTGGCTTGTACTGATATCTTTATTGCACAATAAATCATCTGGCTAAACTTGGGGGTGAGTTAAACAGGGCAGTATGAATCACTCATGATGCTGAATTGTCTCTCTTCCTTCTACTTCTCATCCTCCCCATGCAAATACTTAACACAAGCAATGTCTTGGATTTTATCCTCCTTCCCTCAATCAGTGATGTGGCACAACATGATTGCCTGGATAGCATCCCTTGTAAGACCATCTGACGCATAAGAAGAGAAGTGTTTTTTTTCGTGTTTGTGTTTTGGTCTAAAATCATCCAGAATCACTGTGGATAGAACCCTAAACAGAAATATTTTAAGTGGCAGGGTGGGGAGATGCTCTTTTATATTGCACACCCCAGCCAGAAAAATTGAACAGCTAAGAAATAGCACTGGGCTTGTGTGTGTGTATCAGATCTTAAACATCACATCACAGTGCCTCTCTTTCCATTTGATGGATGCTTCTGTGTGCAACATCTGAGAGCAAGATCTTAGAGAGAGCAAACAGCGCCAAGCAAAGGTAAATGGAAATCCCCCACGTGTATGATGGCAGGATAGAGGATGCCCTATGGGCAAAGGGGGAGCTTAGAAACTTGTGCTAAAACTGTTGCAATACATTTTAGATTTGGAGCTGCAAATGGTCTTGTTTGCTTGTGGGCCCTACACAACTTCCGACAGCATCACCTATGACCCTATGTTGGATCTGATTGATATTATCAACAAAGACAAGCCAGATGTCTGCATCCTGGTAAGAGAGAAGATTTATTCCTTTTGGGTTATTCAGGAGAAGAGTTGCATGTTTGGATTCGGATCCTGCAATGAGTTCTATGCAGATGGACACCTGCCCAGCATGGAGCCCATTGACTTCAATGGGGTTCCATGCAGGGGCCTTCCCACATGGAGTTCCTGGCAGAACAAGGGCTGCGGTCCCAACTAGGGGTCTCCTGAGAAATGGCTTTTGCTCTAGTAATTATTCTGAAATATTTCTTATGTTTATGTAGGGCCTGTTCTCCTCTACCTCCAACCGTTACACTTACTACATCTGGTCGTCAATTACATTCTGATCTCTCAAAAACTTAAGCATATTTTATTATTATTTGTATTACTATAGCACCTAGGCGCTCTAGTCATGGACCAAGGCCCCCAACTGCACTAGGTGCTGTACAAACAGAACAAAAAGATGGTCCCTGCACTAAGGAGCTTAAACTGCAAGTATAAGACCACACGCAACAGATGGATACAGACAGACGGGGGAGTACAAGGAAACAATGAGACAATATTGGCCAGCATACTAGGCTGTGATCTCAGCACGCCAGCAGCCTAACTATTGTCACTTTTTTTTTATAGGCATCACAGAACAGAGATCTTGAGGAGGGTTTTGAAGGAGGATAATGAGGTAGTTTTGTAGATGTTTTGTGGGAGTTCCTCTCAGTGTGAGGGGCAGGATGAGATAAAGCACGAAGGTGCTTAGCTCTAGGCATGTGAGTAGTGCCAGTGAAATCAAGGGAATTGTTCATATGCTTTAAGTTAAGCGTGTACATAACTTTTTTTGCAGGATTGGGGCTTTAGAATGTAAGCATTGCAGAGCAGTGTCTGTGTCTTCCTGTATGTTTGTACAGTTCTTAGCACAATGAGGTCCTGATTCCAGTTGTGGCCTTGGTCCATAATAATAGGATTCTAAAGCACAAATCCTCTGAGAATCATTGCAGCTGTTTGACTGCATAGCAACACAACATAACTGTTAAGGACTAGAAAAGAGGAAGATTCCCATATTTAATTAAAATTGCAGGTGGGGAATTGAAGGAGGCAGAATGGAATTACTCAAAGCTGGAGTTTGGCCAGGACACTGGGGTTAATGCTCTTATGAAAAGTGCCATGGGATATTTAATGAACATGGGCTTTCAGGACCTTGGTTTTATTTCCCTTTTTTATGCCGTTGCTTTGTAACTAAATGCTATAACATGTAGCTGAAAACTGTTTCCATTCAAAAATACTAGGCTTAAAAAATGATGTGAAAATTCAGCTGTGATCAATTAGGCTACAATCCAAAAGCAAGATGACCATTCTTGGTCAAAGCTTATTGCTGCAAGTCCTCTTACAAGGTCCATAATATATGAATGCTTTTTTATCTCCATGTGAAGTTTTGAATTCCCTGATGCAAATGCCTACCTTGCTGTAATGTGCACATCTTCTTGGTTGACAGGAATAGCCCTAGAGTGAGTGCCACCTAGAGTTAGTACATGCCTTTCTCTGTGCCCAATCCATAAAGGATGTGAATCTGTCTCTAACTGAGCTGTAATATGTTGGCATCCTCTCTGGATTGGGCATGGAGGCAGAGACACTGATTAATGATTTACATACTTCCTTGAGGCAGAGGAAGCTCATTCCAAAGTGTGTGAGGTCTATAACAGTTCAGATTCTAGGACCTCTCAAGCTGATCTGTCCAGAGACTCTGTTTCTGCCACTGTCTTGTTCTGTAGCCTTGGGAAAGTCTGAGTGTCTCAGGCTTCTCCATCTGAGAGAGAAATACACTCACTCCTGTAAGTTACTGAGTTAAGTGCACAGTAGTATTAAGAGGAAGCTTTTGTATTATAGTATATCCTAGAGCCCCAACTGAGTTCGGGGCCTTCTTGTCCAAGGTGTTGCACAGATACAGTGAGACAGTCCCTGCTCCGAATAGGCAAGACAAATAAAGGGAGGTGAAACAGGCAGAGAGAGGGGAAGTGACTTGCCCATGTTCACACAGTAGCAGAGCTGGGAATAGAACTTGGGTCTCCTGACTGCTAGGCCAGTGCTCTATCCATTAGCCCATGTTGCCTCTTCTTTGATTTTCTTTAAATTGAATTCTAAACAAGACTAGCTGTGAACCGAAGAGCTTTTAGATTATGTACCACACAAGGGATAGGGTTTATCGGATAGCCCACTAGAGGTCCTAGTGTGACTTCAAAACCAACCTGTGTTTGCCCAGAAGAGGCTGGTTGCAGTAACATTTTTATGTTAGGTAATCTCATTTTATATATATTTTTTTAAAAAATGCATAATGAATTTAAACCAAAAATGAAGCCCAGTTTCTGTATGTAACTACGTAAAGTTACCCATAGCCTCACAATCTCTGTGAGAGTGTACAGCAAATACAGGCAGTTATTAAATTCCCTTGGGAGTCAGTGATTTACCCTTCTATTCAGAAAAGGTGAAAGGCACCTTGAAAAAAAGTTACTCATCTTCTTGTAACTGTTCTTCAAGATGTGTTGTTCATGTCCATTCCAATCAGTTTGTGTGTGCACACACGTGCACGGTGGCCGGCAGATTTTTCCCCTAGCAGCAACTGTAGGGTCAGCCTGGGTGCCCCCTGGAGTCGCGTCTTCATGGCACCCAATATAGAGCTGCGCCGACCCTACCCCCCCCCCCAGTTCCTTCTTGCCAGCTACTCCAACAGAGAGGTAGGAGGGTGGGTATTGGAATGGACATGAACAACACATCTCGACAAACAACAGTTAGGAGAAGGTGAGGAACCATTTTTTCTTCTTCGAGTGCTTGTTCATGTCAATTCCAATCAGGTGACTCCCAAGCCCGAGTTCAGGAGGTGGGGGCAGAGTCATCCACTGATTGGAGCACCGCTCTACCAAAGACGGTGTCATCTCAGGCCTGCTGCGTAATCACATAACAGTTGGTGAAAGGGTGGATGGAGGACCATGTTGCTGCTCTGCAGATTTCCTGAGTAGGGAACTGTGCCAGGAACATTGTTGATGAAGCCTGCGCCCTGGTGGAGTGCGCAGCGATCGGGGGTGCAGGAACTCCCGCCAGATTGTAGCACTCACAGATACAGGAAGTGATCCAAAACTAAATGCATTGTGATGGCATGGGTAGGCCTTCCATTCTGTCTGCCACCGCCATGAATAACTGGACCGATTTTTCTGAACGACTTTGTTCTCTCGATGTAAAAGGCTAGTGCTCTGCAGACATCTAGTGAGCGGAGTCTGCTCCCTGCCGCTGGAATGTGGCTTAGGGTAGAACACCGGGACAAAGATGTCCTGGTTAATGTGAAACTGCGACACAACTTTCAGGAGGAAAGCAGGGTGAGGCCTGAGCTGCACCTTGTCCTTATAGAACACGGTATAAGGGGACTTTGAGGCTAGGGCCTTGAGTTCAGACACCCTCCTAGCCGAAGTTATTGCCACCAGGAACGCCACCTTGTAAGAGAGGTAGAGCAGGGAGCACATCACCAAGGGCTCAAAAGGTGGTCCCATGAGTCTAGAAAGGACCAGGTTGAGGTCCCAGATCAGGACAGGCTGACGGACGTTAGGGTATAGCCAGTCAAGCCCTTTTAAGAACTGGCTGACTATCGGGTTAGCAAACACAGAGCGGCCCTCCTCACCTGTGTGAAAGGCCTAGATGGCAACCAAGTGCACTCTTATTGGCAGTAACGAAAGCCCCTGCTGCTTCAGGTGGAGGAGGTAGTCCAGAATAAGCAGCACTGATGCTAGTGTTGGGGACGAATAGCGCTGCACCGACCAGGTTAAAAATCTCTTCCACTTGGCAAGGTATGTGGCTCTCGTAGAGGGTTTTCTGCTGCCAAGAAAGACCTGTCTAACCTGGCCTGAACAGGAAAGCGTAATCGGGTTCAACCATGGAGCTTCTATGCCGTGAGGTGAAGCAACTCGAGGTTCAGATGTTGAAGACAACCATGATCTTGTTTCAGAAGGTCCAGGAAGAGCGGCAGGGTAGGAGAGATATGTACCAGTGCTGACGGGGCCAGGCTGGTGCTATTAATATGACCTGAGCTTGTTCTCTCCGGATCTTGAGGAGTCCCTTGTGAACTAATGGTATGGGTGGAAAGGCATATAGGAGATAACCTCCCCAATGGAGGAGAAATGTGTCCACGCTGGAGCCCTAGCTGTGATTTTTTTGGAAGGAGTAGAATTGCTGGCACTTCCCGATGTATCGCGTGGCGAATAGGTCTATCTGGGAAAGCCCCACCTCTGGAAGATTGAAATCATGACGTCCGGATGAAGGGGCCACTTGTGGCCGTGAAACGACCTGCTGAGGTGGTCCGCCAGCTTATTCTGTACCCCAGGGAGGTACAACGCTTGCAGGTGTATTGAATGTTCTACACAGAAGTCCCACAGCATGAGGGCTTTCTGGCACAGGGGAGAGGAGCATTCACCCCCCTGTTTGTTGATATAAAACATTGCCGTGGTGTTGCCTCTCGTGACTAATACTTAACGGGACAATGTGTATGCCCGGAAGGTCTGGAACACCAGGCGCACTGCTCTCCGTTCTCTGGCGTTGATGTGAAGAGCCAGATCTGCCTGATATCAGAGACCCTGAGTCCTGCGGTCTCCCAGATGTGCTCCCCAGCCTAAGTCTGATGCGTCCATCACTAGCGACAGAGACAGCTGCAGACTGGCGAAGGGGATCCCTGAGCATACTTCCTGAGGGTTGAGCCACTATAGGAGGGAGTCAAGGACCAGGCGAGGCAGGGTCATGATCCTGTCCAAGCTGTCCCTGGCCAGGCGGTACACTATCGCAAGCCATGAAGAGGTTGAAGCCTGAGTCTGGCATGCTGCACCACGTAGGTACAGGCAGCCATGTGTCCGAGAAGCTTCAGGCAGTTCCTTGCTGTGGTGGTGGGAAACTGAGCCTCGAATCATATCGGTCAGGGCCTGAAACCTCGCTTGCAGCAGGCATGTCCTGGCCTGGGTCGAGTCCAATGTTGCCCCTATAAATTCTATTCTCTGGATGGAGGACAGAGTCAATTTCGCTTCCTTTAGAAGGAGACCCAGGTTGTCAAAGGTGGCTCTGATGAATCTGACCTGAGCTTCTACTTGGGTCTTGGAGCAGCTCTTGATCAGCCAGTTGTCGAGTTAAGGAAACACCTGTACCGAAATGCAGCGACTGCCATGCACTTGATGAAAACATGAGGTGCTGCTGATGAGCCAAACGGGAGGACTGTAAATTGGTAGTGGGTGTTGTTCACCACAAACCTGGGGTACTTCCTGTGGAGCTGGATGATCGATATGAAAGTATGCATCCTTCAGGTCGAGGGCAACATACCAATCTTCTGGATCCAATGAGGGAATGATGGAGGCCAGAGAGACCATGCGGAACTTGAGTTTCTTCACAAACTTGTTGAGTTCTCGTAGGTCCAGGATGGGCCTGAGGCCACCTTTTGGCTTTTGGTATAGGAAATACCGGGAATAAAAGCCTTCGCCCCTGTGCTCCTGAGGAACCTCCTCCACTGTCCCTAAAGACAGGAGTGACTGCATCTCCTGGATAAGGAGCTGCTCATGAGAAGGGTCCCTGAAGAGAGTTGGAAGGGTGGGAGGGCACAGAATTGGATGGAGTATCCCCTCTCTACCATGCAGAGCACCCACCAGTCTGAGGTGACACAGAACCATGCACGGTAGAAAGGGGATAGTCGGGACGAGAAGGTAAGGCAGGGTGGATCCATTGTCAGGTGTGGTACACCGTCCTCGACCGTGCCTTCAATGGGCCGGCTTGGTGCCTGAAGATGGGTTGGGTTGTCCTGAGCCCTAGCCAGAGGGTTGGCATGGTCTTCTCCTGCCATTCTGATTCCTCCTTCTGGATCCATCTTTGTGGGTTCTGCTGACTGAACCGCTGCTGGGGCTGCAGACAGAAGTGTCTCTGCTGCGTTGAAGGAGTTTAGAGGCCCAGGGACCTGAAGGTGGCTCTAGAATCTTTAAGGCTCTAGTCAGGGCGCTGGGTCGGGGGCCGCACCACACAGTATGGCCCCGCTCTGGTGCTCTTGCTGGGGCGAAGGGTTGGGGGCCACACCACGGCCCTGCTCCAGCTCCTCCATCCTCCAATAGCCCCCGTCCAATGGGAGCTGCAGGGACGGTGCCTGCAGATGGGGCAGCGTGCAGAGCCGCCTGGCCATGCCTCCATGTAGGAACCAGAGAAGGGACATGCCACTGTTTCCACGAGATGCTTGAGGTAAGCACCACTTGGAGCCTGCACCCCTGAGCCTCTCCCCATGCCCCAACCGCATGCGCCAGCCCTGATCCCCCTCCTGCTCTCCAAACCCCTCGATCCCAGCCCAGAGCACCCTCCTACAGCCCAAACACCTCATTCCCAGCCCCACCCTGGACCCCACACTCCCAACCAGAGCCCTCACCCCCCACCCCCAATTTTGTGAGTATTCATGGCCCGCCATACAATTTTTGTTCCCTGATGTGGCCCTGAGGCCAAAAAGTTTGCCCACCCCTGCACTAGGGCCTCATCTTGTGGGGAGAAGGAGAGCACCAGGAGAGGTGGTTGCTCCCTACTGTCCCCACCTGAGGGATCTCTTGACCCCATGGAAACTGCAGTAGGTTGGCCTGGTCATGGTGCTGTGAAAGGCACAGGTGTCAGGCCCCATGCTGGTTGCGGCACCTGGTGCAACATGTGCCAGGGTTCCTGTAGCGTCAGTGCCGAGGGTGTGCCATAGCCGCAGTCGGGGCCACTGATGCCTCCGTTGCTAAAGATAACGGTGTTAATGACCGAGACACTAGCTCTGGTGCCAATCATGGCAGAACGAATGTTGCAGACACCACTGATGCTGCACCCAAGTGGGACCCCTGGCTCTGACCCTGGGCTTGATGGAAAGCCCACAGAGTCCAACAGCGCCACTGTGGTTGATTTTGTCATTGAGGGGTCCACTGTGTTGGTCAGGACTGCCTATGATGCTGTGAGGAGGATCTTCTGCTCCCACTATAGTTGGAGCGGTATGAGTCCAACTCTGAGTAGGAGGACCAGGGTGGTGCTACTCCTCTCGAGGTAGAGTGTCGAGAAGCAAGGGACCGACTGTGCTCACAGGATGGGGATGCTGGAGTAGAAGGGTACCGAGGTGATGGGGATCAGCGTGCCATCATCGCTGGCTTTCTCTTAGGCTGCACGGGGTGCCAGGATGGAACCTGCGGTGCCGAGACACTCTCCTGTCTTGGCAGAGAGAACAGCGCTGTGAGCCTCAATAGGTCCTGCGCTGCCTCGAAAGCCTCTGGGGTATACAAGAGCTGTAGATGCTCCAATGGGTGTGGTGAGCGAGATGGGCCCGGACTCGACTGCCTCACCTGGGCAGAAGTCAGCGTGGCCCCACTCTGAGTCCCTGAGCCATGGCCCGACTGAGGTGCCGCTGGTGGCTGGTCCCTGGGTCTTGCTGAGGGAGATTGGCCTCTCTGTGACCTCGTTTTCTTCTGCGCTGGTGATTGGGACCGGTGGCGAAGGCTGGAATGTCCCCAAGAGACTCCATGACCGTGCTGAGCTTCCTTGCCAGCATCTTTCTTTGACGCCGGATCCTTCAAATATGGCGCCGGATCACTTCTCCCCGAAGCCGATGTGCTGGAAGCAGGATCACCAGCACCTAGGTCCAACTGAGGTCGGAGAGCTGCCTCCATAAGGAAAATTTTGAGACGCTGCTCCCTCTCCTTAATGGTTCTTGGTTGGAATTCCCAACAGATCTTGCAGTGGTCTTTCTGATGACCCTCGGCCAGGCACCCTAAGCAGGAGTTTTGGGGGTCCCTTTTTGGCATGCGCTTCACACAAATCTGGCAAGTCTTAAAGCCTGGGAATCGCAGCATGCCCCGATAACAAATGCAGGGGGAAAACATAGGGGACCATCTGTAACTGAAACTTATGAAGACTAGCTCACGAAAGCTTATGCTCAAATAAATTTGTTAGTCTCTAAGGTGCCACAAGTCCTCCTGTTCTTTTTATTAAACTATAGTAACTACTGGAAACTAACTATGTACAGCATATAAAGCACTGTTAATCCACTTGCCAAAGCACGAGAAGAGCAAGGGGAAGTTCCAGCTACCATCACTGGCTGTAAGAAGGAACTGAGGGGGTGTAGAGTAGGCAGGGCTCTATATTGGGCGCCATAAAGGCGCAACTCCAGGGGTCACCCAGGCCAATCCTACAGTTGCTGCTAGGGGAAAATCTTCCGGCTAGTGTGCACGCACACACCTGATGGGAACATGAACAAGCACTCGAAGAAGAACAAGGCGATCCACGGCCTAAGCTGATTTTTATCTGGACACCGTGGGCTATTAGGACTCTATAGAACCTTCTGTCTCAGGAGTGGGGAAACACGTGTTCAGATTGACATGGGTTTTTGGTCTTGTTAGTAAAGATTACGGGATAGTACCAATGGACTTGACTTGAACTTTTCAGACAGAGCAAACAAATAAAAAAAATACCTTCAGACAATTTATTAGATGGGGTCACTTTTTTTAAGAGACGAACCCTCCTCCTTTAGATTAGAAGCCATACACTAACTGTCTGTAGTTAAGAAGAAAACTTCCCCATAGTTGTCTTGAAAGGGGCTCCTCTTTCTAAAGCAGCTGGTAATGGCCAATAGACTGAGTAAATGGACCATTTGTATCCAATGTTGCAAAACCATTGTTCAGCGATCACAAAGCACTTTCCCAGTATATGATCAATCACACAGCTTCCCTTGCTCTGATAACACTTTTAATCTGTAGCTTCTTGAGTGCTTTACAAAGGAGACAAGTAACATAATCCCCATTTTATAGATGGAGAAACTGAGGCACAGAGAGAGGAAAGTGACTTGCCTAACACCACTCAGAGGCCAGTAGCAGAGCTGGGACTAGAACCCAGGTATCCAGGGTTCCAGTTAGATGTTAGCCCCTGGGTGGGGAAACTGAGGCACAGAGGGCAAAGTGACGTAGTTTTTCTATGCCCATTTCTGCACAGTAGACCTGACTCCCAGTCCACTGCTATCATCAACTAAGTTATGCTCTCTCCTTAACTCAGGAATCCTGGCTCTCCTTCCTCCGTTGTTGTTCATTTGACCACACACCTTCCCTGAGCCAGGAGATGGAACCCAAGAGTCTTGGCTCCAAGTCTCTAGAAAACTTTCTTGCCAGCTGCGTCTTGTATATTACCTATGTTTAATGCAGCCTTGGTCACAATTCAGGGCTGGAGCACAAGTCAGTGAGCAGGCAGGATGCAAGGGATAGATTTTTCTCTCTTTGAATTTCTTTCTTGACTTCTTGTTTTCTTCTAGTTTGGTCCTTTTCTCGATGCTAAACACGAGCAAGTTGAGGTAAGTTGCTCCCCAAGGGAGTTGAGGATCCACATGCATTTCCTCTCTGCGGTCTAGTAAATACCATGAGCTAACATCTTTGGGGCTGCTATGGAGCAGGTCCTTGGAAGGCTCTCCTACCCCTTGTTGCATGTCCCTTCAGAGTGATGGCACATCAAAGGCAATGCCGGTACAACAGTAATGGAGGGATATTCCTTGAGTTTGCCCAAGAATTTAGATGAGTTTTGTCCAAAGTATTTACTGCCCATTAGAATCTTTGAATTGCCAGGCAACCCAAATATCCATGGCTTCTTTATGTGGATGAATCCCAGCCTCTCTAGGAGGCTATCACCATGTTACCAAATGAAACCAGGATTTATTAACTTTATGGGCAGCCTTTTAAAGGATGACCTTCAACTTTGGTTGGCATCTCCCCGTTGTTCCTTGAGGGAGTGGGGAGGCTACCAGAGTCTTTCCCAGTCTGTTTGGCTGAACTCTGCTCTTGGCATGGTCTATGTGACTTTCCTCAGAGAAAACTTGTAACAAATCAAGTTGTTCTTTCTTTGTCTGTAGAATGGTCAACTTATTGGATCATTTGAGGATATCTTTAAACATTGTCTGAAGATGATAATTGAAGGGACAAGAAGGTAAGTATTAAATAGCCTTTGTGCTCTTTTGTCAGTTTCCATCCAAGGATTTGAAAGCATTGGGAAACGTGACTGAATTAAAAAATTTTCTATCCCTTGTGCGTGCTGTATCTCAGGGAGGTGCTGAGAGATATGTTCATCCACATTCGCAGATGAGTGTATGACAATACTGGGACTAGAACACATGAAACCCGATTCCCTCTCCCTTCCTTAGGTTACTAGAAAATGGTTCGTTTCACAATACAGAGCCTAAACCAGTCTGATTCTCTAGTCTGCCTTTGAGAGGAAGAATGGCCTTGTAGTTAGGGCATTAGACTGGGATTGTGGAGATAAGGGGGTCAATTTTATGGTCTGCCAGAGACTTGCTGTGTGATCTCGAGCAAGTCACTGTGGCCTGTTCCACTCTAAAAAGTTAGGTCAACTTATCTACGTCACTCAGGGCTGTGAAAAATGCACAGCCTTGAGCAGCATAGTTAAGCCAACTTGACCTCTAGTGTTAACAGCACTAAGTCGATGGAAGAATTCTTCTGTCAACCTAGTTGGTGCCTCTCGGGGAGGTGGATTACCTAAAACGATGGGATGACGCTTCCTGTCAGCATAGGTAGTGTCAGCGTTGCAGTGGTGTACCTGTGCTGCTATAGAGTTTCAAGTGTAGACAAGCCCTCAGTCTCTCTGTTCCTCAATTCCTCATGTGAAATAAGTGTAATTATCCTTCCTTTCTCATGTTCATTTAGATGATTTATCACTTTGATGCAGGTAGGTCCTACTACAGTCAGCCAGGTCATGCCCCATTGTACAAATGTACAGTAAAATTTTCAAAAACTCCTAAGTGCCATTGATTTTTTTATTTTTTTTTAAATGTGACTTAGGTTTCTAAGTCACTAAGTGCTTTTGAAAATTTCACCATTAGTTAAGATAAACTCTTTAGGGCAGAGACTCTCTCCCTGTGAGTATAACTTCACTGCAGAATTAGCTGAGGTTTTTACCTGGGTGTTGCCCCAATGCCCTCCGATCCACACATGTAGACACCTCACCTGAGTTGAGTGGTGCTTCCAGCTCAGGCTAGCTGGCTTGACTGGTGTGGGGTAAGTTAGAGCCCAGGTTCCGCTCGGGGCTGGTAACCCATCCACTGTGCACTGAGGAAGTAGTGCTGATAGTCTTCCAGTGCCTTCCCGCAATTCCCCCCATTTTCCCAGAAGAACATACGAGTTTTCCCCCAAGTCACTGGGAAATAGAGCAGCTCACCTGACTGCAGCACAAAGGATGACAGGATACTCCCCTAGAAATCCAGTGAGCCACATGGGAGAAAGCAACACGGGTGAGAAGAGAATAACTCAGGTATGGCTTGCAATGTGGCTGCTCAGACCTGGGTGCCAATCACCTGAGCAAACTCTGCCGTGAAGACCTACTTTGTGATTGTGCAACATCCAACATCGGGGGGTGGGGTTCATCTTGGGGCTTCTAGTTTCTACTGTGATACAGATAATTTTAATAATAGTCCCTTTACTGCTCGTGTGTGACTGTTCCCATCTGCTGTCTCTGTCTCTCTCTCTCTCTCTCGTAAGTCTGAGTAGCCTATCACTTGGAACATTTAAAACTAGACTACAAAACTGATAAATGGACAAACATCCCTGCATTGCCAGGGAGGTGAACTAGATCTGTATTTCTTAACTGGTGGGTTGCAACTGCTGGGGCAGGGTCACGAGGCATTGAACATTTTATTACAATCCAAAGCCAAGAGAAGAAACTTTTCAGAATAACTTCAGGGCATTCAAAACCTTTAAAGCTTGTGAGGTTAAATGTAGTAGTAGTAGTAGTTTATCATTTAAACAATTTTTACTTTTGTGAACCAGAAGAGGTTGAGAAATACTGAATAAAATGACATGATAGTTTTCTTTATGTGCTTACAGTTAGTCTTCCCAAGGGAAGTGGAAGACTGTTCATAACTCTTGCCTGATGTCATACCTGAGTTTTCCTTTCCTAAAGTTTATCCTATTTTCCCCCCACCCCAAAAACAGTTCTTCCCCATTCCTTAAAGCTGCCAACAGTCAGATAGCTGCAGACCACAAGTACAAAGATTAAAACCCAGAAATAGTGTTGGTGGAAGTGTAACGTATGGGTGGAGTTACTGACTCTCTTCCAAACAGACAGGGCTGTGAACACAGCATGTCAGCTATGTGCCTAAAGGAAGGGCAGGTACTAATGAGAAAAGGGAGCCTTTTTATTTCAGGAAGAGTAGAAAGCCAAAAATAGATGGGGTTTCTGTGTAGCCAGCAGCAAACATCCTTGATTACTCTGGGAGAGCATAGAAGTTACACATGGCAGAGGTGCTGGAGAGGGACTATCTTCATTGACTTGCTGGCTCATGTAGATTTTGGGATTAAGGCCGTGTCTTGGTTTTAGCTGCCTATGGGTATAACCTAGTGTACAAATCCCTAGTGTTACACAAGCAAACCACTTGTCTACACTTACAGCTCTGCAGCAACTGCGCTACTGTAGAGCTTAGTGAAGACTAGGGCTGTCAAGCGATTAAAAAAATTAATTGTGATTAATGGCATTGTTAAATAATAATAGAATACCATTTATTTAAATATTTTTGGATGTTTTCTACATTTTCAAATATATTGATTTCAATTACAACACAGAATAGAAAGTGTACAGTGCTCACTTTATCTTTATTTTTGATTACAAATAGTTGCACTGTAAAAAACAAAAGAAATGGTATATTTCAATTCACCTAATACAAGTACTGTAGTGCAATATATTTATCATGAAAGTTGAACTTACAAATGTAGAATTATGTACAAAAAATAACTGCATTCAAAAATAAAACAATGTAAAACTTTAGAGCCTACAAGTCCACCCAGTCCTACTTCAGCTAATTGCTCAGACAAACAAGTTTGGTTACATTTGCAGGAGATAATGCTGCCCGCTTTTGTTTACAATGTCACCTGAAAGTGAGAACAGGCATTCGTGTGTCACTGTTGTAACCGGCGTTGCAAGATATTTATGTGCCAGATGCGCTAAAGTTTCATATGTCCCTTCATGCTTCAGTCACCATTCCAGAGGATATGCGTGCATGCTGATAACAGGTTCTGCTTGATAACCATCCAAAGTAGAGCGGACCGACGCATGTTCATTTTCATCATCTGAGTCAGATGCCCCCAGCAGAAGGTTGATTTTCATTTTGATGGTTCAGGTTCTGTAGTTTCTGCATTGGAGTGTTGCTCTTTTAAGACTTCTAAAACCATGCTCCACACCTCATCCCTCTCAGATTTTGGAAGACACTTCAGATTCTTAAACCTTGAGTTGAGTACTGTAGCTATTTTTAGAAATCTCACATTGGTACCTTCTTTGCGTTTTGTCAAATCTGCTGTGAAAGTGTTCTTAAAACAAACATGCTGGGTCATCACCCGAGACTGCTGTAACACGAAATATATGGTAGAATGAGGGTAAAACAGAACAGGAGACATACGATTCTCCACCAAGGAGTTCAGCCACAAATTTAATTAACGCACCGTTTTTTTAACGAGCATCATCAGCATGGAAGCATGTCCTCCAGAATGGTGGTTGAATCATGAAGGGGTATATGAATGTTGAGCATATCTGGCACGTAAATACCTTGCAACGCCAGCTACAAAAGTGCCATGCAAACCCTTGTTCTCACTTTCAGGTGACATTGTAAATAAGCAGGCAGCAGTATCTCCCATAAATTAAAACAAACTGGTTTGTTTTCATCAATTGGCTGAACAAGAAGTAGAACCGAGTGGACTGTAGTCTCTAAAGTTTTACATTTTTTTTGCTTTTGAGTGCAGTTATGTAACAAAAAATCTACGTTTGTAAGTTACACTTTCATGATCGAGATTGCCCTACTGTACTTGTATGAGGTGAATTGAAAAAAACTATTTTTTATCATTTTTACAGTGCAAATATTTGTAATAAAAATAATATAAAGTGAGCACTGTACACTTCTATATTCTGTGATGTAATAGATATTAATATATTTGAAAAAGTAGAAAAACATCCAAAAATATTTAATACATTTCAATTGGTATTCTATTGTTTAACAGTGCGATTAATCACGATTTATTTTTTTAACCACAGTTAATTTTTTTGAGTTAATCACGTGAGTTAACTGCAATTAATCAACAGCCCAAGTGAAGACGCTATCCACTGGGTTGGAGAGCTTCTCCAATCAGCATAGGTACTCCATCTCCCCGAGAGGTATAGCTATGTCAACAGAAGAAGCTCTTCCATCAACATTGCACTGCCTAAAGGTTGGTATAACTACGATTTTCCACACCCCTGAGCAACGTCGTTATATCGACATGTGTTTCTAGTGTAGACCAGGGGAAAGCTGTGATTGGCACAGATACAATGTAGATTGTGGTTCATAGCCTAGACGACAGGCCCCATTGCATGCAGAGGCACCCCCAGTGTAGACTATTAGGCCTAATTTTTTTTGTCGTAGTCTCCTTCATGGTAGACTTACAGAGAAATACACTGAAACTTCTGGATGAAGTGCATGCTTCCAGCCTGTCTTGTAGAGGGAATTTTGGAGGCATTTGCCTTCCCTGAACAATAGGGGAGAAGTTGTCCCCTACAACTTTAATTTACTCCCGGTTAACCATCTGATAAATGGAAAAGGAGGCTGGTTTCTCAGTGAGTCAGCATGGCAAGCCCCTCCCTTTGATCATCCCTTGACAACAGCCACTTCCTGCCAGCAGCCTGACTTTGAATCAACATTTGTATCTCATTAGTACATCTTCAGCAGTGAGATGTTAATCCAGCAGTTCTCAAACTTTTGTACTGTGGACCCCTTCACATAGCAAGCTTCTGAGTGCGACCGCCCCCCCTTGTAAATTAAAAACACTTTTTTATATATTTAATACCATTATAAATGCTGGATGCAAAGTGGGGTTTGGGGTGGAGGCTCACAGCTTGTGACCCCCTATATAATAACCTCGGGACCCCCTGAGGGGTCCCGACACCCAGTTTGAAAACCCCTGTCTTACTCATTTCATTAAGCAACTGTACTCCAGACTGACACCAATAAAGTTATACCTTTTGCTTGGAGGAGATGAGCTTGGCCTGTTGATATCTCCTCAAATTTGAATAGAGAGGAAGCATAATGTAAAGTAAACTGTTTTCTTGAATTCAGACCAGCGGCTAAATTACTGGGTAGTTCAATACACATCTGGCTGTTCCTATCTTGTCTGGAAACATAACTGATCTTAACACCAAACAAATTGAAGAACCAGCTAGCTGGTCTTCCAAGTGCCATTGTACACAAGAGGGAATAGGGATACAGCTGTCCTCTGTCCTGATTCTAATACTGTTCCCCCATTTCATAGGGTGGGCTGCCCTTTAACCGTGTTTCAGAGTCAGCCTATGTAACTAGGGTCCCTTGACTCAGTTGTGCTGTAACTTGACCTGCAGTTCCAGTTTGTCGCCAGGAGAGGGTGGTGAATGGGGAGTAAGATCCTTTTCCCAGCTCTGCCACTCACTCGCTGTATGACCATGGGCAAGTCACTTCACCTCTCTGCTTCTGTTTCCCCACCCACTCTTTGGGCTTGTCTTAACACATGTTTTACTGCTTAACTGTATCGGTATAGTTAAAGTGGTACAACTCCCCTAGTGTGGATGCAGTTACACCAGTATAAATGTGCTTGTCTATTTATACCTTACTCCTGTACAGGAAGGGGAAAAAGCTATTCCAGTACTCACATTGGGGGGAAAGTGGGGGTTAATATCTGGTTGGTTGGTTGTTTTATAAATCATACCCCTAATTAAAAAGGTATAGCTATATGAATTCTGGGTGTAGAGAAGGCCTCTGTCTTGTCCATTTAGACTGTAAGCTCTTTGGGACAGGGACGATCTTGCTGTGTGTCTGCCCAATGCCTAGCACAGTGGGGCCCTGATCATAGTTGGGGCCCTTAGATGCTGCTGAAATAAATTATAGTGCTGCCTTCTCTTCTCCTCTTTTTCCCTCCTACTTCCCAACCCAGAGTCTTTCACATAAGCAGAGGTATACTGTAAGAGGCTGTAAACTGGAATCCCGAGGCCTACTCTAAGCTAGAAAAGGTTTGCTGATAGCTATGCTGGTAAACCCTACTAGAGTATACACAGCTTATGCGGACCAAAGAGTGCTTTTACTAGTATAACTTATACCAGTTCCCTGAAAAAAATAAGCTATATTGGCAAAAATACTTTTTTTTTCAGTATGAAGAGTTTATTACAAATTACACCCTTAACTGACATCATTGTAACTGCAAAAGGCTGTGTAGACTCACTTAAGGCTTTCTATAGCAGTGTAGCTGTATGGTTAAAGATGACTTGTTGCTTGGCCAGTTACCTCTAGTGATAGTACTGCCTTTCCTGTCCCTTCCCCAGCTTCCTCCACCCGAGCCCCTGCATTAAACCCAGATGAGTTGGGCTGGGGGCCTCACAGTATCTGCTGTTGGCTTTCATCCTCTCTGATCTCCCTCTCGTGTGGTCCTGGGTGAGGGTGGGGGAAGGAGGAAGGGAGAAAACAAAGAACAAACAAGACATTCTTTCCTTGGGGTGAGCGCTGCGCACCACCAGGTTCTTTCATCTGCTGCCAGAGTCTGTCATACACTGGTATTGCGTCAATACCTCCCCTTTTTAAAAAGCACAATACAAATTGTATTTGAATGTGGATTCTGAGAGAGGAATATTTAAGCAGCTAGTGACCTGACTCTGTCTGTGTCAGCATTTACTACCAAAGCTGCGTGGTATATTGGGATTAATTTAAAAAAAAAAAAATTGCTCAGCTCTTTGCACATGTGCATATCTTCCAACTGAGCATAGAAATGCCATACAAGAGAGTACCAGTGGCCAATCTAGTCCATTGTCCTCTGATAGCTGCTGTTGCAGGTTGCTTCAGAGGAAGGGGTAATTCCACTCCCAGAATGCATCTACATGTACTATGGAACAGGGGAAGTGTTTCACCCTCTGCTGGTGATCAGCTAATACACTGAAACATGAAGAGTTTGCTCTTGTTCCGAATGGTTTTTTGGAGAGTGGAATTTGTATAGGGGGTACTACAACAGCAACAGATGGTTCAGGGCATGGCCCAACCTCTGATGGGGTTAGGAAGAAACTTTCCCTGGGGGCAGATTATCTCACATCTATCTACTGCAGTGTTTTTGCACCTTTCTCTGAAACAGCTGGGCACTATTGGAGATAGGATTCTATTCTATATAAATTCTTATCTTATTTCCCTATCTCACAGGCGTGTTGTGTGGATAAATACATTCAAGACTGAAGCACTTTGAGATCTACTAATGAAAAGTGCTAAATAAGAATTAGATCAGTGGTTCTCAAACTTTTTTTTTTTTTTACTGGTGACCCCTTTCACATAGCAAGCCTCTGAGTGCGACCCCCCTAATAAATTAAAAACATTTTAAAATATATTTAACACCATTATAAATGCTGGAGGCAAAAGAGGGTTTGGGGTGGAGGCTGACAGCTCACGACTCCCCATGTAATAACTTCATGACCCCCTGAGGGATCCCAACCCCCAGTTTGAGAACCCCTGAACTAGATGGTCTTCCACCCTCATCACTCTAGTATCTGAATACATGCATTAAGTGACATGTCTAAATCTATCATATGTGGTTGTCTCTCCCATCCTTTCCCTAAGAGGAGTATTGTGTGCAGGACATTATTTTGTCTGGGTGCGGTTAGTTTCCTTTTTTGTTGTTTTTTGTTTTTGTTTTTTAAATGTATGCACTGGCCTGGGTGTGTTAAAGAAAGCATGTCAGAGCAGCACGCCTTGCACTTGGAGCCAAAGATGGAAGTTCTGGATGGTCCTTAATTCCTGGGGTGAATCTGTTCCCAGTCTCAGACTGGCCTCTGAGAAAGCTCTGTCTCCTGTGCAGATGAGCTCTACCCTAGAAGTAGAAGGTTCTGAATACAGGGCTGCCTGGATCACTGACTTGATCCAGTTTGACAATTCATGTATTCCTGTGGTTGGGAAGGAAGAGATGGGTAAGTATCTGCCAGTGAGGCCCTGAAACCAATTAGTAGCCTCCTAGAAGTGTTGTTGTTCATCACTTCGTAAAGACATTATTTTTCCTCTTCTGTAGCAGTAGCAATGACAATTAAACCAGTGCCACCAACAGAATTGTAGCTGCCTGTGCAACGGGAACCCAAACACCTTGATTTTTAACCTTCAGGTTTATAACGGGCCATTAAGAACATAAGAACAGCCATACTGGGTCAGACCAAAGGTCCGTCTAGCCCAGGAGCCTGTCTTCCGACAGTGGCCAATGCCACATGCCCCAGAGAGAATAAACAGAACAGATAATCATCAAGTGATCCATCCTGTCACCCATTTCCATTTGCTTCTATTGAGCTTTCTTGTATCCATCACGTAACTCTCTCGTGGTCTCATTATTACAACAGATTGCTTTGAATGGATGCGTCATCTGATGGTTAAAGAAATAACTATAGATCTGGTTCCAAAATCAGGTTTGTGGCAGCATAGCTGTTTCCAGGAATCCTAAGGCAATCTTAACTCTTCACTAGTGAACAGGAGTTTCTCCTTAGTTTACTTATCTTATCTCCTAATGAATGCACAGCAATCCCTTTTCTTGGTGTGATCAGAACTGCTGGGACTTGAAGGGTTCCCTTGTACCTCAGGCTGCAATTTCAGCAGGGATAGACTATTTAAACTAGTTTGCTGATTGTTTGTATTATGGGCCCCAGTCAAGACTGAGCCCCCAACTGATGAGCTGTACTTAAACATAAGAGATATTTTCAGTGTAAAAAATGTAACTAGCTAGCCCAGCTGGGGATTTGGTTAAAGCTCAGGTTCCACTCGCACTTGAACTAGTAAACTGCCCACTTCGCAGTGAGGACGCAAGCTAAATCACTGACGTGGTGATGGTCCTCCCACAATTCTCCCTGTCTGCCAGAAGGACAGACAAGTTCTCTCACAGTTCATTGGGAAAGAATCATAGAGCAGCTCATCTTATGGCAGTACAAAGAACCATGGGACATGCCCCCAGAAATCCTATCAACACTCACACAAGTTAGTGCAGGACCAGTGAGGAGAGAATGACTTGGGTATGGCTTGCAGTTTGACTGTTCACATCAGGCTCGGCAGATACCCCCAAGCTAGGCTAACCAGGTTCCGATCATCTGGGCTAACTGCAGTGAAGACATATGGTAATACAGTCCCTGATCCAAAGAGCTTACAGTCTATACAGACGAAAGGGGAAAAGGGAAAGACCCATTTTATAGATGGGTAACTGAGTCACCAATTTAAATTGAAGGCTTACAAGCAACTAGTGACTTTTTTTTGGAGTGCGCAGCTGGACTCCTTAAGTGGCCTGGCTTTCAGAAGCGCTGAGCATCCTCTTACTGAAAAAATCGAGCCCCTTTAAGGTGTTTCAGATTGTGGCAGCCAAAAATCATTAGTCACTTCTGAAAGTCTTGGCCTCAGTGGTTTGCCCCAAGCTCTCAGAGGGAGCCTGTAACAGACTTAGCTTTGTGCTCCAGAACCTTGGGTTCTTGTCTAGATCAACTTTCTGGAAGATCTGATCTATTATTGCAATTTCCTGTGTAATGAATTTCAAAGGCTTTCCACACTAAGAGGTGGAGGACTCTAAACTTGTTGTATTGATGTGCTTAGTTTGTCAAGTATTGGGTTCTTAGGTTCCTGGTCTCTCTCTTAGAATGCTTCTCTTTCCTCTGCCAACAGTGCTGGTTCACAGCTCGTGTTTGTACCATCGCTGAGAGATGTGCACCATGACTACATATATCCTCAGCCGCCTTTCAGCTGCTATGAGCTGTCTAAAGATGACAAACAGGTAACTTCCGATAGCTAACCACCTAGTTTGTTTACTTTTCCTTTGACTAGCTCACTTAAGAGAGAGAAAGTGACTGATGGGTTGTTTGCTGGACCGCCAGGTCAGGAGCCTGAAAGAAAAGTCTCTCATTTCAACCCAAACAGGAAAATGGCGAAGAGCAAAGTGAATTTGATCAGTTGCTACACAGCCTGCTTAATCAAAGTTTAAAACTAGAAATCCTTTGGATTCCTTATATAATGTAACTTTTGGCTTCCAAGACTTCCAAAAGGAACTGCGTTTTTTGGGTGCCCAACCTGAAACATTTTCCCCACTTCTGATACATTGTCCCTCTGCTGAGCAATAGAAGATGTCGGGCCTTGGAAGTCTGCTTCCCAGTGGAAGAGAAATCAGTGACTTCTAGTCCAGGTATATTTATTTACACATGTACACCAGTCCTGACATGAGATGGTTAAATGGCATGCATGGCAATTCCTTTTTTCAGGAAACTCAGCCCACTACCAATCCTTGGTTCCCAGGGGGCAACTAATTGACTCTTAAGCAGAGTCCAAGGCAGAGAGCAAACTCTCTTGAAGTTCCCTTTCACCTGAAGCTGATGCTCTCAAAAAAAACAAAAAAAACCAAAACCCACTTGTATAACCCAAAACATAATGCTTCTCTCCAAGTATCAAAACTTCTTCACTTGGAAGACTATGCAACAGCACCACCTGGAAGTACAGTGCTCGCACACTCTCTGAAAATCTAGTCACTTTTGGGAAAAATCTTGCTCAGTTTTATTGTTTCTTTCAATAGAGTGTGATCACTCACAGTGCTGAGCCTTGGTGGGATACTCACCCTGGCCTGGGTGCTAAAGAGCTGGTCATTTCACTCATTCCACGGTCTGGTACAATCAATGTGCAGCAAAAATGAAAGATTTAAGCCTGTTGGGGGAAGGTGCACAGAACAATTGAAAGCCCAGAACAGAAATTCATAGAAGTTAGAAATGGGAAAAGCTTTGTCAGATCATTTGTCCTCTTGTAAAGGCAGAGCTGAAACTTTAGTCAGAGACCAAGCTGAAAACAGAACTCGGGCTGTGCTGGCTCCTTGTCCTGTATCTAAGACCCTACACCATGTGGTTTTTTAAAACGCTCAGATACCCCATGAGGAAATGGGTGGGAAATGAAATACAAGGTGACAAACTATCTCTGTGCCTGTTGCCAGGAAATCCACATCACTTAACTCTGCATGACTGGGGAGGTGGGGAATTGTGACATCAAGCATACAGCTGTGAAGCTGCAATGAGCTGTATGTTAGTCATACAGCTTTACCGACAACGTTTCCCCTTAAAGTTTGTCTATATGGGAAAATTATTGCAGAATAACATAGGGTATGAATTTAAACCACAATAGCTATTGTAGCACAGTTCCCTGTATGGGCACTCCTACTCTGGGGTACGAGTGCCTTTTTCTGATTTAGTGCAATCCACTTTTAAAATTGGATTAAGCTAAATTGGAAAAAGGGACTCTTGTCTCGGAATAGGAGTGCCCATATAGAGAGCTTTTCTACAATGGCTATTCTGGTAATTTTTCCTGTGTAGATGAGTCATTACAGAGGTAAGACCCACTGTGGCGTATCCGTAGGCACGGTTATCGCTTGATTAAACCCCATGACAATCACTAAAGATTTAGAAAAGTTTCTCCGTGGAAGAGGTTGTTGCTTTCATTAAAATGAAACTACTATTTTTCCCCTTTGAATTCCCCAAACACCTCCCTCTATTCAGTCCATAGAAAGAAGCAGTCTGCTAAGCTACAAAGTATCTGGAATAGTGCCTTTCACAACTCGTCTTCACTAAACTTCTTTTGTAGGTTTAACATGGTCTTGCCTCATGGTGTCAGACACCCGCCACTGCCTCAGTTTTCCTCCTTCCCCAGTCAAACAAATTGCCACAACTGGTGCTTTTGGAGTACTCTTACCCTTCTGGATTCTGGTTTATTAACATAAAATAACTGTTCAACTCTAAGCCAGAATCTCCCAGCATTGTCCCATGGGGCTCCAGTGTGCCCCTTCTCTACTCCTAATCTCCTCTTAAGAAGTTTTCTCCGGCCCATCACTGCAGGTAGCTCCAGCCAGGTCTTTCCCTCTGGCTGCTATGGAAAGCCTCTTCCTCAGTCCTCCCTGACCCTGGCTCCCCTTTGGGTCTCTTTACTCTTTGAGAAAAGGAGTTCTGCCAGGCCCATTCCAGACTCTGGAAAGACCTCCCATAGGTCCTTCCTAGCCCTTGATCTCCCACTTTCTGACGGAACATCCCCCCTCCCCAGCTACCATCATGTGGTTTCTGGTCACCTGACCTAACCATGGGCCCAAAGCCAAAATCATCACATGGATGATCAACTGGATGACAGATGGGGCCCAACTCCCCTGAAAGGGCCAGCTCACCCTGTTCATAAACCCATTCATCAAGCTGGGGGATGTTGGTAACAGCTGAATCCAAAGTGCACTTTGCCCTTTCTTTTCTCATTTCAGCGAGTACACTTTGTGTCCGACCCCTGCACTCTGGCAATAAATGGAGTCATTTTTGGCCTGACTTCCACAGACCTGCTCTTCCATATGAGTGCTGAAGAGATTAGCAGGTATGTGAGCTTAGAACAAGCTGTGAAACTTTAGGGTAAACAATTCCTTGGAAAAGTCCTTCCTAGTTTAACAGAGACCAGCTGTGGGGCCCAACGCTCATGTAATTTGATTGAAAACATTTGGTCACCTCTACCAGGCCATAACACAGCAGAAGCTTGCAGAGAAAATGAAGTACACTGGGTTAAAGGGATATTGAGTTGAAAAAGTCATGGGTCATCAGCAGCTGGTGACTGTTGTGTAGCCCTGTTGAAATCAATGCAGATTTACACTACCTGTGGGTCAGGGCCTATATCTGAAAGATGATGATTCACATTTGAGCCAAAAGAGTCTTTTAAAAAACTACTAGTTTGTTTATTAACACTTATACATTTTGTTTAATATCTAGCACCTTACTCAGCAGCCAGTCAAAATAGGGCTGCATTTTATTGTGTAGTCCCATCATTGTTTATTACGCTTCTGGGTTCTCCTGCATAGTAATGCAGTAATTGCATGCAAGGGAATCAAGATCTGAGTAACACTCATTGATGTGCTAGCGATGCTGAACAGCTGCTTTGCCGGTCTGTGAAATAAGGATGATACCTTGCAGAGGAGCTTAATTCCTATTTGCAAAGCCCTTTGATCTTCAGTGGAAGATTGTGTCTGCACTGGGTTTGAACTGGTGCAGCTGCACCTGTGCTTAGGGCACTGAGACTTGGGAGACCTGGCTTCTGTTCCTAGCTCTGCCCCTGACCTGCTCTGACCTCAGGCAGGTCACTTCCCCTTTCTGTGCTTCTGTTTCTCTTCCCACCCTATAGTTTTCAATTCTAAGCTCTTTTGGGCTTCTGTGTCTGTGCAGTGCCCAGCACAACGAGGCCCGGGCCTCTTGGCTCTACTGTACTGCAATGACTCATAATATATCTGTGATTAAAATCCCAGGGTAAACAAAGCCTAAACTTACTTTCGTCCTTTTTATTCTGTGTCCATGTCGTTGCATGCAGTCCCATCTGGGTAGTCACAACTGACCAGAGAGCAAGATTCCAGACCTCTCATGGTATTTTGCTGCAATACAGTTGTTCTGGGGGGGGAATGTTATTGGCTGTAGCAAGGCATTTTTGTTTGAACTTGGTGGTTGAACTCCTGTGACACACAATGGAGGGGAAGGAACATTTGAAGGGATTCACATGTTAAATTGTATGTGTGTGCTTGCTGGCCAGGGCCAGTCACATGCTCAGGTCATAGGAGCGAAATGCTTGACTCCCAGTCCTATGTGGAGTTCCAGTTCTCTTGCACAATTCAGTGGTTTTTCTTTCTCCCCTGTTAATCTCCCACAATATTGCTTATAGGGGTGTGTTGAAAAGAGACAGCCAGAAGGAATGTGTGTGAAGGGGGCCAATGTTTACTTCCCCATCCAGGTACACAAGGAAGCTGGGAGTTGGTGCCTTCTAGGATGACATTAGGCATTCCATGCTGCCGCACTTTTAAATAGGACAATGGCTGTAGCAGCTGTAAGGTATTCCTACACTGCAGCTGGGACTCCCAACCCAGGTAGAAAGATTCATGCTAGTAGACCTAGAGCTAGTGCACCAAAAATAGCAATGTGGATCTTTTTGACTTGGGCTCTCAAGTCCACCTGGCCCCCTAACTTCAGAGCCTGAGCTCCAGCCTGAGCCAGTGTGTCCATGTTGCTGTCTTTAGCACTCTAGCTTGAGCTCTGCTACTGGTAGCTCGAGCCTTGCTAGCACGAGTCTGCCTAACCAGGGAGGCTCTCTCCTAGCTGCAGTGTGGACCTTCCTCAGAGGCCTTATGTATGCACTGCCTTGTACCAGTTTAGTTAAGCTAGTGCAAACCACTGTTTGAATACTTATTTTAAGAGCAGCTCATTTTGCTACAGTAATTTCTAGCTCTTATATGGTGCTTTGCATTAGCAGATCTCAAAGCACATTAAAAAGTATTATTATCCCCATTTTACAGATGGGGAAACTGAGGCAGAGAGAAGTGATTTACTCACGGTCACCCAGCAGGCTCGTGGCTAAGCTAGGAATAAAACTGAGGTCTTCTAAGCCCCAGTCCAGCCCTCTGCCCATTAGGCCACAGTGCCTCCCTAAACTAAGTGCTTTGTCTCTACTATGTTTTTACAGCAGATTAGCTAACACACATTATTTATCCCATTGTAAAAACATACCTCTTTTTGTCAGTGAAGACATAGCTAAAACAAATTAAGTCTGACTTAAACTTAAGAGAAGTGTGTTCAAACAGTCTTTTGTATCAGTTTGGCTAAATGAGTTTAAAATAATTCCTTAAGTTAAACTAGTATGACTGAGCACACAGACAAGCTCTGAGGTACTGAGTGCATCCTCTGGGTGTGCACCACATGCACATACCTGACTGACCATCTTAAACAACTCCATGCCCACCTTGGTGTTTACAAATACTTGTCAGCATTTATCCTTATCTCCCCTACTCCTATAGCCATTGTCTAGTCAAGACCTGCATATTTTTCTTCATGTGAATCATCCCTCATAAATCATTCCCTCCAGCCCTTTCAGCCCTTTGGTTGTTTCTCTCCAAATTCCTGCCAGTTAACTGTTGTCTCGTTGGCTTGGAAACCCAATACAGGACTCTGGGTTTGTGTAGTATCAAATGCAGCCCCAAAGCATGTTGATCAAATATAACCCTGAATAGATCACCCATCTCCATTATCCTATCGCCCCTGCTTACAAAGTTGCGGAGTCTTTGTTTTGGGGATAGGATTTTTGAAAAACTCTGTAGCATAAAGAAGACTTGATCAGAGCTAGTGGGGCATAGTGGATAGGGCACTGCACAGGAGGAGGTCAAGAGACCTGTGTATTAATCGTGGCTCTACCAATGTTCTTGAGCAAATCCCTTTCCCTCTCTATGCCTCCATTTTCAACTCCAACTCTTTGTCTATTTAGACTGTAAACTCTTTGGGACAGAGGCTGTCTTTTATGCTTACAGGGTACAGTGCCTCATACACTGGAACTCCACTCACCATTGGGGCTTCTAGGAACTACCATAATACAAATCTTAGCAGAACTTTAGAAATTTGGGGCTAGAATAAGCTACTGTAAAACTCCTGCAGTGTCCTCGGGGTTATTTTAATTAAGCATGCACTCCTTGTTTCCTTGCAGACTCGGTTTCATTGGCATCCTGCCTGCCAAATAAAACTTGGATGGCATTTTCTCTCAAGGCGTTTTTCTCCTAGCTGCAGCATGTTAAGATGTGTTCACAAGTCAAGTGTCTGTTTTAAATTAGAGAATTTTATTTTAATAAGAGTCTGTGGTTCTTAACAGAATGTAAAAACAAAGTTAAACTTGTTGTGTTAGCTGGTTGAAGGACTACTATTATTTTGTACTAGAGTAACACCTAGAGGCCCTAGCAAAGATCAGGGCCCTGGTTTTTTTTGGGTGTTGTGCAAATCCTACTATACAATCCTGGCCATGAAGAATTTTACAGTCTAAGAAGACAAGACTGACAGAAGGGAAAATTTATTATCCCCATTTTAAAGACGGTGATCTGAAGCATAGAAAGGCCATGTGACTTACCCAAGGTCACACCAGGAGTTTGTGGCAGAGCTGGGAACTGAACCCAAATGTCCTAAGTTCTAGTCCAGTGCCTTAACCACAAGACCATCCGCTCATTAGAAAGTAAAGAAATTACCTTATTCTTAAGAGACACGTTTCCCCCCTGGTTTTTGTAGCTAAATTTTGGATGTTTCTCTTAAAACAGCTCCTCCGGTGTCTCAGACCGGTTCACCCGAATCCTTAAGCATGTTCTGACACAGAGGAGGTGAGATCAATTTCTGGATTTAGAGTTTATCCCAAGACATTTCCTTGTCTAAAGTGACAGGTACCTGCCACTGATATATTGGGCCTTATACTCTGTTGCCAGCACTTTGTGTAATCACTTATAGGAGTGGAGAGTGGTATAAAAGTGCCACCATCCTGACTTGGTAGTGTTTTACACCTGCCCTGCGCTGGTGTAGATGATCCCACGAGATTCATAGACATTACGGCCAGAAGGGACCGTTATGATCATCTAGTTTGACCTCCTGCTTAACACAAGCCAAAGAATCTCATCCAATAATTTCTGCCTTGATCCTGTAAGTTTTGAGCTAAAGCATATCTTTTTAGAAAGACATCTAGTCTTGATTGAAAGACTCTTCCAAGTGATGGAGAATGCTAAGTTATTTCAGTGGTTAATTTCTGTCAATGTTGAAAATGTGTACCATATTTGTAGTCTGAATTTGTCTAGCTTCAGTTTCCAGCCACTGGATTTTGTTCTGCCTGGAGCATGGTAACAGAGAATCAGGCCTTCAGTTTCATTTTTGAACAACTTTCTGCTTCTGTAAACAGAGACGCTGCTAACAGCACAATGCACAAGCCTTAAGCTGCTGGAGGAGTGGGACTGATACTTGGTCACCTGGCTGACAGCAAGGTGTGTGGGGAGAATGGAGCAAAGGTGGTGTATTTAAGTGTAATCAGTAATTTAATATTGATCCATGCAGTTATTACCCACTCTACCCTCCCTCGGAGGAGATGAATGTCGATTATGAGAACTTCTATAATTACGTACCTTTGCCAGTCACCCCGGATGTCCTCGTTGCTCCATCTGAGCTGAGATATTTTGTTAAGGTAAGCTGGGGGCATGTAAACATTTTTGTCTGGGATTTTCAATGGTGCCTAAGGAGTTAGGCACACATCGCTTGCTGGAATTCTTTGGGAAGTGGCTGCCTTTGAGAACCCCAGCCTCAGTATAGAATTCAGCCTACAGGAAGAGCAAGATGAGTGGTAGGAATGGGGCTCAGCTCTGTTAATGCCATTTCTCTGCTCTCAATACCACAAATGTTCGATACAATTTTCAACAGTGCCTAAGATCCATTTTTAGAAGTGCCATAGGTGCTGAAATTGCATTGGTTTTCAGAAGTATCCAGGACACTGAAGTGTCTAAGTCACTTGAAAAATGGGTTTTAAGCTCCTTAATTGCTTTTGAAAATTTTACTCAGCTAATCTGCATAACTAGACTTCCCTATGTTTCAGATAGTGAAGGCTGCGCCCACACTGATCTTCCTCTTTCATTTGGTGAGCCAGTTTTTTTCCCATCCCTAGCTGAGAGAAACTATTGATTACTGTAACTCCCTCGCTCTTGTAATTTTTAAAAAAAAAAAATCAACTTTTATTAAAGTAGCTGACGGGCTTTTAGGCATCAGCAATAGTAACTTCAACTTCTACACCTGGTTCAATACTGATAGAAGTGGTCTGCTTAACAATCTGAGGGACTGTGTAAGTCCATGAAACTCTTGTGGATACGCATCTGGAAACAATCCCAGGTCTTAGAACCTTCACCACAAGGTGTTTTCCTAGTAGTGATTTGCAGAGTCTTAACAGGCATGCGAACAGGTCCTTTCACTTTTAGATTCTTTTCCTTGGCACCTCTGATCAAGTCAGCACAGACCTTCTCAAGGGACTTTACATTGCAACTCTCTCATTGTAGGCAAGGGGTTAGATGTCACAGCAGAATCTCTAGTCTTCAGTGAAAATGTTTTTGAGGATGTGGAGAAACTTTTAAGGAATTACAGTGGGAGCAATGAGAGCCTTGTTGCCTCCTTGCCACTGAAATTAACCTGTAGAGAGGTTAAAGAGCTTAGCAGGATTTCAAAAGGATTAGGGCATTTATGTGGATAACAAGAATCTCTAGAGTTACACTAGTACGGATCAAAACATAACCAAGAGTTTTGGAAGTGATAGTAAACCTCCTGAAGCAGGACATAAAACTATCTCTAACTCCCCTTATGGGCAGTTTATATTTAAACTGCAGGGTTTCTTTCGCCTTTCTCTGAAGCATTTGGTATTGGCACCGTCAGAGATTGGATACTGGGCTAGATGGGCTAGATCTTGATCCAGTCTGACAATGTCTGTGATTCTAGAGGAGCTGTAAAAGCACAAACTCAGCCTTGTGGTTTGCAGCTGCTGTAGGGCTAAAATTGTCAAAATATTATTGGAATGCAGCAGCCCAACTGGGAACCTGCTGTATTGTGAGGCAATATAGTTCAGTGGATAGGACTTTGAATCAGGAGCCCTGGGTTCTATTCCTGGCTCTGCTACTGACTCAGTCACCCCAGGCAAGTCATTTCCCCCCCTCTGCCTCTGTTTCATCTCCCATCTTTTATTTAGACTGTCAGCTCTTTGGGGCAGGGACTGTTTCACACTATATGTCTCTGCAGCACTAGGCACAATGGGGCCCCACTCTCAGTTGGGATTTTACTATTATAATTTATTTATATTACAGTAGCACCTGAAGAGTTGGAAACTAGGGCTGTTGATTAATTGCAGTTAACTCATGTGATTAACTCAAAAGTAAATGGCGATAAAAAAAATCACTGTTTTAATCGCACTGTTAAACAATAAATACCAATTGAATTTTATTAAATATTTTTGGATGTTTTTCTACATTTTCAAATATATTGATTTCAGTTACAATGCAGTGTACAAAGTAGACTGCTCACTTTATATTAGTTTTTTTTACAAATATTTGCACTGTAAAAATGGCAAACAAAAGAAATTGTATTTTTCAATTCACCTCATACGAGTACTGTAGTGCAATCTCTTTATGGTGAAAGTGCAAATTACAAATGTATATATGCATTTTTTTGTTACATAACTGCACTCAAAAACAAAGCAATGTAAAACTTTAGAGCCTACAAGTTCACTCAGTCCTACTTCTTGTTGAGCCAGTCGCTATGACAGACAAGTTTGTTTACATTTATGGGAGATAATGCTGCCCACTTTTTATTTACAATGTTACCTGAAAGTGAGAATGGGCTGTTGCATAGCACTGTTGTAGCCAGCATTGCAAGGTATTTACGTGCCAGATATGCTAAACATTCATATGCCCTTTTATGCTTTGGCCACCATTCCAGAGGACATGCTTCCATGCTGCTGACGCTCATTAAAAAAATAATGCATTAATTAAATTTGTGGCTGAACTCCTTGGGGGAGAATTGTATGTCTCCTACTGTTTTACCCGATTCTGCCATATATTTCATGTTATAGCAGTCTCAGATGATGACCCAGCACATGTTGTTCATTTTAAGAACACTTTCACTGCAGATCTGAGAAAACACAAAAAAGGTACCAATGTGAGATTTCTAAAAATAGCTACAGCACTCGACCCAAGGTTTAAGAATCTGAAGTGCAGTCCAAAATCTGAGAGGGACGAGGTGTGGAGCATGCTTTCAGAAGTCTTAAAAGAGCAACACTCTGATGCAGAACTACAGAACGTGGACTACCAAAAAAGAAAATCAACCTTCTGCTGGTGGCATTTGACTCAGATGATGAAAATGAACTTGCATCGGTCCGCACTACTTTGGATGGTTATTGAGCAGAACCCATCATCAGCGTGGACGCATCTCCTCTGGAATGGTGGTTGACGCATGAAGGGACATATGAATCTTTAGTGCATCTGGCACATAAATATCTTGCAATGCCAGCTACAACAGTGCCATGCGAATGCCTGTTCTTACTTTCAGGTTATATTGTAAACAAACAGGCAGCATTATCTCCTGCAAATGTAAACAAACTTGTTTGTCTGAGCAATTGGCTGAACAAGAAGTAGAACTGAGTGGACTTTGTGGGCTCTAAAGTTTTACATTGTTTTATTTTTGAAGGTTGTTTTTTTTTTTTAGGTAACTACATTTGTAAATTCAACTTTCATGATAAAGAGATTACAGTACTTCACTGAATTGAAAAATACTATTACTTTTGTTTTTTTACAGTGCAAATATTTGTAATAAAAAATAAAGTGAGCACTGTACACTTTGTCATTGAAATCAATATATTTGAAAATGTAGAAAATATCCCAAACTATTTAAATAAATGGTATTTTATTATTGTTTAACAGTGCAATTAATCATGCGATTAACACGATTTTTTTATTCGCTTGACAGCCATAGTGGAAACCATTTCAAACAAACCAATAACTTTGCAACTTGCTGTGATTGCTTGTGCCTGAATTCTTACCTGCTCTATAGTCATGTTAATATGTGCTCCCTATCTCTCCGCAGGATGTCTTAGGCTGTGTGTGTGTGAACCCAGGACGACTCACCAAAGGCCAGGTGGGGGGGACCTACAGCCGTCTGTACATACAGAGGCAGTATATAGAGGAAGAGCGAAAGAGTCCCTGCATTGCTGCCCAAGTTGTCAAAATCTAAACAGACTCTCTGCACCCTGCCCTTAAAACAGAGATGCTGGCCTTGAGTTCAGTACAAGTTCAAATCCAGCCTGGTTGGACATCTGTTAGATTTGGTCAAAAGATGCAAGGATGATCTGGCGAAGGGGCTCTGAGAGCCGTGTAATACCTTTCCTTCTCTCAGGACTAATGCTTTGGAGAATCTTGTGCATAGATTTTTGTAGCAAATCAGACATTGTATTAGAGTTTTTTAAGGCTCTTTGGCCTGTTGCAATCAGGAATGCAAACCTTGTCACTGCAAATGTGTACCGGGAGCCCTGACTTGGATCAGCTTGTCTTCATTGTAATTTGCCAAGGGGGAAGTTGTCAGCTCATCAAAGTGAACTGCAAATAAAATACACCCTGAGTTTTCTACAAGTTCATGCTTTCAGCTCTGTGTCCAGGCTATCCCTTTAGTTTCATCAGTATCAGCAGAGGCTTCTGCTCAAGGTGAGCTGGATGTTCTATTTTCAGATCCTGCTGTAGGTCATGCTGGGTTTTTGTCTGTTTTATTTAGATAATCTGGCCCTCAGCACCAGTGTGTGTCAGTCATCTCCCTGTTCATAGATAGGGAATTGAAACACAGGGTAGACTGTGATTTACTCAAGTTCACACAGCACGTAGCAGAGCCAGGAAGAGAACCCAGTTCTCCTGAATCTCATTCCATTCCCTTATCTATTATATCGCTCTGCCTCTCTTGAGTAATATCCACACTTCCTGGACCTCTGCCTGGAACCAAGGAGGATGATCTGTTTCAATCTCTGGCACCATAAAATTACAGCAAACAAAAATTAAATTGATCCCAACTGAGCTGGGAAAGTAATCTTGCTTTTTCTATATTACACACAGGTTCTCTCTACTCGGGTAGCCCTGTGGGGTCCGTCATACTTTATGTAATGTATGCATTGCAGCAGCATTACTAGGCCTGTCTGACTTGGACAGGCAGGTGTTACTTGTCCAAACCTGCGGACAATTCTCAGTTTAAAGCAAAGCGTATGGATTTTTTTAAAAACATTTTTTGCAGTTCTTCCACGCAACTATCAACTGGAGGAATTTAAACTCTGATCCTTGCACTGGTTAATTCCAAAGGTCTTTGTTTGGACTTGGATTGCTGTAAAGTGGCTTGTGTGGGTGATTAAGTGCCATATGATCTGCATTTCTATTATATGTTAATCAAAATACTGATATGCCATTGGACTGAGGCACTTGGATCTTCACTAGGAGGCCTCTGAGCTGGTACTATATAATCTACTATATGTGGATCATTTCAATCCTGCCTCCCATTTCTTTTTATTATGTTACAGAAGCAGCTAGAAGCCCTAGCCAAAATGGGAAACTCGTGTGCGGACCCATAGTGAGAGAGAATCCCTGCCGCAAAGAGCTTGCCATCTAAACAGACCAGACAAACAAAGGAAGGGTTACTATTCTCAATGTATAAAAGGAGAATCTGAGGCACAGATCAGAGGGGACTTGGCTAAGGTTACACAGGAATTTTCTGGCAGAATAAGGACCCAGATTTTCCTGAGTTCCAACCGAATGCTTTAACCACATGCTATTCCTTTCTCTTGCTGAAATTTTTTTTCCTTAATGCCAAGGTACTGGCACAAATACATGTCTAGCTGTCTGAGCTTCCAAGTGTTGAACACTATGCAGTTACCGCTCCTAAATCTGGCCTGATTTGGGCCTTTTTCGTATGGAAAAAACAGGACTTGAATAGTAATAGTGGGCCATATGGTCTATGTGTAACTTTAAAAATTCTGTTGATCAGTGTGTGTATGTACATAGAGAGAGAGCTCCAACACACATGCCAAGCACCTATTTTACCTCTACTATTAGGAAACAACTAGCAGCTCAGAGTGACTTATAGGCAGCCTCTAATCTTTCCCAATGCTTGGGTTCTGTGTAAATTGTCTCCCTATTCTTCCCCCACTTACTCTAGACTAGATCCCCTCCCCCAACACAAGTACAACTCCCAAATGCACAGAGCAGCATGGTTTTCTTGATGAGGTTGGTAATCTGCTCACCCTCTCCTCCGCAGCCTTATTCTTTGTTTTTGGCGGCACTGATGCTAGTGGCAAATGTTCCGCTGGCCAAGCGCAGATGCTGCAAAGTGGAAGTTACCTAAGTAAGGGCATTTGGGGTCCTGCAGAGTGGGCAAGCAGGGTCAATGCATTAGAATGTCCCTAAGCTGCAGCAGAGCTCTGTAACTCAAAAGGTTGTCTCTATCAACATTAAAAAAGTTACTTCATCCATCTTGTCTCTAAGCTGAAATGATTAACTGCTTTTACCTAGAGTTGTTGGGAGATTTTTACCTGCAGCCAGAGTGCTGATTTCTAACTCTAATGTGAATTCAAGGCACATGTTCCTGTTTTTGGAAGGCCCCCTTATAACTTTTTATTGTTTGTATCATAGTAGTGCTTGGAGTCTTCAGCTGAGGTCAGGGCCCTGTAGTACTATATGATGCACCAACACAGAGGGAGAAACAGTCTCTACCCTGGAGATATTCAGTCTAAGTAGACAAAGGAACCGGGTTATCCCTAATTTGCAGGTGGAGAACTGCGTCACAAATAGATGAAGTGCCTTCCACAAAGTCACACAGTGATGATAGCAGCTCCTGAGTCCCCATCGCGGGCCTTAATTATAATTCTCAACGAAGAGAAGGTTAAAGGGTGACTTGATTACAGGCTCTAAGTATGGACCTGGGGAACAAATATTTAATAATGGACTCCTCAATCTAGCGGACACAGATATAACCAAATCCGATAGCTGGAGGTTGAAGCAACACTAATTCAGACTAGAAATAAGGTGTAATTTTTTAACAGTGAGTGCAATTAACCATTAAACAGCTTCCCAGCGGGGGATTTTCCATCACTGACAATTTTTAAATCAAGTATGGATGTTTTTCTAAAAGATCTGCTCTAGGAATGATTGTGAGGAAGGTCTGACCTCCTGCAGTAATACATGATTACCATGGTCCCTTCTGGCCACGTACTCTAGGAAAAACACTAAGTGCTATTCTATCTATCTGAGGTGCTTATGGCCTCCTTTACCATAGTAGTTGAGCACCTCGCAATCTTCAGTGCATTTATTCTTACAACCCCCTTGTGAGGCAGGGTAAAGCTATTATCCCTATGGCATAGAGAGGGACACTGAACCATAGAGACATGAAGTGACTTCCTCTTTCATCTACTCTACTTTATAAATTGTACATGCTTCCTCACAAAGGGGCTATAAAGAAGATGGAAAATGCTTAAAGAGTCGAGTTACTTGAGCCTGATCTGTTCACAAATTTTGTTCCTGTATAACTATGGTGGTTAGGGGGGTGATTTATTTTATGTGCAGTAGTTATACTGCTACTGCTACAAACCCTAGTATGGATATAGATATATTAGTATAAAGGTGCCTTGTGCTGGTATAGCTTATTCTCCTTTCTATATGGGAATAAGCTGTACTGCTATAAGCATCTTTATACTGATATGACTGTCTACATTGGGAGGGTGGGGGTGGGTTGTAACATTTTAAATATAGTGATATAACTAAAGTGGTCCAACTTTTTGGTGTAGACAGGGACTAAAACTCTCTGGGTTTCAGCCCCCATCTGTAAAATGGGCATAATAATCCTTCCTTTCTTTAGATTGTAGGATCTTTGGGACAGGGACCATCTCTTTCTATGAGTATGTGCAGTGCCTAGCACAAATGGAAATAAGGTACTCATTTTTAACAGTGAGGATGACTAACCATTGGGACAGTCTACTGAGGGAAGTGGTAGATTCTCCAACCTTTGAGGTCTCCAAACCAAGCCTTGGATGCCTTCCTGGACAATATGCTTTAGTACAAAGATTTCCATACTGTAGTACAGGAGCTTGATGTTCCATCCCTTTACTTCACAGCTGGTTTTTAAGAAGGTGGTGTGGGAACCAACGAAGTATGGCTTAGCCAAACACAAGTTATTGGGCTCAATGCAGTTGTAACTGGAATGAAATCTTCTGGCCTGTATTATGGTCCCTTCTGGCCTTAAATCTATGAATCTTTGGGGTTCTGACCTCATTTAGGGCCTCTTTAAATCCTATTGCAATACAAACAACAACATGTTTCTAAAGTGCTTTGAACCCTCACCCCCATTAAACATGTAACATATGAATATGATTATAATTAAAACAGACTGTCACTGTAGATTCAAGGATGGGTCGATCAAGCCTAGTTTGCAGAGCTGAGAGTTGTTTAGCTGCTTCAATGTCCTAGAAGAGAAGCAAAACAATCAAGAAGTTTCTATAAAATTGCTGTTCAGAATTCTTGAATGAGAGAGACAGCAATTAGAGAGGAAGAATGGGCCACCCCTCCACCCTATCGCCCCTGCCTCCACCCTCCAGATCAAGCAGAGTTTAAATGTAGTGCTCAGTAGCCTGTGCTGGTCCCACACACTTAGAACTGAGTGTTGCTTTTGTTCCCAGGCTGTTAGCTGCTACGTGGGGAGAATTCCAATAGTCCAAAATCCAATCAAAGGCTGGGGTTCCTGTGTGGTAGGATTTGAATAGCAAAGCTGGGAAAGGGGGCTGAGTTGAGGTGGCCGTTCATACGCAGGGAAAGAATTATTTATGTGTATTGTATTGCCTGACCCTGGTCAAAGCAACACGAGGGGTTTGTCGTAAAATTGTGTAGGGATTTGGTGACTTTGATTCTTCTGGATTGTTAGCATAGGAGTCCTAAATTGGTAGATACGCTGCATAGACAGAAACCCCTAGCCTGTCATGTCAGCTTGTAACCTTTACTTAGCAAACCACCTCACACTGAACATTGTCTGTCCCAAATAACAAAGCACCCTGGTTCTGACTTGCAATTTGTTTGGAATGTCTGGTGGGTTTGCTAACGGACAGTGGTGGGGAGGACTGGCTGGCTTCCCTGGAGGAATGGTTTCATTGTGCTTCTCCTCCCTGATTTCAAGTTCTACTCGTGACTCCTTGACATCTGCTGTCCTTTGAGCAGGCTGCCTTCATGTAACTGGAATTGGTGTTTTTAAGGGAGGAAATGGATCTGCCACCAGCTGCTGCTTTGACCAGTGGCTGTCATTTAGCAGCCATGGCTGCTCTAATGTCTGTCCCTGTCTGTGTTACTCTGTACTCCATTCACTTATCACAGAGGATGGTAGCAGAAAGTTTGGACCAACACCAATGCTATTTAGATTGATGTTATGAGCATAATATTAGGCTGTCAACAATATACTACACTTCTGTAGCACATTCCATCCTAGGATCTCAAAACACTTCATGCTAGCAGAAGGATGATCACATGCTTAAGGGACTGCACTGGGCCTCTGGAGATCTGGCTCTGCCACAGCGACCCTGTGTGACCTCAGGCAAATCACTTCATCTCTGTGTGCCTCAGTTGCCTCATCTATATGTATGGAGGTCTATGCTGCTTCCCTACCTCAGGAGGAGTTGTGAGGATGACTCCATGTCTCCGATGCTATGGTAGTGTGGGAACATGCAAATGCCTGAATTACCAATCTGCATATTCATAATTCAGGCACCCAAAAGTATGAGACTGGCTCAAAAATGATGAGATTTTATTTTTTACATAATTGGTTATTTTTATTTGAGCCATTAATGTGCAGTCAGGTCACATTTCCAGGCTTTTCTCCACAGCCATGAAGGCAAGAAACATACTTTTTTTGTAAATTAAAACTGAGATTCCCACATAAGATCTCATCTCCACAAGCTGGGGCTATAAGTAATATAAAAATATGTAGCTCTTCTCAGTAGATTGCAAAGTGATTTACAAAGGAGGTCAGTATCCTTATTCCCATTTTTACAGACAGGGAAACTAAGGCAGAGAAAGGTGGAATAACTTGCTTAAGGTCACTATTTGGCTACTAGCAGGGCTGGGAACAGAAAACAAGTTTCCTGAATCAAATCAAGTGCTTTATCCTCTAGGCCACACTGCCTCCTCCTTAAGTTGAATACCATGAGATGCATGATAAAATAATGAGAGTTATTAAAACCTGAATTACCTAGGTAAATATGAATGAATGAAGCCCTTCACAGCCTCCTTGTTGTTGAGGTTGATATTAGAATGGACAGCTCTTACTGCTGAGGTGGCCTTTTAAATAAATACACAGTTCAACAACACAGAAAAATTCACCAACTAATTTTCTTTAAACAATAACTGGTGCCCCAAAAGACAATACAATTTAGGCAAAGTGATGTGGGGAGAGATAGCTCAGTGGTCTGAGCACTGGCCTGCTAAACGCAGGGTTGTGAGTTCAATCCTTGAGGGAGCAATATGGGGATTGGCCCTGCTTTGAGCAGGGGGGTTGGACTAGATGACCTCCTGAGGTCCCTTCCAACCCTGATATTCTATGATAGGAAGCTGAGTGGCTAAGGCAATGACTCAGGAGACCTGGGTTCTATTTCTGAGTCTGCTCTGTGACCTTAGACAAGTCACTTCTCTGCCTCGGTTTCCCCTCCTACTCTTTGTCTTGTCTGTTTAGACTAGATGCTCTCTAGGGGACTGTCTCTTATGATAGGACCCTGATCTCTGTTGGAGGATACAAATCACAAAGAGGGAAATGAGAGAGCTTTAAAAAGGGTCCAGATTAGGACTACCAGCAGCTCATGGAAAGCAAGGGCAAAAAGCAAAAGCATGGTCTGTTAGACCGTGAGCTTTTCCAGGCAGGGGCTGTCAATTGCAGTGCCTAGCACAATGGGGCCCCATTCTCAGTCGGTCCATAGGGACCATCATAATAAACGTGATGAATAGTAATAAGGGCACCGGGGAAGGAGAGGATGGAAAATTATCAATGGAGCCGGCAGATTTGCTGTGGCTATGTCCGATTAGTTTAATTAGTAAACATGGTTTTCTGAGAGCAGCCTTGGAGAGGATTCTAGAGCTATTTGCTGCCGTGGTTGGTGCCTGTGGTTGGTGCCAGCAGTGATTCAAGCTCGTCTGCCTTTGAAGTGGGTTGGGTACTCACAGAGCTTTTGCTAGCAGGGCTAGAAGTCCATGGCTTGGTCTGGGAGGGAACCGCTAAATGTAAAACTTGCTGGAAGCAGCCTCCCTTTCATTATCACTGAGTCAGAACTCCTCTCTCAGAACTTCTGGGAAGAAGGAGGGGGTCTTGTGATCAAGGCACTTGGCTGGGCTTCAGGAGATCTGTGTTAATTTCCCACTCTGCCACAGCCTCTATGTGTGACCTTGGCCAAGTCACTTAATTCAGTGGCAGTTGTGTGGCTGACTCCCAAATGGGCCTTTTAAAACCCAATACCTATTTTCTCTCTGGGCCTCACCTCCCAATCTGTGAAATGGGGATAATAATTCTGCCGTCTCTATTTAGATTGTGAGCTCTTTGGCTCCGGGAATGTCTCTCCCTATGTTTCTGTACAGCATCTTGCAGAACGGAGCCCTGATCTCAATTGGGCCTGTCATAACACTACTTCTGCTGCACACACCAAGCATTGTCAAAGTAATGCAGCAACTTGTAAGAGTCATCAAGTCCCACCTGCAGCATACAATAAACTATCCACTACCTAGCAAGTTGTCATATTTTTGCTAGAACAGCCCTATCCAGCTCATTAGTAAGAAGCAAGTGTTTGACTTCTCTCCTACTCCCAGGAGTGAACCCAGCGCTGCTTCCTCTTCTGCTGATTCTTCATTTTTCTGCATTTATAATGAGCCCAAGCGTTGTCTCTAATCACTAAGTCTCAGAGTGGAAATCTGATTCCCCTCCCTTACAGGGATTCTCCCTTCTGCCCCGTCAGAAAAGGATGGCTCCAGTTTCCTTTCCATCCCAGTCATCCTTCCCTTTAAGCTCACTCTGTGCCTGCATGGGATTACTTCATTTCCCTATCTCTCTACACGGACCGTGAGGGCGCATGATTGCTTTGGCGGCTGGGTCTGCCCCAGGAAATCTCCCATCAACTGCAATTTTTGGAGCACTAGTGTAGGTGAGGGGGTGGCATTTCAACCATCAGGAGGTTTGACCCTGCTCAAAAGTAAGAAGGGTTAATCCAATAGTATATCAGCTGGGAGGAATGACAGTCTTGTGGGTAAGGCACTAGTCTGGGACTCAGAGGCTCCAACCAAGATCAAGGCTTTTCTGGGGCTAGGCACTGTATAGACATAGTAAGAGACAGTTGCTGACTTAAAGAGCTTGCAATCCAAATAGACAAAGGAAGGATTGTTATCCCATTTTTAGGTGGAACACTGAGGTTAAATTACTTAATCAAAGTCACCCGAGGAGTCTCTGGCAGAGCTGGGAATTGAACCCACATCTTCCAAGACCCACTTCAGGGCCATCTCCCCTTCTGTGTTTTGCTGTCTTGTGTACAGTGTTGTATGTTTTATGGGGCTGTGCTTCATGAATAACAATGAAGTGATGCAAAAAGTGCCAGCCAGCCACACACAAGGGAATCAGCTGTGAGACGACACTTGGTAATGTAGGATTTTAGTATAAAACCTTGCCCAGTGTATCCTGCTCCTTCAAGTGGTTGGTAATGATCACACACCTGGCCTGGTAGGACACAGGTGAGGTGACCTCACAGGACTCCTACCGGAACACAGCAGCAATAGATTTTGCTGCTTAAAGCTCCCAGCACCAGGACTAGGTTAAAGCTATGTGTGGTCCTGGGCATATCACCACATGTGGCCCCCACGGTTCTGCCCCTAGAGAGGGAGGGGCAACAGTAGAAACTCTTAGGAGTAGCAGGAGCTGCAACAGGTGTCCCTCTCCCCATGTCCTAGCCAGAGAGGGAGGGATGGCATGGGCCTGTAGCTCTGTGCCTTGATCCAGCCCAGCCTGAAGATCAGATCTGATTTAATATTTCCCATCTGGAGCCCAAAATAAAAACCTGCTCCACCCACTGCGGGCACAGGGTCAGAAGTCAGTGATGGGAGGAAACGTTTGAGGTTTGCTCTGCCAGTGGTTTATTTAACTCTTTCCCCCCCAGCAATCTGGGGCAGCATGTTCTTTGTTCTTTGTGTTTGTTTAGATTCCATCTGGAATGCATTTCAGAACTGAAAGAGTCAGACTTTGGCCCCTATCCATCTGGCAGTGCTGATAAAATCCAATAGAAAAATGGAGATGTTGTGAAGGAGGGTGGGTGCAGAGCAGGGTTTACTGGACTTAAGGGGTCTGGCTGGGAGGGGGAAGGACTCCTGAGTTCCACTGATGCCTTTGGAAGAGAGTATATTTCTCAGTGGTTACAGCAGGGGACTATAGATCAAGCTCCTGAGTTTCTCTTTCTAGCTTTGGAAGGGAATGATATCTAGTGGTGGGGCTGAGGGTCAGGATTCTTGGGTTCTATTCCTAGTTCCAAAAGAGCATGTTGGTGTAGGGGTTAGAGTAGCAAGCTGGGAATCAGGATGCCTGGGTTCTGTTTTTGGCTATGAGAGGGGAATATGATCTAGAGGGTAGAGCAGCAGGATGGGAGTCAGGTCACCTGGGCTCTGCATCTGACTTGTGTACAAGCCACTTCCTTTTTTTGTGACTCTGTTTCTACGTTGTGACATTAGGATACGAATACTGAAGCACTTTGATCTACGTAGGTTCTTATGCCCCTATGTCCATAGTATCTGAGTGATGTTTGAGAACATCAAATGAATACTCACTAGAGAGTGTCAAATATTATTATACACAGCCAGGCTGACATGTTATTGATCCCTTTTCTTCCAGTGCTACTCCAGCCTGTGCAGGTAATTTACATCTCCCATTACCTAGCAGTGTGGTTTTCCTATGCACCTTGTCTGACTGTGCAGCCTTTCTCTAATCCAATTGTTTTTTATGAATCCATAAATCCTGGATTTGGACAATATTCAAAAAAAGGATCCAGTCCCTTTCTACTACTTGGCTTATCCCTGACCTTTGTGCATCTTCTTCCCTTCTGTTACTTTCCTCTCTTCAACTGCCCATCCCCCTAGCTAACCGGCTAGAGCTTTGTGTCTTTAGAACGCCCTTGCTATAGCTTTGTGTATTATTCCTAGTGGGATTGTACATTCTTTAGGGCAGGGACTGTGTTTTCATTATGTGTATGTACAGCACCTGGCACAGTGGGGCCCTGATCCCTGATGAGTCTCTAGCTGCTACTGTCATACAAGTAAATAACTGTTATAATAATTATGCTTTTAAAAACATTGCTACACATACTAGAGAATGAAGTGCCAGTTCTAAGCAGCAACCTCAGGGAATCATGTTGCTTAACATTTGGTGAGCAAGCCCAGGTGCTGCAGGCAGTGATGGGTGTTACTACCAGGGAATGCTTTCCCCTCTGAGTCAGTGGGGACCCCAAAGACACAGTGCTGTCCTAGGGGTTGATGTGCTTCCATGCAGTGGTGTGAGTGACTCAATTAGGAGTGCTTTCCCTTCTGAATCACTGCTAAGATCAATGATCCCCCCGCAGTGCTAGGGGGAACTGCACTTCAAGGAGCAGTGTGGGGATGCTCTCCCCTCATTCAGTACTGACCCTGGTGCCTCAGTGAGTTGCTAACGGTCTCTGTGCTGCAGGGAGCAGGGGAGGCGACTCAGCAGTTGCCATTTGGAGTCAGTACTGACCCCTACCTTAGCTGCTGGAGTTGTTGAAAAACAGATGTTCCTTGACCACATGTTGTATTAAAAACACCCTATATGTGGTAACTCAGGGGTCAATCCAAATTCTAACTCCAGTAATTACCACTCTCCAAAATTCCCCTGACAGCCTAAGTCATACACGGCATTCTCCTTCACGTCCTATCCTAAATTGTTGTATGGTGTTGCTGTACCATGTTCCTCCCCAGAGGTGGCTGCATTTCCAAAACAGGCAAAGCAGTGTGTGTGTGTTCTACTGTGTGTGCATTCTACTCTTTCTCCCTGTGCTTGCATTCACTGCTCTGCAGGCCTTGCTGATACACACTGACAAGTTTTCTCTCCTCTGTCACAAACTCTACTTTTACTAAAGAAAGGGATTGTTTGCCAGTTGTTCCGTTCCACAGAGCTCAGCTTTCCAGTCTCTGGGCTGATAAAATCAGACACGCCCAGCCGCACATCTGTGGCAGATTACCCCTTACTTGTACTGAAGGAAGAATCTTCACCAAATGACTCAACTCTGGAACAATTTATTTTGCACTTAAATTTGGTGCCGGGTTTAAGAGGCTAATTTTCTCCCAAGCCTGAGGAATTTCAAGCAGCCAGATTGCTTTCAAAGCTGAGGCAGCAGAGAGTGGATGAGTGGATGGACTTGGTTTATATTATGGTATTCTCACTCCCTGCCTCCGATTCTTTTGAAATCCGTTATGTGGTGTTTATTTGTTCTCAAATTTATCACTGACCATGTGAAGTGCTGGCAAAATAAATAAGACTAATTGGCAACATGGCTCCTACAACAAGCAAGCTACATGGCTGGGAGTGGTTAGAGCAGGGGACTAGAAGCCAGGCTTCCTGAGTTCTATTCCCAACTCTGTCAGTGAGGGTATGTCTGTCTACACTGCAATTAAACCCCACAGCTAGCCTATGTAAGCTGATTTGGGGGTATGGGGCTGTTAAATTGCAGTGTAGAGACTCAGGCTCAGGTTGTCCTCTGGGACCTGTGAGGGGAGAGAGTCCCAGAGCCTGGTTTCTGCCCAAATGTCTACATTGTATTTAAACAGCCTTGGGAGCCTGAGTCAGCTGACATGGACCAAACTATGGCTGTTTAAATACAATGTAGACATAGCCTGACAGATTTGGTGAATTATGGCAAAGCACCTCAATTTTCCCAGTGGGGACAGTACTTAAACACCAAGTGAATTGCTCTGAGATCCTTGCATGACAGTGCTACGGGCAGAGAAAAAATCATTATCTGCAACCAGGTTCTGCAGCAGCAGACACTCTGGTCCCTGATCCCAGCAGCTATACTAAGCATCGGCTTTGCTGCAGCAGTTGGCACCTACAGTCAATGTTTTGTAACAATATAAGCTTTGCAATGGGATAGGTACTCCTGCGACTTTCTTTGGCAGCGCTGTATGTTCCTGGTTTGGATAGAGACACAAACACATTCACAAATAATCTCGTTTACAGGCTTTTTTAAGATGACCTGGCTCACTTGATTGGCACACAGGCAGCATTTGTAACAAATGTTTGAGTGGAGTGGCTGATATCAACATCGCAGAAACCTCAAAAGTGTTGTTTGCACCCGTGTGAAACTGCAGAGCTGAAGGAAATCCAGCAAGACAGGGTACCTTGGGGCTGTGTGATGTGCCTGTTTGCCAACTTTCTGATGCCTTTATCTCTTCTGAAAAGTGTCATGTTTGCCAAGGGGAAAACAAACAGCACCTTCTCCCTGGAGTGATTTGTGGCCCTGCATAAATAAATGTGGTTTGGGGCTTTTTTAGGGGTAGTTTTCAGGGAGGGAACTAGGAAGGCTAGAAATGTACTTTTTTTTAAACGAAATGTGAGATTCTTGTGCAATCACATGGCTAGAGAAGCTGGGCTTTAAGAAAAACAACCAATTTTGCAAGTTTTGCAATAAAATTATAAGAGTTGGCAACTCTCAGTTATCCCAGTTCTAGTGCCCACATTTTAAAAAGGAAGTTGGAAAATTGGAAAAGGTCCAGAAAAGAGACACAAAAATGATTTGAGGGCTATAGAAAATTCCTGACAGTGAGAGACTGAAAGAGCTGAATGTGTTTAGTTTATCAAAAAGAGATTGAGAAGTGGCTTGATTACAGTGTTTTAGAGGGAGAAAATACCAGGGGCTCCTTAGCCTAGTGGAGAAAGGCAGAACAAGAAAAAATGGCTGGAAGCTGATGCCAAACAAATTCAAGTTAGGCACAAATTTTTCCCAGTGTGGGTGATTAACCATTGGAACAAACTCCCAGGGGCAGTTGGGGATTCTCCCTCTCTTGGGTCTGCAAATCCAGACTGGATGCCTTCCTGGAAGATGCCAAAGCCTAAAACAAATTGTGCTTTCGTCAAAAACATTACTGGGCTCAATGCAGGGGTGAGTGAAATTGAATGGCCTGTGATGTACAGGAGGTCAGACTTAAACTCTGTGAATCTATGAAAATTCCAGTGTAGATGATACATGTTACGTTTTCCTTCTCTTTGAGTTCTTATACACTATCCATTTTGTGCACCTCTGCTTTCCTGTAATAACCTAAAGTGTTGTTGGCTAAGAACATTCTGCTTAAAATATATGGAGTCAGATCCTCAGCTATTGTAGATCAGCCACCATTGGCCTGATTTATAATTTACATCAACTAAAAGAAAAGGAGTACTTGTGGCACCTTAGAGACTAACCAATTTATTTGAGCATGAGCTTTCGTGAAGTGAGCTGTAGCTCACGAAAGCTCATGCTCAAATAAATTGGTTAGTCTCTAAGGTGCCACAAGTACTCCTTTTCTTTTTGTGAATACAGACTAACACGGCTGTTACTCTGAAACCTTACATCAACTAAGGATCTGGTCCAGAGAGTTTTAATCTCACAAGAGTCCCTTTTAGGCCTAGTTCTCCACACAAAGCTGTACCACTTTAACTAAATGGGTGCAACACCACCACACCTTTAGTTAAATCAGTGCATCTTCTTTATGTAGATTAAACCCTTTAATTCTAATGAAGATGGAGATACAATAAGAGTTTTTAATATAAATAAATACCCAGGCTATTTCCAGCAGGGGTTGGCAAAGGCTCAACTGAAATACAATCTTGTGAGCAGCTTGTCCAGTGAAAGTTGGCTGAGAAGTTACAGAGATGTCACGCTGCAGGCATACTGATTTATATTTTTTATTTAGATGGATGACTAATTTGCTTAGCTCTGTGCACTGGATCCCTAAAGAATCCATGCACTTTGGGTCTGCTCCAAAGCCCATTGAAGTTAATGGAAAGACGCAGCAGGCGTGTTGGGTCAGGCACTTTATGCATAAACTGCACACAATGCTCTCTGAGAATCAGTGCCCTTTATGCTGAGGCAATCTGTTCACTGAGAGAGCATGCAGTTTGCACTGTTGAAAAACTCTTGTGATTTGATCATGAGTCTTGTGATTTTGGTGTTTTCCCTAAAGCCACAGCTACTGGAATCAAGAGAATGGATGAGAATCTCAGCTTCAATTAAAAAAAAAAAAAGGTAAATTTCTAGCCCTAATGGCTGCAGAGAGAAGTTGAAAAACATGTAATGAGAGTATCCTAAAGATTCAGAACCCAGAAGGCAAATTAAAAGAAATGACAATTAATTTTAAAAATAATCTCATAATTTTCAAGACAATCTCATGATTTGAGGGTCCTGGCTCATAATTTCTGAACATCTAAGTGATTTAGGAGCAGAAGTTCTACTGAATGGCAATGGGACTGTTTCTCAATTACTTAGGGGCTTTTGAAAATTCCATCTTTTATGTACAATCCGTGCATTTTATACACAGGAAATCCATAATTTTATGCAGTTTAGGCACAAGGAAAATCTTTTCCCTTAATTCCCAGGGAATTTTATGCATTTTATGCATAAATCATGCATTTTATGTACAGAGAATCCATGTATTTTGGGTAGAATTTTCAAAAGCATCTAAATCACTTAGCATCAAAGTCCTATTGAACGTCAAAAGGATATGTGCTCCTAAGTCACTTAGGTGCCTTTGAAAATTTTATCTTTTATCTGGGGATATTATGCACACACAGTGTCCATGCATTTTATGCACAGAAGATCTATGGATATTATGCACAGATAAGCCATGCATTTTAGGCATAAGGAAAACTCTGCTTAAATCACAAAGAACCTATACATTTAATGTACCAAGCATCCTGCATTTTATGCACAATCAGTCCTCTTTTGCCCCGGGGATCTGGTAATTTTTTGCATGCAGAGGACACCTCCCTCTGAAAGTTTAGGAAAGAGGATTGCAAGTTTCATATATAAAAAAAAGTCTGCCCTTGTTTGTAGCCCCTCCTGAAAAGGATGCCTAAGGCCTCCCCTAAAATGTTACATCAGTCTAACTGCAAGCCGTGGAGCGCAGCGAAAGAGCAGGGTGGGACTGACTGGCTTGTGCACTTGGCCTGGGGAGGAGTTTGCATGCTATTTCTCTGGCTAGCTACATTGTAGCTTTAGCATTGGCTCTCTCGGGAGCAGGGAGGAGGGAGCAGCCCTAGCTGAACACATTGCCGGCAGCGCGCAGTGTATTGGCTTAAGAAGCAGCAGGGTGGGGAACAAGGGAAGGAAGAACCCGCTGCTGCTCACTACAACTCGGAGCAGGAGTCTCACTACCACCGCCACCAGCGTCCGGCAGTGAGGGTGAGTACTGGGGAGGTGGAGTGAGTGGCTGTCGGTTTTTTGTTTTTTTTGGTAGCTCTCCTAAAACTTTGAAGGATGTGTGCGTGAGGGTACTTGGCAGTGGCAGCTCATACACTGCAGCAATGTCACTTGCCACGGAGCCCGAGACTGGAGTTTTGGGATAGCCCAAGAAGCTTTGCTGGGAATCAGGACTCTTGGCTTCTGTTACCAGCTCTGAGAGGAAGGCGGGGGTCAGGACACTTGGGCTCTGGTCTCACTTATGGCAGGGAAGTGTGGTCGAGTGGTTAGAGAAGAGTGGAGCTGGGAGTCAGGACTCCTGAGTTCTTTTCCCAGCTGTGGGAGGAGAGCAGGGGAGGCTGGGAGTCAGGACTCTTGGGTTTTATTCATGGCTCTGCAATGACTCCCTGTGTTATTGGGGGGGGGGGGTGGTGATAGTGGAATATTTTCTTTGCCTTGGTTTCTTCCCTGTTTGTAAAATGGGGATAATTTCTGCTGCCAGGATGTGTGCATGAGGCCAAGAATGTTTGAGAGTTGCTTTGGGGTCCTAGAAAGAGGGCAGAGTCCTAGCTTTCTCAACCAGGAGGGCAGTGTTTTCCTGCAGTGCAAGTTGGTAGCTGCTACCACTTTTCTTCCTTGTCGAGGGCAGTGGGCCTGGCACTGAAATGGGATCCCTCTCCTTCTGTCTTATTCCATCTGTTAACAACCAGGGGTGACTTTCCATGGTATTTGTTTTTAAGGGAGTGCAAGCTGTAATCAGTAAAGCTTGTTAAATTGGCTCTTACTGCTTGCAACAAGAGGGGTGGGGGAAGAAATTAATTCTATCACATTTTAAATCAAGTTGTGGTACTTAGTAACTGCCTTTTAAATTTAGAGCTGGACTTCAGGGTATCATTTACCCATCGTCTTCTATATAAAGCTCTGGTTGTCTCCCATGGGGATTTTTTTTTTTACACCTATGTTACATGTCTCCGTCTAGCACTATCTACATACAGCAACCTGTCTAATGTAATTTTAGAAACCAGCTGTGAAGTTTATAACTATCTTTAGATTAACTCCGGCAAATCGAGATGCTTGAAATAGATGTCATGTTCCGGATGGTGGGATAAAGGACTGATTCTTACTTTTAGACCTTTTGACACTGGCAGAGCAGTGTAAAGGGCCTTGGGGTAAATGAGAAGCAGGCCTTATGGTGGATCTTTATAAGTGACACAGTGTGGGGATAGCTGGAGAACCATGCAGATGTTCCACTTAGTTCCCTCTGTGTAAATCTGAAGTAATTCCACGGGGCTTATGTTACTGAGAGTGGAATCCACCCCAATACAAGAATATTGAAATGACCATTCAGTCCAGGATCCTGCCTCCAACATTGCCCAGTACCAGCTGCTTCACAGGAAGATGCTAGAAACCTGTAGAAGGAAATTATGGGATTATTTGACCCAAGGGGAAACTTTCTTCTCACCCTAATGGTTAGAGGTTGGTTATATCTGATTAATGATTGTCACTAGTAGGTGCCCAGTAAGACAGGGCGTTGCTAGTTTTAGGAGGACCCCTCTTCTAGAGTAATAGAATTGTAGGACTAGAAGGGACCTCAAGAGGTGATCTAGTCCAGTCCCCTGCACTCATGGCAGGACTAAGTATCTAGACCATCCCTGACAGATGTTTGTCTAACCTACTCTTAAAAATCTCCAATGATAGAGATTCCACAACCTTCCTCGGCAATTTACTCCAGTGTTTAATTACCTCAACAGGAAGTTTTTCCTAATGTCCAACCTGCAATTTAAGCCCACTGTCTCTTGTCCTTCTTGAAGTATTTATTTGTTATATTATTATTTTATTATTCTTTGTATTTCATTAGCAACTTGAGATCTTGAGAAACTTGAGAAAGAGGTTGGGGCCCTATTGTGCCTGTCACTGTACTGACAGATTTTGAGAAATAGCCCCTGCCCCAGAGAGCATACCATGTAAATAGACAGGACAGATAAAAGGTGGAAGTGGAAACAGCCAAGTGGCAAAGAGAGGGGAAGAGCCTAGAACCCATCTCTCCTGATACTCAGCCCCGCATCCTAGCCACTAGACAGCATTGCTTTGTTCAGTGTATCTTACAGTTAGACACGTTTTATGGGTTTCCCTCACCCAGTCTGAAGTTTGGGCCTAACTTTGCCCTCTTCATAGTTTCCCCCACATCCTTGGATGATTCTCCCCTCTCTAAGGAAGATGACCATTACAGTTGCCTTCATCCTCCAACTGGCCAAGGCAAAAAAGTAGGTTCTAATGCCATTGGCATTCTGTAACTTGGCCAGCAGGAGGTGCTTGCAATGGGAATAGCTGCCACTCCCCAGAGTCCTGAGCTTGCATTGCCAGACTGCAAGATAGCTGAGGCTGGCATGCTATGTTACTGGCTACCAACTCACCTGATGTCTTGGGCGTCCTGGAAAAAATAACGTTTTAGGATTGGCCTTGCTATACCAATCCCTCCCCAACTCCCTGGTGGGCTAATATGATGTCTCATGGCATCTTTCTGACTAGTGATCTGCCAGGAGAAGGGTAGTTCTGAGTACTTCATCTCCTTTGTGGAACTTGCACATACATTTCGCTGTTCAACTCCTTTGTGGGCTAGACTAGCTTGGAGTCAACAGCAGGGCAAGCCAGTGAAGGGCGGAGACACAGAACAAGGGAAGAGGGATTCCAGGGTAGAGGGTGTTTTGCCACAGAGCTTTGCTTTATGTTTTACATTGACAGGAGAATCATTTTGGTAGGGTGGGCTCAAAGGATTGGTTTTAGGTTTGGTGGAGGGGGTGGGGGAGAGGGAAGGGGAGGTTTACTGGATTATTGGAGGATGGGGTTGTGGGCTGTATCCACTCTACAGATAAATCTATCTTGGGTATTTTTAAAACATTCCTCTTTAGGGCAAACATTTTCCCTGGAGCATTAAGCAAATCGTTTTTTGTGGGTGGGGTGAGGGAAATGACCCTCCATGTAACTCAGAGACCTTTGTGGGGCTGGAAAGGTGAAACTTATTTTAAGATGATCCCTGACAGATACAGCCATCTAGTGGATGTATGGGAGAACCAGGTGGATTCTCTGCTAAGAAATGTCCCTTAGCATGCTTCCAAACTCTCTGTGCTTACATGTTTAAGAAAACCAGCCAGCACAAGACTTCCTGTTCCTTCAGGAGGAAAAAAGGAATGTTTTAATCTAAGGCCTTGTTTACATTGAGATGTTAGGCATTGATGCAAGTCCCTGGTGTAGATGTGTTTTACATGATTGTAACATGATTTCCACCAGTGCAGTTTACCCTGAGGATAAGCTGCACTGGTGTAAATAGTGTCTACACAAGGAGTCATTCTCCTTGTTGCCTTTCACCTTGTGTGGTCATTTATAGTGGTGCAAATCATTTACTGCTCTGACTTAGTAACATTTTACATACACCTTTGCTGCCTTCACTTTGACTGATGTAAATGACTCCCCAAGCTGCAGGTCAGTGGAGTTTGACTGGCCCTAGGAGTTTGGACTGGTGCTAAGATCCCAGATTCTGATCTTGGTTATGCTAGTGCAAATCAGGAGCAGCTCCAGTGAATTAATTGGTGTAACACTGCAGCTTTTCACCAGTGTATGTAAGTTCAGTATGTAGACAAGGCCTTAGCCTCAGAAGTTGAAGGATGTGTGTGTGTATGTGTGTGTGTGAGAGAGAAACAGGGGGAGGGGCGCTGATTCTCCCTTGTATGCACATCATGGAGTAACGTAACACCTGTGCAGAGTGGGTGCAAAACTCTACTGCTAGCTGCCATGGTTCACCACTGTGTTACTCCTGTTCTATATCAGTGTAATTTAACTGAAAATGGAGTCATACGGGCATAAATCTGGGGTAATGCTGTGGCTAATAAGCCTTAGTGTGAATGAGTGGAAATCTCTGATTTGGGTAGTGACTTGTATCCACTCTGCACAAGTATAAATGACTATATAAACCACCAGGTGGGGAGAGGGCTGGAGGTAAAAGAGAGTCAGGCCTTGTGGCTTGAGCACTGGACTGGGAGTTAGGAGAACTGGGTTCTATTCCTGGCTTTGCCCTGGCCTGCTGGGTGACCTTGAGGAAGTCTCGTCCCCTCTCTGTGCCTCAGTTTCCCCATCTGTAAGATGAGGATAATGATCCTGATCTCCTTTGTAAAGTTCTCTGAGATCTACAGGTGATAAGAGCTAGGGATTATCGTTCTTTTATTATTTAAGGTTTTGCAAAATCAAGCTACATGAATAACCAAAAATGTTCCCATGATTTTTTTGGGAGGTTTAATTCCCATGCTAATAAATAAGCATTCCCTCGCAGTGTTTACAATGCCAACACTGGAGCACATATCAAGGAATCAATCTCTCGCTATTACTCTGATCCCCCTACTGCTGAAGTCCCTGATCCTGCAGTAGGATGGGATGAAGAATATTGCGGACAATACTGTAAGCTCTTTGGGGCAGGACTGTCTCATTGTTCTGTTTGATCAGCACTTAGCACAATGGGGTCCTGCTGCATGACTAGGGCTCCAAGGTACTGCTGCAATACAAATAATAATCCCTAGCACATACACAGTGCTTTTCAACAGTAGATTTCAAAGTGCTTTACAAAAGAGGGCAAAAAGAAAAGGAGTACTTGTGGCACCTTAGAGACTAACATTTATTTGAGCATAAGCTTTTGTGAGCTACAGCTCACTTCATCAGATGCATTCACATCCACTGAATGCATCCGATGAAGTGAGCTGTAGCTCATGAAAGCTTATGCTCAAATAAATTGGTTAGTCTCTAAGGTGCCACAAGTACTCCTTTTCTTTTTGCGAATATAGACTAACATGGCTGCTACTCTGAAAAGAGGGCAGAATCATTATCACCATTTTACAGATGGGGGAACTAAGGCACAGAGAGGGGAAGTGACATGCTCAATGTCACCCAGCAAAGCAGTGGCGGAACCAGGAGTTGAATCCAGGACTCCTAGGTCCTAATCCAATGCTTTATCCACTAGACCACATTGCCTCTCCCTTACTAAATGTTAATGAATTTTAGCCTGGCACAACTCCTGGGAGGTAGGTAGAGGGAGTGCCTTATCCAAGGCCATCTGCTGAGTTGGTGGCATAGCGGGGAGTAGAATCCAGCTGTCCTGAGTCCCAGCTCACACGGCAGTATTACACATTGACTTCAGTGGTGTTAACTCTTGATTTATCCTGATGTGAGATCACAACTGGGCCCCCAGTACTTTTGCTTCAGGAGCATCCTTCCTATCCTGTAGGCCATAAAAGTCTTGTATTAAGACCCCTGCCTCTTTTTTATTTCTGTGTCCAGTAGAACCAAGTATCTGGATAGCTGGAATTGCACCAGAACCGGGTTCCCACCCAATTCCAGATGGTCCATCTCACCCTCTTACTGACGGTGAGGCACATTTTCCAGGTTGTACTTTCTCTTTATTTTTTCCATCTCTCTCCTGGCATATACACCTGAATCTCATTTCATAGGTTTGGGGAGGGAACTCCTGGAGTGTGATCAAGAAGATGTGGGTTCTATTCCCAGCTCTGTGCTGACTTGCTTTGGCACGTTCCCCTCGCTATGCCTCAGTTTCCCCTCCTACTCTTTGTTTATCTTGCCTGTTTAGATTATAAACTCTTTGGAATAGGGACTGTCTCTTACTATGGACAGGTTTACGCTAGAAACTTTTGCCAGTACAGTAATGTCAGTTAGGGGTGTGATTTCCCCTCTCCCCAGCTTATTTCATTAATTGGTGTAAACTATACCAGCAAAAGCACGCTTGCCAGTATAAGCTGCATCTACATTAGGAAGGTTTGCTGGCATAACTGTATTTGTATCGCTATCCTGGCAAACCTTTTCAAATGTAGACTAGGCCTTCATATCTGTGCAGTGCCTAGTACAATTATTGTCTATTATTTGTATTACCAGAGTGACCAGGAATCCCTGTCATGGACCAGGACCCACATTGTGTTAGGTGCTGTACAAACACAGAACAGAAAGTTGGTCTCTACCCCAAGGTGCTTAGATCTAATACAAGAGACAACAGATGGATACAGGCAGATGGGGGAATACAAGAAAATGACACAATGTTGGTGAGCATGATAGACAGGCAGTGATCTCAGCATAATAATGGCCTGACTGTTGTCAAGTTGTTTGTAGGTCTCACATCAAAGAAGAGATTTGAGGAGCGGTTTGAAGTTGACAGTGAGGTGGCTTTGTGGATGTTTATGGGGAGCTCCTCCCAAACATGAGAGGCAACATGGGAGAAAGTACAAAGGGGCTTGTTTGAAAATGTAACAAGTGGGTAATGCAGGCTTGCACCATGGGCCAATCAGAGGTGAGCATTGACAGCTCAACAGCAGATGGGACATGATAAATAGGGTGGGTTAGGGATTGACTGGGAAGGGCCATGAAAGTGAATAGAAGCAGTTTATGCTTTATGCAGTGGAGGTATTCAAAGGGAGGGGTGAACTGTTAAAGTGACAGGCTAGGAAAATGCAGTCATGGGGCCCTAATTCCAGTTGGGGTCTCTTGGCAGTATAGTCATAAAAATAGTTAATAACCATCTGTGATGTAACCTTTGTTTGGTTTGTCTAGACTAGTAGGGACTGATTCTCATTTACACTAAGATTCCTTTACACCACTCTGATAAAGTAAAGGGGTCCTAAAGTGAATGCAAGGGATTCTTTTACACTGCCAGAGCCTTATTAGTGTAAATGAGAATTGGCTTGATCTTGCATCATTACATCATTGGGAGCTTTACCAACTATTTCAATGGACACAGCATCACAATACTAACCACTGCCCCTTGAATAGCCAAAGTGCCATGTGCGTCAGCTCTCTCAGGGGAGGGCTTCAGTCACAGGATGCCTTTGTTTTGGAGGCTGGGGGGGGGGAGGGTGTAGGCATTGAGGCCACTGAATCTCTGATGGGAGGGTTTCTTTTAGCCTGTCAGAGCAGGTGCTGTAAGGAGCCGTTAAACTGAACCTCTTAGGCTGCCCCAGGAAGGAAAGACACAAAAGGGAAATGGTTTGCCAGTAACAGGCACAAACAGGGCTAGGCTGCTATTTTTATAAAGAAAAGGGTGTGGTGCACATTACAGAAAGGAATATGATGTCATTCCCTGTGTGGGTTGGGGGGGGGTTCCAGAGATGCTCTCTGTTTTGTTACAATAGCCATTTAAAGACAAGAGTTCTAATCTGATCATGTTAATGTTTCAGGCTGGAATCTTTAAAGGAGTTCAAGGAAGTTAGGTTCCTTAGGCTCCTTTAAAAATCCCAGCCTAAATGATTGCCCGTGTGCAGCCATGTTGTGCTGGAGGTTTCCTTTCTGATATTATCCAGTAATAAAACACTGCAGTTTTATATATAACTTTCCCTCTCCTTACTAAAACAGACTAGGACTGGTGACCCTAGAATAATAATAATTAATTAATATCTCGCTCTTACAGAGCTCTTCATCCAGATGTCTCAAAGTGCATTAGTATCATTCTCATTTTACAGATAGGGAAACCGAGGCTCGGGAGGTCACTTGCCCAAGGTTACCCAGCAGGCCAGTGGCAGAGCCAGGAATTGAACTCAGGTTCCATCAGCCCCAGTCTTCCTATAACATAACTATTAACTGTACAGTCCTACCAGTGACAACCGTAGTAGCAGCAGGAGGTGATAATATGTTGCATGTTCTATTCCTTCTCCCGGGAGTCCAATCTCAGTGAGAAATCAGCATTTTTGCATAGCAAGTCGAGTTCTGCAAAGCTTGTTTGTTTCTGTTGTTGCTGTTCCTTTCTCACCTAGTGTTGCTCGACTGGGCAGCATGCAGCTACATGGACTGTATTGTGCAGAGCATGGGGCAGAAAATGGAAATTAGATTATTGAGTGACAGCAGGTTCATTTGTTGGGGGCTTATTCTGGTCATTTGACTGAGTGGGGATTTTTTGTTTTTTTTTAGGAATGAGATTTTCAAAAGCCGCTCCCCTCCAATCCACCCCCACCTCTGCCAGCTAGAGCTTGGAAGGATCTTCGTATGTAAATCATTCCAGAGATCAGTCTTATCTAATACTAAAAATTAGCACTCACTAGGCCTGACTGATTTCACTTGTGGTGCTGTAAATCAGGAATAACACCACTGAAGTCAATGAAGTTGCTTTGGTGTAAAACTTATGTGAGATCAGAATCAGGCCCCATATGTAACTCCAGTGAAAAGCAGGCCAATAATGGGTCTTATTTTACAGAAGGGGAAACTGAGGCACACAAAAACAATTTGCTCCTCAGAAGGCGTTCTTCTCACAGCTTCAGGCTCTCAGGGCTGTGCTTGGACAGTGCCTCTGCTATTATTTCAGAATAAGAGCTAAGCCTAATGGGTGGACGAGAGCTGCAGCCCCCATAAATTGACATAGCTCCATTAAAGTTAATGCAGCTATATGGATTGAGGATCTGCCCCTGTGCTTTTAAGGTATGTAAGTGAAGTCTTGGGGGAAAAACTGCGTGCAAATCCCAACTCCTGGTACAGCCATGCACATTGCTCCAATAGTACTGTTGGTCCTTTTTGACCCAAACAGCTAGTCCACGTTTTAGGGCCCTGGGGATGTTCCAGTTGGCAGTAGAAATTGATGGAGTCTGGTATTTTCTTTGATACAGTTTTGTTTATTTACAAAGAATGGACAAAGTCCTGAGTCTGTGACTCCAGAAGGAATCAAATAGCAGGAAACAGCTCACAGCACCAAGAGCAAGCTTTTCAGCCTGCTCCCCTGACCCCAAAACTTCTCCCCAGGTTTCTTCCAGGGACAACCACACACGCTTTCAGCTGCTCCTTTAGACTCTCTCTGTGGGTATGTCTACACTTCAAGCGCTACAGTAGCACAACTGCAGTGCTCCAGCTACACTGCTGTGGTGATGTAATGTAGACAGACACTTGGTAGAGCAATGGAAGGGGTTTTTCCATGGCTGCAGTAGCAGTAAATCCACCCCCTGGAGAAGCAGTAGCAAGGTTGACAGGTTTCAGAGTATCAGCCGTGTTAGTCTGTATTCGCAAAAAGAAAAGGAGTACTTATGGCACCTTAGAGACTAACCAATTTATTTGAGCATAAGCTTTCGTGAGCTACAGCTCACTTCATCGGATGCATTCAGTGGAAAATTTATATACATAGAGAACATGAAATAATGGGTGTTACCATACACACTAACCAGAGTGATCACTTAAGGTGAGCTATTACCGGGGACGGACCTTTTGTAGTGATAATCAAGGTGGGCCATTTCCAGCAGTTGACAAGAACGTGTGAGGAATGGGGCGGGGGGGGGGGGGGAAATAAACATGGGGAAATAGTTTTACTTTGTGTAATGACTCATCCACTCCCAGTCTCTATTCAAGCCTAAGTTAATTGTATCCAGTTTGCAAATTAATTCCAATTCAGCAGTCTCTCGTTGGAGTCTGTTTGTGAAGTTTTTTTTGTTGAAGTATTGCCACTTTTAGGTCTGTAATCGAGTGACCAGAGAGACTGAAGTGTTCTCCAACTGGTTTTTGACAGAAGAATTCTTCCGTGGACCTAGCGGTGTCTATGCTGGGGCTTCGATCATCTTAACTATGTTTCTCAGGGGTGTGTGAATTTTTCACAGCCCTGGACAACATAGGTAAGTCGACCTAAGTTTTAGGTGTAGACCAGGCCTCTGTCTTTCCCAGTTTTTGTATTTGGCCTCCCCGACAACCCCCTATACCAAAATAATACTCAGCCAAAAGCCTCTGGGCAGGTTCACAATTCACGCATTTCTTTTGTCTTTGGTGTGGGTTTTACCTCAACCCAAAACAAGGTTCCACCCAGTCCATAACAATACCTGCTCCTAGGTTTGCTCCTTGTCCCAGTGAAGCCTTTAATGGTGGCACTTAAAAACCCATCCCAAATAGAAATACATTTTTTAAAATACATTAAAAATTATACAAGGTTAACTATTTACACATATACCGTATCTTTCTGTTGAGATGGTTTCATATCACCAGCCCAAAACAATTTTATTCCCACCCAAATCCCTGTGGGGCTTTTCTGTCCCTGGACTGCCTTTCAGTGTTCTTCTGAGGTTGTTTCTGTGGAATTCAATGGCTGAGGCAGAGCCTGGCCATTTTGTTCTAATGGGGAATTCACCTCTGTAACAACTTTTCCAGCTTCAATTTCCACAGCTCCATTCTCAGATTCCGGGAGTAGCCAAGCTGAAATTCTGTCTACGATATCTTCTCAGATGGTCCTGATGGATAACTTCTGGGCTTACTCCTGGGATCTAACTGTATCATGAACACCACTTCATTTATTTGTGTTAAGACTGTATATAGTCCCTCCCAAAATTCATCCAGTTTAGGGCTTCTATCCTTCTTCCTTCAATGATTGTGGTGCCAGACCACACGTCTCTTCTTTTAAAAGTTTCTGCATATGCCTTTTTATCATAGAGCCTTTTCATTTTGTCAGAGGCCACAAATTTTCCCTAGGAAAGGTGTGAACTTTTTCAATTTTGGGTTGTAGGGTTTCCACACAGTTCAAATGGTTCAAATTCCTTTGTTCCACTTCAGAAAGCCACTCCATACAAGAGGTTGCTTTAGCTCCTGCCCAAACATGAGGCCTGCGGGGTACACTTTGTACTCTCATTGACTGCTGTTCTATAAGGGCTTGAAATGCTACAGTGGCGCAGCTGCAGCGGGTAGCATTTCAAGTGTAGACATTACTTATGCTGATGGGAGGGTTTCTTGTGTTTGATGTAGGTGGTAGCTAGGTTGATGGAAGAATTTTTCTGTTGACCTACTGCTGTCTATTGTTTTCAAACTTTTTTCTGGTCACCCAGTTGAAGAAAATTGTTGATGCCCACGACCCAACGGAGCTGGGGATGAGGGGTTAGAGGTGTGGGAGGGGCTCAGGGCTGGGGCAGAGGGTTGGGGTACAGGGGTGAGGGCTGAGGGGTGGGGCTGGAAATGAGGGGTTCAGGGAGTGGAGGGGACTCTGGGATGGGGCAGGGGATTGGGGTGCAGGAGGGGGTCAGGGCTCTGGGGTAGAGGTGCAGGCTCTGGGATGAGGCAAGGGCTGAGGAGTTTGGGGTGCAGTAGGAGGCTCTGGGTTTGAGGGGGGGCTCAGGGCTGGGGCAGGGGATTGGGGCGCAGGCTTACCTCTGGCAGCTCCCAGTCAGCAGCGCAATGGCAGGCTTCCCGCCTGTCCTGGCACCACGGCCTGTGCTGCACCCCGGAAGCAGCCAGCAGCCAGTCCAGTTCCTAGGCAGAGGCGTGCAAGTGGCTCTGCGTGGCTCTCATCCACAGGCACTGCCTCCCCAGCTCCTGACCAATGGGAGTGCGGAGCTGGTGCTCGGGGCAGGGGCAGTGCGCAGAGCCCCATGGCCCCTCCGCCAAGGAGCCGGACCTGCTGCTGGCCGCTTCTGGGGCACAGCACGGTGTCAGAACAGGTAGGGACTAGCCCGTCTTAGCCGGGCAGCACCTCCGACAGGACTTTTAACAGCCCGGTCGGCCAAAACCTACTGAAGCTTTCCACCATCTCATCAGAATATAGGTGTGAGTTTGTGAATGTCTAGAATCTCACAAACCTGTTGAAACACTTTGGATTCAGAGTCTCTCCCTTGATCTGTGTGTAATCACTCAAGATTGCAGATCTGATGAAGAATTCATTCATTAGGATCCCTGCTATTGTCACAGCCTGTTAATTTTTTTTACTGGGTAAGCCTTAGACCATTTTGTGAAGTAGTCCATTAGCTAATAACTACCAGCAGGTATTGATTGTCAGCCTCTGTCTCAGGCAATGGTTCCAAGAACATCAATGGCAATGCACTCCATTGGTGTCCCCTCAAGATACTACTGCAAAGGGGTTCTCCCTGTTTTAGGGGGACCATCTTCGCAATACAAAGAGCACATTTCTTGCACCAACTGTCTTGGCTGCTTTTTACCCAGTTGAACTTGTCCCTTAATTTGTCTAAGTTTTTTGCAACACCAAAATGTCCTACAGTTATAAGATCATGACATAACTTTAGGACCTCCTTTTTCAGTATACCAGTACCCATCACCTTCTGGTTTCTCCCATCACCTCTAAAATATTTCTTTTTAAAATTCCAAGCTTTCCCACTGTGACCAGAAAGCTTTTACTGTGAGGAGACACTACATTCCAGGGTGGATACATTTTCCAGTTGATTTTCCAATACGCCCTATCCTGTGTCAGGATAGTCTTGGGAAAGTTTTTAGTTGCTCCGGAGTCCATTTCTGCTACCCCTTTCCTCAGTCTTTTGGTGGATGAACCAGGCGCACTGGCATTTCTGCGAATTAGACTAGAGGAAGGGTCTGGAGGCACTCCCATTCCCTTGAGCAGCTAATTCCTTGCTCTTCTGCTTGGGGCAGTGTTTGCAATTAGCCTCGCAAGAGACCTGTCTGGACAAGGCATCAGCATTACCATGCTTATGGCCAGGCCTCTGTGTGATTGTGAAATTGTAGCACGGCAGTTTCTCCAACCCCTGGCAAGCTGTCCCTCAAGATTCCTGAATCTAAAGAGCCATTGCAGATCTGTCCTGACCATAATATTCCTCACACACAAATAGTGATGAAAAATGTTCTATAGATTTAACCACAGCTAGGAGTTATTTATGGATGGTGCAATAATTTCTCTTAGGAGAACTTAGTATAGTAAAAGTCTAAGCTACCACCCTCTCAAGTCCATGTGTTCTTTTATCAGAACTGCTCCCAATCTGTAAGCACTAGCGTCTGTGTCCAGTATGAAAGGGGTTTTGAATCATGGGTGCGCCCAGACAGGAGTAGTCACAAGAGCCTTTGTCAACTCTGAAAATGCTACATCATACTCTGCTGACCAGTGAAGCGGCTTCCCTTTCTCACCCAACCTGTGCAGGGTTTTTGCAATATTGGCAAATCCACAAATAAACCTTCGGTAACAGGAGCGGAACCCTGTAAAACACTGCACATCTGAGAGTGTCTGGGGAATTGGCCAGCTCTGTACAGCCTCAATTTTCTTTTTGTGAGTGGAAATTTCCCCCTTGCTAATTGTGTGCCCACTGCACACTCACCAACTTTCATGTGGTAAATAAGCACCCCAACTTTCACAATAAGCCAAAATCAAGCTAATCCCATTTCAAAACAAGGTCAAAACAAGCCAATCCCAACACTCTATGTAACTAGATCCCTCTGGCGTGCAGTCGGGGACTGTGGTAGGCCCACTGTGCACCCCTGAATCTCTCCCCCCTTGCCCCTGCTTGCTAGGAGCTGATCAAAAAAAAAAAGAAGCAACAAGCTACAAGCCAAAAACTAGCCAACAAGCAACTCACAAGCCAATAAAGCCAAAAACAAGCCCAGTTTCTGTGTTTTTTTCCGCAGGTTTGGCATGTCTGGCCCACTGCAGATTACCTCTTTTTGGAACAACTCACATTTCTTTGGGTTAAGTTTCAAATTGGCCACCTTCAGCTTATCACAGACCATTTGTAAATATTTTAGTTCCTGCTGAACTATTTAAGCATGCACCAGAATATCATCTAGGTATAACAGACAGGCTGAGAGGACAACCCACATAATACCCTCTCTATTAGCTTCGCATTGCACAAACCGAAAGCCACCACTTTAAATTGCCACAAGCCTGGTCCTGCAGTGAAAACAGTTTCCCCCCTGTCTTTTGGATCCACTTCCACTTGCCATACCCACTTTTTACAGGATCCAGGTTATCATTTAATTTCTAGAGTCCACACAGAATCTGGTGCTGCCAACCTTTTCTTAACCAGAACTATAGGTGAGCCCCAGCGACTGGTTGAAGGCTTGATATGCCTTCCATTCCTGATACCTTTTCTCAATGTCCTGTAGTGCCTCTTCCCTTTTAGCCTCTGGTAACCAGTGAGATGGCTGTTTAATGGGTTGGTTTCCCCCAGTATCAATCTTGTGTTGGACCAGTAGAACCTATATCTTTGTTGGATAAGGAGAACAATTCTTAATTTCTAACCAGAAAGTCTTAAGCCATATCTATGCTACTGGCTAAATTGGCACTGCTGCGATCGATGCAGCGGTGCCAGTTTAGCGGGTCTAGTGAAGACATGCTAAGTCAATGGGAGAGTGCTCTCCCCTCTACATTTGTACTCCACCACTCTGAGAGGTGGAAGCTATGTTGATGGGAGAGCATCACCTGTCGACATAGCGCAGTGTAGACACCGCTGTAAATTGACCTAAGTTATATTGACTTCAGTTACGTAACTGAACTAGCATAACTTATATCGACTTACAGCATTAGTGTAGACCAGCCCTTAGATTGTTCTGCTGTTCCCTGTGTAAGTGTACAGCACTGTGCTGGAACAAGTCCAACTCTGGGAGCTCACTTCCCCCCCTTGTAGTTTTCTTCCATAACAGTGTTTACCATATACCCAGCTCACATTTCACAACTGCAGTGCCTTTTCTCACTATTTGCTGTTTGTCAGAGACATTCAGCAAAGGAAATGGGATCAGTTCTTGTTTCAGAACCACAGAACTTTAGGAGCTAAGATTCCCCTGAGAATACACATCACAGATCCTATACACCAGTGGTTCCCAAACTTGTTCCGCAGCTTGTGCAGGGAAAGCCCCTGGCGGGCCAGGCTGGATTGTTTACCTGCCATGTCTGCAGGTTCGGCCGATCGCGGCTCCCAGTGGCTGCGGTTTGCTGCTCCAGACCAATGGGAGCTGCTGGAAGCGGTGGCCAGTACGTCCCTCAGCCCGTGCCACTTCCAGCAGCTCCCATTGGCCTGGAGCAGCGAACCGTGGCCGCTGGGAGCCGCAATCGGCTGAACCTGCGGATGCAGCAGGTAAACAAATCACCCCGGCCCGCCAGGGGCTTTCCCTGCACAAGTGGCGGAACAAGTTTGGGAACCACTGCTATACACACTCAATAGCCAAACTCCCATTAGATCTGGGCAGCTAAACAAAAACTGGGGCTGATCCTTGTACCCCTAAGCTTTTCCCCTTCAGCTTAATGTCCCCCCATTTCTCAAACTAGGAGAGAGGCTTTCACTAGACACTTGTAACATTCTGTCTTGGCCTTCCTTAAATGTATAACACTCCTTTTTGTGGCTAGTTTTGTCACAGTAACAGCATTTAACTGAATGGTTTTCTTTTCATTTTTTTAATTATTGCCAATTTCCCTTGTACAAACAATATTTATCATTTGTTCCAATCATTTAATGTGGTCATGATCCAGATTAGAATCCCCCTTTCCATCATATATATTACACACAGAATTGTAGTTACAGGGCTCAAGGTCATCAGCATCCATCTTTCTCACTAATAGCTGCTTCCTCTTCAAGGTTCAAGTTCTGTAGCAAATTCCACAGCCTCTCAGAATGACTTTGATCCCCTTTCACTGATACTGATCTGCAAGTCAGGTCCAGCAGAGCATCTACACATTGATCCATTGCCCATCTATCCTGGAAGGCCTTTGTGGTATCTGGATATGCCAGGAACATAAGCTTTGAGGTTCTCTGCCAGTTCAAGTGGGGTTTCTTCTTTCCCTTTTTTTTCTAGATCTTAGCTGTGCCCTGGCTAGCTCAGATTGATGGCTGACTCCAGACTGCATGTCAAGGGCTTGTACCAGGTCTGGATAACTCCATCTCTTTTCTGGGGGTAAGTTCTGCAGCACTATCAGAGCCGGGTCACTCAAGTTGGATGCTAGTAACCCCCCTTTCTGTCCATCTCACAGCACTGATTTGAGCTAGAATGTTGAATTGAGCCAAATAAGCCTCCCAGGGAGTTTCCCCCTCAAAGATAGTAGGTTTTTGCATCACTGGAGCTGGCCCCTCCGGCACTTTGTGGGCTACAAACTGGGTAGATAACTGTTGTAAATGTCTGGTCTTATCAAAGTCCTCTGGCTGGCTCAATTTCTTATCCAGGCAGCTGTCTTCCACTTTGATATGTGATTCTTTGGTTTTCTTTTGGAACTGAATTTTCAGCTCCTAGTCCTTGCTGCTGCTTATCTCTGTTAGCAAGTTTCAAGTTGGCTAAAACTTGCCTGGTCTCCACTATTTAATGGACAAAACCTCTGGTCTACGGCACTCAGGTTGCTGGTCACCTCTTTGACCCGTCTTGTCATTCCAGCCTAGAGCTTTGTAGCTGGACTTCCGAACCTGTCTGAACATAAGGGGTTGTTGCTCCCACACTGATTTGACCCCTGCCTGAAAATCAACCCTCTGCCCTTTCTGAAATCTTCCAGATGCTGTTTTACTTTCTGTTGTGAAGCTTCAAAGTCCTGTTTCAGTTCCTTTTGACCATCTTTGATTTCTGCAAGCATCGCAATCATTTGCTCCATCTTGGTTCAACAGGAATACCAGCACACAATTTTTCTCCTTGAAGACTGGATCCCACTCTTGACCTCAGTGTTGCCCCTTTTTGACCTGAGCAGCTAGCCAAAATTTTAGGACCCTGGGGATGTTCCAGTTGGAAGTAGAAATTGATGGAGTCTAGTATTTTCTTTAATGCAGTTTTGTTTATTTATAAAGAATGGACAAAGTCCTGAGACTCTGAACCCAGAAGAAATCAAATAGCAGGAAACAGCTTCCTTTGCTCACAGCACTAAGAGCATGCTTTTCAGCCTGCTCCCCTGACCAAAAACCTCTCCCCAGGTTTCTTTCAGCTGCTCCTTTAGGCTCTCTCTGACTTCCTCAGTTTTTCTGTTCTGTCTTCCTCCCCCAACCCCCAAAAAGAATAATCGGCCAAAAGCCCTGGGGTGGGTTCATACACTTTTTGCTTTAGGTCGTGTATTAACTCAGTCTATAACAAAGATCCGCCCAGCTCATAACAATGCTAATACTTGAAATGTTACTGTGAGAAGAGCTGTCCCAAAGGGAATCCTGCTTAATTCATTTGGCACAGACTGACATTTAAAAACCATCCTGAATTGCACAAGGCTCTTGAGTTTTTAACAAATTGATATACGCTGGCGACTCGCCCTCTCATTAATGCAGGGTGTGCACATCACATGGCTTCCCCTTTACCTTTGGAACAAAGTTGTTTCTTTCTAAATATGGTTTTGCGGAGATTTTTTGGGGGCTTTAAAATAGAAGGTAAGACAATTTCCCAGAGTCCAAACAGAGCTTTCAGCCGGTTGCCTTGCATTTGTTTTTAAGTGACTGCGAATGGAACACTGCAAATGTGGTTCACTTTGGAATGCTGAGTGACTCTCTTGCAAAATTCATCATGGCTTGGGATTGTCTGGAGGAGGAAGAACTGGCCTGCAGTATCTCAGCTGCTTGGCAGACACTCTTTTTTTTTCTTTCCAGAAGTGCTGAGTATACTGAGCAAAGAGGTCTGCTTGCTCTGAATAGTTGGGTATTTGACTGGAGTGTAAACAGGCCTGTGGTCAATAGTATTTTATGTTTCAGAGTAACAGCCGTGTTAGTCTGTATTCGCAAAAAGAAAAGGAGTACTTGTGGCACCTTAGAGACTAACCAATTTATTTGAACATAAGCTTTCATGAGCTACAGCTCACTTCATCGGTATGTATCCGATGAAGTGAGTTGTAGCTCACGAAAGCTTATGCTCAAATAAATTGGTTAGTCTCTAAGGTGCCACAAGTACTCTTTTTCTTTTTAGTATTTTATGGTTCTTCAGTTGTTTGCATTATGGTAGTGCCTAAAGGCCTCAACTGAGAGCAGAGGCTCATTGTGCAATGTGCTGTGGACATGCAGCAATAGGCATTCCCTTCCTTGAAGAGCTCATAATATCTGTCTTCAAAGAGCTTTACATGCATGAACTATTTAACTTGCCCAACACCCCTGTGACTTAGGGCAGTGTTATGGTTCCTATTTTATAGTTTAGGGAAGTTGAGGCACAGAGAGGTGAAGAGATTCGTCCAAGGTTATGCAGGCGGAGTCAGTAGCAGAGCCAGGAATTCCTGTCTCCCAGTCCTGTAGTTGTATTGTATCTTTCTTTCAAGTGGTATCAGTAACTGGTTAGTTGTCATTCATCCATCTGAAAGATGTATGAGGAGATGGGAAGCTTTTTGAAACTTAGGAACATAAAAATGTCATACTAGATCAGTCCAGTGAATCCATCCAACTCAGTATTCCCACACTTCATGCTTTATAAGACCAGTGGGCCTATGTAGTCCAATATCCTGGCCTCCTTCCAGCAAATTAACAGTCCATTTAGCATGGTACTCCCACCACTTTGCTATGTCAGCTCAGATCAATGACTGACCAGTATCCAGCACCAGATGCATCAAAGGTGTAAATTCCACATAATAGGCAATTCTGCAGGAACATACTTATGGGGGAACGGAATTTTCAAAAGCACCTATGTGGAAGCTCCTAAATCACTTAGGAAAGTCTTACTTCATGTTTCTTTCCAACCCCAGGCACTTAGTGCTTGGTTTAAGACATGACGGTTGGTCTAATTTACAATTATTTATCCTCACTAGCATAACTATGGATTATATTCTTGTTTGCATAAATGTCTGGTTTTTTTGTATCCTCCTCATCTCTGTGACTCATGCTTACACATTGACTTGTGGAACTCAGTGCCAATCATGGAAAAGCAGAATTAATTTCAAAAGCAATGATAATTTTAAAGGTTACTAGTGCTCCTTGAAATACATACTGAACTTCTCCAACATAATTAAAAATGACTGCTCTTGACTAAGATTAAAAACAAACTAACTTTTTTTTTTTATTAATTTGTTTTATAGCGTGTTTGACTGAAAATGTTGTAAAACCTGGATTATGAATGGCAGAGTCAGGGAATGGAAGCTCTGCTGAGTTGACAAGTTTCATCTTCAAGAAAATTTAGAACAGAACAAATTGACTTGTGAAGCTGTGTGTTCCTAATCTCAGCCTCCACTGGGAACATGTCACTTGTCCAACTTCTTAACATGTCTGCATTCAGCCTCATCAAATATGAATCACCCTGGATTTAATACGTTTTGTTGATTCCGACATTAAGAGTTTAAGCTGATTTTTCTAAGGCAACTGATTTACTGCTGGACTCTCAAAAGACATCACAAGTGCCTGGAATGAATTACTTGGGTCACTTTGTTATCTGTGACGTATCCAACAAACTTTAGAAAGAGAAACTGTGAGTGGCTGAAATTAATTCCCTGAACCATTTTGACAGTGAGAACTTTCCCCCTACATGTTACTACTCCATTTCAAAACATCTCTTTATAAAAAATGTCAGAAAACATTTAGATTATTTTTAAACCTGTTTTTTTTAGGATCCAAAAAGATACCCTCATCTGAGGGATTATTTTGATGGACTTCGCCAGGCCAGCTCTGAATAGTAAAGGCTTTAGTAATCGGCAAGATGTCCACTAAGGTCCCAATCTACCTGAAAAGAGGCAGTAGGAAGGGCAAGAAGGAAAAACTCAGAGATATCCTTTCTTCTGATATGATCAGCCCCCCCTTGGGAGACTTCAGACACACTATTCACATAGGGAGTGGTGGGGAGAATGATATGTTTGGGGATATTTCTTTCTTGCAAGGGAAATTCCACCTTCTACCAAGGACTGAAGGTAGCCTAGATTCTGACAGGGGCAGCCACTGTGGAGTGCCATTTGAGTTCTCAAGGACTGCTACTATTTCTGGTCATGAGCAACCATTTTCTGAAGCCCCCTCGCCCCTCTTAAAGAATGCCATCTCGCTGCCTGTCATTGGAGGTCCACAGGCTCTAATGTTGCCCTCTACCCAGGCCCCACCAAAGCCACCAAGGCTACACCTTGATGACAAAGTTCAACCAGCTCTGCAAGGCAAGGAAGCTGTGGCAGAACTGACTTCATCCAAGGATAGCAGGACTTCTGAACCTGTCCCTCATCTCTGCAGCCCCAGTGACCTGTTTGCCATCCCTCAGAATGGGTTTGTTGAAGAGAAAAATAAGGATGAGTCCTTTATGTCCCATGCTGGTTCCCTGCTCTCCCTCCATGTGGATCTGGGACCTTCTATCTTGGAGGATGTCCTTCAGGTCATGGATAAACACCAAGCTGGGAAAGTGATACAAGATTCTGGCAGGCAAGAAATCCTGACATAAAAACTAAAGGGACTTCCGTGGGGAAAGACTTTAAAATGTAGTATTTTGTAGATAAGAATTTTTCCCCCAATGTGGAATGTGGTTAACTGGGCCAGCTTGAATTAGTGAATTTTATCCTGTGTGAAATCCCAATTGTGCATCTCATAGTAATAGGGTATTAAGCTTTTAGGAGCGTGTTGCTTACTTTCTGCATTGCCCAACGTTTTTTTTTTTTTATGTTGCTTGCTGCAGGCCTTTGAATGCTGCTCAGTACTGAAAAATGTATGAAACTAAGATAAATTCAGCAGCAGCAATAAATTGCTGCTTAGCAATAAGACTTCTAACTTTACTGATCTGAATAAATTTTAAGGGATATGACTTTTTTTAAAAGGACTATGTCATTTTAAACTATTTGTAGTGGGTGTGGTGTGAATGATGTTGTGGAATATCAAGAGTTTAATTCAAAAGGATCCTGGTTCAGATTGAGAGACTATTTTACACAGAACTTTGTTAAAGTAGAGCCTGTGAGAGATGCCATATTGCTGAGGTCCTTGTTAAAGGGAAAAAAAAGATGTAGACTGGAATATAACCACATATATTAAGGGGATTTCTCATTAGCATTGTAATCAAGATTCACTGTCCACATTAGTCATGTAACTTGCCCGCAGATGTAGTACAACTCAATCAAGTTGACCCATGCTATTCTAAATCAAACTGTTTTCCTATCTGTATTTACTGTTTGAAAACCTGACCACTTGCTGTTTGCCAGATAACTTGAATTGTCAAATGGACTGTAAGCAATTTTTTTTAACCTCTTAATTGGATTTTTAAAAGAACCTGCCACTTTACTAGTAAAGCAACTAGGAAAAAAAACATTTGGTTTTGATGATGATCCTTCTTTATAAAAAAGCTAGGAGTAAAAATTAGCAGACTGTATATTTTAGCAGACGTAGGCATTCAATGGTTGGAAGTTGAAGTCATACTTCAAGCTGGAAATCAGATGAAACTTTTCAACAGCAAGGATAATTAACCACTGGAACAGATTATCAAGGGATGTGGTAAATTCTCCATCACTTGGAGTCTACAAACTGAGAGACACTCTCTAATTCAACCACAAATTGTTGAGCTTGATGCAGAAATTTGTGGGGACATTTTTTAGCCTGTGTTATGAAGAATGATGATGGTCCCTTCTGGCCTTAAAATTGGTGGAAATCTAAATTCTGTTGGCATTAGAACTGCAGAAATAACCAAGACAACAGATGGTTCCATTTGCTCAATTGGGTCATATTTTCAAAGTTGCCTAAAAGATTTGGACTCCCAATTCCCATTAAAATTCCCTAGGTGTTCTTTAAATGTCAGCCCTTGGTCTTATATTTATTTATTTATTTATAATACTTTAGTACCTAGGTAGGAACTCCAGTCTATCTCAGTAATTCCGTGTTGCTCATCATTAATGGACTTTATCCTCGTAGCACTCCTGTGATGTAGGGGAGCATTGTCCCCATTTTATAGCTGGAGGAATTGAGGCAAAGGATAGATCAATGGGCAGATTTTTAAAGGCTTTTAAATTCCTTGGGCAGGGTCACACAGGGAGTCCAGGGCTAAGCCAAGAATTGAACCTAACACCCCAGAGTTCCAGTCTAGTAGCCATTCTTCCACCCAGTCAAATATCAAGGCCCCATGGTACTAGGTATTATACAGACATTTTAATATAGAAGACCACTTCTGCCTCCACAATCTTACTATGTAAGTACTGGATAGGACACACAACTGAGTGGGTAGAGAGGATGAGGGAATAATAAAAGAAACAGCATGAAGCAGAGAAATAGTAGTCTCCACTTGTCACTAACCTAAGCAGTGTTAAACAAGAATGATTTGTAGGTGTCATGGCAGAGGTAGGATATAAGGAGGGACTTAAAAGACTGCTCAACTAATCTGTGGGGGATGCCTTGTTGGAACAATATGGAATAATTCAGACTTGCATTATTTTTTGGGGCTAGGATTGTAAAAAGAGCCTGCTGGAGTTGGACACCCAAATCCATCTGAAATTTAATAGGAATTGGGTGCCTGACTCCCTTAAAATCTTTTCAAACGCCCAGACTTGGGGTATGAGATAGGACATAGTATAAGCACCTATCAGATCCCTTTGACTCTAGGGTTCTAGTTCCATCTCTGGGAGGGGAATGTTTAATGCTTAGGGGAGGAAACTGGGAGTCAGGACTCTTGGGTTCTATTCCCAGCTTTGGGAGGAGGATGTTGTCTTGTGCTTAGAAGCAGTGAGGACCCAGGACTCAGCACTGTTCCTAGCTCTACCACTGATTTACTGTGTCACAACTCTCTCTTCCTCAGTTTCCCCATCTATAAAATAGGGATTAAAAATGCCTTCCCTTTGTCACACAGATATCAAGGCTTGATGTATGTAAAGTATATAAGAACCCACTGGCTTAAAGGCAGTAATTAAATTCAAAGCATCATCATTCATGGACATTTCTGGCAGCTTCAGTTCACAATTTAAGATGTGTACCCTTAAGAATTAAGGTGCACTGACCTTCTGTTCCTCCCTCCACATCAGAATATGTTTTTCCTACAACATCTCAACGTCACTGATTTGCATTTTGTACAGAGTGTATCATTTTGTTTAATCTTTTCTAGAGGGGAATAAATAATGACTCATTAAACTAACAAGCTCTCATCTTGTCACTGCACAACTGTCTCAGCTCTTGTTTATGCTGCCCATCTGTTTCTGTTGGGAGGCTTTACAAAGGAGACAAATGTGTATGTGATTAAGGTGCCTTATAAGGCAATGCTGCCTGAGAGAAGCAGCAATTTTGGTTTAAATAAGTGTTTTGACAACTTTTCTAGCCTTCAGGCTGCAAAACAGATAAACTGTACCAAATTCAGCCTGGAGTATGTGGGAACACTCCCATGGCAGTCTCTGGATTTCATTCTGGTCTGATTTTACACCAGTTTTAAGTCCAGGAGGCCAGATTCTGAACTGGTGAAGTCAACAGAGCTCCACTGATTTACCAGTGGAGAATCTAGACCTCTGTCTGCAGTGGAGTTACTCCTGATTTACAATGGTGTAATGGAGACCAGAAGCAGGTCCTCTGTGACTAATTAAATGGGGATAAAAGCTGTTTTTTTCCCCCCTGGCTGTGCTTAAGGATCACCAGTTAAGGATCTGGGCCCCAAGGTGCTGTAACACCATCTAACAAAAAGATTGTCCCTGCCCAAAAGAGCTTGCAATCTCAGTGGGTGTAAATAATTACACAAAGTGCAGGGCAATGTAGAGGCTGGTCACTGGGGTGTAAATCTGTCAGAAGTCTTAAGAGTTGGAATTCTATGGGATGGAAAACAAGTATGACTTACACATCCAGGGGTCAGAAAGGGGTGTAATTGCACTGCTGTTTTCAGGATACCTTATATGCCATGTCAAATCCATAGCTGGTATAAAGTGGCATGGATCCATTAAAGACAATGGAACTACAATGGCTTACATCTGTCAGGGATCTGGCCCTATGTGTGATTTATACCACTGTTGAATTTGGCTCCCTGTTCTCCATGCAGCATACTGTTCATCCTATCCTGTGTTGGTACATAGATGGCCCACATCTCCAGGGTATCTGAGCACCTCACAATCATCAATGAAAGTTTATCCTCATATCCTGTGAGATATCCCCATTTTATATTATCCCCATTTTATAGTGGGGGAACTGAGTCACAGAATACATTAAGTGACTTGGCCAAGGTCATGTCTGTGGCTGAGCCAAAAATTGAACCCAGGTCTTCTGCATCCCAGTCTGTGGCCCTATTCAAGTGATTAGACCATCCTTCCTACCCTACAACCATCCTTCTGTTTATTTTCAGATGGCAAAACATCTCAGCAAGCTGCCTACTACATTCTGATCTCTTTTGGCTGCCACCAGTTTCCAGGGTCACATTGAGGCTTTAGGGTAGGCGCTCACTACAAATGCTGCAGCCCAGAAGAAGAAACAGGTCCCCTGACACACTTGCAGAGTTCATCCTTCACATGTTAACCCACATCTGGGTGTAGTAGGGTATGGTCTGTCTGTCTCAGTATGGAGCCACCCCACTTTTTCTGATATTGTCCTATATAAAAGTGAGTACAAGTTGTTAGTGCTCTGGGTAAGTATTTTATACCTGCTTTGCATTGGTGCAAAGGACTACACAAGTTGCAGGCAATACAGAATCCTGTTTGGTATGCCTAATGTGCCTATCACCATGGTATCTGGACTCCATCTCTTCTGTTTAGATTATCCTTCTTATACAGATGACTCAATTAGGCATCACTACAGGAATTTCCAGGCACTAGAGGGTACGGATGCCAATTAACACTGTTGAGATTTTTGGAGGAGGCAGGGGGGATGAATTCAGATTTAGAATGCAGGCTTCTACAATTTAATCTTTGCAGTAGCTTGCTTTATCCAAGATCAATCCCAGTCCGTCAGTCTGTCTCTCCTCCCTCTCTCACAAGGTTAACTTTATTTTCTAACATACTAAAGCTGTTGTTCAGCCAAACAATTCCAAGAAAAATTCTGGAACGGACCATGTTTTTGAGTGCAGAGCAGATCTGCTAATGGGCAGCTCTGCTTTTCTATTGCTGCCCATAATCCTCGTGGGGGCTTTGTGTCCATGGCGACAGCACAGTGGCATTTGTTTCCATGGATTTCACCTTAGCTGGCATATCAGAATGAATGCACAAATAGGTTTCAGCCTGAAACTAAAGTGTTTGGAATTCACCTCCCCCACCACACCCCATCCTTGGAAGCATCAGAAATCTGCACTGACTGGTACAGAATAACCCTTACCAAGAAGGACGTACTAGCACGCAGGAACAGACTCTAGGCGTCAGTCTTCCCAGTTGTCAGAATTGTCTGTCCTGTGTTAAAACTTGAACAGATACAACTTAAAATTCCAAATAGCATATGACTTTTTGCAATCAGTCTTAAAATTTGCTTCACTGTTAAAATGAATCCTTCCACTGTTAGTGATGAGTTAGGAATATAGGATTCAAAGCATTAATATATGAAGTCTGGTATTCAACCTCCTGTTATACTGTATCAAATCAATTAAACATCTAGCTTAACAGCCCCATCACTCCCTGCTACACTGGATCAGACCAAGAGGCCAAAGTATCCTGGTATCCACATCTCAGGTCAGACCAATGAGTCCATCTCGTCTGGTCTCCTTGTTACCCTGGACCAGACCATTGGTCCATCTAGTTTCGTATCCTGCTGCCAAAAGAGCCCATTAGCTGATGCTTGTTAAGTAGGGAAACCCAGCCTGCCCCTTATATAATGTTCTATTAGGTGTGGAGGACTGGAAGGCATGGAAACCCTTCTGACTCCTTGCTGTGATTATTACATTAGAAACTTCCATTTTCAGAGATTTATGTTTTAGCTATAGAAAAAATGTTTAAGCATTTTAAGATTATCCATCTGTAAAAATAATGACCAACTTAAAGGAATCCTGCTAATAACTGATGTAAAAAAACTTGGCTCATTATAAATAGGTATAATTAGTACTTTGCACTGTAAATACTAATTTTTGTTAACCACACAGCCACACTTTGATAACAATTAAAAACAATAAATGTCAGCCATGATTTGCATAAAGCCTACATTAAAACAAGACAAGTTCATTCCTGGTGTAAATCAAATGAAGTCAGGTCCTGTGGTTAAGGAGCTCTGTCCATCTGCTCCCTCTCATGGCCACGCTCACTAACTGTTTTGTTTGCTAAGCTATCTGCTGGCTTTTTCTGTCCTACATCTGCCAAACCAACCTCTACCCCCTGCATTTGAAATCAGGAAACCTCTTAGCCCATTTGGCTCAGTTTCAGATCAGGCCTTGCCACATGGCCCATTGTTTTTTTTTGGGGGTGGGGGTGACTTTTACTGTTTCCAGCTGAAGAGGCTTAACTGCTCCTTCTATTTAGGGTGAAAGAAGTGTGCTGTGTTCATCCATCAGCTCTAACCAGGTCTTTGATTATCTACAGTCACAAGACCCACTTGATGACAGCCATTAACACGTTCCAACATAATATTATATAGAATAGAATAGTTTAGATCACGGTGACAGCTTACTTCCCACTCTCTCACAGCGAGTTGGCCTGCTTTCTCATCTTCTGATTGTTTGTAAATTCCTCTTCTTGTCAAGCTGACAGTGTCTTTGATGGAAGCTGTATTCAGAGTAAACTTAGCCAAGCTATCACACATTTCTTCTTGAGTTTTCTCCTTGGCTTCCTGCCCATTTAAAATGTTGCAATAAGTATTGCCTTATTCTTCTCCTACAAAGCCAGTAAAAACCACTGAATAAATCTGGCCCACCTCAGAGATTTCCCACAGCGCTGGTGACAACAACTTCCTTTTGCTCCCTGACCCTTTTTAACCTGTTTAGTTCGGTTTTGTTTAATTTTTAACTAGCTTTTCTTGATTGTTCACTTCTAAAATCTAAGAATAACCTACATGATCGTTCCACAGCTCCAAACATATGACTTTTTACCTTAGTTTTAAAAAGCGTGGGTCAGTCTGCCAGGAAAGTTACTAGTTCCAACCTATTCAATATTGTGTCTGAGCCCATGATGGCAGAATTAAATCAAGTTCCCTTTGGTTTTCTATCTTTCTGGGATGAAGAGTTTTCTACCTCACTGGGAGAGTAATCTGGAGGTTTGAGGGAGAGAACCTGAGTGAAGACTCCTGGATTCTATTCCAGCTCTAGGATTGTGGCTTAAAGGTTAGAGCAAGCAACAAAATTGAGATCCCTGAATTCTGTTCCCAGATCTAGTGGGTAGATCACATATGGATCTCCTGCATTCTATCCTAGCAGTGCATTTGACGCTCCATATGATCTTGGAGGTAGGATGCAAACTACCTATGAGACAAATTGCTAGCAATGGGAAGTGAGAGCTGGGAAGAGGCCAGGAGGAAGAGAGAGGCAAAAAAGAATGCAGGAATTGTGCAGATGGTAAAAGGAAATAAATTAGGGAATGCACTTTGTTAGCTGGGCATCCAAGATTGCCTAGAGTTGATATGGAAACCATGTCTTGTTCTTCTTACTTTGTCCCAACAGGAAACATCATCCCATTCAGGCTGGACAGGGGGGAGATCTGACATCAGGTTCCTGCAATGTTGATTTCCTTACAGACCACAGAGAGAATTACAAAATAGGCCTTGTCTACAGTGGATACTTGCCCGGGTTACCAGTGCAAAACGCTAGTGTTAACAGGCAAAGCTGCTATTTGCATCACTGATGTTTACTTTGGTTTCAATAAGCAAACAGCAAGGGAAGAGCTAACTGCATAGGTGCACATCATCCTTAGAGTGATTAGGGCTGGGATTTGCATAGGTACAGCCACATGCATCATTTGCCACCAATGTCTACTGTGGGAATTTCAGCAAACATTCTTTTTTGTCTCACTTGGAGATCTGACTTTTTCCTTTGGACCATATGAACTGGAACCATAAACTCACTGAACATTAAATCTCACCAAATGAGTGTAAATCTACCCTCACCATCGTATCCACTCATTATACTCCACACCTGAACATAGTCATTATATGAACAACATACCCTCATATCTCAATGTCTGTACTTTGACCCGTTAACCTTTTACCCCTAATTGGGGATATTGCAGATTATGTATTCCTCACACCATCCGATCCAAAACTGAACTTCGCACCCCTTGATAATCTGTACCTTATTCATATTGATAACCAGAAACTCTACACTTAAACTCTGTACCGTATTTTTTTTATTTTAACATCATCTTAATAAAATTCTTAAACACCCTAGGACCTAGGAAATACTTGCAGGGAATTTATATCTACGTGGAAAACAGGAATTATTCAGACAATTTATTTTAAAGGGCCAAATGGCTTATACAACTCCTGGATAAGAGTTTGGTGCTTTCAGATCCCTGATTAACCCTGTTGTGCAAAAATAACGAACAGCCAGTGTGTTTTAGGGAAACAGACAGAGTTCAATGGAAACATTTTAGCCCTCCTGGCCAGCACTAGGAAATCTGAGAAACTCTACCTAGCCAAACTGGCACCTCAGCAAGGGGAATTCTTCTGGGGTTGGCAAGGGCACCTCCTGAACAAAAGTTGAAATGTGTGTTGTGCAGACCCTTCCGTTAGACGCCAACCGCAAAATTAATTACTGGGGAGCTGCGAAGGGGAAGCTTTAAACAAAGAGCTAAATTGTGTCTTGGAAAGGCTGCAGGGGAGAAGGAACCTACAATTTGTAATGAAAGAGAAAAAAAGCAGAGAAAAAATGTTGCTGCTCATCTTTCCTAGTTAACAAGCCAAGAAAGTGTCCTGAAGATGCTGGGTGCAGCTGAGCTGCAAAAAACACACTGTGCAAAGAACAGACCCAAAATAAAGCAATACACTTTCACCCACAATTTTTTTTACCCCATACATTGAGAGGGAGAATGTAGACCCAAATCTATTCATGTAGGTACTTATTCTGTTCCCACAGTATCTGAGCAACTCACAGATTTTATTTCACAACACCCCGGTAGAAAAGCATTACCCCCTTCCCTTTTTTTTAACAAATGCTGAACAGAACCACAGGGCAGATTAAGTGATTTACCCAGGGAATCGATGGCTGAAGTAGGACCTAAACCCAGGTTTACTGAATCTTAGTCCAATGCCCTATCCATTAGATGATTTGTCTTACTCTAAAATACACACAAGTGAGTACTCTCTCCCATTCCCCCCACTTTCATTTGTGTTTCGCATTGTGTTGAGGGTGCTTACCTTCCAAACACAGGGATAAGCATTTTATGAGGTTAAATCTGAGGGTGTAAGCCTCTCCAAATGCAGGTGAGCTGGCAAATAATTTTTTCTGTTTCAGTGCAGCATAGATTCATGAGATGTCTCCCAAGCCATAAACATCCCGAGAAGCAGCAGTCCTGCAGTCTTACTCCAGTGCATGAGGGGCAACTGGAGGCAGGGCACTACCCAGCAGACAATGATGAGCAGAACAAGAGTCTTGTCCGTTGCGGGCACAACCTGTCTCTCCCCTATTTGACAGAGATTCCTCACAATGTCTCCCCTTGATCGAAAACTCAACAGGCTGGTTCCCATCAGACTTATTCTGTACAGATGGGGGAATGTGTGCACATGGCATTGATAGTGCCCAGTCCCCTGGGGCCACGGTTTACATTAGGGAGTTATGGATATAGTGTTTGATTTTTATAAGGCAAAATTTAGCAACCTACCTCACAATATTTCCCCCCCCCATGTTTACACAGAGCAGCTGGAGAACTTTTCTTCCCAACAAACACCCCATGCCAGCATGGTCCAGAGGTCAGAAAAAAAAGATCAGTCTCTTCAGCCACTCTGGTGAGGCATGAAAGCCCAACGACAGCACCAGTCAGTGCCACAGGCAGCAGCAGCTGGTGCAGTGAGGGCGCCGGGCGGGCCTCTTGGGGACTGCATAGCAACATCTCCCTCCCCCTTCCCGCTCTCCCCATCTCCCTTCCTTCCCCTCACCCCTAGTCCCGCTCTTCCCTCCACCCCTCCTTCATTTCTTCCCACTTTTCCCCCTTCTCAACTTTCCCGCTATTTTCTGCTACTACGCATGCGCCCCAAACCAGCTCTCCCAGGAGCGTTCTCTGTTACGCATGCGTCATGTGGTCGCGCCAAGATCGGGCGTTCTCTCTCTGCCATATGGGTATCGCCGTGTGTAAGCCTCTGCGATGGCGCATGCGCATTGGTGACACAGCGCAGGGGATGGCGCGTATTTTTCCTCAACGCATGCGCAGTTATTGTCCAGCGGCGGAGGGTACGGGTGGAAGGAGAGAGGTGGGCAAGCGGTCCGTGGCGCTTGCGCAACCTAGGGTAGGCGGAGTGAGTCGGTTGCAGCGTTCCTGCTTTCGGCGCTTGCGCACTGAACGGCCACAGGGGCCCAGGCGACGGAGCGAAGATGGCGGCGGTGGTACAGAATGTGGTGAAGCTGTGAGTGGTTCCCCCTCTCCCCCATTTTCCTGCCCCCCCCCCCTCCCGAGCGCTCAGCGGAGCAGTCCGGGCCCCGGCTGGGCTCCCTCCCCTCGGGAGAATCTAAGTGACCGGACCGGCGGTGGCGCGGAGGACTCCTGCAATGGGGCTTTCATTGTTAGGCGCAAAGTTTCTCAGCCGGCTCCTCAGGCGGAGTGGGGATCCTGGCGCGCGAGGGGAGCGGGGCGGAGTATGGGCCCCTTGCGGCCCCTGGGGGTGGGAACGGGGGGAGGAGACCACCCTCACAGGTTGGCCTCCGTAGGGTCCCTGCGGGGTGTGAAGGGGGGGAGCAAAGCCCCCACTTCTAGTATGGGGGGGGAGGGAGGATTATCCTCCTCAGAACACCACCACCGAGAACAGCAGGGAGACATTTCCTGTCCAGTCCCCCCTCCCCCGCCCAGTTCCACTGGGGGATGGGGAAGAAGACATCCATTTATGTAGCTGCCATGAGGAACAGGGTCCTCCACAAGGCTCAGGCTAGACTAGGGGTTGAAGCTTCTCTTTCCAGGGGATCCATATGGGAGCACAAGCTACTGCTCGCTACGGGTGCAGAGCGCTGGAAAGGCTACAGTTCCGTTGACCTTCTAAACCAGCAGTCCTGCCCCCCATCTTTCCTAAATGTTAAAGAATAAGAGAAGGTACGAGAGGGGTGTCTGCAAGACTGCCCTAAGGGTAAGGGCTACAGCTTCCTAACCTCACCAAGGTGTGAAAAGGGCCAGCTCACCTCATAGTCTTGATAAAAGTGGTGTGAAGGAGCAAAAGTGCTGTTTTAAAAACTGGACTTGAAAAATCATGGTGATTCAGCCAGCCAGAATGCAGGGTTTAAATTGAGGAGGGTTTTGTGGTAGGTAGGATAAGGATGGTAGGCCTTGACAGAAGTGGTGGTTGTGTGTAATTGTGATGACATTGCTTATAACTTCTTGAGGTTATAAGCTTACAGTCTGCTTTGATTCTTCAGTAATTCATAATAATGGCTGTCATGTGGCAGACTGTGGTCAGGAAGCAGTATTTGGGGTTAAGTCCAGGTGTGTGATATGATTTCCATGTTTCTGATTAAGTTCCTCTTTCCTTTCCTCTCTGGACATTGTCAAACCTTTGCTGTCTCTAAAGAAACTTGAGAAGAGCAAAAAAAAAGTTCTCTGGAACACACTAAGCAGCAGGTATTCTTAAAAATTCTTTGGGGAAAGGACAGTCTTAACAACTAGAACATCACTTTCTCTTTCTGCAAATCACGCTATTTGAGCCTCGGGCAGAGAGAGAGAAGGGTGGTCTTGGAGTCAAGGCACTGCAATGGACCTCAGGTACCTGAGGGTAAATTCCTGCCTTAGCCATTTGTTTCTCACATATCCCTGGGTAGGTTATTTAATATGCCCTGTGCTTCAGTTCCCCATCTGTAAAAAGCAGATTGTATTTCCCTGTCTCTTATGGGGGTTGTGAGGATAAAATCCATTAATAATTGTGAGGTGCACAGGTACACAGTAATTAGGGGCCGTATAGGTACCTAGATCTCTCTAAAGGTACACTACCAGGTGTGCAGGTATTGTAGAGTAGTAGCCCAAAATATAGACTCTCTTTTTTTATATAGTGTTTTTCATCACTAGACTCAAAGCACTTTACAAAGGAGGTTAGTATCAGTATCCCCAGCACCAAATGCTACACTGCACCAAAATGTTACTACAGTGTAACTGGATTATTACTGTAGAGTATTGTAGTAACATGCTTTTAAATAAGGGATGACTGAGCCAAACATCCTCCTAACCCTCCCCATTCTTTTGATCTGTGTGTGACTTTTTTGTATGTTTTCTGGTCTTAGTTCAGTCTAAAAGGAAGCAAAATATAAGTATCAAGTTATCCACTTGTCACATGAGCATGGAATTTAATTATTTTTAGTGAAAAGGGCAGTTGGGGTTTTTAATTTTTTTTAAACATAAAATGTAAATCGGGGTTGGCAGCCTTTCAGGAGTGGTGTGCTGAGTTTTCCTTTATTTACTCTAATTTAAGGTTTCGCATGCCAGTAACACATTTTAATGTTTTTAGAAGGTCTCTTTCTATAAGTCTATAATATATAACTAAACTATTGTTGTTTGTAAAGTAAATAAAGTTTTTAAAATGTTTAAGAAGCTTCATTTAAAATTAAATTAAAATGCAGAGCCCCCCGGACCGGTGGCCAGGACCTGGGCAGTGTGAGTGCCACTGCAAATCAGCTCATGTGCTGCCTTTCGCACAAGTGCCATAGGTTGCCTACCCCTGATGTAAATGAACAGCTGTTTTTAAAAACTAATGATGGATGTTTAATTACCACTGTGTATGTGAGCTAAAACTGTTTTTAAAGTAGATTTTTTTAATCATGGTTGGTATAGATTAGGTAAAATCTGAGAATGCGGACCCAGTGTGCTAGGCAGTGTATGTATGCTCTGCCCTGAACGCTTTATGATCCAAATAGATGAGACAAAGGATGGGACAGGAAACAGAAGGGGGAACTAGGTTGCTCAAGGTCACGGAGCTAGGAAAAGAACTTGGGTCTCCTGGGTCCCAGCCCAGTTCCTTATTCACTGGACCATACTGCATCTCCAGTAGCATTTTAATACCATTTTAGAAAACAGGTTTATAGACTTAAGTTCAGATCCCATTGTCAGTCATGCCAGAGTAAATCTTGAGTAACTCTATCAAAGTCTGCAGTGTTGTATTTACTTGTGTATAACTGAAAGCAGAATATGTTCCTATGTCCTTTAGAAAAATGGTCTTTCTCAGTGGTTCCTTTTCTTTTTGTGGATACAGACTAACACGGCTGCTACTCTGAAACCTCTCGTTACAGTGTGTTTGGTAACACCCATTGTTTCATGTTCTCTGTGTATATAAATCTCCCCACTGTATTTTCTACTGAATGCATCCGATGAAGTGAGCTGTAGCTCACGAAAGCTTATGCTCGAATAAATTTGTTAGTCTCTAAAGTGCCACAAGTACTCCTTTTCTTTTTTCAGTGGTTTCTGAATTCTTTCATGCCGTGATCACCTTTTGGCTCACATCTGTTAACATGGCCCGCAGGGGCAATGGTGCCAATTCAGATATTACTTTTTGGGGCTAGAGCAGATTTTTCAGCCCTGCTTCCCCTTCTTACATCCAGCCCTGGTCCACCCCTAGGTCTCAGGGGGGGAGTTACCATCGCAGACCAAAGTGCATGGATTGGGCACACCCGCCCCAGCGAGGATGGCAGCTCAGGCTCCTCCCCATCCCTCCTCTGCACCACAGCTCCCTGTCAGCCTGCGGGTGGTGATGTCTCATTTCAGTGCTGCCAGCCCTTGGATTTTGCTGCCAGTGGCAGGGACCAACCTCTACATAGCCAGCTCTGTGCACCTATGCTCTCTACCTTGCAATGGGACCATGAACAGTCTCCCTGTCTCCCCCTGCCCTACTTAAATGGCAGCCCTGTCTACCCCTCCTTGTTAACTTGAGGCTTCCAATGGCACTAGGAGGAGCTGCCATGAGGTCCAGCAGGAGGGCCCAGCAGGCAGTGCAGGACCCAGGACCAGCCAAGCTCCCTTCAGATCCCCACTGCCTTCCCTCACCCTGCTATTTACCCTTCTCTTCACTGGCTTGATGTTTCAAGACACCTCTTCCCCTCCCTCCCTCGGGGGTCATAACTCACAGTTTGGAAAAGGAGTCTATACTGAGCAAGGAAATCATGTTGAACCTGTGTCAGCTCATTGTTAAAAGTGGATGCAGCCAATAGGCTTTTATTTTTCTCTAGTATGGGCTGAACCACTGGGAAGGGTTTAGGTTGGATATAGGCTGCTGAGCAAATTTCTGGTCTGCTTTTTTAGTATAGAAGCAAAGACACAGAGTCTGTTCTTTTTTCCCTCCTTGGATCAAGATATTTTTGCATATGCAGGACGTATCCAGAAATGCATGAAATTTTTAAAAATATTTTGCTTTATTTGACATTTTCAGTCTATTTAAGCTGTGTTTGAATGCACAGCAATGGCGTATCAATACAATCAGCTTGTGCATTAAGCTCAGACATTAGTTTTTAATTGTATCTTAGAAATGTGCATTATTAGATTGAACTGTATAAAAGTATTTATGACTTTAATAAAAAGCTAGGTTATGTATTTTAAAAAGAGAATATCCAGTCCAGCCATTTGTTTGTGGAAAAGTTTTGACTCTTCCATTAAGATCTCTTTCCTGATGATGTCACTTTTTTTTTTTACCCCCTGCTTTTGATTTCTCCACTTCCTGATTTTTGGGCCACTCTACAGTACAAACCATGTTAGCTGCTAAGGGGAATCCTATTCTGTTTCCGAACACCTTTAGGAAAATTTTCCATCCTGAGAACTGCTATAATATTTAATGCTTACGTAGTGCCTTTAATCCAAGAGACTAAGGGCATGTCTACATTTGCCATTTAAAGTGGAAAAAGTCCCTTTTCTGCTCAAAAATTGTGGGAGCGTCTACACTTGCCAATGACTTTTTTGCGGCAAAACTCAAAAGTTTCACCGCAAAAAGTAAACCACCTCCATGAGAGGCGTACAGCTCTTACCGGTGATGCTTTTGCGGTGATGTGCAGGTGAAGACATGTTCTTCCTGTTTACAGAACTTTTAGTCTCCGGAGCATATCCCACAGTGCCTAGGTGACCACTCTGGCCAGCAGCTCTGCTGCTCTGATGCCAGGTAAACAGACATCCACCCCTCCCCCTGTAAAGCCCCGGGAACTTTGAAACTTCCCTTCCTGTTTTCTTGGCAAGTGCACACTTATCATCTGGCCAAGTGATAATGGCTGCTCTAGGGGCCAAAGATCCCCAGCTTGGAGCAATGCTGAGCTACTGGCGCTGATCAGTGTTTGGGGAGAGGAGGCTGTGCAGAGGCCCAGGATGTCCCGTGATCACCCCCCACCCTCCTTTTCCCACAAGACCTAGCTGTCAAAACGGAGAGAGCTGCACTGTGGATTAGCTGTCCTCAGTGCACTGTTCTTATGGGGGAAGTGCTGCAGATGTAAACACTCTCTGACGCCTGTGGAAGTAAGTGAGTACACAAACTAGTGCTTTTCTTTTACCGGTTCACTATCACTAGTGAAACTGACAGCATAAAACCTCTGCAAGTGTAGACATAGCCTAAAAGCCTACAAGGGAGGGTAGTTGGTAGAATTATCCCTGTTTTGAAAATGAAGCACAGAGCTATTAAGAGCACTCTGTATGAGTAGCTGAACTGGGAATAGAGTCCAGGTCTTTTAACTCAGGGTCCAGGAGGGCTCTCTCCGGAGGTCTGGACAGCTTCTATAGACTGAAGTGGAGAAGAGACTTGTTTTGTCAATAGCATCATTTACTGATCAGTTATCAGAGCAAAAGATAGTTTCATGCACTGATCGGGGAACTGTCTTAGCAAGCAGTTGAGAGTTTCATCTGTAGTATGGATATAGCTTATGCTCCTGTCTACCCTACAAATTTAGCTGTATAGGGAGATATGTCCAAATCTGTATCGTAGTTGGGGACATGGCTAAAGCATAATGATATGCAGTCTGCTGCAACACAGAACTATGCTTTAACTGTGTTGGTTGACAACAGTACTGTAAGCACGACCTCCCTACTTCAATGAATTTTAAAAAAAGTGTGACTTGTGCCACATACTACTTTGTGGCGTTGAACTTGCTAAGATTAGTGCTAACCTGACAGTCAGAAACCCATAGGGACACTGGCTCTCTTAGTTAGTTCTGAGGACCATTTTATCCCTCACATAATCTTGTTTGGCTGTCAAATCTTTCTGTCCTGTGCATAAGCAGAAAGGACCGTGGATGAAACAGAATTTTTGATGTGCAGGTGCATCTGAAATGGATATTATCTTATTTTTGGGAAGTTTTTCCCCCTAGTTAAAGGGGTTGTTCTCCTTTAGCTTACATCAGTTTTCCTCCTTATAACTCCACTGACTTCAATGGACTTAATCTTGTTCTTCACTGGTGTTGGATCAAAACCAGGATTGATATATTTAAATCTCAGCTTCCCCATCCCAAGTGTATGCCTTTGTTCTGCATTATGTCCAGCAAGATATTTTGCATGCAATGTTATGTGCAAATTCTCATGTGTTGCCTGAAAGACAAAAGCTCCCATGTGTCATGTCTTGTTGTTCATCCCGTTAAACTAGTAGCTTCCTTGCCATGTGTGTAATTACTGAGTTATGTTATGGAGCCAGCCTGGGTGCCTTTCCTCTCTGATTCATGTTCTCTGCTTTGATGAGGTCATTTCAGCCAGTGTAGAAGTGTCAGAATCTATCTATATGTGTGTGTAAACAAAGGGCTGTTGTGCTTATGTATTTATCAATTTTTTTCTTTCCTTTCCTTTCCTCTCCTGGCATCGGAGACATAAAATTCTCTCTTCTTTAGCAAGCTGAAGTCACCAGATTCTCTGCTTTCCCTCTCCCTGCTACTTTGTGGCAAGATTTTAACATTGAAATTACTATAATTATGGCTCATTCAATTAAGTGAGTCTTTAGTGCTGCTGTAGCAAAAAAAAAAAAAAAGAAAAAGAAAAGAAAGGAAAAAAAAAAAAAGCCAAAACCTTGAAGGGGGGAAAAAGTAGATTTAATCAGTCTTGTATTCTTCCTGTCGGTTCGTGACTTCCCCCTGTTTTTGCTAACTTGATTACCAAGCAGAATTGGATTTTTTTTTCCTCTATTGGATCTATATATTGAAAATGTGCTTCAGTATAGCGTAACAATATAAAAAGACTCTAAGTAGAGGGACCATCAAATCAGTGATTTACTCAGAGGGTAAGGACATGAGCATAGCATGTAGGTAGGTCACCTGAATTTTGAGTGTGGGGATGGAAATATAGCTCTTGGCATCACTCCAAAATGTTACTCCATAATTTTGTGACAAATCTATGTCCATGATACCTTTATTGTTGTCTGTGTGTGGCAAACTTGAGATCATCCTGTCTTCACAGGAGCAGGAAGGGAGAACTCAAAGCCTCCTTCCAAGATGCATGCCTCCAGCACTTGATCTAAATGAGAATCTCTGTTAGCACTGCAGGGTCTGTCACATATTTAAGGACTTCTGAATCTGTTCAGTGGTTCACATGCATTACAAATTTTTTATTAGTTTATGCAGTGCTTCCAGAGTATCCCAAAAATGCAAGGATCACTCCACTCATCAGTTAAAATCCAGCTACTTCTTGGTTGTGTAATGGCAGCCCCACTGCACAACAACTTAGGGCAGAAAGTGAAGGAGTCGTATATCCAATTTAAACTGCACAGTATACCAGAGTTATAATTTGCTTAAGTGCTGATTGTTTCCTTTACTCAGTTCCAGTTAGGATACCCACCTTTTTAACACTTAGAAGCCAGAAATTTGGTACAAAATTTAATTGAAAACCCAAATATAAATCAAGGTGATGGTCTCGTATGAAACAGTGAATTATTTATGGAGAATTGTAGCTTGGAACCCATCTGTTTTAAGACCTTTGTACATAGTGCATCATTCTGTGATATTTCATGAAATGATATTTAGGGTAAAAGATTGGTTGCTCAGGGAGTTGGCAGTTGGGTAATAGAGCCTTTCAACTCTTCCATTTGACGGCAGCCAGGGTTAACAATGCCTTAAAAAAAAATAAAGCCTGTAGATTCCCTAGCCAGTTCTCAGCAGGACAGATGTCACTGATTCGCTCCCTTGCTAGTACTCTTGGCAGAAATGCCAAGGATTGAAAGAGCCATGGAGACTTATCTCCGTCCCCAGAGTTGAGCAGCGGTGATTGGCTTTGAGCAGCTTCCATTGCTCATACTCCTGGTGAACAGGGCTTCAGATTCAAGGGGTGTCAACCTGGTCCCTTGTTCTCTGCTCTGTGTCCCTATCTGGTTCCCTCATTATGTACCTTTTGACCTTTATCTCCATTCCTGCTTTTTTTTACTTGTCCCCTGTATTCAGTCAATTTCTAGGTCCCATGGTACTTCCCTCGTCTAGAGGATGGGTCTTTTGTTCTTGGTGGGTTCTGTCCACTGTTCCTGAGGATTCAAATAGGCTGGTCTGGTGTTCTCTTCTCAGCATCCCTCTAGATCCCTCGTTTTGACCCTGTGACCTGCCTTTCATACTTTGTACCCTGTAATCAAGTAAGTGCTGGGCTCTGCAGCATGTCCCTCATCTGAGGGGGTGGGCCTCTTAATTAATCATGTTTGTTTATGGTAGTGTCTAAGGAGCAACCAAGAATGGAACCCTGTTGTGCTAGGCACTGCACAAACATAGAATACTATTTGCAGGTACTGGGACAAATGAGTCTAGACCTGCCCAAAATTAAAAGCCCCTCCCCCCCCATCTAAGGGGGAGGAATCACTAGGCCGAGGCCACAGGTGAGTGCATGGGACTGCGAAGGAGACAACAGGAATGGAAGTGAGGTCAAATGTTAAAAATCAGGGAACCAGAGGGGGACAGCAAGCAGAGAAGCCCAAACAGTGCCTGCTGCTCCTCAAAGGTGTCTAAGGAGGTAGTATACAGTCCCCAGGGGAACTGCACCCAGAGTCAATACAGAGTAGCAGACAGTTCCTGACCTGAAGAGCTTACAATCTAAATAGATCAGATAGGCGGGGAAGGGATGTCAGCAAACAGCATGTTCCACAATTTTTGTTAGGTGAGTTTAATTTTGGGGAGGTCATCTAAATGAAAAGTGAAGGGAGAAGGGACTGAGGGGAACAGGGCAGGTGTGGAGTGAAGCTGAGACAAAGAGAGTGGGCAGGGAAGGAGAGGGTTGGAGCCAACAGTTGACTCTGGCCACCATCCTGGGATTTAAATAGTCTGGTAACTTTCACCAGCATTAAATCCAAACTACTGGGATTTAGAATGCTATGCAACTTGACAACTAATAACAATAATATTAAATAAAATAAAAAAACCATTACAAATTGCTCTGATACAAATTACTGGGAAGCCTCTGTGGTTCCTGCAGAACATTATTCAGTGTAAACAGCTTGAGAAAAATATGCCAAAAGCTTTCGGAGAACAGTCTGAAATCCTTACTTTGGAAGGATTGTTGTGTATCACACTTGGAGTAATTCCAGATACCTCCGAGGAAGCTGGGTTCTTGTAGGGATCTGATCTGTATGGGTCATTGGTCCGCTCCCTAATGTTAATTCTAGTAAAAGTCTGATTGGGCTTGTCTACATAGTGGTGATAGAATGTCTGATGGTGCAAAGTCCCGAGGTAGGTGTTCCTAAATAGTTATCTGGGAAGTCCTGCAGTAGGGATATAAATCGCCAAGAGCAAAATATATCACAATGGTTTATGTCAGTGGTCCCGAGTGCTTGGCTCCAGCCGTTCTATTGTCTTCAGACTTGGCTACAGATCTTTTACAAAGGTCTAGCTCCAGTGTTTATGTTGGTACATCCTATCCTGCCAGAGCATCAGGAGAGTTTTAAAAACAGGTGTGTAGAAAGTGCCAGGAAAGGCAAGCAGCAACGGCAGCTAGTAAGAGAATCCTAATAACTAATACACGGTGTCTGTTTCCTCATCCCACAGCCTTGGAGAGCAATATTACAAAGATGCAATGGAGCAGTGCCACAACTACAACGCCAGGCTGTGCGCTGAGAGGAGCGTCCGGCTGCCTTTCCTAGACTCACAGACCGGAGTGGCACAGAGCAACTGCTACATATGGATGGAGAAGCGTCACAGAGGCCCAGGTAGGGCCTTTTCTGCTGTTATGGTACAATAGCGTATCCCCAAAGCCAGCACCAGACTTCCCCTCTGCCTCAGCTTACCCACTCTTGTGTAAACTAGCAGGCCAGCTCACCAGCCAGTGTGTCAGTGAAGCTCTCCCCAAAGTCTCAGTATTTAACTTCCTTTTCCCAGGGATGCATTAATTTTTCAAACAGATTTCAACATCAGTCAAGACAGGCCTGGCCCCTCCTAGGGCATCTGCTGCTGCCTGCACAGCAGGTATCTCTAGCCAAGTCTTTCCTCTACCTTGTGTGGCAAACATGCCTTCCAGGTCCTTTCCCTGACCCGTGGTCTCTTTCAGTTCTCCTAATTAAGAGAACTGCTTGTTTCTTTTTTCAGAGTGGTAGCCATGTTAGTTTGCATCAGCAAAAACAATGAGGAGTCCTTGTGACACCTTAGAGACTAACAAATTTATTTGGGCATAAGCTTTCATGGGCTAAAACACACTTTATCAGATGCATGGAGTGGAAAATACAGTAGAGAGGTATAAATACACAGCCCATGAAAAAAATGGGAGTTGCCTTACCAAGTTGGGGGTCAGTGCTAACGAGCCAATTCAGTTAAGGTGGAAGTGGAGTATTCTCAACAGTTGAGAAGAAGGGGTGAATATCAAGGGAGGAAAAATCACTTTTATAGTGCTAATGAGGCCAGCGTAATCAAGGTGGCCCATTTCAAACAGTTGACAAGAAGGTTTGAGTATCAGCAGAGGGAAATTAGTTTTTGTTGTCACCCATCCAATCCCAGTCTTTATTCAGGCCTAATTTGATGGTGTCCAGTTTGCAAATTAATTCCAGGTCTGCAGTTCCTCTTTGGAGTCTGTTTTTGAAGTTTTTTTTTGTTGAAGAATTGCCACTTTTAAGTCTGTTGTTGAGTGTCCAGGGAGACTGAAGTGTTCTCCTACTGGTTTTTGAATGTTATAATTCTTGATGTCTGATTTGTGTCCATTTATTCTTTTGTGTAGAGACTGTCTGGTTTGGCCAATGTGCATGGCAGAGGGGCATTGCTGGCACATGATGGCATATATCACATTGGTAGATGTGCAGGTGAACGAGCCCGATGGTGTGGCTGATGGTGGTTAGGGCCTAAGATGGTGTCCTATCTGAAAAGTCACAGGTGGGGGCTAAGACGAAATCCCTTAAAGGGCCAATTCACCCTGTGGTACATGGGCATAACGCTTGCTGTACTTTATAAGTGTTCAGGTGAGGAAGGAGTGGGGAGGCTCTTTGGTTTTAGTTAATGATGGAGAAGCTGTTTGCCTCAAAGTAACAGGAGTACATTTCTTTTACAGTTCACTTATCTTTCCTCAGCTGCTTTTGCACCTATCTTCCATCATGCACAGTGCTGAAGACCTACCTGTTTATTGTCTTGCATGAATAAGTTCAGCGACCTTTTGTATTCAATGGAGTGTAGTGGTTAGAGCCAGGAAACTGGTAGTCAGGACTCCTGGATTCTAGTCACAACTCTGGAAGCCAGTTGGGTCTAGTTATTATAGCAAGGTGAGTGGGAATTAGGACATCTGGGTTCCCTTCCTGTCTCTGAGTAGAGAGTGTGACTTAATAAACCGTGGCAACTGAAAACTGGGGCTGCTGGTTTCTGTGCCTGACTCTGGTACTAACCTGCTATGAACTTGAGAAAATATTCAGGTTCTCGGTGTCCTGGGATCAGAACTGTAACTTGTGATCTCATCAATACATGTGGGATCAGTGTGACCTAGTGGCTAGAATATTGGATTGGAACTCGGGAGACGTGGGTTCTGTTCCTGGCTCAGCCGCTGGCTTGTTGGGTGATCTTGGGTAAGTCATGTCCATTCTGTTCCCATCTCTAAAATGGGTATAGTGATACTGACCTCCTTTGTAAATTGTGGTGTTATTTTATACAGCTCTTTGACAATACAAACTTTGTTTAAGTCATGAGGAATATTATGTTGGAACATTTAGTCTTAGAACCTAACTCTGTATTAGGAAACGCAGAGAAAGCCCTGACATCCCCTAACCTGCAAAAAGAAATGTGTGTGATGGCGTTTATATGATGCTACTACCTGTGGACCACAATCAAGAATCAGAGCCGCACTGTGCTAGTACCTGTGTGGACAAGCTGCAAAGATAGCTCCTGCTCCAGAGAGCATACAGTCTCGGTATCACAGGACAAAACCGACAAAATGGGGTGAAAAAATAATACTTCGATTGGAAGCTTTTTGTGGCAGGAACCAGTGTTTTGTTCTACCCTGTACAGCACCTAGCACCATGGGGTCCTGGTCCATGACTGGGGCTCCTAGATGCTACTGCAATTCCAGTAATAATGTGAACAGAGGTAGCAGATATCTTAGCTGGCCTAAGCAATGCTGGACAGCAGTGTTTTGTAGGCATCTCACAGCCTTCTTCAATGTGTGTGGGACGAATGTGTGGGATTGCAGCTTTGAAGGTTCCCTTGACCATGGCTTTAAGAAACAGAAATTTGGTTGCAAACATGCAGCTGCTGGTAGAAGCTTCCCCTCAGCCCTTTCATTCAGGAGTTCATCTTACCATACTCTGTATGTCATTATGCATTGATATAGACTGAATCTCTCCTACAATGGGGAATGGAATGCTGCCTCTTGGCAGCAAACTTTTGCTCCCAACATTTATCCCATTTTACAGAGAGGCAGTGTGATCCAGAGGGTAGGGCATGAGAATGGGAGTCTGGAAACATGAGATCTATTCCTGGCTTTGCCAGTGACCTACAGGGTGACCATGAGCCAAGTCACTTTGCCTCTCTGTACCTCAATTTCCTCTTTCCACCCTGTATCTGTTTAGATTGTAAACTCTGTGGTGGTAAAAAAAAAAAAATAAAGAAAGAAAAGAAAAGAAAAGAAAAAATAAAAGGAGTACTTGTGGCACTTCAGAGACTAACAAATTTATTTGAGCATAAGCTTTCGTGAGTTACAGCTCACTTCATCGGATGCATTCAGTGGAAAATACAGTGGGAAGATTTATATACACAGAGAACATGAAACAATGGGTGTTACCATATACACTGTAATAAGAGGGATCAGGTAAGGTGAGCTATTACCAGTGGGGGGGGGGAACCTTTTGTAGTGATAATCAAGGTGGGCCATTTCCAGCAGTTGACAAGAATGTGTGAGGAACAGGGGAGGGGAATAAACATGGGGAAATAGTTTTACTTTGTGTAATGACCCATCCGATCCCAGTCTTTATTTAAGCCTAAGTTAATTGTATCCAGTTTGCAAATTAATTCCAATTCAGCAGTCTCTCGTTGGAGTCTGTTTTTGAAGGTTTTTTTTGTTGAAGAATTGCCACTTTTAGGTCTTTAATCGAGTGACCAAAGAGATTGAAGTGTTCTCTGACTGGTTTTTGAATGTTATAATTCTTGACGTCTGATTTGTGTCCATTTATTCTTTTACGTAGAGACTGTCCAGTTTGGCCAACATACATGGCAGAGGGGCGTTGCTGGCACATGATGGCATATATCACATTGGAAGATGTGTAGGTGAGCCTCTAATAGTGTGGCTGATGTGATTAGGCTCTATGATGGTGTCCCCTGAATAGATATGGGGACACAGTTGGCAACGAGCTTTGTTGCAAGGATAGGATCCTGGGTTAGCGGTTCTGTTGTGTGGTGTGTGGTTGCTGGTGAGTATTTGCTTCAGGTTGGGGGCCTGTCTCCCAAGATCTGTGAGAGTGATGGGTCGTCCTTCAGGATAGGTTGTAGGTCCTTGATGATGCATTGGAGAGGTTTTAGTTGGGGGCTGAAGGTGATGGCTAGTGGCGTTCTGTTATTTTCTTTGTTGGGCCTGTCCTGTAGTAGGTGACTTCTGGGTACTCTTCTGGCTCTGTCAGTCTGTTTCTTCACTTCGGCAGGTGGATATTGTAGTTGTAAGAATGCTTGATATAGATCTTGTAGGTGTTTGTCTCTGTCTGAGGGGTTGGAGCAAATGCGGTTGTATCGTAGAGCTTGGCTGTAGACAATGGATCATGTGGTGTGGTCTGGATGAAAGCTGGAGGCATGTAGGTAGGCACAGCGGTCAGTAGGTTTCCGGTATAGGGTGGTGTTTATGTGACCATCGCTTATTAGCACCGTAGTGTCCAGGAAGTGGATCTCGTGTGTGGACTGGTCCAGGCTGAGGTTGATGGTGGGATGGAAATTGTTGAAATCATGGTGGAATTCCTCAAAGGCTCCTTTTCCATGGGTCCAGATGATGAAGATGTCATCAATGTAGCTCAAGTAGAGTACGGGCATTAGGGGACGAGATCTCTCTCTCACAGATCTGGGGAGACAGGCCGGTCCTTGCTTACAGACAACCCCCCAAACCTGAAGCAAATACTCACCAGCAACCACACACCACACAGCAGAACCGCTAACCCAGGAACCTATCCTTGCAACAAAGCTCGTTGCCAACTGTGTCCACATATCTATTCAGGGGACACCATCATAGGGCCTAATCACATCAGCCACACTATCAGAGGCTCATTCACCTACACATCTACCAATGTGATATATGCCATCATGTGCCAGCAATGCCCTTCTGCCATGTACGTTGGCCAAACTGGACAGTCTCTATGTAAAAGAATAAATGGACACAAATCAGATGTCAAGAATTATAACATTCAAAAACCAGTCGGAGAACACTTCAATCTCTTTGGTCACTCGATTACAGACCTAAAAGTGGCAATTCTTCAACAAAAAAACTTCAGAAACAGACTCCAACAAGAGACTGCTGAATTGGAATTAATTTGCAAACTGGATACAATTAACTTAGGCTTTAATAAAGATTGGGAGCGGATGGGTCATTACACAAAGTAAAACTATTTCCCCATGTTTATTCCCCTCCTCTCCCGCCCGTCCCCCCACTGTTCCTCACACGTTCTTGTCAACTGCTGGAAATGGCCCATCTTGATTATCACTACAAAAGGCATCTCCTGCTGGTAATAGCTCACCTTACCTGATCACTCTTGTTACAGTGTGTATGGTAATACCCATTGTTTCATGTTCTCTGTGTATATAAATCTTCTCACTGTATTTTCCACTGAATGCATCCGATGAAGTGACCTGTAGCTCACAAAAGCTTATGCTCAAATAAATTTGTTAGTCTCTAAGGTGCCACAAGTACTCCTTTTCTTTTTGCGGATACAGACTAACACAGCTGCTACTCTGAAATCTGTGTGGTAGGAACTCTCTTGCTATATGATTGTGCCAAACACAGTGGGTCCTTGATCTTGGTTGGGGCCTCTTGGTGCTACTGTAATACTAATAATAACTTAGGGTCTTATCCTGAGGGGTGCTGGGGTTAGCCACAGTCACCATTGATTTCCAAAGGCAGTGCCTGTATTCATCGCTTTGTGGCATCAATTTGTCAGAGAATATCAGATTTCAGGCTTTCTTTTGTGTTTTAAAGGTTTAGCCTCTGGTCAGCTCTACTCCTACCCAGCTCGCCGTTGGCGGAAAAAACGCCGTGCTCACCCGCCGGAGGATCCAAGGCTTTCCTTCCCTTCCATCAAACCAGGTGACCCTTCCCCTCCCTCTGATCTCTGTTCGCAATGCAGTTATTAGGCTCTTCTCGTGAGCTATTTCACCTCAGGTTATTGCCTGTGATATTAGGGGAGTGGTCTCGATGACCCAGGAGGTCCCTTCCAGTTCTGAGTTTATATATTCTTCTCTCGGGTTGACGATGCAGCCTCACCCATGTCACGTCCATACTGTGCATAGAGCATGGTCAGAAATAACCTCTTGGCACTACTGAGCTCCATAAATGCCACAGTTACACCAGCTGGGGTAGAAATCCTCCATTGTTGGCATTGTATGGGTTGTGGCATTCGTGGCTGAGCTCAACGTAGCGAGAACTTGAGCAGTCAACTGCTAGCTCTACTCATCTGAGCTGCTCCTGTGGGCTGCTGATTTGGGACCAGTGCAGGAGCAGGGAGGGAATGTATGTTTGAAGAAGCTGCCTGTTGCTTTACCCCACATGGACACCTTTTCAGTGGGGAATTGGAGTAGATCAGTGTTCTGCAGCTTTCCCCAGTTTTTTACCCCATGGGTCTCTAGACCAGTGTGGGAAGCACCAAGGTAGGATAAACATAGGAGAGATCCACTGTCCTTTGGGATCTAAGCCAACTACTAAGCATCTGGTCTTGGGGAAAATACCCCTCCCTCATAAATGTTGTTGCATAATTGTGTATTTTGGAAGGAGTACATCTTCCTTAAAAGGAGTACTTGTGGCACCTTCGAGACTAACAAATTTATTTGAGCATCCAATGAAGTGAGCGGTAGCTCACGAAAGCTTATGCTCAAATAAATTTGTTAGTCTCTAAGGTGCCACAAGTACTCCTCTTCTTTTTGTGGATACAGACTACATGGCTGCTACTCTGAAACCTGTACATCTTCCTTAGGAACACCTGTTGATGGCCAGTATTGGAGAGATGATACTAGTCTAGATGGGCTCATTGGTCTTATCTAGCATTGTGGGATAGGGGGTGGGGTACCAGGCTAGATGGGTCCATTGGTTTGATTCAGCATTACAGGGAGTGGAAGGGTAGCAGGCTAGACTGACCCATTGTTCTGATCCAGTGCAGTTGGATGGTGGAGATCCTAGAGTAAGTGGTTCTGGGCATGGCAGGTAGATCGTGGTACTGGACTAGAAGAACTGTAATGATATTTTCAGAGTGCCAGTGCAGTTCAGGGTCCCATCTGTGCTACAGAATCAAGTGTATTGCAGAACTCATTTGCAACATTCCTGATACCTGACATTATAACTCTGTCCCACAGTGTAGACAGGTCCTAATTACATCTCCAAATTGTGCTAATGCCTTGGATGTGTTTTCTCCCTTGCACACAATTAGTTGATTTGGTGGTATAATTGTGACCTAGTAGCATGGAGAACCTACTTCTGTTTTTTTTAGCTTTTGGGTATAATTTTCTTTCCCCTTTCTACAGATACTGATCAGACCTTAAAGAAAGAGGGGCTGATCTCCCAGGATGGCAGCAGTCTGGAGGCTCTCCTGAGGACTGACCCCCTGGAGAAACGCAGCCTGCCAGACCCGCGCAATGATGACGACAGCCTCAGCGAGTTCCCTGTCACCAACAGCCGTGCGCGGAAGGTACGGCAGAGAGAGGGCATTCTCCCCTATGTTGCAAGAGGGAGCTTCATGGTAAAACACAAATGTCTCACTGTTAAAGACAAACACAGCACACTTTTTTTCTTTCTCTTTCTTCTGTCTTGTTAGGCCCCTCTCTGACTGCTGTTTTGTGGTTAGGGTGTATGTCTGTCTGTCTTTCAGTGGGGGATGAAGACCTGGATCTACGGAGGGACCACTGAGCACTCAAAATTTTGAACCCCTGGTGGGAGCCTGCCATTGGGTGTGGGGAGCAGGAGGTAGCAGTGGCAGAGCAGGAAGCCAGGAGTGCAGTGAACTATTGGATTTGTTTTCTGGTGGTAGAAAAAGAAAAACTGTTTCATTTTATCCAGGCCCCATTTTGGCTTAATAGAGAGGATGCATGTGTAGCGCACTGGACGGGGACTTGGGAGACCTGGGTTCTGTTCCTTGGTCTGCCACTGACTCTGCTATATTAGAGCTAGCTACTAGTATTACTATGAATTTATTGCTGCTGTTTCCCTGACTACCAGTGGAGGAGGGAAGTATTATAAGAGCATTGTGAACTAGTGAGTAGAGCACTGATCTGGGGTTCGGGAGGACTGGGTTCTGTTCCTGACTCTGAAACTGGCCTGCTGGGCAGCCTTGGGATCTGCTGATAAGCACTAAAGAAGCACGAGGTGGTGGTGTAATAATTTAGCTGTGTTATTTTGCATTGGCCCAAAGTTTTAGCTTGCAGGTTCTCAGCCACTAGCAGCTGAAAAGAAAAGTGGGATAAGGAAGGAGCTGACATCAATTAAGCACACGATCATGATCAATATCGTGGACCGTACTATGCTCTGACTTTCACCCTGGCCCCACTGCCTTTTGCCTCCTAAACAACAAAGGTTCAGTACAGGGAACCCTGCAGTGATTTTTGCTATGCTTTGGGATGTCTGCAGAGAAATAAATGTTCCCAGGAAATGGGAACAAGCAAGGAAATAACAAAGCACCCTCTAAAAAAAATACCTGTTTCAAAAATTTCCATTGTTTCCAATCAGGGCATTTGTGTAATCTGCAGCAAGAGTGGAGCTGTAATTTTAAGAGATCTGCAAAAGGAGAATAAGGACTGTGCTCATGTGGTTTGGTTTTTTGTTTTTCCCTGTGTTATGATGGAAAGGGATCCCTGAAAGTGATTATTTTTTTACATTACAGATTTGGGTGTTTGTATGTATTTACAGGGCCTTCATTATCATAGTATCGGTTTGCCCCAAAGAGCTTCATACTTAGGTAAACAGCAGCTCTGCTCTTCCTTGTTGGATACAAATACTCCAGCTGACGGTTTAAATTCCTTCTAAGATGTGCGGCTGCGCAGCTGCCTATTAAGCCCTGTGCAGGGGCTCAGGGCTGTGGTGGGGAGAGGCGACCCCAGCTGGGAGCTGCCGCAGCGGGGAGGGGGCTGGGGGAGTACTCTCTCCCCACCGTAGCCCCTGGGCAGCCTGCACCCAAAACCTCTCATCCTGGGCCCCACCCCAGAGCCTGCACCCCAATCCTCTGCCCCAGTTCTGAGCCCCCTTCCATAACCTGAACCCTCATCCCTGGCCCCACCACATGAATTTTTTTTATGTGCACCAGTATGAAGGTGATGTGTCACACATCACCTCCATATTGGTGCACCTAACTATTCATTCTGCACATGGATATAAAAAATTAGAGGAGACACTGCTAATAGGGCTGCTGTCTACTTCATGATGTTACCATTTTTTATCACTGATAAAGAGCATGTTAAAAAGTAATTAGGGCTTTTAGTGATGTGTTGCCCAGGATGAAGTAGTTGGAAACCACTTTCCATTCCACCCCTGTTTTCCCTTTTATTCCTTTTGGAGCCCAGGTTGGTGATTTTTGTTGTTTTGTGTTTGTTGTCTCAAGCAGAAGCCCTGTGACTGTGGTCGCTACTTTACTTCACACCTATGGGCACAAGTTCAATCTGCAACTGATTGCCGCAATCCTGACTAATGTGGCTGTGGTGCAACAGTAATTAATCCCACCTTTGTGGTAGCATGAGGATGTTCATTTGGTGCTTAAGTTGTTTCATCCTTGCAGCCTTATTTTATGGGGAGCCATGTGTACTTGGTTTTATATTTGTAGATACTTGTGCAGCCAGACTTGTTCGTTTCTTTTTAAGTGAGTTTTTTGGCTTGGAACTGGTGCACCTTGTGTGAATTCTTCAGCGGATAATACTTTGCCTTGATCCAAGTTTATGGAAGCCCTTTACGAGAACAAGCCCTCACTATACCCATATAAGTATAGGTAAGAGGTGGCTATGTTATAATAATAATAATATCTAGCTCTTGCAAAGCACCATGTTCACTCCTGGGCTCATGACAACTCACTGCTGTACCCTCAGTCGGGTGCAGAAGACAAAAGGGTTTTATTTAACAATCGCCCCCTTCAGGCAGGGCATTATTTGCACTAGTCTTACTCGGTACCCAGAAGCAAGACAGGTAGCAAATCAAAACTGTAGTCCTGTGTCAAGCCTACCTTTCTTCAGGGAGGTTCTGGCAGGCAGCCATCTCTAGTCAGCTCCTCGCCAGACTTCTCTTACAGAGTGAGAGTTTGGAGGTCTTTTCTCCATCCTATCCAGCTCACAACAGAGCTGGGCTTTTCCCATTTTCCATTAACCCCTCCGTCTGAGCCTGACACCTGTTGCAGATATAGCAGAGGGGGCTGACTGAGCCTGCAGCAGCACATTAACCTTTTCCTGGCAATGTGGGATTTATGTGCCTCATTGCAAGCACCTGCCATCAGTAGATCACAAAATGGGGTACTTTCATCCACCCCTCACATGCAGCCATCTCTGTTATGGAATGCAGTGGCTGTTTACAAAAGTTTAGAGCAGGAGCAAAGAGCACTGTATCCAAATGAAACAGCAAGGGGATTAAGGGAGACAGAATGGAATTACCCTAGTTGGGATTTAGCCAGGATATAACCATTATTGTTATAAAAGTTCCATGGGACCTGTAATGCCTCATAAGCAATGGGAATTTTATTTTCCTTGTCACCTGAAAAATGGTAGCTCTGTGCCTCCTAGTATTCTGGAGGGCTTGGGATCAGTAGCTCTAATGTGGAGGAATGCCGTCTGCTGAGTTGCCCACACAGTTCCTTTCATACAGCACTGCCCTGGTATCTTACTGAGGCACTGGGGTCAGCACTGACTTGAAGGAGGGCCCTCTACTGAGTTGCCCTCACTACTCATTGTAGCACTTTGTGCTCACTGATGTGTCCCTCCCTGTTGTATCAAATATAGTGTTTCTCTGCTTTGGAGCTCTACTATTCAGATATTGCCCTTGCTGATGTGATCTGATGTGCGTTCCTTCACAGCGTAAGATGGCCAGCATACAAGAACCTTGGGGTTGGTCCTTCTGTTTGCCTCCGCAAAAAGGAAGTATTGGGTTCAAACCTTCCATTGTAGTCTGGGTTGATTGATTCCACAGCTGTGGCGTGATGGTGGGGTGTATGAGCTGGTGCCATGCTTTGAATTACATTACACCAAAGTTCCTTTCTTCCCAATCTCTGCATCATCCCTCACCTCTTCAGGAGATGAGGCTACTAAGCCCTGTGTACTAGCCCATGCTCTCACTCACTGTATAACATGTTAAAAATAACAAAAGTAATACCTAGTTCTTCGTAGCATGTTTCATCAGTAGTATTTTACGGAGGAAGCAAGTGCTATTATCCCCATTTTACAGGTAGGGAAACTGGGGCACAGAGTTGAGGGGACTTGCCCAAGATCACCCAGCAGGTCGGGGCAGAGCTGAGAATAGAACCCTAAGTCCTTGTCCAGTGCTCTATCCATTAGGTGGCTCTGACCAGAGTCCAGGGCTGCTTGTGAGCTGTAGCAGCATGTGTAAGGCTCCTCTGTTTAGCTTGTGCAATCACTGCAATGCTGTGTTTAATTCTGCTGTTGTGGAAAGTTAATATCCTGGGAATCCTAGAGTCTCCCTCTGTAAAACATCAAATATTATCTTTTGTTAAAGATTTCTCCCCTTCCCCACCCCAACTGAAAATTAACTTTGGATTCTAGGAACTTTTTTCCCATAAGGAGGGTGGAATTTGCTGTGAAATGTAAATGAGGCCCTCAAAGCCACAGGGGGCTCTGCTCTTCGTCATCTCCTATTGAACTGCTGAATCTATATTAAATGCATTGGCCAACCTCCAGGAACGCCTCACATACCAGGGCCCTACAAGCCTAGTAAGGATTGGAGCTGAATGGAGAAAATGTCTTCAGCGTGCATTTTGTTTTTATCCTTTACCCCATTGTCAGACTAATTTTTGTGGAAGGAGGGTTGGGGGTGGGAATTTTCCAGCTGAAAATTTTGCAAATTTACATGTGTAAAAACTGCTTTCACCTCTGCCTGGGTATTTTCTTTTGCATCATTGTCTTGGTCATTCCTTTGTGATCCAGTGAGAGAGGGGATGGTTTAGTGCATTGAATATCAGGTTGGCAATAACTTACTTGGTTCCGTAAGGATGCAATGCATTGCCATAAATGTTCCAGTTTCATGGGTCTCGGTTACCAGGGCAAATTGTAATGGTTACTACTAGTTATTATTTCGGTTGCTGTTGGCCAACTAAAAGCTTGGCCCCACTGCTATGCACTGAACAAACATACAGAAAGAGACAGTTCTTGCACTGAAGAGCTTAAACAGAGGCATCAAAAGGGGATGGGGCTTGGCCAAAGTCACACAGTAGGTCAGTGAAATAAGACCACAGATCTCCTGATTCCAGTGCTCTATCTGCTACGCTGCACTGCAGAGCAACTATGTTAAACAGCCTTAGAGGAAGACTTGCTTGAAGTACATGTTAAAATCCCAGGAGGGTTGGCTCTGTTCTTTGTCCTTCTTGGGCAGATAAATTGAGTTGTATACAGTTCATTGTGTGGCTCTTTCCATAAGAGTTGAGGTCTTTGGCCAAATTCCAGTTCTCCCTCCTGGATTCCCAAATGCACTTTCAGGCAGATGCATTCTTACTTTTGTCCTAAACTGTTGGGGTTGGTTAGTGTAAATTAGGAGTAACTCCAGATGAAATTGGTAGGCTGGTGTGAAACTGATGTCACAGTAAACCAAGGCAACTGCATTCCAGACTCCTTTGTGGTCTGGCTTAGGGCATCTCCATTCAGGTCTTGGAGCAGGAACCTTTCTTGGAGTAGGAACCTGCATTCCTCTCCCTTCTTTCTGGAGATTTAAGCTACAATTTCCTCCTCAAACTCACTGTGATCACCATAGCAAGATGGAGTTTAGTTCAGCTCTTGCTGTCCTGCTCATTCCCAGGGACAATGACAGAGTTTAGTGACCAGCCATCCTTCATAAAGGAAGGTATTTATTCAGAACCAAAAACACTACAGAGAAAACATATCTTGAAAACCATAAATATCTTGCACCCATGCTGTTTTACCAGGTGGTGTTCATCTTCCACCTGAGACCCTGTAAGGTTTCAAGGTCCCTCAAACCTTTTGTCTGGGTTTGTTCCTCTTGGGTCCAGGAGCTGACATGAAACTATAATCAAAGTGACACCCCCCCCAAAAAAAGAAAAAAGCATGCTGTCCGTCCATTCTGTACATTTCTCAGTTCTCTGCTGGTTCTCAGGAACCTGTCAAAAACAGTCTCCGCAGTTTCCCCCCATGCTATGGGGATCTTTAGAGAGTTGCAGTAATTATCCCTTAATGTTGTTAGTTTCTGATAGTTCATTTATGCTAAGTGACTTCCCCTGAGTCACTGTACTGCTTGTCTTGTTTCAGGAGAAAAGTTTAACCCCTTCAAACTTAGTAGGCAATTATATAACGTGAGAAGGGAAATTGAGTCATACATTCTTTGATAAAAATAAATCAGAAGTTTCCCGGTTCTCCACAATCAGAATCTGCGTTCCATCGCAGAGACAGCTGCAACTTAGCGTTGTGTGAAGCAATCCCCCTCCATGCTCCATATAGGGACAAAAGGTGCTAAAGAAATGTATTATCACGGGAACTTCAGTGTAAACAATGTTTTTCTTTCTAGGCTTTTATACAGCACTCTTTACGATGGTGTCTGTGTTATATATCCTTTGCATGGGACTGATTTTTTTTTTTCTTGTATCACAGCAGCATCTGGAGGCCTCATCAGGGCCCTATTCTCCCAGGTGTTGTGCACATATTGTGTTAGGTAATGGGACAATCTCTATTTGAAAAGTTCTGTATAGACAAGACAGGCAAAGTGTTGGGTTGAAAGTGAGAAAGCATTATCCCCATTTTACTGGTAGGGAACTGAGGCACCAAAAGATTAAAGCTCCAATCTAATCAGTGCCTAACTTTAAAACCGTGAGTAGTCTCATTTAATTTGTCATGTAAATAGTGCCTAGGAGCCCGTTGTGCCTGGGCCCTGTACAAACATAGAGCAAAGAAATGTCCCCTGCCCCAATGAACTTAACGTCTGAGTGTAAGACCAGAGAACACGGGTGGACACAACAAACGGAGTAGGGAGCACAAGCAAACAATGAGACCATGATGGGCAGTGGTCACAGTAATCCATAATTAGCCACCATTACTTATACTCTGTTTGTTACAATTAAGTACTTTGGGGATAGCAAAATCTGCTACACATTGTATCATCCCTACTTCCTCCATCCAAGCATGCATTAAAGGAGAAGGCAATCACTTTTGTGTCTCTTCCTCTAATGGTGAGAATAGAGAATCTGCTCCATAGTAATTAATTTTTCTCTCTTACTCCCCTAGCAGGGCATTTTTATAGGGCCTTTTCCAGTAGCTCCCAGTTTGGAATGAGCAGTGTTCCTTGGCACTGCAGTTCTCTCATCACTGAGTCTGTTCTGCAATAAGCTTCTTGGCTATGATGTTTTATGTGCCCCTGGATTAAATTCCTGCACTTTAAAAAAAAAAAAAAATCACTACTCGGTACTTAATGTGTGGCTAACTTTAAAAGTTTCATGCAGAATTGGGGACTGAGAGACTCATCCAAGGTCCATAGTGGATCCAGGAGCTGAGGGCCAGGTCTTCTGAATCACAGCCTGGTTCTGTAACCACAAGACCAGCCTTCTCTTTGGTGTGATTGGGAGTAAAATGTACCTGAAAATTCCCACCCCCTCATATATGCCACTTACTCCTCCCTGTGTGTTTGTAGCTTCTGGTGGACATCCCTCAGCCAGGTTCTAACGTCACTGTCCATTCTCCATTTCTTTCTTTCCCAAACCATGCCAAGTTTTTTTTCCCCCCTACAATAAACCCTCTCCCCTCTACAGCGGATCCTTGAACCTGATGACTTCCTGGATGATCTGGATGATGAAGACTATGAAGAGGATACACCAAAGCGACGAGGCAAGGGCAAAGCCAAGGTAATGCCAGCTGGATGAGTTATGGTGTTGTGGGTCTCGATGGGCCCAGCCTAGTGACTGTGCTGAGTCTGCCCTATGAATTTCTCCTGAAGTCTGATATACCAATGCTCGCTGTAAAGGTCACCATTAATGTTTGTGATCATGTTGTAAACCATTTTCAATACTATGTATATCCACACCCAACACGGTTACAGAACACGTTGCCACAATGTTAAGAAATAGGGCTGGGATTTCCAAAGAAGCCTAGGGGAACTCAGCTGAATTTCAGTGGGATTTGGGTACCTGGCTCCCTGTTTGAAAACCCTAGGCTGGTTGCCCAGCCCTTCCCAAACCTCCCACTGTCTCACTACGACTGGTGCTAGCAATGCCAAGAGCCTGGATTAGACAACATCATGTGCATTTTTGCCATCATGTCATCAGATAGGGTCTAGATCAATGGTTCTCAAACTTTTGTATTGGTGACCCCTTTCACATAGCAAGCCTCTGAGTGTGACCCCTTTATAAATTAAAAACACTTTTTAATATATTTAACACCATTATAAATGCTGGAGACAAAGCAGGGTTTGGGGTGGAGGCTGACAGCTTGTGACCCCCTGGGGGGTCCCGACCTCCAGTTTGAGAACCCCTGATCTAGATGATGCAGCAGTTGAAATGTCCATTGGAGTTGCACTGATGAAGGTGGGACATACATACTACAGTCTCACAGTAGACCAGTCAGGAGAGCGCTGAAACAATTGCTCAAATGCTGTTGCAATGTTGTCTGGAAAGAATTTTAATGAGAACTCACCTGTGGGTTATATGTTCTGGGTGATTACTACTGCTGGTTCACTTCTTTTTCAGTTCCATAGACTTTATGGCTAGAAGCAACCATTAGATCATCTAGTCTGACCTCCTATATAGTACAGGCTATTTAATTTCAGCCAGCCAATCACTCCTGCAGTGGCCACATTGACTTCAGTTAAGCCAAAGCATTTTAGTCCTCAGGAAACTAAACTGTTGTGTGCTTCAGGAGAGAGGGAGGTGCCACCAATGCTTAATGGTAGGGAATTAATTAGGTGAGACATGTCCAGATGATCCTGGTAGATGATCCATACCTCATGCTGCAGAGGAAGATGAAAACCTCCTGAAGTCCCTTCCAGTCTGTCCTGGGGGAATATGCCTTCCCAACCCCAAATCTGGTGATCAGTTAGACCCTGAACATTTGGAAAAGGCACATCAGCCAGGTGTGAAAGACACAGGATCCTCTGAACCATCTCAGAGTGCCAGTCCACCCCAATGGGTGTCCTCCAGTGGCTGATCTCAGAGAAAGATGGAAGAAAACCAAAATAGATAATAATTGAGTATCGGAGGGAAAAAAAATTCCTTCCTAACCCATGCAGGGCTGAAGCCCTGAAGCATGAGTTTAGAGAATAGTCATTATTATATTATCACAGTCTCTGTCTCATGTTCAGAAAATGGGAAAATCTCTCAAGGGATAGTCAGACTCTGGTAGCTGGGCTGGATCAACTGGGTAAATAACCACGTCTTAGTTCACTTTAATGTGGTTCTTTGAATTTCCTGAGAAAATCTGATTGTTTTAATCTGTGACCCACTTTGTGTTGGTCTCCAAGTCCAGTTCTTGCCTGGCATGTGATCTACTTGAATGTATAAATAGGGAGTAGTGAGTAGGAGGGAGGTGATTGATAGCTGGTGAACATGCATGGAGAGACTTAGGGTATGTCTATGCTACAATTAAACACCTGTGGCTGGCCCAAGTCAGCTGACTCAGACTTGTGGGGCTCAGGTGGTGGGGCTGTAAAATTCCAGTGTAGACATTAAAGCTTGGGCTGGAGCTCTGGCTCTGGGACATACTCTTAGGAGGGTAGGCATACTGAGTGTAGACATTCCCTAAAAGGTCTGTGTAGCTTATCAAAAAGGAGATTTGAAAAGTGAATTGATTTAGGGTGTATATGTCCTTTACAGGGAGAAAATCCCAGTTTACTAAAGGGGTCTTTAACCTAGTGGAGAAAGGCAGAACAAGAACCAATGGCTAGATGTTAAAGCCAGACAAATTCATATTAGAAATAAGGCACACGTTTTTCACAGTGAGAGTGGTTAGCCGTTGAACAAACTCTCAGGGGAAGTGGGGAATTCTCCATCTCTTGGTGTCTGCAAATCCAGACTGGATACTTTTTTGGAAGAAGCTTTAGTGAAACCCATGAATTGAGCCCAGTAACTTGTGTAATTGGCCAGAATTCTCCAGTCTGAGTTACACAGGTCAAATTAGATGATCTAATGGTCCATTCTGGCCTTAAAATCTATAAATTATCTTAGGCAAAGACCACTAAGGGGCGCTATTTGATTGCTTATTTTGTTAGCTTAACTACAGGCATGCAGGAGCCCCTTTGACTAGTCCCTTATGGACTGTCAGCTAGTTTGGTGGCATAAGAATGACTAAATTCTAGAAGCAAATGTCTTGGCGATGGCACTTTACTGATATGTTTTCTGGTTCCCAGGGTAAAGGTGTCAGTGGTGCTCGGAAGAAGCTGGATGCAGCCATATTAGAAGATAGAGATAAACCTTATGCCTGCGACAGTGAGTATGAAAAGCGCTTGTCTCCCTGTAGTCTGTACTCTGGGACCAACCTGTCTCCAATGTATTTGCTTTTGGAGTGAGCTTTTGAAGGGAGTAGTGTTCCAGGATCCATTGTGGGCAGGATGTGATTTTTGCAGGGGTGTGATAGTCATTCAAAATGAAGGTGGATCTGAGAATATTTAGAGGACTTGTAAGTTCCCCCTTCTTTGTTTTTACTGGAGCCATAGTCCTAATCCAGATCTGTCATTTCTGCTGGGTGCGGAGAATCCACAGTTTGTTTGTTTTTTTTCCTGGAAGGACATATGCAATATCTGGCATTGGGGGTAGGTTCTCCTACTCCAGCAGAATGTTCACTAAGCAAGGAGGCCATTGCAGATGTCTGGACTGCATGAAACGGCTGGTCACTCCGCTTGCATTCTTGCAACACTTTAGCCTGCACCACAGGTGTGAGCGGCATTTCTGGCAGCAGTGCCAACATGTTACTTTTTTGTTCGGCTGCAAGGAGCTGTCAGAGCTCCATATTAATGTCCAGCCAGGGTCTCTGAATCTAATGGTGAGAATTGCCTCTTGATTGTATGGGTATGGGTAGTGGGGAGAATGAACACGGAGGTCTCATTCCCACTAACCAGGGTTCCTGTCTTTGATTTCTAGGTTCAGTCTGTTTTATGGGCCTGGAAAAGCCCTACCCACCCTTCCCTATGCTATTCAATACATGACTCAGCTATCTGTTTGCTGCAGGGTTTGTGGAATCCAATTACTTTGTCCTCTCCCTCTTCTCAGACCTCATAGTTCAGCTGGAGGGCAGGGATCAATTCTGTCCTACTGGAGATATAGTCGCTGCTCTGCTGATTGTTGTCCTAAAGACCTTTTGGTCCATGCTCTGGCCACGAAACATGGTTTTCATGCCACATTTGTGGTGTGGGAGAGCTAATTTTAGCTCTAATGGGATTCAATTTCAGTAATTAATTTTATTGGCAACAGAAAGGCATACTAGCCCTGCCGGGAATGAATACATCAAGCGCGTGTCTAGGGCAAGTAAATGGGATTTCTATGACGTCCCTGTTGTGTGTGACTCCGTTTCTGATTTGGTAGCAGCCACTACGTCCCCCAAGAACTCGTCCCATGCTGCCCCTTGCAGAGTTCTATGCTGTTATTTCCTTCCTAGCTGTCAGTGGGAATGCCACTGGAAAAGCTTAAGCAACCCAAGGGAGCGGCTATTCCTGCAGTTCTGAACTTTAAATTGGCAAAAGAATGTACAAAATCCTGAGTTTTTGCAGTTACTTCTCTCTCTCCTTCCTACTGTCCTGGTAGAATTGTCACCAGTTTTTTAAGAAAATTAAGCAGTATTTTTTCCTATTTTCTCCTTTTAAAATCACTCTGCTCTCTGTTGCTTGCCATGTGTGTGACCTATGGTGTGTTCACCTTTTTTCTCATTATTCTCTTTCTGTATTTCAGATAGTTACAAACAAAAGCATACCTTGAAACCTCCCGACCGAGGTAGTCCATTCTCTCTGTCTGCTTTTTTTATTTCCTCCTGACTTTGTTCTCCTGGAATGTTAGTTTTAAAACTCTTTGGAGTGGGGTCTCAATCCAGAGCACCAAGAAAAATCAAACCAAACCGCCACCACAGTTGGCACAGATTGGCTCTCCTGTTGCCTTAGAGGCCATGGATTAATGGGCCATGGAGACTGAGCTTCCCCTTTCACTTTGGCCAGGGTTTTCAAACGTGACTGGTAATCTTGGGTTGCCCAACCTGAGCGTCCTTATTAAAGGGACCTGATTTTCAGAACATTACACTAAGGAGGACCTCCTGGTTCATTGAGTCCAGTCCCTGCTATCTCAGGCAGCTCTGTCATGTTAGCCTGATCATAAACTTATCAAGTTCCCTTGTCAGACTAGTTGTTTTTCAGAGGTTGGGCCCACGCACTTGCTTAAAATCAGGCCCCTCAAAGATGTCTCAAACAGGGTATTCAAAATTGCTAGTTGCTTTTGAAAATCTTCCTTCTTGCCCACAGTGCGGGGAGAAATTTGCCCAGCTGTTCCTGGTGCTGTGGATGCAAAGAGGCCTCACTGTCTTGGGATGTCAATCTGGCCCTTTTCGCCAGCAGTAAATTCATGTGATAAATCAAACCCACTCTGGAATGGCTGAGGCATGACTCTTTTTCTTCAAGGAATGCCAAAGTATATTGCTACTGGAATAGGCACTGTGCTTTTACTCTGTCAGAACCCGGCCATGTCAGACTCTGGATGAGGGTCAAAGGTTATCAACTGCCATTGAGATTTTGTCTCAAATATATGTACTTAAAAAAAAGCATGATTTCTCTCCCTCTGTGATGGTGCTGGCTAGGCCTCCTCTGAAACATAAGGACCATCTTTATACTAGGGGTTCTGGGTTATCACAGGCGATGCCTTTTGAGAAATGGAGATGTTATGGGTCCCTTAAAACTGCAAGATGTTTGAATGAATGACATCATGTGGGGTGTTGACCATTGTCCTCAAAATTCTGAAGGGGGTGGGATGGCTTGAACTGGTCCCTGTTGGCTGCTGTAGCAATGCCTCCTGGCCTGGCAAGGACACCAGTGACACATGCCCAGCTGGTAAATGATGGTGTAATGAGAGTCAAATTGGTTTTTACTTATGCTGCCATTCCGCCTCTTAGCTTAGACTTATGGTGGCTTTTTTGACTCACTGGGCTCCTGTGCCTCCTAGCTAATATGCTACCCCGTCTCGCTTAAGCTGCACCTGCATGGCTCTGCCAAATGCTTCCCTTTTCTTCCACAGCCGGGATTAGATATTAATGCAACACCAGGTCCAAAAGGCTCCTGGGCAAGCCAGTGCGTTGGCTGGGGCTCTGGAATTTGCAGTCTCTGTTAAATATTTGATGAGCAAAGTTATGGGTCTGCAATTTTCTGTAACAGTGCATACTTCAGTGACCTCATTAAACTCCTCACATGGGGCCTGATCACCCATCATTTGTTACGTGGCATCTGTAGTGAAGAGAAATTCAGCGTATGGGCTCTCCTACCCTCCCCCAGCCACTCTGCTGCCTCTGTTCTCTGTGGTGCAACAGTATTGTCTGGTTACAGCCAGGGCTTGAGAGTCAGAACCCTCAGGGCTCTAGTCCTACCTCCAGGAGGGGTGAGTGGTGGTCTAATGGGTTGGAGTGGGGAGGGGAGGAGAGGAGGAGTCAGGCTTCCTAGCTCCAGGAGGGGAGTGGGATATAGTGGTTAGAACAAAGTGGGGGTGGAAGTAAGAACTCCTGAGTTCTGCTTCAGACTCTGACGTCGGAGACTCTGCATGATCTTTGCAAGGGTCTTAATTTCTGTTATCTATAAAGTGGTGGATAAATATCCCCCTTTGTCAAGTGCATTGGGGTCTTTGAATGAAATATGCAGAATAAAGAATAGACATTTTAATTCTCATTGACATGACTATTAAATACTTATAATGTGGTATTGCCTAGACTAGAGGCCAGCCATCAAGAAGCTAACCATAACCCTGGCTTTCCCAATGACTGCTCAGAGTCCAATTTCATTCCATCTAAGCCAGTGTGTGCAAGATCCCTGCCACGGCAGAAGTATCCAGAGAACAGTGCTGCTGGAGGAGCTAGCCAGGCCTGGTTTGTACTTGTGTTTACACAGAGCTAAGAGAGCAATAATTCCCTTTGGCAAATGGGCATTTCAATCGCTATGTAAATTGACGGTGGCTTAAAGTGGTTTTAGAGGGATTTGCCTTTTTTCCCCTTTCTTTGCTAGATCCAGGTCTTTAGTTAAATAACGAAGAGGCTTGGTCTTTCTCTTGTCCCCAGCTTTGCTTTTCCGGGCAAATCTTGGCAAGCTCCAATTAATCCATCCTTCTCCAAGACCCAGTTTAAGCTTCATCGCTTTCCCTTAGTGCTCCCTGCCTCTCTCCTCCTTGTTATCCAGCCAGGACTCCATTCCCACCCACTAGTAAGCGTGGGTAATAGGGATTTTAAGTAAAGTTATCCAAAGCAACTAAGTGACTTAGGAGCCTAAGGCATGGCCCACACTGAAAAGTATTTCTGGCCTACCTATGTCAATTAGAAGTGACCCGTAACCAACAAGCTGTGCCGGTAAAATCTTTAGTGTAGACATACTATACCAGCAAAAAAAATCCTAGCTTATTTCGTTCGAGGACTTAGTATAAGTTATACTGTCAAAAGAACTCTTTTTTTTTTTTTTTGATGGTATAGGTTGCATCTCCACTAAAGCCCATGTCCACGCTGGGGGTGCTTTATTGTTCCCCCCTCCCCAGTTTTGTTTCAAGCAGAATGTAATAGATATAATGGACACATGCTGTCTCAGAGTGGGGCTAGAATACCAAACCCCTTACCACTAGTTCGAATCCAGTCTGGGTCATTGTGACTGAAAGCAGTCCTCATCTGACTGTGGTTGGGAGGCCGGCATATGAAACGAGTTGGGTGGGTTTCAGTCTATATACTACACTGACAAATCACTCCTAGCATGGACAGCGCTATCCCAGCACAGTAAAACCAACACGCACACCCAGATTCCCCCTGAACAAAACAAGCTGTATCAGTAAAAGTACGGCTTTGCTGGTTTGATGATACTAGGGACTTCTGCCAGCATGGCTTTATCGGTCAGCGATCTCCCCTCTTTGTATCGCTGACTGACATAGCTATTATGCAGGTCAAAATCCCTAGTGTAGACATGGCCTAGGGAGGGGTTACTGATGAAGCTCTATTGATAGAGCTGCTCTGACAAACCCTTTATAGTGGGAACAGTGCCTGGTTCAAATAAGCCCTGGTTCAAAAGTGACTTAGGGAAGCCAAGTCTCATTGAAGCTCAGTGGGATTTAGGCTCTTCTAAGAACTCTTCTGAACATTTTGCTTACTGCCCTTCTGCCTCAGCTGCTTGGTGGCATCGATAAGTGGGATTTGGGGGTTTTGTCTCACTGGGTTAAGTGGGATAAAACAAGACGGCCAAGTTAGGGATCTTTGCATGCAAGGGTAGATCCTCTACGGTGGCCCAGCTTCCACCGCCAAAGCAAATGAGAGCAAGCTAGGGGGAATGCTTGGCATGATCACTGAGGAACCATGTGCCAGCTGGGGATGGCAGCAGCACATTGTGCTCCAGCCACTCCTGAGAGGGAGACACGCACACCACCCCTATGCTGGGAACTGCAAAGAGGGAGGCATAAGAGCCAGCTCTGGCTACTGAGGGTTTCCCAAGCTGTAGTCTTGTAGGAGGTTCCCACTCCAGTGGCACAAAGGGAGTGGATTGCAACAGAAAAACTGCCGTGTCTGTCCCAGCCCCCATCCCCAGTTCTGTTTTAAGCAAGATGTAATTGCTATAACGGGTACCAGGTGGCTCAGGATGTGGGGTAGAATACAAGCCCCTCACTTCCAGCTCACCAGTTCGAATACAGCCTAGGCTGTTGGTGATGACCAAAAGCAGCTACCATCTGACTGCTGATTGTTCGCTAGTACATGAAATGAGTCAGGTTGGCCTCAGGCCAGTTCCCAGTGGCGCCAGCTCTCAGAAGCCTTCTGTTGACGCTGAGAGGCCAGTGGATATGCCATGAAGACTTGACATCTCAGTCTGCCACCCCACAGTGGTCCCTTCACAGTAGGACTTGTCCTGGCTGTCTTGTGGCCAGAGGGTGTGGGAGAAACTTGTGCTGATGCTGCCTGCGCTGTACCTGTTCCGTGGGCTTTGGTCTCTGAGGCTGCCATTCTGGTACCAAACAATATCAGGGGTAAATGGTAAGAAAGGAATGTAGACTGGGGAAGTGGCTCCCAATTCCAGGGGCATTATGCTCTCTACTTCCAGCCCTGCAAGGGAGGTTGGTTTATTGCATAGAAAACAGGCCTTTTCTCTACGCCCTGTGGCTGTAAAGCAGCTGCCTTTTAGGGACAGCAAAGCAGGCAGAGGCAACAGAAGTGTGTGTGGGGATAATGTGGTGGTTGCTTTCCGAGAGTCTGTGTGGGATGCCTTCAGCTTGGTTCCAGTGTCTCTTGATCCGAGAAACGATGCATCCAAGGAGACACCACCTTTAGGAGGCTCAGGCCTGAATTTCAGAGTTAGGCAGGTTTAAACCCAAGAGAAGATGGGGAATTTCCTTCTGTGTTTCATGGCTTGGCTTGTTCTGGACAAAGCTTTCTCATCCCCATGAAGATTTACTGGGCAAGGAGGAGAGGTAGGGGGAAAGTAGAAGGATTTATGGCTTACAGTCAGCAAAGGTAGAAATGCCCATGGCTTCTCGGGGTCTGGCCAAACTATGAGTCTGCTGGCTCATGAAGCAGCCTCCTGAAGCCATGCTGGCTGTTCTACACTGTTAACTGCTGTGTCTTCAGGAGAAGGGTGGGTTGGGAAGGGCTGTCTCAGAGATCTGGGGGGTTGCACATGAGCAGGGATGTTTGTGGCTCGGGTGCCTGCCAGGAGCACAGACCCATCCCCATTTTCTTTTGCAGTCTGTGGGAAGCGTTACAAGAACCGCCCTGGGCTCAGTTACCACTATGCTCACTCCCATCTGGCCGAGGAGGAGGGGGAGGATAAGGAAGATTCGCAGCCCCCGACGCCCGTCTCTCAGAGATCTGAGGAGCAGAAGTGTAAGACCATTAGCCCCTGACTTGACCCCATCTCCTGTGTTTCCTGGCTCTTCTGTAGCCTTAGGGCCAGAAGGTAGTGGTGAGGGAACCAAGACTATGACTGGGACTCCTGTGGTCTATCTCCACCTCTAGGAGGGAAGCGGGGGGTCTAGAAGGCTAGAACAAGAGGGGCTCAGTCAGGACTCCTTGGTTCTGTCCCTGGCTCTAGGAGCATAGTGTGTTAGAGAAGGGAGCTGAGACACGTGGGATCCGTGGGAACCAATGTAATCTAGGTTGGAGGAATTAGCAGAGTGGTTAGATTAGCCAAACCACAACTCAAGATTCCTGGATTCTTTTTCTACCTCTGCCCCAACTAGCTGTGTGTTAGGTGAAACGCTTCCCCTCTCTGTGTCTGTCTACCTTTGCATAACACAGGTAAAAGAACAGTTACCTTTGTTACATGCAGATTTGTGAGGCTTTGTGTTTGTAAAGTGCTTTGAGATCCGCAAATGAAAGGTACTGCAGAGACAAAATTTATATTCGCTTTTTACCTGTGGATATCTGCGGAGTTGTAGGCTCTAGCAACAACGAGCGAAACCAGCGGCGAAAGCTAATATGTGAAAGTGGCTTGCACGCTCTTGGACAAGAGATGCACACTGCTGCATGGAAGGGACTCCTGTCCAGGAGTGTGCGAGCTGTTTGCGCACAGTAGCATGACCAGGGACAGCTGTTGGTGATCCTTGTGCCTGCCCCAGTGGGTAGGGCTGGGGGCAGTACAGCCACACCAGAGGAGCTGCCAGGCTGGGTGCTGGCTCCTGTGAGTGGCGGCCCATCATGCTGCTGCTTTTGCTGTTGCTGTTCCTGGCCTGGTCGCTAGCCATGGCCCAGCTGGTCTCACTCATTGTCACTAGAGCCCTTCATCTCCATGGGTATCTGCTTTATATCCATAGATATACAATTTGTATCCATGCAGGGATCTAGAAGTGGGTACATCTGCTACGCTGTGACCTCCTCTCTGCTGCATCTGAAAGCTTATGTGGGCCAAAGTCCCTACAGGAATCTCGTTGAATGTTCGCCTTCTAGGTGTCATTGCTCACTCTAAATAACCTTTTCTCTGGTGGGGTGGGGTTGGCTCTTCTCCATACAGCCAAGAAAGGTCCTGATGGCTTGGCTTTGCCCAACAATTACTGTGACTTCTGCCTGGGAGACTCAAAAATCAATAAGAAGACTGGGCACCCGGAGGAGCTGGTGTCATGTTCGGACTGCGGACGATCAGGTACTTTGATTTGCAATACCTGCATTCAAGAGGCTGGATGCCCATGGTCCAGCATGAGGTGTTGCTGCTGCTTCACTTCACTGAGTTGGGGTTGTTCTTTATGCTGGATGCCCCCTTATTTGTCCCATGGGGTGGCTGCAGTGATGCATGATGGGAAGCTGATGTCTCTCTTCCCAGAGCCAGGAGCATTTCTGCTCTTTTATTTAGGGCCAGTGCAATCTTTTAGCTACCTGGTTTCTTTTGTCCCACCTAAGACAGCTGAAGGAGGAGCCGGGGGACTATGAGTCAGTGCTCCTAGGTTATGTTCCCAGCTTTGGAGGGGGAGAGGGTTAGAGCAAGAAGAGGCCTGGGATTCAGGACCTCTAGATTCCATATCCAGCTGTAGAATGAGAATGGTCTTTAGTGGTTAGAGCAGTGGGAGACTGGAAGTCAGGACTCCTGGGTTAAACTATTGGCTCTGCCACTGACTGTCTGTGTGACCATGAGCATGTCACTTCTCCGCTCCGTGCTTCAGCATCCCCATCTGTCTGTTTCTTTACCCTGCTCTCCTGTTAGCTGGAGAGCCTTCTCCTCTGTTGCTGTCTGGAGCAGCGTCTCTCTTGTTTCTACTTCATTCCTTGTCTAGCACTGCTCCTTCTCTGTTTCCCCCTCTCTGGGGGCAAGAGCTGTCACCATTGCAGTTGCTGCTATTTGGAAATAACCTGTATATATCTTCCTGCCTCCTTATGTTTCATGCTTCATTTCCATTTCTTTTGCTTCTCTGAACTCTTGCCACTTGTCCAGGCCTGACATGTCTAACATCCATGTGTGGCTTTATTTCATCCCCCTTGGCAGGGCACCCTTCTTGCCTCCAGTTCACTCCGGTTATGATGGCTGCAGTGAAGACGTACCGTTGGCAGTGCATCGAGTGTAAATGCTGCAACATCTGTGGCACCTCGGAGAACGATGTGAGTACCCTTCGGTGCTGGCGAGATCGATCCTGGCAGAGCAAGCTTGACACTTTGGGCATCCACAGCTGCAAACAGGGGCTTAAAGAGGGGACCAGCAAGCCCTGAGGGGTACATGCCATTTGTGTCCAGAAATTATCTCCCCAAGTATTGTCTGCCTACATCTCGCCATGCTGCACAGCGAGAGCAGCAGCTTGCACAGTTTTGGCAGAGACAGGAGAATAATCTTTGGAATGAAGTTTACTGTGGGAGTTTAAATTCTGAATGGAGACTACCTGGGAGGTGGGATTATGGATAATGTCCAAGGTAGGCTCTCGGGGAGTGTGTGTTCCAGGTTGGAGTAATGCAGCTTGAGACCGCAGGTGTACCATCACATCGCCCTCTCCCCCAGGTCAGGGGACCTGTTCTACTCCAATTGGGCAATGTGGCTTCCTCACTAGTTTTGGTGGTTGCTTCTCCCATTACCTAAGGATCTCTGCAGATACAGGCAGGCTGTATTGGTTACACATGAGGCAGCTCTGCTCTCAGAGCCATTAATCGGCTCCCCACAGACTCAGGCAGGCATCGCTACGTTAGTCACCTGTGGAGAAGCTCCATCCTTTCAGAGCTAATGTCTCAGGCTCTCTGCAGACTCAGGCAGACGTCTCTGCATCACATTCAGGTCACGCTATCAGAATTTGTTTTGCAGTCCCAAAGGGTAGAAAATCAAAACCTAAAATCCTGACCTTTTAACATGAATCTAAGAGCCAGGACCCTAGGCATGTGAGCATAGGCGCCGACTTCCCCTCTTTCCCCTGGGTGCTTGACCCGCTCCCTGCCCCCACTCCACCCCTTCCATGAAGCCCCGCCCCTGCCATGCCTCTGCCAACCCTTCCCCAAAGTCCCCGCTGCAACTCTGCCCCCTCCCTGCCCCTATTCCAACTCCTTCCCCAAATCCCTGCCCCGCCTCTTCCCTGCCTCCTCCCCTGAGTGCACCACGTTCTTGCTCCTCCCTCTCCCTCCCGGAGCATGCTAATGCCGCCAAACAGCTGTTTGGAAGCGTCTGGGTGGGAAATGCTGGGAGGTAGGTGGAGGAGTGGGGACGCGGCACTCTCAGGGGTGGGGGGGGGAGGAGGAGGAGGAGGGGCGGAGGGAAGGGAGCTTAGCTCTGCACCCACTAATTTTTCCCATGGGTGCTCCAGCCCCGGTGCATCTGCGGAGTCAGCACCTATGCTTTGATCCAGCCCTGCAGGTGTTACACGGACCTCTTCAGTGGCTGTTTCACATAGGAATCTGCTACTGCTATCAGCTAATGGAGTTACTTCTGTGGCTCAGGTGGTACAGGCTTATGCTTTTAGTGTCAAATGTGGCAGGTCTAATCTTTGGTGAAGACCCTGAGGGATTGGTTAGACTTGCATGTCACTAAAGCGCCCTCTGTTGTTCTTTGTGGGATGGCAGAATCATGCTGTGATTTGTAAATAGAGCCCTTTTGTGAAGCTGTGTTGAATCATCCGAATTTTCCTTTATTTTCCTCCCCCCTCTGCTTAGGACCAGCTGCTCTTCTGTGACGATTGTGATCGTGGGTATCACATGTACTGTCTAACTCCGCCCATGTCAGAGCCACCCGAAGGTAAATGTAGTGCTCCTTGGCCCACTCTTGTTTCTCTTTAGAATTCTGATTTTGGTTCTAAGCACTAGTGATCGATAGCATTGGGCATGATGCGAGCAGGAAGTGTGCAACTTTCTCCCACATATTTCTGAATCCCGTATAACATCCCCTACTATTCTGGGCCTGGCTAGCTCTGCCAAGGTCCCTCAGACTTGCTGCGCAGCCTCGCTTGCTATTTCAGCTCTGAGCTCCCTGACGCAGGTAGCTCTGCTGATCCCCTATGATCCTAACCCACGGATCCCTCTGCTGACTAAGTTATTCCTTCCCCCGCCTAGTGCCCCACAGTTCTAATTTGCAGCAGCACCCCCTCTTACTTATTCCAGTCCTGGGTGCCTCTTAAACTGACAAATGTGCTAAGTGGTTTGTGTAGGATCTTGTGCTGAAGGGAACACTGCGCTAAGTGTAGGGTTCGGTTGGGACTCTACTTATTCGTATTGTGGGTATCCCCTAGGAGGCCCAGTCATGGGACAGAACCCCATTATGCTAGGTGCTGCACAAATACTCCAAGTTCCCCATAACTTTCCTTGGCTTTCTTAGAGTCAGATTCCAAGACCAGAAGGGACCACTGTGATCCAACTAGTCTGACCTTGTGTATGTCACTGGCCGTGGGACTATCCTGAATTAGTTGATGTTTGAGTTGGAGCAGATCTGCTAGAAAAACATCCAATATTGAGTTTTAAAAGGGGGGATTTGTATACAAGGGCCAACAAATTCAGCCTTGGAGGAAACAGGTGCAACTCCCATTGAAACTGATCAGAGATGTTTCTGCTTACATCAGAATCTGTGAAATTTTTTGGTCTGTCGCATGCACGAGGTCAGATTAGATGAGGTCTGTGGACCTCCCTCCCTCAGCCTGCTGTCAAAATAGTCAGATACACCTTCTCCGGGCAGTGCCCGCTCCAGTAGATTCTCCTGGTACTAAATCATCACTGTCTCTATGCCAACTGGGATGTGGTAGGAATGTCATTAGGCATCCTGAGGAAGGAAGTATGGGGACAGCATCCTGCCAAGTGTGGAAACATTTCTGCATTGGTAGCAAAATCAAGAGTACAGTGGCAGAGTCCAGATTTTCCACCAGCCCCACCTTTCCTTGCACAGTGCACTGATTCATGGTTTCAAAGCAAACTGGTTACAGTTGAGCAGCCAGAAGCAATCTCCGGTCTAGATTCACCCATGTTAATTTTAAATTGCCTTTTAATTCTCTCACTTAATGTTATCTAGATGGAGGAATATCTGAAGACCTTGGGGGCTTTGTTTCCTAGCATACTGGGAGCACATAGTCTTGGATTAACACCTGCTAGGATATGTTTAGGGCCCTCCCAAATTCATGACTATGAAAAATGCATCACATACTGTGAAATCTGGTCTTTTGTGTGCTTTCCCCCTATACAATACTTATTTTACGAGGGAGACCAGCATTTCTCAAATTGGGGGTCCTGACCCAAGAGGAAGTTGCAGGAGGGTCACAAGGTTATTTTAGGGGGGTCGTGGTATTGCCACCCTCATTTCTGTGCTGCCTTCAGAGCTGGGTGGCCAGAGAGTGGCGGCTGTTAGTCGGGAGCCCAGCTCTGAAGGCAGTGCCCTGCCAGCAGTAGCACAGAAGTAAGAGTGGCAACACCATACCATGCCACCCTCATTTCTGCATTGCCTTCAGAGCTGGACAGCCGGAGAGTGGTGGCTGCTGACTAAGGGCCTAGTTCTGCAGGCAGCAGCGCAAAAGTAAGGTGGCAATACCATACCATACATCCCTACTTCTGCGCTGTTGCTGGTGGTGGCTCTGCCTACAGAGTTACGCTCTCAGCCAGCAGCCACCACTCTCCAGCTGCCCAGTTCTGAAGGCAGCACCGCCAGCAGCAGAACAGAAGTAAGGGTAGCAATATCATAACCCCTCCCACCCTCCACCCACCCCCAGTAGTCCCTAGGATGCCCCAACCAAGATCTGGGCCTTGTTACTGTATGTGCACTATTGGTAATATTATGGTAGCACCTTGGGGGCTCAGCCAAGATTGTTGTTAGTATGGTGGTAGAGGTTGAGGGCTCGAGAGATTGGGACCTGTTATCGCATATGCATTATTATTAGTAGTTTGTTAATATCTAGAGGCCCCAACCAAGATCCTGGAATAAACTACTGGCGTGAGGCACCGGTAGAACTGTTCCCATACTAGGGGGTTGTGCGGCTTTAGCTATAATATTTTCAGACTGGTATAGTTTAAAGCAGTATGAACACTGTGTGGACAAACCCATAGTGAGGCAGCTCCTGACCCAAAGCACTTGCATTCTAAATAAACAATGGCTGGGAGAGGAAATAGTTGTACAGAGAGGGGAAGTGACTTGCCCAAGGTCACACAGTAGGTCAGTGGCAGAGCTGGAAATAGACCCCAGTTTGGCACCCTAGATAGCATTGCCTGTTAGAGCAATGTTAGAACAACAGATTATTGTCCTGTTAAACAGCTGCTGTGTTCCACCCTGGAGCTGGCCACATTTCAGCAGCAGGCAAATTGCCCCCTCAGACATATGCAGTTCACTAAGCATTCTGGGAAAGCCTAGTTACTGAGTTTTCACCTCTTCTTGCAGGGAGCTGGAGCTGTCACTTGTGTCTGGATTTGCTGAAGGAGAAAGCGTCAATCTATCAGAACCAGAACTCCTCTTGATTCGGTTTTGGGTTGGAGGGCAAAGCGTGGCTCAGTAGAGTAACCTCCAGTCACTCATTACATACAGGGCTCTGTTACTTTTTCTGTCCCCTCCCCCGCCCCCTTTTTTTTTTTAATGGTTTAACCTTTCCCGTGTTTTTTTGGGTTCCTTTTTGTTGAATTTCTCTCCTTCCCAAAGCAGATTGGACTCTGCCTGTTACCAGAAGATCCATCCTGGCCTGGGGTTAGAAGTGGATCCACTTCCCCCACCATATCAGGTGAAGTCTTGTACGCAAGGCTGTCCCTTGGTGGTGGTTGCGTTTCTGCCTCTGTCTAAGCACTGCTTCAAACATACATAGCATGAACCAATGCTTGACCCTCACTGAAGGCAAAACCAATCCTAGCACGCAGATGAGACACAACAAACAGGAATCTCCTCTCTGTATAGGAGGGAGAATCGCCTTATTCATCCTGGTGAAAGGTGTCTCTTGGACTCTCCAGTGCAGGAACTGCAGAAAGAAGCGCCATAGGAGAAAAGGGGTCTTACATCCTCATTTAAATGACACCTATTCCTGAGTCTGCTTTGCCATTCAGCACTACCGAGTTAGCAGCCATCTCCAGGGCTCCCGTCATCCACGCTCTTATGCTACAAATCTGTCTGAGAAAAATCAGCCTGTCAGGTAAAGGGAAATGGCTCCAGACATTCTTCGTGTCCCAAATCCTCCTTCTCCTCCTCCGCTTACTCTAATTAGTGGGTTTAAGTCCACACACTTCTCCTAGTATAGACAGGAAGCAGTGGTTGTCCCTGGTTGATAGTAGGGTATCGATCACTGATCGCCTCCTCCTTCCACGAGTTGAAAGTGGTTTGACTGGTATAGGTGACTGGACCACACTGTTTTCAACACTGCCTGCTAGAGAATTGATTCCAGCACTGGTAGAAAGGGATCCAATGTGTGGGTGAGGGTGTGGTATCCCTTGTTTGTCAGATAATATCAACTATGGATCAATATCCCAGTGTAGAGAAGGCCTTTGATTTCCACCTGAGTCAAACCAGTTTAAATATGAAGTGACTCCATTGTCTCTTGGTTTATGCTTGTCTGACTGAGATCAGAGTCAAACCCATAGACCCTACAGTACCTCAGCTTGATGGTGTTTTTATACCTGTCCTGTAAAACTACACTCAGCATCCCATAGTTCCAGGTTCTAATGGTCACACAGGGTTTAAACTTTCACCAGGTTATTTTGGAAAAGGTCTGCTTCGGCCTCTTTTACAGACTCAATCCTTGAGAGGAGAAAGGGATGGTCCTTAGGATTCTTCACTGCTGCCTTAACATAGTCCAAATGCGTAAGTTGGCCCTTCCCATGTACATCCTCTGCACTCAAGCATTTTAATGGAGTTTTGCCTATTATGTTTTTAACCTACAAAGCCTGCCGTCCTGGCTTTTGGTGATGGTTTAGCTTTTCATATCATTAGGATAATGAAACTACAGTTGGAGCTTTTGTCCCGGACTCCTGAGTCCCATCCCGAAGCTGTATGGTCGCCATCCCTGCAAGAGGCTTGAGTCCTCCCGTGTTGTAGCAATGGCAGCACCATGCCTCCTGATAGGAGGAGGATGGTTTGGGACTGTGGGTTCAGAACAAGCAGAGACCACTGGTGTTTCCATGGAACAAAGTGCAGATGGACTAGTCTTTTGATTTGCAGATCCCTTTGTCGCTCCAGTTAATGTGCCTATGCAAGGGAGCTGCATGCCCAAGACTTGGGAGTGCCTGTTCCAGCCGGTCAATGGGTATGAATGCATGCCAGCAGGGACTCATCGCCCCATGCCATGGTGTGTTGTTAAAGGCTGAGCTGGCTCATTTCAGGACCTTGCTCTGCTCGACGATGGAGGAAAAGAAGCCAGTTTCTTCTCCCAGCTTGCTGCTGGGCTCTCCCTCTCTTGGAAAATAAGGATCCCTCTCCCTCCCTCCTTGCTATTTTTGTTTCCGCGCTGCAGGAATCTCATTGTATCATGTGACTTGGAACCCACTGGTGACCTTTTGAAGCCCTCCAGGCATCGCTGTTTTCAGTAGCAGGGGTCAAGGTGCATGGGATGATTTTTGTTGTACAGCCCTAGTATAGGATGAAGCATCTTTGGAAGGGTGACACAAAAGGGTTGTGTTGAATAATGTGCCTGTTTTTTCTAAATCGACTTCAAACCTACCTCCAAAATCCCTTTTTACGTTCTTCCTTGCTCACTAGAAATGCATTTAAAAAAAAACACTTCACCTGTACAAAAGGGGCTGGATGGCTCAGGGGATGGTGAATGGGAGGACTTTTGTTCACCACTAGGTCACTGGTTCAAATCTAGCCCAAGCTGGTAGCAATCAGAAGCCATTACCAGCCACTGGTGATTTGGTGGCCTGTATGAAATGAGTTTTGTGGGTCTCAATCCAGTGTAACACACACATGCCAGGATCAAGGAGGCCATGTAGACTGGACATTGTGGCACAATGAGGATGTTTGCCATGCTGTCCCTTACGTGGCTAAAAGTAGATGGTCAGTCCAGACCCGTTCTGAGCACTACTTCAGATGGAAATATTAAATAAAAGACCCCACTCCCTCCATACTTGCACAACAGTGACATGTCTGCATTTGTTTGAAATCCTGTATCCACTCAGCAGTGGCTGTGGTTGGAAGCCACCTGAAAAGGGAAGCATAGCTTTGCCCACTTCATTACCTTATCCACTCTTATGAACGACTGAAGCTGAAGTGGGTGGGGATTCAATGCAGGCAGAGGCAGAAATCCTTTTTGCCTCTGATTCCATCCAGAGCCTCCTAATAAATGGGGCTCAGTCACTGAGCAAATCTTCCTTGCTTGGCTAACTGGGGAGCTGTTGCCCAAACTGAAATTGGCCGTCCCCAGCAGCTCTCGCCAGCACTGCAGGGTCCTGAGTGTCTTGTCTTGGACAGACCACAATCCCCTGCAAAGTATCACATGTGTGTCTTATCCTGCCCACCCCAAAAAAACACCAAAATGGCTTGTTAAACCCCTCTCTCTTGTCACTTTGGGGTGGGTTACTTTTCTTAAATTTGTGTGTAGCTCTCCTTGCAATGGGAATTCAGCGCTCAGGTCAGATGTGTTCCAGATACATTGGTTTCCCATAAGGAGGCTCTTTAGGTTTGGGATGGGGAATATTATATAGCTCATTTCTGTGCTTTCACCTTGTAGTGTTTTTCAGGGTGTGTGATGCGGGGGGGGGGGGAGGTGTCAGCTTGATTTCCTCTATTCTTTATGATGCTGCTTCCCCTGCCCCCTCTTGGAGGAGAAATGTCAAACAGTTCTGAGTAGGGAAAGCCACCTGCTGCTGAGTTAGTTTTCTTCTTTGACTGACTTTCACAGCTTTTCCCTCTGAGTTAGCAAGCTGCCTCCCTCACTCCCACATACATGCACGCACATTCACACATGCATTAACAGCCAATTATGTATTGAGAATAGTGGACTTTTGTGTTTTTCCATTTCAGTAACCTAATTAAATCGCAAAGTCTCAGAAGCATATTTTGGGTTTGGGTTTTTTTAATTTACAGAGTAAAAAACAAATGGGAATTTTTTGCTGCTGTTAAGATTCCCTTTTTTCCCCCTTTCCTCCCCACTTTAATTGGAGCCAAGGTGTGTAATTTTTTTAAGGTACTGTATTAAAAAAACATTAGTAAATAAACATTTTTACACGGATCTCTCATTTTAAGCTGCCTTATTTGTTACTGATACAGATGCTGTGAGATTAGATGCTGGGGGTGCTTCTGAGTTTACTGTGCAGTTCTCCAGGGAAAGCTGTTCAGGTAAAAGTGTTGTGTATTCCATCTTTCTGTTTTCCACATCCCTTTGTTAGGTCCTGATTCAGCAAGGTTCTTAAACTGGTCTAACGTCTAGGCAGGAGAATGGTCAAAGGAGATCACTTTCATAGATTTTAAGGCCAGAAGGTCCTATTACATCATCTACTTTAACCTGCATAGCACAAGCTAGAGAACTTCACTCAGTGACTCTTGTGGTGATTCCAGTGACTTGTGCTTGGCTAAAACATCTTCCAGAAAGGCCTCCAGTCTTGGTTTAAAGATGTCGAGACGGAGAATCCACAACTTCCTTTGCGAGTTTGTTCCAGTGGATAATCATCCTTAATAGTGCTTTATTTCTAAGTTCAATTTAACATAAGGACAAAAGGGAGCATTGTGATTATCTAGTCTGACCTCCTGTATAACACAGGGCAAAGGACTGCCCTGCATTAACTCCTCCCTTAACTAGAACCTGGCTTTAACTTCTAATGTTTAATGTTGTGCCTTGCTCTGCTAGTTTAAGGAGCCATTTAGTACCTGGTATTTTCTCCACATGAAAATACTTAGACACCATAATCAAGTCACCTCTGTCTCCTTTTTTTAGAAGCTAACCAGAATGAGCACTTTAACTCTCCCAGCATAAGACATTTTTTCCATCCCTCGAATTGTTTTGGGGCTCTTCTCTGCAACCTCTCCAATTTGCCATCATGCTTAGATATCTACCTTGCTGAATCTGGGCCATCCAGCGTATTAGAAAAAGCTTTCTTCCCCTTTAAAAGTAATGAATGCTCTAGATTGGAGTCTGAAGCTATTATTTGTATTGCAGTATCACACAGAAGCCCTAGTTATAGACTAGGGGCAGCTTGTGCTAGGTGCAGGGCAGGTGCAAGGAGGTTTCACACCCTAGGCAAAAATTCCACCTTGTGCCACCCCCTCTCCCCCACACCCGAGGCGCCTCCCCTGCAGCAGCTCCCTGCTGCAGCCCCCCCTGCGGCAGCTCCCCGCCACCCCCTCCCTCCCTCCCTCCCCTCGACCCAGGCAGATCCCCGCCCCAGTTCACCTCTGCTCCACCTCCTCCCTGAGCACACCGCCGCTTCTCCCGCCTCCCAGGCTTGCGGCGCCAATCAGCTGTTTGGCACGCAACCCTGGGAGGGAGAGAAGCAGAACGGGGCGGTGCTCAGGGGAGGCGGTGGTGCAGAGGTGAGCTGGGGCGGGGAGCCGTTCCCCTGTGTGTGCCCCCCCAACATTACTTGCTGCAGGCGGCCCTCCCCGCGCCTTCCTGCCCCAACTTACCTCCGCTCCACCGCCGCCCCCGACCACTTGGTGCCTTAGGTGACTACCTAGTTAGCCTAGTGGTTGCACCGGCCCTGGCTAGGTGCTATACAAGTGCAGAACAAAGAGATGGTATCTGCCCCCAAAGAGTTTGCATTCTAAATAAGCAAAGGAAGGATGATGGTTTCCCATTTTACGCATTGGAAACTCAAGCCCAGAGAGAAGTATTTTCCCAGGGTGTCACAAGGAGTCAGTGGCAGAACTAGGACTTGAATCCAAATGTTCTGAGTGCCAGGCCAGTATCTCAATTCAACTCCAGTGCTGGAGCAGAATTGATGCAGAAGGGAGAGGCATGTACAGGCTGTGCAAGCTTTCTACTTTCAGCTATCCAGTGCTATTTTATAATTCATTGGTCCCACATGAGATATGGGGACATCAACGCATCCATCAAACACACCCTGAAGACACTGATAGCACTAAATCGGATGCATCATTGGGATGAATTGTCATTAGGCTGCCAGATCCTTAAACATGTGCCTATTGTACTTCATGAAGCTCTGGTTACAGCACAATATCATATGGACACAAAGGGACAGTGAAAGACTTTAAGGTGGCTCCAAACCACTAGATACAATATGCTGCAATTCTGCCTGTGTTGTGCCTCAGATACCCAGGAAGGTGTTATCAGGGGAAAGAAGTTTTTATCATAGGGTGCTTGTGCAACCTTATTGATGGAAATCCTTTGGGTGTTTACTGCAGAGATAGCGCACGTGCACCCCATACCCCATGCCTAACCACTAGACCCCACTCCTCTCCCAGAGCTAAACGTAGAACCTCAGAGTCCTGGCTCCCAGCCCTCCTGCTCTAACCACTAGACCCCATTCCCAGAACCAGGAATAGAACCCAGGTGTCCTGTCTCCCCAAGTGTGTGTTACGGCTCTAAGAACATTGAACTTCCTAGCACTGACTGTTCTCCATCCTGCTCTCATTGGTAAACATTCAAATTCCTAGAACTGTTAGAGGATGCTTGTCTATGTATATAATTCTTTTTTCTATTTGTTAAAAGTAGGATCATGTCACTGTTGGGGAAGGGTGTGTGTTAATACAGGATGACTTCCCTGCAATGCTAGCTGTCTCCAAAGATTTGCATCCTTGTATCTTAATGGCAAAAAACAGCAGCTGCAGGTAAGACAGGGTCAAGTATTCAGTCTAAGGGGGATAGAAGAAGCTGCGACTTCAGTGTGGCTCAGTGCAGGGTGGGGGAAGTGGATTTTATTAACTCATTCTCCCCCTTCACCTCCTTTGTTCTTTCCTTCTGCTGTAATGCTTTTAGGACCAGATTCAATTGAAACCAAATCATGCACTGCATAGTCCCAACACCTTCCACTAAAAATATTTTGTCTGGCCATTGCAGTCTGTATGGCAGCATGGCCCAGTGGCACTGTACTGGGACTCAGGATACATGAGTTCTGTACTCGGCTCTGCTGCGTGTGGCCTTGAGCAACTCCCTTCCCCTCTGTGCTCCTGTTTCCCTTCCCACCCTTTGACTATATCAGTGGTCTCCAACCTTTTTACATAAACAGATCACTTTTAGAATTTAAGTGCACCCCAGGATCTACCCTGCTTCGCTCACTCCATGCCCCCCCTCCTTCGCTCGCTCCCCACCACCCTTGCTTACTCTCACCAGGCTGGGACAGAGGGTTGGGGTTTGGGAGAGGGCTCTGGGCTGGGGCCAAGAGGTTTAGAGTGTGGGACGGGACTCTGGGCTGAGCCTGGGGCAGGAGGGGGTGCAAGCTCTGGGGGGGAGTTTGGGTGAAGGAGGGGGCTCCGGGCTGGGGCAGAGTGTTGGGGTGCAGGAGGGGGTGCGGGCTCTGGGAGGGAATTTAGATGCAGGAGGGGGATCCGGCTAGGGCAGAGTGTTGGGGTGCAGGAGGGGGCATGGGGTGCTGGCTCTGGGAGAGGGGTCAGGGCTGGGGCTGGGCAATGGGGGGCAGGAGCAGGATTGGGGGGGCAGGAGGTGGTGTGGGGTGCTAGCTCCAGGAGCAGTCTCCTGCCAGGCAATGCTTACCTTGGGCGGGGCTAATGCAGGATCACTGCCTCCCCTGGACCCACGCCGCTCCCAGAAGGGGCCAACATGCCCCTGCGGGCACGTGGCTCCGTGCGCTGCCCCTCTCTCCCGGCACTGCTCCCGCAGCTCCCATTGGCCACAGTTCCCCATTCCCGACCAATGGGAGCTGCGGGCGTGGTGCTTGCAGGCAGGAGCAGCATGCAGAGACCCCTGCTGTCCCCCTCCCCTAGAACTGCGAGGGCATGCTGCCTGCTTCTGGGAGTGGTGTAGGGCTGAAGCATACAGGGGGCCTGCCTTAGTGGCAGCCCTGCTCCAGCCAAAGATTGCAATCGGCTGGGAGAGTCTCCAGGATCAACCATTCGATCGCGATTGATCGGTTGGTGCTCACTTCCCTATATAGACTGTAAACTCTTGTGGGTAGGGACTGTCTCTTCCTTTGTCTATACAGTGCCTAACACAATGGGTGCTGATCTAGTTTGGGGACCTGTAGGCTCTACTCTAGTAATGTTAACCTTCTATCACCTAGAGGACCCAACTTAGCTTGGGGGTACCATTGAGCAGGGTGCCATAGACAACATGGTGAGAGACAATCCCTGCCTTAAAGATTTTACAATCCAGGGCCTGATCCAGGCAAGACTGTTGCAGATGCTTAACTTTATGCACCGTCAGCATTCCAAATCCGTGGGATTTATTCGCAGTGTGTAAAGTTAATGTGCATATGTCTTTGCAAGGTTGGGGCCTAAATAGAAAAGATAGATACGAAGTGGGAGAAGGTGGGAAATAATCCTCTCATTTTACACGTGCAGAGAGATTAGTCACACATGGAGTCTGTAGCAGAGCTAGGAATTAAACCCAGGTTTCTTGTGATGAGAGCTAGTTGGATATTTTGCATTAAAACAGCTTTTTGCCAGAAAATGCTAAACAGCCAAAACAGAAACTTTTGCGGGAATGTATCTGCTTCAGTTAAACTTTCATTGAAAGAGGTTTCTCCAGTCCAGGGTGGAAATGTGAGACAGAGCTCAGAATAATCGATAGCCCTGTCTAAGTGAGGCAGAGCAGGGACCTGAAACTGGGTCCCCCATCCCTGCTCACTAGTGGGCTGTTGACTGTTCTGGAATGGGGGATCTGTGCTCTTGCTCTCTTGGGCTGGTTTTTACAAACATGCCTTGGTTTTGTCCCAGTACGGAATGGAAAACGTTTTTTAAATGTTCATGAACCAGGAAAACAGTTTCCTTCCCCACTTTATTTCAGACCTAATGTAGTGCCACAAGCCCGTTCTTTCTTGACAGGGAAACATGCTGCCTCTTTTTTTTAACGATGTTTTCCCTATAATAACATTATACACAACTGGCTGGAGTCAGATGATCAGATCCTTATTCTACGTATGCAGGTGTAAATCTGGAGCGAGGTTTCATTTAACACAAGGGAGTTAGCCTACTTTTACCCAGTTCCAAGTGAGATCAGAATATAGCCCTGATGATTTTAAATAACAATTCACTACTTTAAATTAGGACACAAATCAAATGATGGCAGCATGCTGTATTGGGATGAGTTCCAGTCATCTACCAGAGCTGTGGAGATGTTACAGGGAATTCCAAGAAAAGCAAGAAAAAATTATTAAAGACCTAAGATTTTCTTAGTGCCATAATAGTGTAGAGCAGGAGAGGGTTGTAGGAGAAGATGCCATGCTGAAAGAATCATGGGATTTTTATTGTCCTTGGTACATAAGCTATTGCAAATATTATTGCACATAAAATCATTATAGAGATTCAGAAACTTCTCTGCCAAACTTTTTTTTTTTTATTACTTCAGAGGTGCCTATTCCATCAGTTTAGTATCTGATTCCATTCTGTCTCAGGTGAGATTATATCCTGGTTTTGGCTCATAGGAGTTGGCAGACTGCATCACTTGACCAGCTAGTCCAGCATCCTGTTTGAGGTGGGCTCATACATGGACTCAGTTATTTTTTATTACAGTCTTGCTCTGAGACATCCAATCAAGATCTGGTCTCTATTGTGCTAAGTGCTGTACAAACATGAAATGAAATACAGTCCCAATTCTAAAGGGTTTTTTCCAGCTCTGAGTCCTTGCCGTTTTTGCCTCGGTGCTGTTTGAAATGAGATTACTGCCTGGGACTAGAATCAGTCAATATAGGTTCAATTCTGAACTCTGCCACAGACTTGAATAAGTCACTTAATCTCTCAGTGCCTCACTTCCCTCAGATGCAAAATGGAGATGATGATCCTTCCTTTGTTTGTTCAGACTGTAAACTCTTCACTGCAGGCACTGTTATTGTGTGTATTTGCAGCACCCAGCATGACTGGGGTGGGCCCGAATATCAGAGGGGGTCTGTATAGTGCCTGGCGTGATGGGGCCCTGCTCTAGCACAATGGGACCTTGATTACAGTCAGGGCCTCTTGATGCAACCATATCTTAAAACAAAACAAAACCCACTATTATAAAGCAATTTTGTTTTCCTTTTTATTTTTTCAAACAAATAAATATGAAGAACATTGACATAAACACCAGCCTCACTGGACCCTGCATGAGGAAAGTCAGTATGTACAGTCCTGTATGATCAGGGTTTTGCTGCTTTGCCAATTCTCATGCTAAATGGAGTTTTCTTTCAGCTCACAGCCCCTGAAGTTATGATTACGTGAGACTCTGTTTACATATATTTTAAAAAAAAGTTTCTAGTGAAAAGCTTGAAAATGTGACCTCTAAAGGCTCAGAAACCAGAAGGAAAATATGAATCTTTCCCTCCTCGCTCTCCCACTAGTTTACTATTTGGCTTAAAATCATGAGTTTTTTTATCTTGTGATTTTGGAGTCTGACTCGTGATTTTTGCATGCTTGGGGATGGTAATGCTGGGTTTGTAACTCTCATAAACATGTTTTGGTCAATGATTTATTCATATTAAACATTCAAGAGTCACCAGGCTAAAGATAGGTTGGAATCATGGCACAAAGACGAAGTGAATTGGAGGACTGCCCCTGACTTCCTGCTGGGTCATCTTTTCTCTGCTGCTGGGACATCTTCAGGAAATAGCGCTTAGATTGATATATCTTTTCTCCACTGCCTGCCTGCCTGTTGCTCCCAGGAGTGTTAATGCAAGTTCGGAATGTGGAGAGCGCTTATGAGCATGGTACAGAATAATTCATTCTTCCTACCTGGGGAGCATCTGAGTCCTCCCCCAGGGGAGAACGGATCAGAGGATCTCTCGGGGGGGGACAGGCCTGGGTAGCTCAAATATATCTATTCATGTGAGGCATAAAACTGTTGGAGCTGTGCTGCTGCTTGAAGGCTTTGTGGCAAAAGCTATGTGTGTACAGGATGGAGCAAGGAGTAATGGCCTCTGCAGCAGATGGCTAGCTCAGGACTTTGCATGGTGGCCTGGGACTTGGGAGACCCAAGTTCAATTCCCCACTTTGTTGCATGACTGGGAGCAAGTCACTCTGGCCCAGATCCTCAAAAGTATTTAGGTGCTTAGCTTGCACTGATTTCAGTGGCTAAATATCTTTGAGACTGTCTTTAGTCTCCCACTGCCTCAATTCCCCCTTTGTAAAATGGAATAATGCTTCCCTACTGCACAGGATGAAGGGAAATATATTAAAATTAGGGCTGTTGATTAATTGCAGTTAACTCATGTGATTAACTCAAAAATTAATTACAATTAAAAAAATTAATCGTGGTTAATTGGAGCTTAATCACATTGTTAAATGATAGAAAACCAACTGAAATTTATTAAATATTTTTGGACTTTTTTCTACATTTTCAAATATATTGATTTCAAATAGAACACAAAATACAAAGTGTACAGTGCCCACTTTATTATTTTTGATTACAAATATTTGCACTGTAAAAATGATAAACATAAGAAATAGTATTTTTCAATTCATTTCATACAAGTACTGTAGTGCAATCTCTTTATCGTGAAAGTGCAACTTACAAATGTAGATTTTATTTTTTTTGTTACATAACTGCACTCAAAAACAAAACTTTGGAGCCTACAAGTCCACTCAGTCCTACTTCTCGTTCAGCCAATTGCTAAGACAAACAAGTTTGTTTACATTTATGGGAGATGATGCTGCCCACTTCTTATTTACAATGTCACCTGAAAGTGAGAACAGCCGTTCATATGGGACTTTTGTAGCCTGCATTGTAAGGTATTTACGTGCCAGATATGCTAAACATTTGTATGCCCCTTCATGTTTTGACCACCATTCCAGAGGACATGCTTCTATTTTGATGAAGCTTGTTTAAAAAAAAAAATACGTTAATTAAATTTGTGACTGAACTCCTTGGGGGAGAATTGTATGTTTCCGGCTCTGTTTTACCTGCATTCTGCCATATATTTCATGTTATAGTAGTCTTGGGTGATGACTCAGCACATGTTCATTTTAAGAACACTTTCGCTGCAGATTTCACGAAGTGCAAAGAAAGTACCAACGTGAGATTTTTAAGATAGCGACAGCACTCAACCTAAGGTTTAAGAATCTGAAGTGCCTTCCAAAATCTGAGAGGAACGAGGTGTGGAGCATGCTTTCAGAACTCTTAAAATAACAACACTCTGCTGCGAAAACTATCGAACCCAAACCATCAAAAAAGAAAATCAACCTTCTGCTGGTGGCATCTGACTCAGATGATAAAAATGAACATGCATCAGTCCTCTCTGCTTTGGATTGTTATCTAGCAGAACCTGTCATCAGCATGGACTCGTGTCATCTGGAATGGTGGTTGAAATGTGAAGGGACATATGAATTTTTAGCGCATCTGGCATGTAAATATCTTGTGATGCCAACTGCAACAGTGCCATGATGACACCTGTTCTGACTTTCAGGTGACATTTTGAACAAGATGCGGGCAGCATTATCTCCTGCAAACGTAAACAAGCTTGTTTGAGCGATTGGCTGAACAAGAAATAGGACTGAGTGGAGTTGTAGGCTCTACAGTTTTATATTTTATTTTTGAATGCAGTTTTTTTATATAATTCTACATTTGTAAGTTCAACTTTCATGATAAAGAGATTGCACTATAGTACTTGTATTAGGTGAACAAAATACTATTTCTTGTGTTTTTTATAGTGCAAATATTTAATAAAAATAAATATAAAGTGAGCACTGTACACTTTGTATTCTGTGTTGTAAGTGAAATCAATATATTTGAAAATGTAGGAAACATCCAAAAATATTTAAATAAATAGTGTTCTATCATTTAACCGTATGATTAATCACAATTAATTTTTTAAATCACTTGACAACCCTAATTAAAATATTGTGAGGTGCCCAGGTATTATGATAATGGGGCCTATATAACCCCCTTAGAGAGATGCTTGAGCAGGGACTAGGGAAGAATTTCTCTACACTAATCCTCTTGAGCAGGACAGTAACAGAGTGGGTTATTAATAATATCCTGTGTCCATGTGATTGAATGGGACACTTTAAGACCCTGATGGGAAGGATGGAGGTGCAACTGTCCTTACTGTCTTTCCCTACTCCAGATGTCATCTTTCCCCATGTCACCTTCAGTTTTCATCTTTCTCAGTGCAATGCAGTGATACTCGGCACCTCACTAGCACCAGATTACAAAGTGTTTTCTAAAACTCAACCAATGAAGCTTCACCACCCATGATTGCCCAAGGTCACAAGCTCTGAGAATGGAACTCCAGAGCCCAGACACCCCCACCTTTAGTCACTAGAATCATAGAATATTAGGGTTGGAAGAGACCTCAGGAGGTCATTTAGTCTAATCCCCTGCTCAAAGCAGGACTAACCCCAACTAAATCATACCAGCCAGGGCTTTGTCAAGCCGGGCCTTAAAAACCTCTAAAGATGGAGATTCTACCACTTCCCTAGGTAACCCATTTCTAGTGCTTCACCACCCTCCTAGTGAAATAGTGTTTTCTAATATCCAACCTAGACCTCCCCCACTGCAACTTGAGACCATTGCTTCTTGTTCTGTCATCTGCCACCACCAAGAACAGCCAAGCTCCATCCTCTTTGGAACCCCCCTTAAGGTAGTTGAAGGCTCCTATCAAATCCCCCCTCAGTCTTATCTTCTGCAGACTAAATAACCCCAGTTCCCTCAGCGTCTCCTTGTAAGTCATGTGCCCTAGCCCTCTAATCATTTTCGTTGCCCTCCACTGGACTCTCTCTAATTTGTCCACATCCCTTCTGTAGTGTGGGGACCCAAACTGGACACAATACTTCATGTGTGGCCTCACCAGTCCTGAATAGAGGGGAATAATCACTTCCCTCAATCTGTTGGCAGTGCTCCTACTAATACATCCTAATATGCTGTTTGCCTTCTTGGCAACAAGGGCACACTGCTCATATCCAGCTTCTCATCCGCTGTAATCCCCAGATCCTTTTCTGCAGAACTAGACACCGTGCCCCTCCCAGAGCTGGAAATAGAATCCAGGAGTCCTGGCTCCCACTGCCACCCTGCTCTAACCCATTAGACCTCCCCGCCCTACAGATCAGATTCCCAGTTTCTGACTCTGAGCCTGGAAACAGAAGAACTCAGGAGTCTTGTCTACCATTCTCCTCTGCCCTAATCACTAAACGCCACTGACCTCCCAGAACTGGGGCTGGAATGCAGGAGTCTTCCCCCGTCCTTGCTCTAAGCGCTAGACACCCTCTCTCCTCCCAGCCCAGTCTCTGACTCTAACCACTAGACATACTCATGAAGAGTCAGGAGTTCTGACACCCATTTTCCTGGTCTAAGCAGTAGGATGGCTAGACTGTGCTTGTCTCTGTGGCTGAATGGATGGAAGGTCAAGTGTCCTCTTAGTCAAAGCATCAAGACTGGAAAGAGCTGAAAATCCCAAGAGGTCATGTCACAACCATGAATTGCTGGTTTCAGTGGCCCTGTGGCTTAGATTTTAAACCAGGTTTTAAATCAGTTTCTCTCAAGCACAGAGCATTAAATGCACCAGCTTTGTCCATTTGTTTTCCTTTTGATACATCCACATTCATCAAGGTTTTAAGGAAGGCCACTATCTGACAATGAGTTCAAGATTACAATAATAAACGGTGGCATGGTGTTCCGGAACCTGCCAGCTGTATCCTCACCCAGACCCCAAAGGCTGGGTTCATGACTGTCTCGGAGGAATTCTCCCTCTGGCATCACAGCCAGGTCCCATTCTTCTGCTGCAGTGCAGTTTGCCTGACAGTCTTCATCCCAGCCCAGGGATTTAATCTAGGGGAAAAAGGCAAGGAACCGCAAATTGAGACACTTGTAATACATTTGCTTGTTATATCTTGATAAGAGCTGCTGGCACCTTGGCTTCCAGCGGCAATACAGCCCTCCCTGAGCTGGGAATAGAATTCAAGAGTCCTGGCCCTAGTATTAACTGTTGTAACCACTAGATCCCAGCTCTGGGAAGAGTTATTATTCCAGAGCTGGGAATAAAACCCACAAGTCTTTGACTCCCAATTTCCTCCTGTTCTAACCACCAGCTCCCACTCCTAGAGCTGGCATAGAGTCCTCTTAGGAAAAGCTTTGGTCTAGTGTATTAATTATTTTCACATGATGAGTTCCCAGGGCCAAATTGCACTCAGCGGTGCCCAGGATCTGCATTGTCCCACCCACCATGCATGCTACTTCCACCAAGTCCATTCATCCTTCAGCAGGAGGCAGTGGAGTCCCCACTCTTATATTCATAGATTATGAGGTCAAAAGGGACCACTGTGATCATCTAATCTGACGGGCTGTATAATACAGGCCATAGGACATCCCTGGATAATAATGCCTCTTTGGACTAGAACAGATGTTTTAGAAAACTGTCCAGTCTTGATTTAAAAATTGCCAGCAATGGAAAACCCACCACAGCCTTTGGTATCTGATGAAGTGAGCTGTAGCTCACGAAAGCTCATGCTAAAATAAATTGGTTAGTCTCTAAGGTGCCACAAGTACTCCTTTTCTTTTAGCCTTTGGTAAGTTGTTCCAATGGTTAATTCCCCTCACTGTTAAAAACAGGCACTTTATTTCTTGTCTGAATTTATCTAGCTTTAGCTTGCAGTCATTGGTTCTTGTTAGACCTTGGCTAGTTTGATGAGCCCTCCATTATCAAATTTCTCTTCCCCATGTAGAGAGACAAGTTGGGGGAGGTAATATCTTTTATTGGACCAACTTCTGGAGGTGAGAGAGATAAGCTTTCAAGCTTACACAGAGCTCTTCTTCCCCAGGCAGATACTTATAGACCCCTTAACCTTCTCTTAGATAAACTAAATAGACTGAGTTCTCTGAATCTTCCACTATGAGGCATGATTTTTACTAGGATCCTAATTGTCTGCTAGACTGAAGAGCCCTCTATTATCAAATTTCTGTTTTCCATTTAGGCACTTAGACTGATGAAGTTTACTGCAAGGTGCATGCATGGTTGCAAGAGCAGAATTGTCTCCCTCCATGTTCTTTAATAGGGCTGACCTTAGCTGCAACTGATGACACAGGGATACCCTACAGCAGTGATCCCCAAACTTTTCAGGATCACGTTCCCCCCCACCCTTACTCCTGTCCTTATCCTCCCTCCTGGGGTTGGGAGTGGGGCTGCAGCTGTGTGTGTGTGGGGGAGGGAACACAGACCACAGTGAGGGAGCTAAGGCTGGGGCTGCAGCTGGGCACGGGGATGGGAGTGGGCCTGGGAATGGAGCCGTGTCCAGGCCAGTCAGGGGCGACTAGGGGTGGCTTGGGGCCGGGAGCCAGGGCTCCGGCTGGGGACAGGGCCAGAGCAGAGCGAGGCTGGGTGGCGCTTCCTCCCCACCCCCTGTGGGGGCTGCCCCCCCAATCATTTCTCCGTATCCCCCTGGAGAGCACGCCCCACAGTTTGAGAACCTCTGCCATACAGTCTCAACAATTCATGGTCTGATTCACTCTCCACTTCCCACCTTAGAAGCTAATTCCCACCCCTCCCCCGCTGCCGCATTTGGCTCCCTCCACTGGCTGTGCCTGGCTCACCATTCTGGAATTCACCCCACGCCTGCTCAGTGTGCTGGAGCCCTGTGGAAGGCCACCACGTGCTTGGGCATCTTCTTCCACCTCCTCTTGTCCCAGCGGCACAGCAGCAGCATCTTAAATGTATTGCGAAAAGACTTATTGCACAGGGCATAGCACATGGGATTGACAGTGCTGTTAACATAGCAAAGCCAGTAGCCCAGTTTCCAGAGGCTCTTAGGAACACAGTCCTGGCAGAAGGTGGACACCAGCACCATGATGTTATAGGGTGTCCATGTGAGGATGAAGGCCAGCAGGATGGCACTCAGTGTTCGGGCTGCTTTCTTCTCTTTGATCAGGGAGAGGGTCTTCTGCTGGGAGAGCTGTTTGCTCCTCTTCCGCAGATGGCTTTTGGCAGTCAACACCCCCTTCTCCTTAATTGGTGATATCTTTTTGTTTGACGGCTTCTTGGCCATGTTGGGGGACTCAGTGGCAGCAGGAGACTGGGCTAGGATCCTGCACAAGCCATTCCCTCCTGCCCATGGCCCTCCAGCCAGCTTCTCCCGGCCCCGGGTTGGCTTCTCTGTTGGCAGCGGGGGCTGCGTTACACTGCCAATCATAGGCAGCCGGATCACCACCGAGCAGACACTCTGAACCTCAAAGGGCTGCTCCTCTCCCTCAGACGATGTCAAGGAATCAGGGGAGCCGTCCTCCTCTTCCTCCTCCTCTGTATTGATCCAGCTCCCGTTGCTGCTCTGCTCCACATATAGCCTGGCCTTCCTCCAACTGGGAAAGCAGTAGGCCTTTGTGTGGGTTTTTGCCACAGCAGAAGAAACCTTGATGGGTTCCAACCGCTCTGAGTTGCTGTTGCTGCCTTCACCACCTCCTTTAGGCCTGTTGTTGGGGATTGGCCTGACAATGCTTTTGCTCTCTGAGCCTTGCAGGCAAGCCAGTTCCCTGGCCCTGTTCTCAGTCTCCCGGTAGATCCTCCAGTAGAGAATGATCATGATGGTGACCGGCAGGTAGAAGGCTGCAATGGCCGTGCCAAAAGTAATGATAGGCTGAGAGAGGAACTGGAGATGGCAGTTTCCTGAGGGCACTGTCCGCTCCCCAACAAAGTACTGCCAGAACAAGATGGCAGGTGCCCAAAGGATGAAGGAGATGGCCCAAGCTAAGCCGATCATGATGGCTGCCCTCTTTGGCGTCCTCTTGGCCCGGTAGGTCAAGGGCCGTGTGATGGAGAAGTAGCGGTCAAAGCTGATGATCAGGAGGTTCATGACTGAAGCATTGCTGGCTACATAGTCAAGGGCCAGCCAGAGGTCGCAGGCCACGTTGCCAAGGGCCCAGTGCCCCATGATGATGTAGGTGGTATAGAGGTTCATAGACACTGCTCCAATGATGAGGTCAGCACAGGCCAGGCTGAGTAGGAAGTAGTTGTTGACTGTCTTCAATTCGCTGTTGACTTTGAAGGAGACCATCACAAGCAGGTTGCCCACCAGTGTGACCAGCGAGAGGATCCCAGTCATCAGCACAATCAACACCACCTGCCACAAAGAATGGCCCCCATACAGGGTAGGCGAGGGGCCACCCTGGGAGCCATTGAGGGCTGGTGGGACATTAGAAAGGTTCATGGTGCTGGGGTGGGGTCTCACCTCTCCCAGAATAGCGTATTGGGATGACATTGGGTTCCCACCGCTCCAATTTAAAGCCCCTTTGGCCAGGAGAGGAAAGATGAGCAGGGGTCTTCAGTCTGAGGACGCCTCCTGGAATGAGGAAAGAGACTTGGCTGAGCTGGGAGAAGGGTCAGATTTAGAGCTGGGTGAAATTTTTCAGATAACATTTCTTTCCTTGAAAAATGCAGATTTGGCAACACTGAGATGTTTTGCAAATTCATATTGGTTTTGATGAATTATTCATTTAATAAAACCCTCAGCCCCCACCTCCCCCAATCATAATGTTTCATTTTGAGATTTTGTAAATGAAACATTTCAATTTTTTGGTTTGAAACAATTTTAATTCAGAAATTTCCTTCAATTATTTAAAAAAATTCAAAAATGTTAAATGATTCAAATTGAAACAAAACATTGACCCAAAACATTTATTTTTTAAGTTTTTTGGTTTGCCAGAAATGTTGAAAAGATTTCAGTTTTAGTTCAACTTGACATGAAATTTCCCACCCAGTGCTGGGTAATGAGAGCACTGAGGTAGGAGATCTGGGTTCATTCCTGGCTTGGTTGTTCTGTGACCTTGGGTAAATCACATCCTGTGCAGAAAAGCAGTTTTGTTTAATGGATAGGACACTGGGCTGGGGCTCGGGACACCTGGGTTCAATTCCCGACTCTGCCATTAATCTTGGTCTAGTCATTTCCCCTTCCTGTGCCTGTTTCAGTTCTCACCTTTATCTATTTAGAATTTTAGATAGTGAGCTCTTTGGTGTGGAGACCATCTCTTACTTTGTGTGTGTGCAGTGCTTGGCATGATGGGGGCCCTGATCTCGGTCGGGGTTAGGTAGTGCCCTACACGCTACCATACAAATGATAAGAAGAGGAAGCCAATGGGAAGGTTGGATCTTGGGGACCCTGGAGCCCATTGCCTGGAGTGGCAAAGGAGATCACAGGATACTCACCTTGCTATCAAGATTGTTTCTTTGAAACTTCATGTCCCTTCTCCAGTCCAATGATGTTACAACGGTAGTGGGGCACTGACACATCTAAGACGTCACATTTTGGAGGCCACCTGTATCAATGAAAAGTAGTTACCTTTTCACAGCTCTCCGACACTGCTAGGTTAACCCTCAAATAGTTACATTTAGACCATGACCTTGTTTTCACTCAAGACACTATCACAATTCCTGTTTATTTCAATGTTGCAGGTTTGGGTCCTTAACCCTATAGGTTAAGGACCCAAGTGTACAGCTGTTCTCTCTCTAGTAAAAGGTACAGGTTCAATTTTTGCTCCAAGTAAACGTTTACAGGGGCTTAGTGTAGTGGAGCTCCACAGAGGGTAGGGGGAGGAATCTACCCTAATCTACCAGTGCTGCAACCTCATGCAACTACCTCTGTCCTTGTTGCATCCAACCTTTGTCTTTTGTGGTCCAGTCCATGTGGTTGCAGCTCCACATCCTCTGAGCTAGGTGATCTGTTGGCTTGTTGCACACGATTCCAAGCTGCCTCCACCTAATTAGGTTATTATGAGGTACTTTTGCCTTATTGCAGTTGACAAGGATGTAGCTAGGTGCTCTCCCAGGGGCACAGAAGGAGCCCCCAGAAAGCTGGGCAGCAGTGGAATTTGAACAATAGCAAATCAAGCTCTCCTGCTACACTGGTAGGAGAAAATGCCTGTTGCCCTGATCACTAGTGTCTAGAACTGTCAAGAGCCCAGGACAAACACAGTCCAAAAGTTTTGAAAGTGACTAATGATTTTGAATGCACTGTTTTTTCAATGTGTGTAATGGGAGGGGGGGTCTACCCTTTTATAGGCCAGGGGGATTGGGATCATCCATCTTTGTTCTAAGGCAGAGTGCCTTTAAGAACAGGTGTTTGGGTTGATCAGACCCGGCTGGAAAGGGGTCAGATGATTATAAAAGCCAGCAAATGGCTCGGGTGTGGTGAGAGCTGGTAGAAGCAGAGAGGATCTGGCAGGAAACTGCTGGGTTAAGGTGTGGGGAAGGGAAGAGTGACAGGGAGCAGGGTTACTCAGGTAAGTAGCCGGTAGAGTAGGAACCTGTGACATGCAGAAAACCCTGGCTCAGGGGGAAAGAGGTGGTTTCTATGCTGAACTATTTATTTTGGGGTTTGCTAAAGGTCACTGCAATTAATAAATGGTGGCTTGATGAAAGGCCCTGAACAGATCCTAGGCATGGCATTAATCCTGGGCTGGGGAGACAGGCCAGCCACTTACAAGGTACAGTTTGAGATACCTTCAGAGCATCAGCTACCTGCCCTTTGAAAATCAGGCCCATTTGAGGTGTCTGAAGTTGGACAGCCTCCCTCCCCAAAAAACGGCACCTGAAATCAACTGTCACTTTTTAAAACCATCTTGGCCAAAACACCAGAAGGAAGAGAGTAAAATGAACTGTTAATGGCTGGCCAACTAAGATTCCTGTCTGGAATAAAACAAAGATCCTTGGGAAGAATCTGCCTTAACGTGGTCCAGCTTTTGAAGGACACAAGTGAAATATACTTGCCACTGCTCCTCCTTGTTATTATATGTGCTATGGTAGCAACTGGGAGCTCCCACCAAAATCAGGGCCCAGTACAGCCACATAGCAAGAGTGCTTGCATTCTGGATAGACCAAGGGTTATTAACCCTGTTATACAGAGGGGGAAACTGAGGTAGACAGCACTGACTTGCCCTCGGTCACACAATGAGTCTGAAGCACAGCTGGCAATTGAACCCAGACCTACTGAATCACACAGTTCAGGGCATTAACACCACAAATCCCTCCACTCCGTGCCCATTGTTTCTCTAAGATCTGCCAGTGGCTCAGAGTTTACTGCATAGCAGCAACAGCAGGAGCAAAATATACTCACCAGAGCTGATCTGTGAAGTTGTTCAGCTTCTGTGTGAGTAATGCCCAGTTCAGGCTGGGGAAATGGGACCAATGCATATATGCATATGCATGTGCATATGCACACGGAGGTGGAGTTGCGCAAACAGAGGGCAATGCAAATATCATGGGGAGACACACCCCTCCATGCAACCAAACACCAGATGCCTGGAAATAACTGATGAATTCTTGGCACGTTTAGTAACCGGGATTCCTAAGAAAGAGAGAAACCTGTTTCTTGTCCTTGTTTCTGATCCTGAGTGATAGTTAACAGAAGAGGCAGCTGTGGAATATGGAAGGAGGCACGACAGTGAAAAGGTTCTCAGCTTTGCAAAGGAAACCACAGCTCAGTCCTAGGAAGGAATTAAAGAGAAGCTTATGTAACCCTTGAAAAGTCTGTTTGGTCAGGGGGCAATCATAGGTTTACAAATGGCTATATATGGCATGGAACACTTGGGAAAGACAAAGAGCCACACCAATAGGGCACTGGGTTGGGACTTGGGAGCCCCAGGTTCAGTTGCCAGCTCTGCCACTGGGTTGCTGGGTGACCTTGGACAAGTCACTTCCCTACTCTGTGCTTCAGTTTCCCAATCTATAAAATGCAGATAATGATACTGACCTCCTTTGTAAAGTGCTTTGAGATCTGTGACTGGAAAGTGCTGTGGAAGAACTAGATATTTTTATTAACATGTTTTGTGCCCCAGGGCTGGCTGAAAAATACTAATTTTTCACCAGAAATTTTTTTTAAAAAATCACTTTTCCCCTTCAAAAGTTAGAGGAAAGTTATTTTTTTCTTTTCCCAATTAAATATTGGAAACCAGATGTTTTTGGTCTTCCTTACAAAATTTTCGTTTGTAGAAAACTAATATTTTAATGAAAACTTTTCTGTTTTCATTTTGTTTTGTTGTTGGGGGCGGGAGACAGGATAATTTTGAGCAAACCAAAAATGAGCAAATGTTTTTTATTCGAAAAGTAATTTTTGGCTGGGGGAAAAAAGATTGCTGACTCCCTCTATTGCACACACTTCCAGGAATAGAAAGAGAAACAGACCTCCCAATAAAAAAAAATAACAAATTTTTCTATTTTGTTTGCAGTGTTGTAGCCATATTGGTCTCAGGATATGAAAGACAAGGTGGGCGATGAGTGAGATAATATCTTTTATTGAATCAACATCTGTTGGTGAAAGAGACAAGCTCTTGAGCTTTCACGTGAAGAAGAGCTCGGGGAAGCTTGTTTCTTTCACCAACAAAAGTTGGTCCAGTAATAGATGTTACTTCACCCACCTTGTCTCTCCAACATTTTTCTAGTCTTATTTAGTATGTCTAAGTTTAATAATAATGAATCTAGCTAAATTCTCATTGTTATCTAATCTAGTTTTATTTGTTTTATCTAATTTTATAATCCTCAATTTCAAAAAACCCCTAATTTTATTTTAACCTAATCTTATTTTTGAGAATTGGACGGCATCCCTCTCCACATAATATTTTCTGTATCACAGCCGCTTCTACTCGCCCCATCTGATCAGGATCCTGTTGTGCTAGCTGCTGCACAGGCACACAGTGAGAGACAGTCCCTGCACCAACGGGCTCATAATTAAACAGATAAAGGTTGGGAGGGAAAACAGAGGTACAGGGAGGGGAAGGGACTAGCTGGGGGTCATACAGCTGGTCAGTGAAAGAGCTGGGCATAGAACCCAGGTCTACTGAAATCTAGCTGCTAGGTCAGGCTGCCTCTCATGTCTGGGCCATTGCTAAGTATTCTAGTGAATTACCTTATGCGTGCAGTATAAATGGATGGAATCAGAGCAGTGTAACTGTGCAGGTGTGTGTAATGTTGTTATCTGTACTGTCATAGCACCCAGGAGCCCTGGTCGTGGACCAGGATCCCATTGCTTTAGGTCAGGGGTGGGCAAACTTTTTGGCCCAAGGCCCACATCTGGGTGGGGAAACTGCAGGCGGGGCCATGAATGTAGGGCTGGGGCAGGAGGTTGGGGTGCGGGAGGGAGTGTGGGGTGTGGAATGGGGTGTGTTGTGCAGGAAGGGGCTCAGGGCAAGGGGTTGGGGTGCAGGAGGGGTGCAGCAGGGGGCTTAGGGAAGGGGGTTGGAGTGCAGGAGGGGTGCAGGGTGCAGAGTGTGGGAGGAGGCTCCGGGCAGGGGGTTGGAGTGCAGGAGGGGTGCAGGGTGCAGAGTGTGGGAGGAGGCTCCGGGCAGGGGGTTGGGGTGAAGGAGGGGTTCAGGGTGTGGGCTCTGGCCTGGTGCCTTTGCCTTGAGTGGCTCTAGGGTGGCAGTGGCATACAGCGGGACTAAGACAGGCTCCCTGCCTGCTCTGGCCCCACGCTGCTCCCAGAAGCAGCTGGCGCTATGCCTGCGGGTACTCCCTCAAACTCCCATTGGCCGCGGTTCCCCATTCCCGGCCAATGGGAGCTGCGGGGGGTGGTGCCTGCAGGCGAGGGCAGCGTGCAGAGCCTCTTCCCCTCCCTCCGTCAGAGTCTGCAGGGACATGGTGCTGGCTGCTTCCAGGAGCAGCACAGGGCCAGGGCAGGCAGGGAGCCTGCCTTAGCCCCGCAGTGCTATGGGGGTGGCAATGCTGCGGGCCGGATCCAAAGTTCTGACAAGCCAGATCCGTCCTGTGGGCCGAACATGCAGACCAAAGAGATGAAAGCTCCCTGCCTCAAAGAGCTTCCAGTCCAAGTAAATCTACTATGATGATTAGCATCGTCTTACACCCTATACTGCTGCTGGTTTATGGAGTGTCTTAGCTCAAGGGCTCTAGTTTTGGAAAAGATGTAGAAGTCCATGCTGCTTTTCAAACCAAGTTTAAACAAGCAACCTGTTTACTCCAGGCTGTTTCTTGAATCTTGGAGGCTGCTCTGGTGAAGGTTTTCAGCATCTCCAGCTCCCCCAGTGGCAGCAGGCAGTACTACACCCTGCAGCACATCAACCACATGACTCAAGTTTCTTGAGTGTTGTCCACTTCTAACATTTCTTTATCAAGAGACAGGATTTTGGCTGGGGCTGGAGCCAGTCATGCCATGAAGTGAGAAGCGCCAGCTTTCTAGTGAATTTGAGCCCCCTAATTGGCTATATGCCCCATTTGTCTGCCTCCTGGGGCAGACCAACCAAATAGAGCTGCTGCTGCAGGCAGAATTTTCTTCCCCTCTCCCTCTGCCTCCCCCTCCCCAAGACACCCCAGCAACCCAAAGCCATACGCACAGGACAGGAGGAGGGAGCTAAAGAGCCCAGCAGCTCAGGACAGCTCTGCCTCCCCCCGCTCCTGTAAGTAATCCAGACAGGATGGTGATTCTGCTCCTTGCCCCTCCCCTCTCGGCCTGCAGCACCCAGCCTGGGAAGGGCCATAGGGGCTTAAAGAGCCCCTGGAGCTGCCCCCAGCTGGGACGGGGTACGGAGGACCCCAATCAGCTCACCCAGCTAGGAGAGCGGGGTGAAGAGCCTCAGGAGGAACAGAGGTGAGGCTGGGAGGTGAACTGAGCGGGGCTGAACTGAGAGAGGGGCTGGGGAGCTCAATGGATGGGTTGGGGGGAGCAAAATTAATTGCTGGACGAGGGATGGGGGGAGGGAGCTCCTGCAGCAGGGGCCAAAGTGACCTTCCCCAATAAATTCTGGGGAGTGGGCAGCACTAATTGTCATTAGGGTTGCCAAGCCTCCAGGATTGGCCTGGAGTCTCCCAGACTCGGCATGGCTCTTCTGCTGACTATTGAAAGCAATCCAGGAGATTTTAATAGGATATTTTAAGAAAATGACATTACGTCATGTTGGGGGGGGAAAAAATCTCACTGAATAGCTTGTCAGAATTGGCAACTCTTATGGTCAGGTCTCCTCCCTCCCCCCAGCCAGCATAGGCAGGGGAGTTCAAACATCAAAAGACAGACCAAAACCTACAATAGAGTCTTTAAAAAAAAAATCTCATTTTCTAGGCTGATCTTGATTTTTCTGGGTTCGAATAATTATTTTTGATCTCTTGAGGTTGGTGATACTGTTAGTAGCAAGGCGGTTGGTGCGGCTGAGCCCCAGTAAATCTTAAGGGCCAGCCAGCTCTAGGTGATATTCACTCCTGCGTGGAGCACAAAGCCTTTGCACCATTTAAGGTCAGAGAGTCTTTGTTGGGTCTTTGTACAGGGGTGAGCTTCACACATTAATACACTACATACATCTTCTGTGAACCAAGTGGGGATAAAACAAGTTTTTAGACCCTCAGCTGTTTCAATCAGCATCGCACTATGGAAGCCAATGTAGTGATTTGCACCAGCTGAGGATTTACACTAGCTGGGGATCTGGCCCATTTTGTACACAGGGGTGGGTAAAAGTTAAAGTGTGTGTTTTCCCCTGAGGAGTAGACAGCTGTCTAGTGCTGGCTCTGTCAGCTCCTCCAATCAGTCCTACCAATCTAGACTGCAGTTTCAAGACGCTGGGCGGGGGCGGGGGGGAAGACAAAGCCCCCAGATGACAGATCAATCATTCATTTCCTAACCTTGTGGAGGTTTTTGTATTATTAGATGAGGTTTTAGCTAAATGAAATCTGGACTGGTGACTGGGAATCCATAGCTGTCTCATGCTATTTCAGTCTCTGCTTCATGCACAGCCTGGCTCCAGGAGAGGATGGGGGTAGCGATAACACAATAATCAGAGTGTTTTTTCTGGGCCAGGCCTCAGTGTAGAAGTCACTGGATGGAATTCTTAGGGCAGTGTTATACTAGATGATCACACTGGTCCCTTCTGACCTAAACTCATTGGTCATCCTCATCTCAGAAATGATACAGCAGAAATGGTCTCCTTTGGCCTTAAGATTTCTGTCTCTCTGGCCACCCAAAAGATATAGTGGAAATAATGGGAGGGCTTCAGGGATGAGTAACAAGAAGAGACTTGGAGAAATTGGTTTCAGTGTGGGAGGGGAGAAACCTATTTTCTCTTACCGTTCCCCTCCTCCTCTCTTTCCAGTGGAGAATTATTTTTAAAGTGAGTGGTTGGCTCCGCTGCCCCCCACCATTGAAACAAAACAAAAATTAGAAACATTTGCTTTTTGCAATGTTTTCAGTTTAAATAAAAAGGAAAAATTCCAGCACAATGAAAATGTATATTTTGTTTAAAGAGCCATTTTTGTCCAAACAAACGTCTTGATGAAATTTTTTTTGACCAGCTCTATTTAGCCCATCAGTTACTGCTATTAACTTTTATTATTTGTATTAGGAACATAGGACTGTAGGGCACCTCCTGGATCACTGAGTCCAGTCCCTGCTATTGTAGGCAACCCTGTCACAGAATCCCAGAAAGAAGGTGGTTTGCCTCCCACTCCTCTTACTGGGAGGCCGTTTCAAAACCTCACTGCTCTGTGGAATTGTAGTAGCAATTAGGAGCCCCAGTCATGGGCCTGGAGTTGGACCCCTTGTGCTAGGCACTGTACAAAGACAGAACAAAAACATAGTCCCTGCCCCAGGGTGCAGCTTGGTTGAGCAATGGCTCCGGGCATGAATCTTGCTACACACTAACGTCCCACTGATTCCATCTGGTCCCCCGTCATCCCCCTGCACCTGCCAAAGACTTCCTGCTTCTGGTTAGTCTGAAAGGGAAGAGTGGGCTTCTTTTCTTTACCTGTTACAGCTCACGAGTGACTGCTGGGTTCTGGCAACCCAAGCAACAGTGATGGGAAGTGAATGGTACATGAATAATTGAAGGGGGAGGTTGAGTCTGCATGGTGCTGCAGAAGTAAAAAGCAAGATGCAAAACCCCAGAGTCCTCTCCTTTCCCATGCACCAGAATCTGTTTTTCCCCTCCCCTTGCTCCTCCTTGGCAAACTTTAAAGGGTTCAGAATGCTTTGTTTACACACTCAGGCATGCTCCTTTAACTATACTGGGTTTTTTAAAATCTCACAACACCCCCCTAGTTAGAGTAGTAAAAATGTTGGAAAGATTTGGGCTAATGATACTGAAATACCTACCTTGAGATCCACAGATTGGGGTGGGGCTGGGGGACAGATCCTCAGCTGGCTGCCCGGGGAGTCTAGGGAGACCTTGGGCAAATCATTTAGCTGCTCTGTGCCTCAGTTTCCACCTCTGTAAATTGGGGATAATAGCACTGCCCTGTCTCTGAGCGGTTTTGTCACGTTAAAGATAGTGAGGGGCTCAGATACTATTGTGGTGGGAGCCATATAAACACCTCAGATCCAGTTGCTACATGCTTTTATGTGAATAATTTAATCCCCTCAGGCTTTGCGAGTGAAGATCCCAATTCCTCCCTTGCACAGGTCCCTGCTAGTGCGCCAGTTCATCAGCGTTTGATTTTCCTTGTGAACGTAACCCTCAGCCCCTTGTTTCCCTGGCTCTATTACTGCCCTGTAATTCAAGGGATGGGGTTGATCAGGTGTGTTTTTCACAGCTCAGGACAACTTCTGATTGGAAGGGTGCAGAGGAGACCGTTGGAAAAATGTCAGAACTTTTCTCCTTTCTTCCCGGAGGATGTCCTGCAAGTCATGTCCCTTTAAAATCGGATCACGTGGTGGCACAGTAAGAAAATTGAATGTAGGCACCACAAATGGGCTCCACTTGTTAAATCTGCCTGTGTTTTAGAGGCACTTTGCTTTTAAGCCTCTCAGTAAAAATCTGCCACCCCGTTATTATTGCTTCGCCATTGGTTGAAATTGGGTATGATTCTGTTTGGAAGAAAATAAATCCTTAGTGTAGTCTGTTTATTTACAGAAATTTAAACAAAGGTCCATTTCCTTGGCAGCAGGTGGAACATATGCACCATGTGCAATTTCCTTCCTCAGAAATCCCACCCGGAGCTCCTCCCGCCAGCACTGTGCCCAAGAAGAGGTGACTTTCCTCTATTCCTGGCTTTCTTTAAGGCTATGGCTACACTGTAAACTAGGGTTGTGATTTCCCCTGCTTGTGTACATGTACTTGTGCTAGCTCTCGTCAAGGAAGCAGGAGTATAAATAGTGGTGTAGCTGCAGGGCTTAGCCGTGCTGAGTAGACACCTGCCTGGAACCGGTGGGTTTGTACTTGGCACAGCTAAGCCATGCCTCCACTGCTGCTGCCCGTGCTGCCTTGGCCATGCTGCTATTTATACTCGCACTAGCGCAAGTCTATATGCGTGAGCAAGGGAATCGCTCCCCGGTGTTTAAAATCTTTAGGGAATAGAACCCAGTAGCCCTGGCTCCCAACCCCTGTGTTCTAACCCTTAGACCCTCTCAGGGCTGGGACTAGACCCCGGGAGTCCTGATGTCCAACCCCCCCCTGCTTTAACCTCTGGCTCTTCCAGAACCTCTTACTGAGGGTCTGGCTGCACTTGCCCCCTCATCTATTGACCTTGCACACCCTATCCGTGGCCCCATGAAGTCATGAGACCTCCTTGTCAACCTCCTCCTGGTGGCCATCCACCAAACCAGGAAGAGGAAGCTTGACAGGGAAGGGTTTTTGTGTGTGTGTGTGTGGGGGGGGGGTGTGCACTCTGCCAGTCTGGGGACTATTTCCTGTCTCTCGTCTGATCATTCTCCGGGCAGAGTTTCCACGGGTGGTGTCCGTGAACTCTTTAGACTTGGATGGGCCGAGACCTGCTCATCCCACTACCTGCAATAGGTATGCTCCATTCCTCTCCCAGAACTATGGGTAGAACCCAGTCCTGACTCCCATCCCTCCCTGGGCTTAGCTCCTAACTAGTTTCTCATTGTCTAGTTTGTAATATTGCTTGACGCCCATACTCTCTGAACGCAGAAGCCCTGCCCTACATGACAAGGCCAAGCTATGGCAGGGAACAGACTGCTCCCATCATTACCTCAAGGCCAGCAAGCATCACTCTAATTACCAACTGGCAAGCCAGCCAGCTGGGAGGTAGTAATACAAGGATCATGTGAACAAGGGTGACCCACAATGCGGGCTCGGAGCTCTGTCATCTGGAGAGCATCAGCCATATGGACAAACTCCTTTGCTATCACAGCACAAGGCCCCATCGCTTTTAATTGGCTCAAATATGCCTCTAATTGACAACAGTTATTTACTTAGCTGTGCAGTTAGGTTTTGTTTCAATGCTGTGCTTGCTGGTGGCCTGGGCTGTAGGCTGGATTTTTAGCTGTGGTAAATCAGCGTAGCTCCACTAAAGTTACATTTATGACATTAACCCAGATTAAGGCTATGACAAGCTGGGAACTACGTGAACGCTGACCGTGATTAAGGCCTGTATTGCGCTGTGTGCTTCACAGACCCTACCTCAGATTGGGACCCTGCTGGGGTGGGTGCTGCACAGACCCCCATCAGGGTGAAGACCCTGTTCTGCCACATGCTGTACAGACCCCGACCACATAAGGTGGGTAGAAAGTTGGCTAGATTGTCGGGCTCAACGGGTAGTGATCAATGGCTCCATGTCTAGTTGGCAGCCGGTGTCAAGTGGAGTGCCCCAAGGGTCGGTCCTGGGGCCGGTTTTGATCAATATCTTCATAAATGATCTAGAGGATGGTGTGGATTGCACTCAGCAAATTTGCGGATGATACTAAACTGGGAGGAGTGGTTGATACGCTGGAGGGCAGGGATAGGATACAGAGGGACCTAGACAAATTGGAGGATTGGGCCAAAAGAAATCTGATGAGGTTCAATAAGGATAAGTGCAGGGTCCTGCACTTAGGACAGAAGAACCCAATGCACAGCTACAGACTAGGGACCGAATGGCTAGGCAGCAGTTCTGCGGAAAAGGGCCTAGGGGTGACAGTGGACGAGAAGCTGGATATGAGTCCGCAGTGTGCCCTTGTTGCCAAGAAGGCCCATGGCATTTTGGGATGTATAAGTAGGGGCATAGAGAGCAGATCGAGGGACGTGATCGTTCCCCTCTATTCGACATTGGTGAGGCCTCATCTGGAGTACTGTGACCAGTTTTGGGCCCCGCACTACAAGAAGGATGTGGATAAATTGGAGAGAGTCCAGCGAAGAGCAACAAAAATGATTAGGGGTCTGGAACACATGACTTATGAGGAGAGGCTGAGGGAACTGGGATTGTTTAGTCTGCAGAAGAGAAGAATGAGAGGGGATTTGATAGCTGCTTTCAACTACCTGAGAGGTGGTTCCAGAGAGGATGGTTCTAGACCATTCTCAGTGGTAGAAGAGGACAGGACAAGGAGTAATGATCTATATCATGATATATCATATTCTATGATTCACAGCTGGGGCCCTGTTGTGCCAGGTGCTGCACAAATATATAATGGCAGACAGTCTGCCCCAAAGAGCTCGCAATCGAAATAGACAAAGGGTGGGAGCGGAAACAGGCACAGAGCAGGACAGGACTTGCCCAAGGTCACACAGCAGGTCAGTGGCAGAGCTGGGAATTGAACCGAGTTGTGCTGCATTCACATTAGTGCCTGAGCCGTTTGACCATGCAACTTATTTATTTAGAAAACACAAAGTCACTTGCAAATTCTGCAGGGCGTGTGCTGTGTCCTTTAGCAGTGAATGGATCTGGGAGCAAAATGACTCACTCTTTTGTAAATCATACCACATTTTAAACACTACAAGCCGCATTTGATGGTGTTTAGCACAGGGAGGATATCTGGAGAGGAAAACAACCCAGCACAGCTACATTTTCCTCCCAATACAGACACCTCCCCTTCTTCATACACACAGTTTGGGAGAGAGTCTCTGTCCCGAGGAGATTACAAGCTACTTGCACAATGCAGGACCGAACATGTGGAGAAGCTGAGATGATGACCCGTAGCTCTTGTACATCCCTTTTCATCCACACATCTCAAAGCAAGCCACAATTTTACATTTTACAGACAGGGAAACTGAGGCACAGGGCGGTGATGTGACTTGCACAAACTCACCAGCGGGCCAGTGGCTGAGCCAGGAATAGAATCCCCACTTCCAGCAGCTACAGAGCTATACAGTGAGCACCAGCCTTCCAGATGAACATAGGTTACCAAGTAATGTGGAGATGGGCCAGTACTCTATCCACTAGGCCAGTGGGTCTCAACCTGGGGGTGCCGAGAGGTCTTCCAGGGGGTATGTCAACTCATCTAGTTAGTTGCCTAGTTTTACAACAGTCTGCATAAAAAGCACTAGTGAAGGCAGTACAAACTAAAATTTCATAAGAGAATGACTTGTTTATACTGTTCTATATACTATACACTGAAAGGTAAGTACAATATTTATATTCCAATGGATTTATTTTATAATTATATGGTAAAAATGAGAGAGTAAGCAATTTCTCAGTAACAGTGTGCTGGGACACTTTGGTATTTTTAGGTCTGATTTTGTAAACAAGTCTTTTTTAAGTGAGGTGCAACTTGGGGTACGCAACACAAATCAGACTCCTGAAAGAGGATACAGTAGTTTGGAAAGGTTGAGAACTACTGCACTAGGCCATACTGTCTTCAAGGTCACAGAGGGAGTTGATGACAGAGCTGCGAAGCAAATATAACTCTCCAATGGCCCAACTTAACCTAGCACCTTACCCATAAACCCACCCTACTTTCCAAAGCGCTACATTAATAAAACCTCACCAGCGCCTAACGCATGCCTGGAAAGTGGGCAACAGTGACTGTACCTGAGTGAGTTCCATATGGAGAATAACCTGCATTGTCCTTCTCCAAAGACTAGCGTAACTTTACAACCCTTCTGCACTCCATCCCCGTGTGGCTTTGCTTCTCTCGTCTTTAATCCAATTTTTGCCCGGGCAGGAGGGAAGCAGGTAAAAATGCAGAAGTTTTCCGGCACTTATGTTGTTGTCCCTGTATTTCTTGTCTATCTGTCTGAACCTTGTGTAAATATCACGTCACACATCAAACAAACCCTCCCACTAACTTGATGGCATGTGAGCCCTTATTTGAAAAAGGGGCTGCAGGAGCTGCTCTTAGAGCTGCAGCTTGCAGCAATGATGATGTGGGGTTTGGGGCTATTGCTATAGGTACATCAGAATTGTCAAACCAGAGCAGACCAGTGTGCCCATCTGGCATCATATCCCCTCTCTGACACTGGCCAGTGCCCCAGTGACAGTTTCCTCCTGAACCCCAGTTGCATTCTGATCAGAAGCAGGAAGATTTACAGCCCTACTTATCTCTACTCCTGTAGCTCAAATGATATCAGTTTGTATTGGAAGCCTTTAAAGTCTAGGGTTCAACTGCGGCTGCTGATGTATGGAGCCTTATTGCTGCATGTAATTTTTTGTTGTTGTGATGGAGGGACCAATGCTTAGGACTTTGAAGACCAGAGTTCTATTCCTTTCTCAGACATAGACAACTTGGGCAAGTTGCTGTTTGAAATCAATGGGAGGTAGATGCCTAAAAACCTTTGAGGATCTTGGCCTTAGTTTTCCTGTGCCTCAGTTTCCCCCTTTGTAAAAAGAGGAGTGTTACTGTATTGGGGACTGTATAAGTCCCCTACAGAGTCAGGGCTCCACAATGGAATTTGACTCTTTTCTTTCTGCACTCACTGACTGACTCTAATACAGGGCTTGAATGTGGAAACTCAGATCTCACCCTGTTTTCAGACCTGCTCTTCCAATTTCATAGACTGGAAGGAGCCATTCTGATCATCTAGTCTGACTCTCTGTATTACCCAAGCCAGCACTGGCTTCAGGGAAGGGTGACCAGATGTCCCTTTTTTTAAAGGGACAGTCCCGTTTTTTGGGACTTTTTCTTATATAGTTGCCTATTACCCGCCACCCCCTGTCCCATTTTTTCACAGTTGCTATCCAGTCACCCTACTTCAGGGAGCATGTGCAGACAGCCCTCCAATCTGAGTTGCAATGGCCCCATTGAAGCCTGCACCTCTTACTCTATGCCTCTCCCCTCTGCTCCCTGCAACCCATGTGCTGAAGGACCAGAATTCCCTTGGTCCCAGCCAGGAGTACTACAGCCCTAAGAGCAGCTCCTCCAGTGGGAACAGGTGATACTGTACCCTGCTGTACACAGCCACATGACGTTCGAGTTGGTCGGAATTTCTCAACAAATCATTTTTTCATCAAAAAATGCCCATTCATTGATGCTGAAAGAAGGTCTGTTTTGACACATTTCCTGACTCAAAAAAATGTAGAGGAAATTTTTTTTGAAATTGTCCCCATTTTTCTAAATGAAAATGTCAGGTGGTTCGGTTAGAAACAAACCTTTTGTTTAGAAATGTAAGCTCATTAGGCCTAAAACCTTTTAAGAAAGAGAAAAGGTTGAAATCCAAAGAAAACATTTCCACAGACCCAAACCCAGAAATGGTTTGGTTGTTCGGTTTGTGAATGTTTTCAGGATTTCTGACCTTTTTGTCCTGATTTGAGATGAGAAAAAAATTTGAACTCTCAAAAATATTAGCAGGACCAGAAAACCATTTGCCACCTCCTCTCCAGGACACAGCAGTGACATTACTGGTGGGGTTGATTACCATTAATCCCCTAAAATTCAGCTGCCCCCTGTCCCAGTGTTTCCTACAATGGGAGGAATTCTTCTCTGGTATGGAATCTGAGCTCATCTTTCCTTCCATACCCAACTTCATGGCTAATAACTATCACACTCTCTGCACTCCTTGAAGAAGATTATTTAAAGAAGAATCTCTCTGAGGATTAAAGGGAGTGAGTGTGAATGAATGTAAGAGACGCCGGACAGAAGCTGCTTGTCATTGGCTGCATGGTTTGCTTTGAATAGATTGGATCTTTAAATATTCATAGTAAATAGATCCAATGGCCTGTGATGGGATGTTAGATGGAGTGGGATCTGAGTGACTACAGGAAATTCTTTCCTGGGTATCTGGCTGGTGAATCTTGCCCAAATGCTCAGGGTTTAGCTGATCGCCATATTTGGGGTCAGGAAGGAATTTTCCTCCAGGGCAGATTGGAAGAGGCCCTGGAGGTTTTTCGCCTTCCTCTGTAGCATGGGGCACAGGTCACTTGCTGGAGGATTCTCTGCTCCTTGAAGTCTTTAAACCACGATTTGAGGACTTCAATAGCTTAGACATAGGTGAGAGGTTTTTCGCAGGAGTGGGTGGGTGAGATTCTGTGGCCTGCGTTGTGCAGGAGTTCGGATTAGATGATCATAAGGGTCCCTTCTGTCCTTAGTATCTATGAATCATTCAGACCCTTTCGTGGGTGCTCTCTGTGTGTTTTGGACATTGATGCCTGCAATGGGTGCGGTATAACAACATTATGGTTAAAACAGAAGGGGGCTGGGACTCTTGGGTTCTAACCCCCAATCTGGGCGGGGTATGTTGTTTAGTTGTTAGACCCAGGGGACTGGGAGGTAAAATTCCTGGGTTGCTCTACTACTGACCTCCTGTGTCATCTTGGACAAGTAACTTTGCCTCTATGTCCCCTTAGACAAAGGGTGGTATCTGTTTATTTCGATTTCAAGTGCTTGTCGGGCAGAGACTGTGTTTTAAAATGTGTCTATGCAGCTCCCAGCACAATGGGGTCCAGTCGCTGTCAGGGTCTGTGCAGCTCCCAGCACAGCAGGGTTCTAATCATGGTTGGGGTCGGTGCAATGTCCAGCAGGACGGGGGGCCCGGTTGGGGTCAGTGCCATGCCCTGTGGGAAAAGGGGGGTCCCAGTCACGGTCGGTGCAGCGGGACAGAGAGCTCTCGATCTTAGTAAGGCCTTCTAGATGTAATACAATTTACAATCTTAATGTAAAGGGCTTTGAGCTGCTCAGCTGAAAGCTCCTAGAGGAAATTCAAAGGAAGGATTAAAATCATGTTCTGTCGTCTATGCAAAAAGCATCTTTATTTGAGCAGTATTAGGACAGGAGGGTTAGAAATAATGCAAGGTTGTGTTTTATGAGTGCATTTTTAATTGTAACCCTGGGTGATATGAAATCAGTTGACTCTTGAGATGACTCCACGAACCTGCATTATCTGCTTTTGTGGCTTGTTTTTTAGAACAGCCTCCCTAGCACTTTTACACAGTCTTTGCTGATATTCTGTGCTCGACATATGAGCTGGCTAACTCAAGGCAAAATGGCCCTTTTCTGGGGTAATTAAGGGAGGAGAAAATGCCTTTTGCTCCCAACAGGAAATGGAAGTGTCGTGTTTACAATGGACACATTTCAAAAAAAAAAATCTAGAGCAGGATTTTTCTAATGATTGTGGATGAGTGGGGATGTCACTGGATTGCGAGTCAGCACTCCTGGGTTCTGTTCCCAGCTCTGAGCAGGATCTAGGAGGATGGCACTGGGGTTGGGAGTCAGGACTCCTAGATTCTATTCGCAGCTCTGAGCGGGGAGTGAGGTCTAGTGGTTTGACCTGGGGGGGTGGTGTGGGGGGGCTGGTAGTCAGAACCCAGAGTCAGGAATTATTGGGTTAATGCTTAAAGATTTAGTCAAACACTAGTGAGTGGGCTCAATACAGGGGTAACTGGGTGAAATTCTCTGGCCTGTGCTATGTAGGAGGTCAGATGAAATGATCTAATGGTCCCTTCTGTCCTTAAAATCTATAAATCGATGCCTCCTGGGTTCTATTGCCAAACCTGGGAGGGGAGTCTAGTGGTTAAATCATGGGGGTATTGGGATTCAGGACTCCTAGTTGAATTGCCAGCTCTGGAAGGGAAGTGGGTTTAATCAACTAGGCAGTGGGAGTCAGGACTCCTGAGTTCTTTGCTCCTTGCTCTGTCACCAGCTTTCTGTGTAACCTAAAACAAGGTACTTCACCAATCTGTACCTCAGTTTCCCCATCTTTCAAATGTGTCTCTTGTCTATTTAGACTGTAAGCTGTTCGGGGCAGGGACTGTCTTTTAGCCCAGCACAGTGGAGTCCTGGCCCACAGAGGAGAAAGGAAGCATGTGGCACCAGAACTACAACTCCCACAAGGCACTGTGGTGGCATTATTTTGTTTTTTATTTCTCTAAAGACTTGAAATTGGGAAAAAAAAAAAAAAATCCAGCCAGCTTTACCCAGGCCAGAAAATCACCCTCAATGCTCCCAGTCCAAATGTGTGGTTTAAGTAGAGTGTATCTTTTAGAAAGACATCCTTTGATGTAAAGCCTTCTAGTGATGGAGAATTTATCTCATCCTCTAGGAATCTGCTTCCGTCATTAATCACCTTCCTTGTTTAAAATGTGCCTCTTATTGACAGTTGGAATGCTGCTGACTTCAGCCTCCAGCTGTTGGGTCTTGCAACACCTCAGTCTGCTAGATTCAAAAGCATTATTTTTATTACTATGCCATAGTAATCGTACTTATCTGGAGCCACTCCAAAGTAGTCAGACCCTTAAGCAGTCAATAGGGCTGTCGATTCCTGCTGTAGCTGTAAGGACACAGCACATGCTATGCCATGGAGGTTCCAAGCCCCTTTGTCTCTTACTTTGACAGCAAAGATAGTATTTTGTCAAAATGTACAGTCAATAGGCGAAGGCTTCCCTTCCACCACCTGTTAATTTGCCTGTTGTAGCACTCTTTGCAGAAGAGGCCATTGCTTTTCAGGTAGAAGGACAGTTTTTGGTTAAGCTGTTGGACCAGGACTCGGAATAACTTGGTTCAGTTTCTAGCGGTGCCACAAACTCCCTGTGTGACTATGGACAAGTCATGTCATTGCTCTATGCCTCAGTTTCCCCATCTGTGAAATGGGGATAATAACCTGTATGTTTGACTGAGAGCTTTTTGGCATAGGGACGTCTCTCGCTATGTGCCTTTGCAGGGCCTGTCCAGATGAGGCCCTAATCTCAGTCAGGGTCTGTGCAGCACCTGGCACAGTGAGGTCTTAACCTCGGTTGTGGCCTCTATGCTATTACTGCAATTCAAATTAGCAATAGGGCATGGGACTTTCAGAAGGGACTACAAATTTTATGTATGCCCCATGGCCTGAAGCCCTAGTGAGTAAGGAGTTCGCTACTGACACCTGTTGGCAAACAGGGAGAAGAGCATCCCAGAGCTGCTTGAGAATGCCAGGTGGACAGGGACTCCATACCGGATTGAGCTCTCTGCAGCCATCTATGGGAGAGGAAAGGGAAACTACTGAATGGGCCAGTCCACATTTGCATTTCAGTTTTGTAATAGTTTGGGGCATTTTGGTAAAATTCTGGGTAAGTTTTGAGTTTGAGGGTGATGAAACTTCCATATCCCTCTTGGGGGGGAAAAAGAACAAGAGAACTGCACTAAATGTGCCTGGGAGGAGGGGTCACCCTGACCACAAGCTCAGTCTGGGACAGTTGGATGAGAGGCCCTGGCTGAAGCAGGTTTTTTACTTTGTGCTGTAAGTGCTTTCTGAGTAGAATGAATTGTGTTAAGGGTCTTTTATACTATTGGGTTGTTTTTGAAGGCTCAGAATGGAACAGAGTCAGGGATGCTGCTAAGGCAGCTAGTCTGAAGCCACAGAGAGCAGCAGCTCCTTAACTGAGGATCTCTGGTGTGGGCCTCCCTACCTGGCAGCAAAGCTGTAATGACCTCAGCTGTGGTAGTTGGTAGAACCCCCCTGATCAACCCTGGTAGCCCTTCACTTGGTGGCTGGAGATGAACCTACCTGAAATTGGGCTCTACAAACTCTGGACAACAAACTGTAAGTGGGGAGGAGGGAAGTGCCTAATGCTAGAATGGGTTGTCTCATTAGCCATTCACAACTGTGAGAAGGGGATGGAGGTTCAGACTATTTAGATTCAGACTATTTCTAAGACACCTGGGGATGGGGGAAAATGGAGTTACCCAATAGATATAATTAATTTATTAATTGCTGGCTTTCCCACGTTTATTCTTTGTCCCTTATTAAAGTCATTTTTGTTTTAAACCCCTGCACTCAGTGCTTGCTCAGAGGAAGTATTGTCTATCAAGGGCACTCGGAGGAGTAGATTTAGCTTTCCCAGGTTTCTGGGGAGAGGCTTGAGGCAGTGCCGTTGAAGTTTTGAGAAGAAACCCTTAGCAAATGGAACTTGGACCTTTTTGCTGCCAAGAACACTTGGCAGAAGGGCTGCATTTAAGTGCCTCAAATATCTGCCTGTATAACATCTCCAAGGTCTTGGTTTTCACAGGTGCTGATGCAACTCACCGGTCAGTGTGTGTTAGGTGCCTCCACAGTTCCCATTGACTTGCACAGTAAATTGTAGCTACCCAGCACCTCTCCAAATCAGGCAAAAGAGTCTCACGTTGGGCACCCAGAAACCTAGCCATCATTAGAGGCCCCCATTGCGTGAGTGCTGCATGGACCCTGACTGAGATTGGGGCCCTGCTAGGCTGGGTGCTGCACAGACCCCCATCAGGGTGAAGACTTTGTTCTGCCACATGCTGCACAGACCCCGACCACAACTGGGTCCCTATTGTGCCAAGCTTGGCACAGACCCCAACTGACATTGGGACCGTGTTGTGCCAGGTGCTGCACAAATATATAATGGCAGACAGTCTGCCCCAAAGAGCTCGCAATCGAAATAGACAAAGGGTGGGAGTGGAAACAGGCACAGAGCAGGACAGGACTTGCCCAAGGTCACACAGCAGGTCAGTGGCAGAGCTGGAAATTGATCCGAGTTGTGCTGTTTTCACATTAGTGCCTGAGCCATTTGACCATGCAACTTATTTATTTAGAAAACACAAAGTCACTTGCAAATTCTGCAGGGCATGTGCTGTGTCCTTTAGCAGTGAATGGATCTGGAGAGCAAAATGACTCATTCTTTTGTAAATCATGCCACATTTTAAACACTACAAGCTGCATTTGATGGTGTTTAGCACAGGGAGGATGTCTGGAAAGGAAAACAACCCAGCACAGCTACATTTTCCTCCCAGTACAGACACCTCCCCTTCTTCATACACACAGTTTGGGAGAGAGTCTTTGTCCTGAGGAGATTACAAGCTACTTGCACAATGCAAAGGACCGTGCATGTGGAGAAGCTAAGATGATAACCCGTAGCTCTTGTACATCCCTTTTCATCCACACTTCTCAAAGCACGCCACAATTTTACATTTTACAGACAGGGAAACTGAGGCACAGGGTGGTGATGTGACTTGCACAAACTCACCAGCGGGCCAGTGGCTGAGCCAGGAATAGAATCCCCACTTCCAGCAGCTACAGAACTATACAGTGAGCATGTCCGGATGAACATAGGCCACAAGGTAACGTGGAGATGGTCTACTAGGCAACACTATCTCCAAGGTCACAGAGGGAGCTGGTGACAGAGCTGCGAAGCAAATATAACTCTACAATGGCCCAGCTTAACCTAGCACCTTACCCATAAACCCACCCTACTTTCCAAAGCGCTGCATTAATAAAACCTCACCAGCGCCTAATGCATGCCTGGAAAGTGGGCAACAGTGACTGTACCTGAGTGAGTTCCATATGGAGAATAACCTGCATTGTCCTTCTCCAAAGACTAGCGTAACTTTACAACCCTTCTGCACTCCATCCCTGTATGGCTTTGCTTTTCTCGTCTTTAATCCAATTTTTGCCCGGGCAGGAGGGAAGCAGGTAAAATTGCAGAAGTTTTCCGGCACTTACGTTATTGTCCCTGTATTTCTTGTCTGTCTGTTGAACCTTGTGTAAATATCACATCACACATCAAACAAACCCTCCCACTAACTTGATGGCATGTGAGCCCTTATTTGAAAAAGGGGCTGCAGGAGCTGCTCTTAGAGCTGCAGCTTGCAGCAATGATGATGTGGGGTTTGGGGCTATTGCTATAGGTACATCAGAATTGTCAAACCAGAGCAGACCAGTGTGCCCATCTGGCATCATATCCCCTCTCTGACACTGGCCAGTGCCCCAGTGACAGTTTCCTCCTGAACCCCAGTTGCATTCTGATCAGAAGCAGGAAGATTTACAGCCCTACTTATCTCTACTCCTGTAGCTCAAATGATATCAGTTTGTATTGGCAGTCTTTAAAGTCTAGGGTTCAACTGCGGCTGCTGATGTATGGAGCCTTATTGCTGCATGTAAGTTGTTGGTCCCTCCGTCACAACATCAATGGTTAGGATGCTAACTCAGGGCTTTGGAGGCCAGAGTTCTATTCCTTTCTCGGACATAGACCTCTTGGGCAAGTTGCTGTTTGAAATCAATGGGTGGTAGGTGCCTAAATACCTTTGAGGATCTGGGCCTTAGTCTTCCCATGTCTCAGTTTTCCCATTGGTAAAAAAGGGGGGTGTTGTGAAGCAAAGTGTGTTCAAATTGCAAAGTGCTTGGATATTAATATAATGGAGGACATATAAGTACTTTGCAGACTTCCTTTGTTCTGTACCCACAGACTGACTCTGGTACCGGAATTGGATCAGGTAACCCAAATGCCAGGCTGTTTTCAGACCTGCTCTTCCAGTTTCATAGACTGGCAGGGACCACTCATCATCTAGTGCAGTGGTTTTCAAACTGCGGGTCTCGACCCAGTACCAGTGCCTCGACCTAAGGCACTGGGTCGTGGTAGCTCTGGTCAGCACTGCCGACCAGGACGTTAAAAGTGTTGCCCGGCTAAGGCAGGCTAGTCCCTACCTGTTCTGACACTGCGCTGAGCCCCAGAAGCGGCCAGCAGCAGGTCCGGCTCCTATGCGGGGGGGCCACGGGGCTCCGCACACTGTCCCCACCCTGAGTACCAGCTCTGCACTCAGCTGGGGGGACGGTGCCTGCAGGCAAGAGCTGTGTGGAGCCACTTGTGTGCCTCCGCCTAGGAGCCAGAGCTGCTGCTGGCCACTTCCAGGGCGCAGCGCGGTCCACAGTGCCAGGACAGGCAGGAAGCCCTTGCCCCAACCCTGAGCCCCTTCCTGTACCCCAAACCACTCATCCCCGGCTCCACCCCAGAGCCTGCACCCACAGCCCTCACCCTAACCCTCTGCCCGTGCCCTGAGCCCCTCCCACACCCCGAACCCCTCATCCCCAGCTCTGTTGGGTCGCAGGCATCAACAATTTTTGTCAACTGTGTGGCCAAAAAAAAAGTTTGAAAACCACTGATCTAGTCTGACTCTCTGCATAACCCAAGCCAGCTGTGGTTGGTACCCAAACTGTTGGGGGGACGGGACTGGAGGGAGCATTTGCAGACAGCCCTAAAATCTAATTCCAATGGCCCCATTGTTGCCTGCACCTCTTGCTCTGTGCCTGCAGGACCAGACCACGGGTGCCAGCCAGGTATACGACAGCCCTAAGAGCAGCTCCCCCAGTGGGAGCAGGCGGTACTGCATCCTGCTGGATGTAGCCCACATAACATTAAAGCTAGTCGGGAATTTCTTGGACCTTTTTGCTTCCAGAAACACCTGGCAGAAAGGCTACATGTAAATGCCTCCGATATCTTCATCTCGACATATTGCTGAGGGTCTTTAGTTTTCACAGATGCTGATGTAACCCATGGGTCAGTGTGTGGTATGTGGCCCCCCGCTCTCCCCCCCCCCCCCCCCGTGCTTCCCATTGAGTGACTTGCGCAGTGAATGTAGCTGCTCCGCACCTTTGCTAATCAGGCAAAAGGAGTCTCATGTTGGGCACCCAGAAACCTAATTATCGTTAGAGGCCACCATTGTGCAGCTGTTGCACAGATCCGGCCTGAGATCGGGGCCTCGTTGTGGTAGGTGCTGCACAGACACGCATGCTGGCGTTTCCCAAACAGCTCAGGCTGGATTTCCAAACGGCTCGGCACCCCGCAGCTCCCACTGTGACCCTTGCTATGCCCTGATTTTCAAAATAGCTCAGAGCTCAAACTTATTTAGGTGGGTAAATGGCTAAGCTCTTTGGAAAACCTGCCAATGATTGTGGGTGCTGTGCCTGTGCGAAAATTTCAGCCGGAGTATGAGGCAGTATAGTTCTGGGGGAGCAGAGAATAGCCAGAACGCAAGACTTGCTGGCTATGCCCCTGATCTGTCCCCCTAAACTGTGGGCTGGGAGCCCCAGAACCCTAACCCCAGGGAGTCTCCCTGCTCGGGTGGATTTGAAGCTATCAGGGTGGCGTAAAGG